>NC_132859.1:43183972-43808972 GCF_048164855.1 Canis lupus baileyi | reverse complement strand
GTGTTCCCCCGAGCTTCCAAATAGAGCAGTGATGTGACTTAGCCATCTCCCTGAGGGTTACAGAGAGAAAGGAAGGGTTACACCATGGTTTGAGTTTCCTGGCTTTTGTCTGCATCAAGGGAAAAACTGGAGTTCTAATTTTAAGAAGAGACCTCTGAGTGAAACAGAACAGACCCAGGTAAAATGGCTGACTTGGGTATTTCCGGGTAACTGGACATATAAACTTCATTCTGCCTTTATATACTGGGTCCTGGGAGTTCCCAGGGATCCCTGGATATAGAGGCCTGTTTATCATTTCTAGGAGAGTTAGAGAATGCCCAGAGTACCCTGCAGCGTTGCCTGGAGCTGGACCCCACCTACGTGGATGCCCACCTCCTCATGTCCCACATCTACCTGGCGCAGGGCAATTTTGCCATGTGTTCCCACTGCTTAGAGCTGGGCGTCAGCCACAACTTCCAGGTGGGGGTCCTCTGTGCCCAGTCGCCCACTCAGTACCTTGAAGCTCAGCTAGCTGCAGCCCCTACCTGCCCCTGGGAGAGTAGCCCCAGGAACTCCCTCCATCCCTCAGACCCTTCTGCTGGCCAAAGGCAAATGTAGGCTCAGTGGGCTTCTGTAGCTTCCTCCAATCTGAGTGCGGTGAGTAGCAGCAGAGTGCACTGGAGTCCCGTGCTGCACTATGCTCCTCTAGGTGCGAGACCACCCCATGTACCACTTCATCAAGGCCAAGGCCCTCAACAAGTCTGGAGACCATCCAGAAGCCATAAAGACACTGAAAATGATCATAAAACTACCAACTCGGAAGATGGAAGAAGGCAAGAAGTTCCGTGGGCCCTCTGTACGGCCCAGCGAGCGGGTATCCATCTTACTGGAACTGGTGGATGCCCTCCGGATGAATGGGGAGCTGGTAAGAAATTCCGTGCTCTCTTCCCTTGGGATTGGGGCATTTGGAGGTCCAGGGTAATCACACCAGGCTCTTTGAATTCTGGGTGATGTTTGTTTGTGCTATTATTTGAGCTGTTATTCATCTGGGAGCACATCTTCCCCCTGCCTAAAGCTTCAGTGGCTCCCACTGCCTTCAAGATAAAGTCCAAACCCTACTGAGTCCTGCATGATCTGTGCCCTGCCTACCTCACTGTCCCCAGGAGGATTTCATAAAGGCAGAGCCCAGAGACCCATCAGGGCAGCCACAGGTGGTTGTGCAGAGTGGGCACTGCACAGCTCCAATGGACGCTATCATCACACCACAATCTTTACGAATTGTGTCCCTTGGAGTTTTGTAGTATACAGTTTGCTCAACTGTATGAGGCAGCCCTGGGGCCTTGGAAGGTCTGTCAAGGCAAAGACAGAAGCTGCTGTAAAAGAACAGTGGAGAGCACAGAGGCAGGGGTTAAGGCAGGGGTGGGGGCGGAGCTAGCCCCACATGCTGCCTCGGATCCTCACTGTCCTCACTCACTCACCTGCTCACCAGAAAGGGGTTTGTCAGCATAGCTCCAGGACCATCTCTGTGACCCAGCAGTCCTGGGGTATCTGGCTGCCTGTGATGATCCTGCCATGGAGAAGGAACAGCCCATGAGGCCCTTTCTCCTTAAAGTTAAAAATTGCCTTCTGGGCAAAGATGGGAATGTGGAAGCCTGCTTGTTGTACTTTCCTCCTTTAAGTCTGCCAAGAGGAACACAAGAACTAAAAGTGGAGAAGGAATCTCCATCTATAACAAAATTAGGGAAGAGCCACATCCCAGAATAGTTGATTCAGTTGGCCATTTATTCAGCTGGTGATTGAGGGCCAGCTACATGCCAGGCACCATGTGGCGGCAGGGGTAGGGGGGTGTAGAGGAGAGCAACCAGCAAGGTCTCTGTCCTTTCAGAACTTACCATGGGGGGAGGGGAGGAAGCTGGGTGCTGTGAGTGGGGGCCTGATTCCTGCATTTGCTTGAAATTTCTGAACTGAAATTTCTGAACTGTCAAGCCAGGAAAGGGTATTCCACTTTTGGAAGGGCAGAGCCAATGAACAAGAACTCTGCTAAAATGCCTCCTTGCTTCTCTCTGTCTGGGCTCCTCTCTAGGAGACATTGCCAGAGGAAAGTAAGGAGGGAAATAACTGGAAAATCAGTTCTGCCCCTTGCTTTGCTAGGATAACAGATCTGCAAACTGTGGCCTTACCTGTGAGCCAGGGGTTCCATCCCAACCCCAGCTTCTCACGAAGTCTATCCCAAAAGGGAAGACCCACAGAAAGCCCAGGGGAAACATGCTTCTAGTAGAGCTGTGTTCCGTACGCCCTCTCCCTCCCGAGCCTAGTTCCTGAGTAAAGGAAATGAAAATCTCACTTGAGAATGAGTGGTGATCAGAAGGAGTCCAACAAGGTGGTGGGAAGGAGGGAGGCGAGGGAGGAGGGAAGGAAGGACAGGAAGGGATGAAGGAAGGTAGGAAGGAAAGAAAGGCAGAAGGGAAGAAGGAGAGAAGAAACAAAATCCAAAGACAACTTTGGGAGAAAGAGTACTATACAAAATAGAAGAAGTAATCAAAACAAAACAACTTTTCTGGGCAGCCCCGGTGGCACAGCGGTTTAGTGCTGCCTGCAGCCCGGGGTGTGATCCTGGAGATCCGGGATTGAGTCCCACGTTGGGCTCCCTGCATGGAGCTTGCTTCTCCCTCTGCCTGCTTCTCTGCCTGCATCTCTATGAATAAATAAATAAAATCTTAAAAAAAAAAATTAAAAAAAAAAAAACAACTTTTCTGCACTCAAAATAAAAAGAACACAGAATCTTGTAAAACCAGCTCAAAGCAGAGCACCAGAGATCCACAAAGCAGTTCAGCTAGCGGAATTAAAGAAATTAAGCACAGAAAGCAGTGATTCCCTTAGTCCCATAATTAAAAATATAAAGTGGCTAAACCCTCACTGAGGCTCTCTGATGGAGGAAAAGGTTGAGAAAGTCATTGAAGTGATTTGAGAGGATGACGGATAAGAAAGGGAGAGACAGCAGATAGCCAGCAAGAGCAAAATCAGTGTTCCTGCAGGAGAAATGCAGGACAGAGGACATGTCAGAGACACACCAAGAGAACTGTTCCTTTGGGGAAGAACAAATCAGTGACATGCAAAGGCACTCTGTGCTGGAGAAATAGCAGTAAAATATTAAGACTGAGAAATTCCTAATAGTAATATCCTAATAAAGTTATGGGAATCAAGGATTCATAATGTCATTGAAAGTTCCAACAAGCATCTGAGTAAGCAGCATATTAGCTGCTGTGAGAAAGAAAATAACACTGGCTTCAGACTTTTACTCAACAATACTAAATTCAGGAAGACAACAACAGTATTTATACGATGTCTATGGGGGAGGGATGTCTCTCAGGGTATCTTTCATATATGAAAACAATAAAGGATACCCTAGGGACACCTGGGTGGCTCAGTGGTTAAGCGTCTTCCTGCATGGAACCTGCTTCTCCCTCTAAGTCTCTGCCTCTCTCTCTGTGTCTCTCATAAATAAATAAAATATTAAAAAATAAATAAAGGATACTCTAAAAAATTGAATAACTCCAGAATTATGATGTTAATTAAGCTTTTTTTTTAAGGTTTTATTTATTTGAGAGAGAGAGAGCACAAGCAGGGGGGAGAGGCAGAGGGAGAGGGAGAAGCAGACTCTCCGCTGAGGAGGGGGCCCAATGTGGGGCTCTATCCCAGGACCCCAGGATCATGACCTGAGTTGAAGGCAGATGCTTAAGCAACTGGCTGCCCAGGCACCCCTAAACTTTTTTGAAAACCTACTTGTCGATATAATCCAGACAACCAAAACACAAAGTTTTTATAAGTGGGAAAAAAATTTAAGCTCTAAAAGGACACATAGAACTAACCTAAATAAATATAATTATATTGAAATAATTATAGTCGTTTCAACTCAAAGCCAGCATAATTGCTAAGTTCTTCAAATAAAAATTATTATTAAAGTCAAAATAAAAATAGTATCCCATAAAAAATTCAGGGAGGAGGCTGTGAAGGGAAGGTGGGGTTACTATAAGCAGCCAATTTTTTCCATCTTTATAGAGTGAAAAAAAAAATTTTACCAAAAATGTTTCTTGATAGAGAGGTGATTCTTGCTAGAACTTAGACGATTCCCACCACATTAATCAAGATAAGAAAGCAGGACCACACATAAGGGCAGAAATAAAGCCAAACACAGCAGCATATACAAATGAAAACAACAAGAAAAAGTGGAAAAACAAGTTGGCAGAAAACCCGAGAATGAATCTGTATTAATAAAATTGTTAAAAAAAAATAAATAAAATAAAATTGTAAATGAAATAATGTACCTATTACATAAAAGAGTAAGAGTGATTTAAGCCAACAACAAAAGGAACCCCTACTGTCTAGGTTTCAAACACCAAAGGACCCAGAATGAAAGTAAAAAGATGGTACAAACATACCAAGCAAACAAAGCAGAGGTTGAGGAAGAAACATTTGGTAAGGCTGGATCCAAGTCAAAAAAACACCAAAATGGGGAAAGAGAATAACTTTGTTAAAATAATCTAGGGTACAAATATAATGAAAAAAAAATCCAAATAGACTTTCATGTGCCAAATACTGTAATATTAACCTTCAGGGTACCTGGGTGGCTCAGTCGGTTAAATGCCTGCCTTCAGCTCAGGTCATGATCTCAAGCCTCAGCTTGGTGCCAGCTTCCTCCTCCCTCTGCCCCGCCCCTTGTTCCTGGACAAGCACATGCATGCACATGCGTGTGCACTCGCTCTCTCAAATAAATAAAATCTTTAAATAGATAAATAAGCATATCTTTGATCAAAAGCAGGAAAGTACAAGGAGATGTGTCCAAAGGTCTCCAACGGGAAGGAATCACCAACAGACATTGAGATGCTAAGGAATAGGCCAGTTCTTGCTGTTGAGGGTTTCTGTACCCCCAGCTATCTGGGTACCTGTCCCTCCTCCGCCCCCCCCTCCCAGGAACAGTGGTTGTGGGCATTGAAGGGCTCTCTCCTTTCTGCCATTGGAGCCTCTCCGCAGATGAATGTGAGCCATCCTATCCCTGGCTTCCATGTAGCAGGACTACTTCTGGCTGTGTGTGTGTTTCATTTCTCTCTGGGGGCAGGAGTGGGAAAAGGGATCACTAAGTCTCCTCCAAGAGGTTCCAAGGGTCGTCAGGCCACCTGTTGTGACAGCTAACAGGTCTGTTGGGTTCCTGTGTCCTAGCACGAGGCCACCAAGGTCATGCAAGATGCCATCAATGAGTTCAGTGGCACACCAGAGGAGATCCGCATCACCATTGCCAACGTGGACTTGGCCCTGAGCAAGGGGAACGTGGACATGGCACTGAGCATGCTGAGGAACATCACACCCAAGCAGCCCTGGTACACGGAAGCCAAGGAGAAGATGGCCAATATCTACCTGCAGACCCGCAAAGACACCCGGCTCTACATCAGCTGCTACCGGTAAGCCCCAGGCGGTGACCCCCTGACAGCTCCATTTCCAGCAGTGTTTTAGTGAGTATTTCCTCCCTGAAGGTTGTGTTTTTTCCACCTGGACCTTCAGGCCACCTCCTCCAACTGTGTCAGATGCAAGTATGGAACTACCCATGGGTCAGAACTTGAATGTGATAAGTTAATCAGGCCAGCTCATTGCTGAGTTCTGAAGACAGAGAACTGAATCTGTCCTGCTTGCCTGTCCTGTGTGGCCTCTCATTTGCACTCCTGCCCTGGCCCCTGACTCTGCCTCTCCTTGAAGAAATGTCTAGTGGCTTGATGTGGCCAATGTGAGGAGCAGGATGCTGAAGAGCTGGGATTAGAAGCCCTGTCTTTACGATTTGACATGGGGGCCTCAAAAATATCTTCCCAGCCCCTCCCTCAAACAAACTCTGTCTAGGCAATCCCAGTGGGATGCAGTGCTGGTGGGCCAGGGTGAAGGAGGCGAAGCCAAGAGCAGTGGGAAACCAATAGAGTGGAGTGACGTGGTCATATTGGAGTTTTAGAAAAAGCAGGATGCCTGCGTATGCAGAGAAGTCTACAGTGTTAGAAGTGGAGGCCAGAGGGAAGGGCGGAAGCTCTGGCATGCTCCAGAAAACAGATGAGCGCCTAGACTAAGGTAGCTAGCCCAGTGCCTCATGCACAGTGGGCTTCCAATAACTATTGAGTGATAAAGGAATGAATGGATGAATTAGTGGAAAAGAAGAGAAGGAGATGGGTTCAGAAACATGAAGGATGCATAGGTCTGAGCTAAGTTTTTGGTTACTTTTGCAGGGAGCTCTGTGAACATCTGCCTGGTCCCCACACCAGCCTGCTACTGGGTGATGCTTTCATGAACATTCAGGAGGTGAGTGAAAGCCTCATGGCCTTGCCAAGCAGCCCCTCAGTCTCATGTCTCCAGTGGGAGCGGGGAGAAAGAGAGAGAGAGAGAGAGAGAGAGAGAAACCTCTGGACACTTTCCCCACCAGCCTGAGAAGGCCCTGGAAGTTTATGACGAGGCCTATAGAAAGAACCCACATGATGCTTCCCTGGTCAGCAGGATTGGGCAAGCCTATGTGAAGACCCACCAGTACGCCAAGGTCAGGCAAGGTTGGGATGGGGTAGGTGGGGGGGTGGGCAGCCTAGCAGGGAAGAGAGAGGAGGGTGTGTGGGTGGGAGGGTCTGGATGGGAGCTGCATTTCCACCCTAGCTCCCTGCTGAATGAGGTACCAAGGAGAGAATTCTGAAGCCACTCACCTCCCCCCCCCCACCCCCTCAGCCCTACCCTTGCCACACACACACACACACACACACACACACACACACACACACACACACCTGCTCAGCTTGAGCTCCCTGCCAGCTGGGAGGGCCTTTTCATCTCAGGCTTCTGTGTCCTGGAGGGACACGCAGGTGCGGTGGCCGCTGCGGGGAACACAACATGAGGCCCTTCCAAGGTAGAACCAGACCCAATGCCACATTTCTTGTTCACCTAAAGGCAATTAATTATTATGAGGCTGCCCAGAAGATCAGTGGGCAGGACTTTCTGTGCTGTAGTCTGGCTGAATTGCTCCTGAAGTTAAAGAAGTTCAACAAGGCAGAAAAAGTTTTGAAACAGGCACTGGAACATGACTCTGGTGAGGTCACGTCCTAAAGTCACTTCCCCAGCATACTGGCCCCCGTCCCCACACCCGCACTCTCTTCTCCTGCAGAATGATAGAATGATGCAGGGGTCCTGAGCCCAGGCCCCTCCCTCCCTCGCCCATCCCCAGCTTCCCAGGGGCTCCAGAACACTGATTTATTTGAGTTTCCATTTTGCAGTCAAAGACATCCCATCCATGATGAACGATGTCAAGTACTTGCTCTTGCTGGCAAAGGTTTATAAGAGTCATAAAAAAGAAGATGTTATGGAAACTTTAAACAAGGTAATTGACAAGAGACAACAGACTCCAGCTCTTTATCTGCCATTTCCTGACGGGAGCTATAAAAGGGAGGGCGAGGACTGCAGGTCTGGAAGGCTCCAGGGCTGGCACTCAAAAGAGGACCTGGGTTACCTCAGACCTCTGCCTTCCATTTATTCCTGCACTGCGCTCTTCTTTGATGATCCACCAAAGTGCCCTAAGGCCACCTGGGCTGGGCTTGGCTGGAGAAGGCAGGGCATAAGAAGGTGCCCGTGTCCACAGGATGCTGTGGTGACAATACTGGATAAAGCCAGTAGCTCCCGAGCATTGAGTAGTGCTATATTAGGTTTTTTGCTTTCTTATTAATTCTCGCCGTAGCCATTTGAGGGAAGCACTGTGACATTTCTATTTCACAGATAAGGCTCCAGGAGGTTAAAAAATGTGCCCAAAGTCACACTCTTAGTAAGTGGCGGAGCTGAGATTTGAACCAGGTCTGACCTGCTCTGGCCGAAGCTCTTTCCCCATTAAGCTGCCTCGATGGGGCACTTCCTGGCCATTCTTACCCATACCTTCCTTGTTCTTTCTAGCAAGGGTGTGGCCTGCCACTTGTTCCGGGGGAGGGGGGGGACATTCCTCAGTAATAGCAGGAAAGCCCACTGTCTGACTGCTCGAGACGATTTATTCCTTTGGTTTCCACTGGATTCCCACTCAGAAAGCCCAAAACTTAATCGTGGCATCATCAATTCCTCTTGTTCCCGTGCTCCCTGGTTACTCACTTGATCATTTTATGCTGTGGAAAATATGTGCGGAGGCTGCCTCAAACTCCCAGCGGGGCAGTATTCAGAACAAATGCATCTCTTAAAATCCAGCCTGCTCTGAGCACCTACTGTGTGCATGTTCTACCTTTAGGACCGCCAGAGCAAATTAGACATGGTAAGTATCAGGGCATGATGGAAAAAGGGAAACAAGTACAGTACAATAGGGTTTTTGTTTGGGTGCCTTTGTTTCTACTCCTGCCCCAGAGGCAGAGCAGCTTGCCTCTTAGGTACATAGCAGTGGCCTGGCCTGTCTGGAGTGACCCAGATTGGTTCAAGGGCACTTGAGATGCCCTTTCTGATAATCTGCTGACCCGACCACAGGTCCAAAAAGTAGAGATTTTTTTGTCAATTGGCCTGAGGCCTAGCACATTGGGCTCTGAGTTTCTGATCCCGAGTTTATTGGTTTCCCAAGGCCATGGACCTCCAGTCTCGGATACTGAAGCGTGTTCCACTGGAGCAGCCAGAGATGATCCCCTCCCAGAAGCAACTGGCAGCCTCCATCTGTGTCCAATTTGGGGAGCACTATCTGGCAGAGAAGCAGTTTGCCAAGGCAGCGCGGTCCTACAAGGATGCCCTCGTCTACTCGCCCATTGACAATAAGGTGGGCTCCTCCGAGCCAGAGCCTGTACCTTCTCTCAAGCCATGATGCCTTACAGAGTCCCCTGACAAGGGCAGAGGCCAGGTCCTTCCCTGTACCTCCCTGAGGAGCTGCAGATGTAGGGCCCCAGGCCCCCCGGTGTGGGGAGCCTGCTCCAGCTGACCCCCGGGCCCTCAGCCATCACAGCCCTTGGACAAGGCTGGAAAGCTTCACTTGCAAAACTGACTTGTGGGAGGTGGGGTGGGGAAGACGCTGCTGAAAGTCATGTCAGTTTGGCATTTTCAGGGCCCCTGTGAGGTGGGGCCACAGAGCTGTGACTGCCAGGGGACAGTCTCCCCAAGGAGATTTAGAGTCGTAAGGGTGGCATGGCCCAGATGAGGCGATGGTGGCTGGAGCCTACACTAGGAGAGCGGAAGAAGAGCTTAGTGGCAGAGCCATTCATTCATTCAATTCATTCATTCAACATGCACTCACTTAACAGATGTTTCATATGTGCTAGGCCTCAGAGACAGTGGGCCAAGACCTGCCCTTGCCCGTAGACTGCCTCAGGCAGGGGGACAGATGAGCACATTTGTGGTTCCAGGTCTCCATGCTCCATGCCCACATGTGGGCCTGCCCACTGTGGGAACTCAGAATATAGGTACCTGCCCCAGAGTCTGGGGCTCAGAAGTTGGCCCAGAGGAGGTTAGGTCAGAGCCAAACCGAAGGGTAAGTGCGAGTGACCCAGACCCCAAGCTTCAGAGGTTAGTTAGTAAAACACATGGTATGATTGGAATATTGGTGGGGGAAAGGGGCTGGCTAGAGACATATTCTGAAGGCAGAACTAACAGAAATAGATTATGAAAGAGTGAGACAGCAATCTGAGTTTTCCCACCGTGTTCACTGGTTGATTATATCTGGTCTTGTCTCAGGTGGTGCTGGAGCTGGCGAAGCTCTACATGCTCCAGGGGCACCTGGACTTGTGTGAGCAGCACTGTGCCGTCATCCTGCAGACCGAGAAGAACCACGAGTCTGCCTCAGTGGTATGGGGCCACAGAACCTTCTCCCTGCCTTCCCCAGGTCCCCAGGATCACACAGGCGCTGCTTTCCCACCCCCTAACTCAGATGCCTGGCTGACCCACCCCCAGGGCAGGGGCTGCCGGGTGGAGGGGACTGAGCACTGGGCCTGCTGCCCTCCACATGGGAGGGGTGGGCTGGCAGCAGGGGGCAACATCCCAGCCTCCTGAGCCAACCCAAGGGGAGGCTATGAGGTTGATTCACTCCAGAGGAAACCACACCCACACTTGGTGAAGGCAAGGGTGGGACAGGTTCCTGGGTTTAAAGAAGTGTGTGGCAAAAACCCTCTCCTGTCTGGCTTCTCTCCTCCATAACACCCAGACAACTGCCAGGGCCACTCCACAGAAGAGGGGGGGGGCCCTCATTCTGCCTCCACTGCCTGTGGCTGGCAGTTCTCAAACATGGGTGGAGAGGCTACCTCTGATGGCTGTCAAAGGGTCCCACTGGGGTCTACCCCTGGGCTTATCTTTTCGCTTCTGTCCTCACCCCAGCCCTGCCCCAACCCCAGGCAGATTCTACCCTCTGGGCTCCTTCTGTGGCTGTTTCTCCCAGTGCCCAGAGAGGCTACCCTGGAAGTCCTTTCCTACTTTCCCTACTTATCTGCATCCTCACCCCCCCTCCCCACCATGCCCATGTGAACTTCTGTCCGGAACTCTGGAGCACTGTGTGTTTTCTGATAGATGATGGCCGAACTGATGTTTAGAAAACAGAAATACGAAGATGCCATCAATCTCTACCAGCAAGTCCTGGAGAAAGCGCCAGGTAACTGCCTGCATGAAGACTGCCCACTGAGATGGCCTGCTTCAGTACCCCGCCCTGCAAGGGCTGCTCTCCCCAAGGATGGGCCCCCTCCCCTCCTTCCTGACTGGACAGAGGAAGCCCCTTCCTCTCTGATTGTTCCCAGAGAGACAGGAAACTGATAAAGCCCCGATGGAACATGCTGGCCCTTCCCAAGTCTGAGGGGCCAGTTCCTGGTCTCAGGCCGGGCAGCGCTTGGCACTGAACCCAGGAGAGCCTGTCTGTCCCCACATCACAGCCCCTGGACTGGGCGTGGCCTGCTTCTGAGGTCACATCACCCGGAGGTGGCTGGAAATTCTCCCTGAAAGGGAGCTATATTCCCCCTCACTGCAGTATCAAACTACCCCTCTTGCTGGGGGCAGGGGCCACACCCAAGGCTCAGTAGAACCCCTGCAGGCCCCCCGCCAGCTCTGCAGAGGCCCACCGACTGCGCGTGTCAGGAGTGCAGGTCCTGGAGCCAGACTCCGCCGCCTAACTCTTGCCCTTCTACTTACCAGCTGTGTAACCTTTGGCAGATAACTTCTTTATGTCTTAGTTTCCTCACCTGTGAAATGGGAAAAACAAGCACCTGGTTATGTAGTTAATATCTAGGTCAAAGCACTTCCTGCTAGGTCACTCTGTGAGTGTTAGCTGCTATTATTACTGCTTTTCAGTATGATTATTGTTATCCTCTCAACTCTGGAGACCAGTGGAGACATTGAAGCTGCTGGGATGTCCCCGTTCAGTCCCAAAGCTCTGTGTCTGCTGGTCCCCTGGCTTCTCCCTGCCAGCCCGCGGCACCCAACTGGACATAGCTATAGGCTATTCACAGCCTGGAGATTTCTGCTCTCTTATTTTAGACAATTTTTTGGTATTGAATAAACTAATTGATCTGCTATGGAGAAGTGGCAGACTTGAAGATGCCCCTGCCTTCTTTGAATTGGCCAAGAGGGTGTCCAGCCGCGTTCCTTTAGAGCCAGGCTTCAACTACTGCAGAGGCATCTACTGCTGGTGAGTTGGGGGGCGGGTGGGGGGTGTTGGGCAGTTCCGCAATGGCCCGGGCGGGTGGGGGTGGGTGGGGGTGGGTGGGAGGGTGTGGTCCTTCTTAACAGAAACGCTGGGTTTCCACAGAAATTCAGCTCGCAGATCAGGGAGGCAGGGGAGCAGCCCTGCGGCGTTCCCTGCTCTCCCAGGGCCTCAGTTTCCCCCTCTGGTGCTTGGTATGTCTCTGCTCCACTCCAGGCACATCGGGCAACCCAACGACGCACTGAAGTTCCTAAACAAAGCGCGCAAGGACAGCACTTGGGGCCAGAGTGCCACCTACTACATGGTGCAGATCTGTCTGAACCCGGACAACGAGGTCGTGGGCGGAGAGGTTTTTGAGAACCTGGTGGCTGAGAGCAAGTAGGGCCCGGCGGTGTCGGGGTGGGAGGGCGGGGCAGGGCAGCACCCAGGGAAGGGGGGAGGCCTCGTGAGCGCCGGCGGGCGAGGGCGGCTGCCGTCCCTTCCGACGCCCCACGCCTGGCTCCACCGACAGGAGGGACGCGGAGCAGCAGGGCGTGCGCACGGCCGAGAAGCTGCTGCGGGAGTCGTACCCGCACTCGGCCGCGGGCCAGACCCAGCTGCGGCTGCTGCAGAGCCTCTGCCTGCTGGCCACCCGGGACAGGGCCAGCATGGAGGCGGCGCTGCGCACCTTCGCCCAGATGGTGCAGGCCGAGGTGGGCGCGGCGGGCGGGCGGGGGCGAGGCGGGGGGGGGGGGGGGGCGGGGGGGCAGCGCGCTCAGGCCCGCTTCCCGCAGGACAGCGTCTCCGCCCTGGTGGCCGTGGCGCAGGCCTACGTGCTGCTGAACCAGGTCCCCAAGGCGCGCATGCAGCTGAAGCGGCTGGCCAAGGCCCCGTGGGCGCTGGCCAAGGCCGAGGACCTGGAGAAGGGCTGGCTCCTGCTGGCTGACATTTACTGCCAGGGCGGCAAATTCGACCTGGCTTCGGAGCTGCTGCGGAGCTGCGTGCAGTACAACAAGGCAGGGGGCCCCCCACCGCGGCCAGGGGGAGGCGGGGATGCCAGGAGCGGTGCCTAGGCGTCAGGGCCGAGGAAACGCGGGTTGGAACCCAATGACAAGAGGCGGGGCAGAAGGGGGCCCAGACAAGCTAGGGCCCAGTGGAAATGGGGGGGGGGGGGGGCAAGGCAAGAGGAGGCGCACAGGGTCCGGCAGACTTGAGAGGGGAATATGAGATGGGAGAGAGATAGGAAGGGTTCAAGAAATCAAGGAGCCTGGGGGTCAGACCTGGAAAGGGGTCATGCAGGGGGTCAGGGTAGCCAGGAGGGGGTGCACAGTTGACCCCTCGCAAAGGTGGGAGATGCTGCTGGATTCCCTGAGAGGTTTGGGTTAATGCGGTTCATCACCCTCCTTTGCCCCCCCCCATGGGTTCTCCCCTGTGCTGGGACCGGGTGTGACTTTCCCTGCAGTCCTGCTGCAAGGCCTATGAGTACATGGGCTTCATCATGGAGAAGGAGCAGTCCTACAAAGACGCAGCCACCAACTACGAACTGGCCTGGAAGTACAGTCATCATGCCAACCCCGCTATTGGTAAGGCAACCGGCCAAGGTGCACATGGGCGAGGAGGGTGCTGGGCAGGAGGACCAGCACCCTGGCTCTTGGGCCATTACGGTGCCACTGTCTGTGTGCCCTGTGCCCCCCTTGACAGGCTTCAAGCTCGCTTTCAACTACTTGAAGGACAAGAGATTTGTGGAGGCCATTGAAGTCTGCCACAATGTAAGCCATTGTAAGGCACTGTGAGACACTGGGGGTGGGGGGTGGGGGGTGGACCTTGGTGCAGTGGCCTGGTCGTGGTGCTGAGACGGGCACCCCTGGCCTGATGCTGCACACTCTTCCTTTCTCCATTCCAGGTCCTCAGAGAGCATCCTAACTACCCCAAAATCAGAGAAGAAATTTTGGAAAAGGCCCGAGGGTCTCTGAGGCCATAGCTGTGGTCAGTGGGAGTCAGGGCGGGTGGAAGCCATCAACCTACGCAGGTTTCATGGAAGGGTCAGGAAGTGGGTCAGTGGAGAAGAGATTAAAAAATGACATATTCTTACCCATTTCTGTAATGTGTGTGGTTTATTTGAATCACGCCTCATCTCGTCTAAGGGGCATCCCAAAGCTTTGTTTTTAAGGCACAAGAAGCAATTTGCTCTGAGAAAGAAGTTTGCAATTGGCCTTGCCTATGCTGGGCTCAGAGCACCTTCTTTTGAGCTGCATTTTTATTCCAAGCTCTGGAAGGGAGCAGAGGGGAACTAAGAGGTGGCCCTTAAAAATTTCCTACAGCTATTTTAATATTGTTATGTCAGTTTATAAATGCCTCCCCTATCCTTTTTTTTTTTTTTTTTTTTTTTAAGATTTTATTTATTCATAGAGACAGAGACACAGTCAGAGGGAGAAGCAGGCTCCATACAGGAAGCCCGCCCGGGTCTCCAGGATCACACCCCAGGCTGCATTAAATCGCTATGCCACCGGGGCTGCCCTGCCTCCCCTCTCCTATCTGGTCTCTAGACTCCCAGAGCTCAAGAAGCAGCCACTCCTCCCTACCCCTGCCCACACCATCCTGCTCAGCTGTGGCACAGAGAGGAGGACCAGCTCAAAAGGTCCTCACTGAGGCTCTGGGTGAGGGAGACCACCATCTTGCAGGTTGTGAGGGCCATTGGCTCACTGTCCATACATTTTGTTGCCTCCCCAAGTCCTCGGCTGGCCTCTGCTAGTCCTCACTGGTTTGGGACACAATCGATTACCCATGCCTGGTGCAGGAAAATACGGCCCAAGAAAAAATAGTTCCCTCTTCAGATTTCATAAAAGACACTGACAAATTTATCCTCCAGAAGCCCTTTCAGCACCTTGGGGGATGAAAGCAGTGGTCCCTAATTAGATGAATTATGTCACTTGTAACTGGGAAGAGGGTGACGAAGGCCACTCTTGCTGCAGCTCCCAACACCTCTCTCCTTGTTTTTCACGATGGCAATAAAGGGCCAGTCTGGCCTTAGAGGAAGGAACTCAGGAGTATAAATTTCCCAAGACCTTCTGCTCTTCGGGCCTCAGTGTCCCCCTCTGTAGCAGGAAATTAGACTCGATCTGCATGTTCCCAAACCATGATACAAATCCCTGCTGATGATAGAGAGCAAATATTTTAAAGTTTAATAACTAGGTGTTTAAATATGATCTTTAGATAAAAGTAACTAGCATGATGACCTCATGAATTCATGAGTGCTGTTACTCAGAATGGTTCTAATTTTTAAGCATATTGATAAAATTGATATAAAGCGATATACTATGAGTGGAATGCAGCTATGGCAATATTTTCAAGAGATGTGGTCCAGTGACCAGTTTGGAAACTGAACAGGTAGAGGTTGCTTTTAGAACAGACAGAATTGGGGCACCTGGAGGCTCAGTGGTTGTCTGCCTTCGGCTCAGGGTGTGATCCCAGGGTCCTGGGATTGAGTTCCACATCGGGCTCCCTGCAGGAGCCTGCTTCTCCCTCTGCCTCATAAATAAATAAAATCTAAAAAAAAAAAAAAAATTGTCCTTAGTGATAGCTGAGCCTTGTTTTTATAACATCCTGTTGATCATATGCATGGCCTCTTGGTCTGAGTCAATGATCTGGAATGCTTTCTCCAGGTTACTACCACCTTTCCTATGGGAAACCAGTCCCTTTACTAGCATCTGCTTTACAATCTGGTTTCTTGGGGCGGGTTGTTGAGAGAGAGGTTTGTCTGTATGGAGAATGATGCTGTAAAGGATTGTACATTAATCACATTTTTATTGGTGTAAAACTTAAATTGTCTTCATTTATCTGAAAAGAAAAAAAAAAAAGCCAGGAAGTGATACTGTTGCATTGGAAGGGAAGCCAGCAGGTTCGGTCCAGCCACAGGCTGTCCATGGGTTAGGAGACTATGGGGGCTTCCAGCCAGGGAACTGGAGCCTTCAGGGGCTGCTGCCCAGAATGCCAGGCTAATCAAAGCAGGGCCTCAGAGCCCTTGGAGAGACCCAGAGTTTGAATTATGCTTGCTGAAGCAATCTCTGCAAGATGCTTCCCAGGGACCAGCAAGAGGGGAGACAGGACAACTGAATGTACCAGGACACTCCACCCTGAGAAGCCTAAGGCTGTCCCCTGGCTACGCTGGTTACAGGAACAGGCTGCCCATAGGTCAGGCTCCATGCTATGGGTCCTCTCATGGCCAGGTGGCCATGTCCATGCATGTCCAGAGGCAAGAGACAGACACCCAAAGAGTGTCAGAACTGATAAAGAATAAAATGTAGAAGTAGAGGCAGAACTATGAAAACAAAACGAAGTTACAAACATGCACGCGAGGCTTACACACCCCAGGCACTCGTATGTGTGAACTAAACGAGCTTTTGAGACAAGCAGCATTATTATTTGCACAGTACTGAGGACATAAAGACACAGTAGTAGTAGACAGGAAGTGATTTGCCTAAGTCACCTCTGCTGCGTAGTAGAAGAGCTGGGATTTGAACCTGGCACTCTGAGTCCATACTCTTACCCAGTAAGCCACTGAGATGAAATAAGGGGAGCCCAGCACAGAGCAAAAGGCCCAGCATTAGAGTGAGAAAGAGACTCAAATCTGGTCTTGTTTGGTCCTCACTTCCAGCACTTGGAAATCATTATTCCTAAGGGAGAAAGGACCTTGCTCCTCAGGCCCTGGCTGGGACTCCCCAGGGCAGGGTGTGGCTTGCTCCTCTGGCCTGCGGGCCACAAGGCTGCTGGGGACAGGTCAGACGGGTCTGGCTGGCCCAGATGGAGGAGGTCCTACAGCTCTGGTCCCCAGGGCCCTCAGCTGCTCAGCCCCACAGAAGGCCTCCACCAGCCACATCCTGGTGCCTGCCCCTGACTGGGGGGACCCTGCCCTCAGGGTCAGGCCCCACCCAGCTCAGTGTCACCAAGTGGGGAATAGCCTAAGCAGATAGCCCTGTCTCCGGAGACTGCTCTGCTGCTCCCCACCATCCCAGGTGACCACTGGAGACAGAGGGGTTCTGGGAGAGGGAAACCGGCTCCACCTGGAGTGCCAACCTCCCAGCTGGCTTCCTGTCTCCGATGTGACCAGGCTGCATGGAAGTAGGCCCACTGTGCTGTGCCCCCCACTCCTACCCCAACATAGCCTCAATGTCCACACTGCCCCACAGGGCCTATCCCCCCTCCCTCCTTGCTACGTCCTGAAGGTGTACCCCCCACCGCGATCTCCCAACTCCTCAAAGTGCAGGCCGCACTGTTAAAAATAGAGCCTCTTTATTGGTACCTGTAAGCTCACGTACAAGGTGTTCCCACAAGCACACAGGCTGGCAAGGCCTCCTGGGCAAGAAGGTAGGCCCAGAGCCTGGGCTTCTTGGCACAGACATAGAGAAAAATGAATAAATTATAGTTCTAACACTCAAGGACGATACAGAAATAAGGATGCAAAACTCAACCCCAGCAAATGAAGGGCATAGGAGCTGCAAAGGGGCTACCCCTCACCCCAGCCAACTGACCTTAGAGCATGGGCAGGTGGCCCAGGCAGGCAGGCAGTGCCCAGAAAGCCCTGAGATAGTAGTCAGGGGCATGCTGCGGGCCCCAAGGTTAGCCCCTTGCCCTCTCTGGGCCTCCTGCTTCCCTTCTACATTACTGGCCCAGGTAAAGGCTGTGGCCTTCAGGGAGGAAGATGAGGAGGCAGAGGACAGGAAGCAGAGGGGGCTGTGTGGGGCAGAAGCGGGTTTTGGTCACGGTTGAGCAGTCCGGCCCAGCCCCCTACCGCAATGCTGTCCTCAGCCACCCACCAAGAGCCAGGCATCTGCCCCAGGAGACATAGGGCCCAGGTTCACACCTGCTTTATACCAAAGCCCAGGCAGGGCAGGGTTGTGGGACTACAAGGCAAAAGGGCCTTACAGGGGTCTGTGCCCCACCCTGACCCCGGCACGGCCCCCCATCCAGAGGGGAGAAGCCTGTGCCATCTAGTCTCCAAATAAATTATGGAAATAAATTATAGTCTTCACAGTCCAGAAAATACAGCCACCTGGGTGGGTCTGGGGCTCAGGGTAGCAGGAGAAGCCATTAGAAGTGGCTGATCTCAGCCTTGTATTGTTCGGGCTAAGGAACATCACACAAGACCAAAAAGGGGTCTGCAAAGCTCCAGAGGAGCCCTGTTTCCTCCTGTTCCTGGCACACACCGTGGAAGTGGAAGTAGAGACTGTATGGGCTTTGGGGGGTGGGGGTGGGGGGCCAAGTGGCTGAAAAGGAAAGCCCCCTCCCCGCCCTCTCTCCAGCACAGAAAGTTACAAAAATAAATAAATCAATCCAGAGTGTTGCACAAAAATCAGGAGTGCCCACATGGATGAGCCAGCCAAAGGGAAACCCTTAACATACAGACCTCAGGGAGTCCCCATTATTACTACAAGGCAGCTCTTGGGGCTCTCGGGACCGTGGGAGGTACCCTTGTCCTCACACAGGCACTGGCCCCACCAGAGGCGCGGGGGCAGTATCCTCAAACAGCTGGCTGTCCACAAAGGGAGTCAGGGCCTCAGCAGCTGCATCAGGCAGGCCCATGATGGACTCCAGGAAGCAAGCGCCAGCGTCCCCTGGTGGAGAAAAGGCAGGCAAGGGGAAGCAGGGTGCCTCGAGGTTGTCCAGGCTGTCAGACACCTTCCGGGAGGTGTAGTGAGGCCCCAGACTATAGTCCGGCAGGGCCTGGAGCAGCTCGAAGGAGTCACAGGAAGACAAACTGAGGTCCACAGAGTCGCTCTGGCCAGCGTCCGAGCTGGGCAGCACCGAGGTGCCAGGGAGGCTTCCTTCTCCCAACCCCACAAGGCCCCCATTTAGGAAGAAGCTGGCATCCAGGTTGGCATTTTCATCCAGGATGCCCGACGTGAGGCTAGAGCTGGAATAGCTGTGGGTCCAGCCGGCCAGGCCACCAGGGTCACCAGTACCAAAGATATCAGCGGGGTGGAAACAGCTGAGGTTGTCGAGGCCCCCCACCCCCCCTTCCTCTTCCTCCTCCTCCTCTCCTCCTAGGTCAGAGTCACTGAGACTCAGGACCCGGGCCAGGCTGTCATCATCCACGTCAGGCTGGAAGCCAGGGACAGGCAGGGCTGGGTGCGTGGCGCTGCTGGGGGCCTCACTTGTACCCGAAGCTGTGGACGAGTCGGTCATGTCGCTGCTACAGCTGTTCTCGCCCAGCTCACTGCTCACAGGGGGCTTGGCCAGAGGAAAAGCAGGAGCCAGGGCCTGCTCAGCGGGGCTGGCTGGGCTGCCCGGGGCAGGAGCCTCTAGCTCCCCCAGGCTCTCAGCCCCCTGCTCCAGCTGCAGGCGGGTAAGCGTGTGCAGGAAGTGAGTCTGCACCCGGGCCTGATTGAATTCCACGCGGCCCTTGGGGTTCTCGCAGCCCTCCCTGCAGCAGCCGCAAGGGAACGCAGTGTGGTCCATCTGCAGAGAGAAAGCAGAGTGTGAGCAGGGATCCCACGGAGCGGAGGAGCCCTGGAGTTCCAGCTCCCCTTCCCGGCCCACACCTGGCACTTGATGCCTGCCAGACTGCAGCTGCAGGTCTCAGGGTCACAGACCCGATCACAGCGACAGCCGCAGTCCTCCCGGGACTGGCGTAGGGCCTGCAGCTCCCGCCTCTCCTCGCGATCAATCCTCCGCACACCAGCAGCCCGCAGCAGAGCCCGTCGCCGCCGGGCCGGGTAGGGCTGTAGGAAGGTCATTTCCTCCAATCGGCCACCTGCCACGGCCACAGCCAGGTCCTCTTCTACAGAGGCGTCATCGATGGCGTCCACTGTGAGTGGCAGGCTCGCCTCCGTCTCGGGTACCCCAGACTCCGCAAACTGTGTGCATGGGAGAGAGGAGGGACGTGAGGGTCTTGGCCCCCACAACCATTAGTCACTTGACAAATGCTCCCTGCATGCTTACTCTGGGCTGGGAACCTCGGATACCACGTGAACCCTCAGGCCAGGAACACCACCCTCAGGGCATCTGTAAAGATATCTCCTGTTCCTGCCATTCCCCAGTTTGCGCACAACCCCCCCCCATTCCCCCCCCCACAGCCCGCCCGACTCACTGACCCCTGATGTCCCATCAATTCCACATCCCCCTGCAGTGTGGTCAGACAACATCAGGCACCACACCCCCAGCCCCCACAGCAAACGCAGGCCCTTCCACATCCCACTCTATCTGCAGATAATCCAGTCAACAGGCCCTGATGGAGCAATACTGGCTCCAGGGGCCTCTTTCCCTAAATGCGTATGTAGTGAGCTAACTGGCCCCCACCCCAAAGCTCCACCCCTCCAGGCTAGGCCTTCAGAAGCCGGCCCAAGGCACGGGCTCTGCAGAAGGTCTCCCTACCTTCCACCGTAGAGCCTCCAACTTCTCCTCCTTCAAGCGTAGGCGCAGCTTCTCACGCCGTGCCCGGGCTTGCTCCTGTGTAAATTCAGCCAAGGAGAAGCGGCGGCAGGCAGTGTGGCGGGGGGCCATACCCAGAGTGCAGCCACCTCGGCTGGGCACGCTGGTGAAGCCTTGGCACCGGGGAAAGTAGAAGACAGTGATGCCATCGAAGGCTACGCGGCCTGGACGCTTCCGGGGAGCCCTCTTCAGGATGGACAGGGCTAGAAGGCAGGGAGGGAAGGGGCAGGGCATTAGTTCTCCATGAGGGACTGCATAACCTCCAGGAAGATGACGCTCATTTGCCTCTCCTCACACTTCCCGCTCTGACCTCCCACCATGGAAAAAGAAATGGATCTGAATTTAAGAGCCAGCCTGGCTGAGATTAGAGCCAGAATGGTAAATTTGAATGCCATTCCTAGGTCAACACAGGCTTACCATTATTTACCAATCCAAATGACAGCATCTGTGGGATTAAACATCTTTCCCATCTTTACTGGCCATTTATAGGTTCCTTATGCAGTTTTCTATAGTTTTTTTATTGATTTGTAGGAGCTCTTTATATATGATATTAAAGACACTGATCATCTAATATTTTATCTTTGAAATATTTTAGTCTTTTATTTTTGTTCGAGGCATTTTACCAAATAACTTCTAAGGCCATGAAATTTAAAATATATTGATCTTTTCCTTTATAGCTTCTTGCACTTTGTGACAGGCTTAGAAGGCTGTTATTTGGAACTGCCTTTCTAAGTTATGAACTGTATACTGATTAGTAAGCTATGCATTTGGTATATATATTTTTAAAGATTTTATTTATTCATGAGAGACAGAGAGAGATATGCAGAGACACAGGCAGAGGGAGAAGCAGGCTCCAAAGCAGGGAGCCTGATATGGAACTCGATCCAGATCCAGGGACTCCAGGATCACGCCCTGGGCTGAAGGCAGGTGCTAAACCGTTGAGCCACCCAGGGATCCCCACATTTGGTATATTCTATACAAATATTGGTATACTATTACTTTTTATTGGGTTGAACCATAAGTAGTTACCATAAAACAAATGAATATTGGCAATTGTATTTCAATTTAATATTTTGCCTGTCCTGATCCAATACATAGAATTCTTATTCTCACTGCAAACTGAACTGGGTAGCACTTACTAAGCAATGTTAACTATTAGTGGTGACAGCATCTTTATCTTGTTCCTTAGTTGGATGGCTTCCAATATTTCCTCATCAATTAAAATGCCAACTTTGGGGTTGAGATACATATTTTTCATCACTTAGGATAGAATTTACTTATCTCTATTTTACCAAGGGTCTTATCTAGAAGGAACATTATATTTTATCAAATGTTGTGCTTGAGTGTCTGCCTTCAGCTCAGGTCGTGATCCCGGAATCCTGGGATCGAGTCCCACATCAGGTTCCCCACAGGGAGCCTGCTTCTCCCTCTGCCAATGTTACTGCCTCTCAATCTGTATCTTGCACGAATAACTAAAGAAAATCTTAAAAACAAAATTTTTCAGCATCTACAGTGGTTCTCATATTTTTCCTCCTCTGACATAGTCATTGGGTAGACTTTACGATTGGATTTTATAAATATTAAACCATTCTCATTTTGCCAAGATAAACCCACAGTTTAGTCAACATACTGTCAGGTCCTGTGTGCTAAAAATCATACTTTTTTTCTATGGATGATACACAGATATACTACATAAACAAGACACCATAGCCAGGGTATTAAAATGTCATGGCAGGGGTAATTAGGAAAAATATGTCTAACAAAGGCTCCATGGGGTTGGGGGCAGCGATAATGGAAAACAAAGTTGAAGAATACTGCTTTAGGGCTGTCTTGGTCATTTTGAAATCAGAGTGACGCCAGCTTGAAAAATAACTGGGGAAGAAACTTTTCCACTATGTTCAGGCAAAGCCAAACAGCATTTTGACAGGAGAGGGACTGGCTGGACAGGCCCCACAGTGCAGAAGTGTGGGGCGTGGGACTCCAGTGATTCAATTGGCAGGACAAGGTGTGCAAGCTAGAGAAACGAAACTGGAACATAAGGAGGAGCTGGAGCCAGAGGGCCCCAGGGCCACCCTGGGGAGCTAGGCAGGGAGTCCTGAGGTCAAAGGTGAATCTAGCTGGGCCCACGTGCCTCTGGACAGAGGGCATTCCCGAGTGACCCCTGTGTTACAGGAAGTGGCCAAGGTGGGGACACGACCTCCAGAGGCCAGAATAGCTTCGTCAGGGGCCTCCCAATTTCATCTTCAGGAAGGAAGAAGGGGTGTGGTGGCTCCCAGGGGTGGGGGACTCACGCGTGAAACTTCGGAAGTCACAGAAGTCACGGGCAGGCAAGGGCAAGTGATCCCAGGGGCCCTCCTCATCCGAGTCCCAGGCCAGGGAGACTGAAGAGCTGGGAGAGCAGGAGCAAGAACGGCGGCCCGGGGAAGACAAAGAGGAGGAGGAGGAGCAGAGCGAGGAGGAGTCCTCATCCAGCTGGTCAAACTTCCTCTTCAGTGGCCCAGTCATGGTGATGCCGGGGGTACTCTGGGGTCTGGGCATTGGCAGCCTGGAATGGAAAGGAGAAAGCTCTGAGCGGCAGGCCTGAGGGCAGGGTGCTTGGCCGCGGTCAACTCCGCCCTGACCCTCCCAGGAGACCCGGGCCCCCTAGGCTCTGTGTGCAGGGGGCACAGCTCCAGGAGGCTTCTTGCCACCGGCAGAGCACTGAGGCCCAGACCCTCATCCTGGCGCTTGCCGACTCCCACCACCTCTGCGCAAGAGCCTTCCCAGGACACCACCAGGAACCTTCCCCACCACCTCCCACAGCCCACCTCCACACACGCATACCCCAGACCAACAGATGGACTGACAGACCTCGGCCTGGCCTCGCTCATTCCCCGACAGGAATCCTGGGGGCTGACTCACTGGCTGGGTGATTCACACGGCTTGCATCTGTGTGCCTTTGTGTGTGTGAGGCCGTCTGCCACAGCCTGCACAGCCATGTACGGAGGCTCTGCTTCCTCCTCCTCCTCCTCCACCACCAACCCGCAGCACACCCACAGACACACCAGCCTGCGCGCGCGCACACACACACACACACACACACACAGTCTGTCTCTCTCTCTCTCTCTCCCCTCCTGTCTCTCTGGGGCCAGGTTGACCAGGGTACTCTGGGAAACAGGCTGGCTTTGACACTGGCCCCGATTCCCAGACACAGGACTTTCCGGAGCCCCTCCTCTCCTGTGACAGAGCCACTCAGACTTTCCCTCAGAAACTCCCGCCCCACAGAAGTCCCCTGCCTCCAGGCCTGGCTGGGCTTCATGTTTCTCTGACAACTCCTGTTTGATCTTAAAAATTTGTCTACATCTCCAATATCTAACCCTGTTTGTTTGAATTAACTTCCTATGGAAATTATTTTTCTCCCCCTTGAAAAACAAACAAAAAACCAACAACTCTTAGTGAAACTGATCTGTCAAGAGGATGTCCTGCTATCTCCTGTCACAGAGCTTACTGTGCCTCCCTCTTGGGGGGCTGAAAGCCTCCTACAAACCCGGATGGCCTCGGCCAGGAGGAGTGGACTTTGCATTGCACCCTAGCTTGCCCCACCCCCCCACCCCGGCCTCAACTATCCCTGGGAATCCCCAAAGGACAAAGGATGCAGTTCTAAGGGCTGAGCTACCTTGTCTCTCGGTGTCCAGCAGGGCCCAGGCCCAGGCCCCAGGAGGTCACCAGGAGGAAGGGGAAACGGTGCGGAGGCCCCAGGGCTGGGAAGCCCCTCCCCCACTGTCATCACAGGAAACGAGAACAGGAAAAACCAACCAAAAGGCTGCAGAACTCCCCTACTCAGGTGTCCCTTCTAAACACCCCTTCCCCCCTTGCCAAGCCTACTAGCAAGTCTCTAGATCCCAGACCTAAAGGGTGTGCGGGTCAGCGGACTTACTGGATAAAAGTCTCCAGAAGCACAAAGCACGGCCTCTTCCCAGACAAGAGAGAAGCAAGAGAAACTCCCCTCCTTGCTAACCTTCACACTGGGGCTGGGGAAGAGAATGCACAGGTGCTTCCGGGGGCTTCTCAGCGGGTAGTTTCTCAGGCTTGGCACCCGCACCCCCTACAAACCACAAACAAAAACAACCCAGCTCCCAGCTGACCTGCAGGCTCTCCCAGGAGAGGAGGGAACTCATGCCCCAGAGCCAGGCACACACATACACACACGTGCAGACCCACAGAGACACACAGTAACATCCGTGGGCAAACCACACCCACTTACCCTGCTCCTACCAGCCCCGCAGGGAGACCTCATCCTTTCCCAACTCCAGATGCTGTCTACAGGGTGGCGGATGCGGAATCACACGCCCAAACCCCAATCCCCACTTTTTATCTCTGCCTGGCCGTCCCTTAGAAACATAAAATTCCAGAGGCCCCAAATCGAACCCCTTGTCTCTGTTCCCCACCAACCCCCCCCACCGTGCCATCTGTTCCTCTTCCTGTGTTCCCTATCTTAGTAACGGCACTGCCACCCACCCAGTTACTCAAGCCAGAAACCTGCAGCCACTGTCAATCCCCTCCCTCTCCCTCCAGCCACATCCAGGCCCCCCAGTCCTGCAAGTACATGCCAGGCCACTTAATGCACACAAGGCTAGGCACAGACACAGTGGGCACTGGGGAGGCCATCAGCACACTGTGAAGAACCTTGGTTCCAGAACCAGACTGCCTGCCTTTGCATTGCACCCTAGCTTGGCTATGGCTGGACTGTTTGAGCCTGGTCAAGGTCCTTATTAAGCTCCCTGTGTCTCTGATTCTAGGTCTTAGAACTTCATAGGGTTGGGGGGGTGTACGTAAATCAATACATGTCAAGTTCTTAGCACAGTGCTAAGTGCTGAGGGAACATGTCATTCTACGCTGGGAGCTCTTCCGAAGGAGCTCCCGGACACAACAACATGTGAATCTCAGTGATGTCCCGTGGAATGAAAGAAGCCAGACACAAGAATATATAAGTGAATGAAGTTCAAGGAAAGGCAAACCCATTCAGGGATGACACAAGTCAGAATTGGCAGGGGGGGGGGGGAGCAGGGTTGATATACACTGTGGACAATGACGGTGAGGGGTGGGGGGCACTTCGGGTCAGGTGGGTTTCTCAGAAAGTTCTCTGGTGATCTGGCTGGTGGTTCCATGAATGTCTAAAACTGAAAATTCATCTAACTGCACACCTAAGATTCACATGCTTTATGTATTTTATATATGTCTCCTTCAGTTTTCAATCTATTATCCTTATGTCTCTGTCCCCACCACTACTGTCCACATGCCCTGCTTCTGCTCCTGCCATCCCCCTGCAGTCACAGTGATCTTCCTAAACCACATCTCTGCCTGCCACCCCCGTGCTTAGGAAAGCTGGCCCTTAGGATCAAGCCTAGAATTCCACGAGAGGCTGAAGTAGGCCTGGCTGTTGCCTCCCCATTCTCCCCTCACTATATTCCAGCTGAACTTGCAGTTCCCCTAATTGCTACGACCTGCCGGCCTCCTGGCCTTTGCACAAGCTGGAACCCAGCCTACTCTCCCTTAATAGTCACTTCCAAGAGGGCCTCCCTGAAACCCCCGCTCCTCACTCCTGATTCCATGCCTCTCTGGGCTCCCAGGGATTCCCCTATGGGGGCCCTTCTCTTGAGGTCTTGCTGTGGCCTCACTGCCTGGCCAACTCAGTACCCATGCCTAGAACAGAATCTGGCACAGGGAAGGCACCTCAACACCAGCAGAGGTGGACCTCTGGGGGTGACTGGTCAGTGTGATCTCCTGATCCTGTCAATTAAAGCCTCCACCAGGGGGTTTAAGCCACAGGAGGGGCGACTCTGAGAGTAGAAGCCCAGACTGCAGGCAGGTGCCAACATAGGCATCTCAGGAGGCTCCCTGTTCCCCAGAAGTAAACAAATAGATACCAAGGAAGCAGATTTAAGCCAGACACCCTGGCTCTGCCTCGGGCATGTCTACAGAACGGAAACTGAAGGTGAAGTCATTATATGCTCCAAGGCTGCAGACAGGAAAACAGGGACCCCAAGAAAGCGACAGCCATGCTACAGATTCTAGTGATGAACCCCTAGCAGGGTCTGCAGACCTAGGATGTAATGAGGACCCAATCTCTTCGCCAACACCCCTCTGGGGTAGAGGGAGAAGGAGCAGCACTTCGATCTGGCGCTTCCCTGTACCACCTGGGAATCCAGAGGCCGACAGAGGCAGAGGCAGAAGATGAGAAAAAGACTCAGCCAGAGACAAGGACAGGCCAAGTCAGAAGAAGGAATGAGAGATAGTGAAAGAGTCCAAGAAAAGTGTCAGACAGTGAGTCAGAGGAGGGGGGAGGGGCCCTGAACAGCTACCCAGGAATAAGGATCCCAACCGTGGCTCTGCTCCCAGGGCCATCACCGGCCCTCTCCTAGGGTCCTGGAGGAAGGAAAAGCAATTCCCAGGAGCTGGCTCAGACAGAAATACCACACCCCCAGAAGCCCCAGAGACAGGCCCCAGCCCGAATCAAAGAGAGCCAGGCTTCTTCCGGGATCTGCCTGGGGTGGGGGTGGGGGTGGGGTGGGGGTGGGGGTGTCAGCTCCTGTCATTGCACAGAGGAGCTGACAGCTTAGGATGAGGGGGTGACACTTCCCCACTCTTCTACCCACAACTATCTACACACTCAGGCCACGCTGTGAATCCTGGGAAGGCCATCTCACCCTGGGCACCAGGAAAATGGATCATCTTTGGGGGTCAGGGGCCTATCTCAAGGCCTCTGGGAAGTCACCTCTTCCAGGAGCTCAGCAGCCCCAATGCCCCAGGACCCCCACCAGGGCTGATATCGGGGAGAGGGCACCTTCAGCTGCCTGCAATCTCCTCGGGGAATCTGAAGAATGTGTCCTTTAACCTCAGAGCCCCAGGCCTTGGTCAGGCCAGCTCCCCCCAACACCTGGAGTCATGTGGCCCCAGACCCTCAAGAACTACTTCCTGGGAGGAAAGGACACCTCTGAGTACCCCCGGCCCCCACTGGGATTGGCTAGCAAAACAACCTGGGCAGCACAAAGAGGGCAGACAGGAAGCCTTACTACACCCCATCCCCCCATCCCTCTGAAAGTGATCCCAGGGGAGGGCAGTTCCTCAGCCTTGGCCTCCAGGGCCTGGCACTGGGTACGTGCCAAATGTTTGCTGGCTACAGGAGGCCAACTGCTCCTGCAGAAGGGAAATTGCACCTGACAGCCACTGCTTCCTCCACCTAAGCAAGGCCCTCCCTCTTCATTCACATTCATTCATTCATCCATTCATTTATTCATTCAACAAAGACGGAGCTCCTGTGACACGCCAAGCACGGTCAGGCACTTGGGCACACAGGGAGCAAGAGCCACACTAGGACTGCACTCTTGCAGCTTTTGAATTTAAGGGCAAGGAGCGTGCATGCTCCTCGGTGAGCGCTGGGATGGTGGTCAGAGGGGAGGGGCAGGAGGGGGAAGGCTGAGGGTAAAAGCTGTCTCCAGGAGGGAGGGAGGTGGGAAGAGTTCAGAGGGGGCACAGCGTGTGAGGGAGAGCCAGCAGGGGGAGGGGGAGGGGCATCCTGGGGCAGGTTTCGGGAGCCAGGGCGGGCGGAGCAGGCTTTAGCCTGAGGCCACTGGAAGCCACCGGAGGGTTTAAGTAGGGAGTGACAATACCAGATTTGCATTTTAAAAAGATGGCTCAGGCTCCGGCCTAGGGGGGTGTGACTAGTCGGCACCGAGCCAGGGCTAGGTGAGCGATGACAGGATGGGGAGGGCAGAGGGGAAGGGGAATAGCCTTGGTGACCTCCGGACGTGGAGACAGACGGAAGAAGGCAGTGATGTCAAGGATCCGGGGGTGAGCGGAGGCGGCCGGCACCGGGGGCCGCGAGACCTCTGAGCGGAGGTGTGCGGTGGGCGGGGGCGCCGGCGCCGCGGGGCTCCTCCCGGGTCGGCAGCGCGGGCCACAGTGTGCTGTGCGGGGCGCGGGAGTGGCTGAGAGTGTGGCGGCTGCTGGGGCGGGGACATTCAAGGTGCGCGCCTGTGGAAGGGCCCCGGGGAGGGGAAACTGAGGACCGCGAGGAAGTGGGTGCCGGGCAAGCCAGAAGTGCGTGGGAGGGAGCCTACGTGTGCCCGCGGCTGTCCGGCGGGGCTGCGCCCGTGACTCACGGCCGTGGCCTCTGCGCGCGGCGGCGGCTGACAGGCAGGTGAGCGCGCGGCACGGTCCCTCCCCCCTCCCGCCGTCGGGGTCCGTGACTCACGAGCCGCACTCCTGCCCGCGCTCCCCCGCGCTCCCTCCCCGGCCCCCGCCGGCCCGGGGCGCGGCGCCCGCGCGCAGGGGGCGGGAGCCCGAGGGGGAAGGCGACGAATGTCACCTGCTCCGGCCCCGCGAGGAACTTCTGAAAAGTTCTCGGCAACTGGGCCGGAGGGAAACTCCAGGGGCCGCGCGCACCCCGACACCCGCGCCCGCCTCGGCGCTGCCACCGCGCCCGGCTCGGCTTCTCGGGGTCCCGGCGGCGGCGGCGCGGGGGAGGGGAGCGGAAAACCCGCCACCCCCGCCTCCCCGCCTCCCCGCCTCCCTCCCCCGACGCCGGCCGGCGCGGGCTGGGCGCGGGCCTCCCCCACCCTGCGCGGGCCCCGGGCGGCGGGGGGCAGCCGGCAGGGCGCGGGGGCGCAGCCCGCCCCGCCCCGCCCCGCCCCCGCGGGCGCCCCCTCCCCGGGTGCCGGCCCGCCAGGCCCGTCGCCGCGCCGCGCTCACCTGCGATCCGGGCGCCCCCCGGGCACCGCCGCCCCCGCGTCCCGGCCGGGGACGCCCCCCGCGCCGCGGCCCCGTGCGCGCTCGGCCGGCAGCCGTCGGCCCCGCAGCCCCCGGCTCTGCGCGTCCGGCAGCGGCGGCGGCGGCGGGAGACTGGCTGCGCCCGGCCCCGCCCGCCGCTCCGCCCTCCTCGTCAGTGGAAAACTCCGGGGCTCGCCGCGCTGACGCACGCCCGGCCTCCCGCCAGGCCGCCCGGCAGCCCCGCCCCGGAGGCGCCGCCTCCCCCGCCGCGAGCCCGGCCCGGCCCGGCCCGGCCCGGCGGCGGCGGCGGCGCGGAGCGGGGCCCGGCTGCGGACTCTGACCCCGCGCGGGCGCCGGCCCCGCCCCGCCCCCCGCCCCCGCCCCCGGCCCCGGCCCCGGCCCCGGCTCTGGAAGTGGCGGACGCTCCCGGCCGGCAGAGCAGGGTCGCGAAGATCCCCCCTCGCCCCACCGCCCCCATTCGCAGATGGGTAGCCTGAGGCCCCGGGCGGCGCGGCGTCCGGAAGGCCACCCGGCGGCGGTGGCAGGGCCGAGGCCGTCTCCAGGCTTTCACCCCCCCCCGCCCCCCGCCCGAGCCAGCTGCTATCATCCAATCTAAACGTCCTTCCTCTGCGCCCTCCTTACCCCCCCCCCCATCTGCCAGAAAAGTAAACTATGGCCGGAGAGAAACCTGAGCAGGGAGGGGAGAGAGGTAGCGGGGAGGGGGTGGAGATCACCAGGGGTCTGACCTTCACCTCTGCTACGGACCAGAGACCCTGCAAAAGCCCTGAGCTGGGGATTCCTGGAAACAGTCTCCCCCAACCACCCCCACCCCATCCCTTCTTTAAAAAAAAAAAAAAAAGGTTTCTTCCGAGCCAGACCCTGGCCACTTAAAATGGCCCACTGCCTTCTCTGCTCCCGCCAAGGCCTTTCCTGACTAGGGGCCAACTTTCCCTGCATTATTGCGCGGGGGGAAGTGTGTGCATGCTCCGGCAGCGAGCCCTGGCCTGGAGACCATCCCCTGCCCTTCTTCCCAACCTCGGGCCAGACCTTACCCCCCTCGCGTCTCCCTTGAGCGTTTCTACCTTCACACCTTTGCTACACAGCGCTCCTCTCGCCTGGATGGCCTGTCTGCCTTCTAGAACGCTGCTTACCAGAATCTCACAGCCTTTAAGGTCTCAGCTTGCACTGCCTCCTCCAGGGAGCCTTCGTGGGAGCTTGACCCTCCCCCTCCCAGTCCTGCTCCCGCTGCATTCTGGGTTTTTCTCTGACTGTCCTAGATGAATGCTGTCACTGACTAGCCCAACCCTCAGGATTCCTTTCTACCTTCCTTCAGGTGGGGGGTGGGGGTGACCTCTCCTGCCTGGGTGGCTCTGGGGTGGAGAGGTCGGTGAGGGCCTTTCTTGAGCCACAGGTGCTTGTGTGGAGTGGGCCAGAAGGGGTCGGCTTGCCCTTTACCTTTCCAGGGAAGAAAAATGGAAGGAAAGCAGTCGGAGGAAGCTATAGCTCTTGTCCTTTGCGTTTGTATTGAGTGTGTGTGCCCCGGGGAACTGTAGAGGTAGGTGTCTGGACAGCTGAAGAAAAGCTTCCAGTGACTTCCCAGTGTCCTCAAGGCTCAACTCTGTGGGGCCTACAAAGCCCAAATAATCTGGCCCTTGCTCACCTTGGCAGCCTCACCTGTCTCTCTCTGTGCTCCCATCCCCCACTCCCCTGCTCCTCCATTTAAGTGTCTGTAATAGCTATACACGTCTTTTTATTTACACACTGTACATGTAATATTGGTACAGCTGCACGTAGTTTTAATTTACATGTGAGGTATTCTGTTCTAAATCTCATTAAGTTTCTGCCAGCATTCTCTCTGCCCTCCCACCCACACCTCTTGATAACCACTCCAGTCCTGTTTGCTGGCCATCAGTTTTGGGGCTGTGTCCTCCTCATCCTGATTCAGACTTCCCAAGATGCTCATCTCCAGCCAGCACCTACATTGCACTCGGTTGTGTGGTTTACTTGTGCATTTCTTTGTGTTGTCTGGGGGTAATGGGAGGGAGGGCAGGGGCTGTGTCTGACTCTCTTCAGTGCTCAGTAAGAACCTGTTGAATACATTTGGTGTACCTGGTAAATGGGTACAGGGAGCTGAGCTGGGGCTCTAGGTGTGTGCAGGACTGGAAGTGGAAATGGAAGGCTCATCAGCACACAGTGGTACATTGAAGCCACAGGTGTGGCTAAAACAGCTCAGAAGGAGTTTAAAGGCTCCAGAGCTGGGTATCAGTCATTAGATGTGACTCAGCCCTTACGGCTATGATGGCAGGTGGCCACCCACCCACCACAACCCCCTCAGACACTCAGCCCTGTCCTCCTCGTGGCTTCTGCTGGCTGCAGACCTTTTTGGTTCCAAGGAATCCTTTATTTTCTTCTGCTGCTGCCTCCTTCCTGCCTCTAAATCCTCTGATCAGGTCCCCAGGAGAAAGGGGTTTCTATGACCTACAGTGGAGTGAAGTTCTAGTCCTCTCTATCTCTCTGGACTTCAGTCTTCCAACTTGTAATATGGAGGCATTGGACCAGAGAACCCCACCAGCTTCAACATTCCTTGAGTTACTTTCTAGAAGATGCTGCCTGCTGATCATCTGGGCAGAGCTGAGCTGAGCCCTGGAGTTAATGGGGAGTCTCAGGCTGCCCAGGTTTGCATCCTGCTGGGCAGTGTATCGGAGAAACTGGACAAGACAGAGACCAGGGCAGGGAGTTGGCAAGGGCTGGAGTGGGGGCTTAGAGCAGGGAGACCAATGGGTCATAGGGTTTGAGGGGCAGGAAGGGAAGGACAGAATAAGAAAATATAGGAGAAAAAAAATAATCAAATAAGTGATGTGTTTTCTCCAGTAAAGTGTCTCCCTGTCCTGGGATGGGCTCACCAGATGTTCCCCAGATGTTGTTGGTGATGGGAAACATCTCCCTCTGGGATCCCAACTAAGCTCTTCCTGTTCATGGGGAAATGAAGGGTCTGTTCCAAGGCAAGGAGGGTGGGGTCTGGAGCAACATCCATTTGTGACTGTGGCACATACATAGGCAGGAACACACCCACACATCCTCAGGGAATTTCTGAATACTTACAAGAGTGCAGAAAATTTCTCAAACATTCAGCATCCCTGGACCACCCATTTTAGGTAAATAAAACAATTATTACTAGTTTTAAATAAATATTTTTCAAACTTAAAAAGGAATGATCCCATCAGAAAAACTAAAATTAAAGAGGATAATGTCAAATGTGGGAAAACTGAGAATTAACCAAATCTGTCATGCATTTTCCGTTGATGAATTGATGTAATCACTTTGGAATCACGTGGCTGTGCTTAGTAAGGCTGAATATAGGTAAGCTCTATGATCATCTACTTCTATTTCTCCGTGCTTTCCCAAGAGGGAAACAAAGTGCTTGCGCCCACCAGAAGCCACTTACAAAAATTGTATAGCATCTTTATCCCTGATAACTTAGAATTGGAAACAACTCAGATGTCCAACAGATGAATGGAAACAAACTGATTTATCTTGCGGTGGAATGTTACATAACAATAAAAAAGAACAAATGCTTGCCCCATGCCACCACAGGGTGAATCTTTAAAACATTATATTGACTAAAAGAGGGCGAGCTCAAAAGAGCAGTAACTGTAATTCCATTTATTTATATGAAGTTTAAGCAGTGGAACTAAACAGTGAGAGAGAGCATTACCTTTGGGGGATTTGACGGGGAAAGGCATAACAGAGCCTTCTGGGATGCTGGAGATGTTCTCTATATGGATCGGGGCAGTGGTTAGACAGATACACACATATGTAAAAATTCAAGTTCTACGCTTCAGATTTGTATACCTTGCTGTAAGTTTCACGTTGATAAAAGGAGGAGAGAGGGAGGGAGTGGCAATCAGGGAACAAGGATGCCGTTGTTCTCTGCCTTCCACCAGGAAGTCAGCCTGACCAGTGAGGGATACCTGGTGCTCACAGGTCATGTACAACTATTTAGATTCCTTAGATGGGTAAGAATTTTATTCCAACCCTGATCCTTAAGTGCAGGGAGCCTCATGTTATTTTGCACCTGCGAGTTTTACAGTTTTCGGTCTTGTGTTCAGGTCGTCAATCTGTTTAGAGTTAGTTTTTATATATGGTGTCAGGTCAGAGTCTAACTTCACCCTTTTGCTTGTGAATATCCAGTTTTCTCAGCACCATATTTTGAAAGATGTTATTTTTCAACATCAAATCAAAGCAGCTGAGTCCACCAGAGAACTTCTACCTCACTCGTTGGGGATGCTCTCCAGTATGCTACCCCAATCCCACCAACTCCGAGGCTTGACTGAGGAATGGGGGCACCTCAGGGATGGCCTGGCTCTCTGATTTTCAGTCCATGTTGTCTGCTCGTGGCTAATGTGCTCCTCGCCAAAGCCCATGGATTCACAGAGAGTAGCTGCTATCTCAGAAACAGCTGAGTTGGGGTGGGGGTGGAAGGAGTCTTTAGCGAGGCTGGGAATGGGAATTAAGCTGCCCAAAGGTCCCTCTCTGAGCAGCCCTCTCCACCACCTCCTCCTCTCCCCAGTCCTGGGCTGGGGAGTCCTGCTCAACTCCACCTTGCCTCATCCTCCTCCTCTCAAAGGAACTCACCCCTTTAGGCCCCAATCCTGCCACCCACTCTAGCCCCCACAACAAACTAAAGGGATGGCTCTCAGACCAGCAGCCTCAGCATTACCGGAGAACTTGTTAGAAATGCAGATTCTTGGGTCTCCCCAGACCCACTAAGTTAGGAACTCTGGCAGTGGGGCCAAGCAACCTGTCTTTCACCAGCCCTCGAGTGGATTTGGATTCACAAAGGGGCTTGGGACGCACGGAGCTAAGGTCTTGGGAAGCAAAACCCAAGAAAGGGGACTGTCTTCAAGTACAAGTCTTGAACACTCTTGTTTGTCCAAACTGGAAGACTTTTGAATGGAGATCTGTGGATTAAAAATCTGAGCAGTGAGTTCTGGGTCAAAGGATTTTGACAGATATTGCCAAATTACCCTCCCCAGAAGCTGCCCCAATTTCACTCTCCAGGGTATCCCAATGAGCCTCTTTCCCAACACTCTCCTTGGTGCTGGGTGTGATCAAACATACTAATCTCTGCCCTTCTGATACGAAACGGAGAAGATGCCTTAGTTTTTTCACTGGCATTTCTCTAGGTATGAGTAAAGTGGAGACTTTTATTTATTTATTTATTTATTTATTTATTTATTTATTTTTTAAGTGGAGACTTTTACAAGCCACTTACATTTCTCTCTAAATTGCTGGTTTATATTCTTTCATATTTCATATAGGGTTAAATCTTTGAGGATTAAGGAGATGAGCCCTTCTCTCTGTCACTCATGATGCATTCATTCTGGCTTTGTTTTCTACCTTGGTTTATAGTATGTTTTACCATATAGAAGTTTTAAATTTTTACATAGTCAAATTTCTTAAGTATTTAGGGACCCTGGGTTTTATGTGCTCCATCCCCTATCATAATGTTATAAGTTCATCTATTCTTTTCTCCAGAGTTTTATGGTCTATTTTTAATATGTAAATCCTTTATCCATTTGGAATTTATTTTGACTTCAGGAATGGAATAGCATTCCCACTTTATTTTTTACCAAAATGATTAATTTTTCAGCCACTTTTTTCTTCTAATTTAAACGTCACCTTACTTAAACAGATAAAATATCTGGTTTTCTATTCTGGTCCACTGGCTTCTCTATTTCATCACTGGGTACCAAATTGCTTTACAAATTATAATTTCATAATGTGTTCTGATACGTCTAGCCCCACCGTGTTACTCTTCTCTTGCAGGACATTACTGGCTCATATTTATTTGCCCTTTTGAGCTTCATTTCACTTTTTTTGGACAAGTTCCCCACCTGACAAACAAACAAAGAAACAAACAAACAAACAAAACTACAGTGAATATTTTAATTAAAATCAAATTGACCAAAAAAAAATCATATTGAATTAATAAATTAATGAAGCACTGACATTTTTACAATATTGTGTTCTTTCTATTCAAAAGCACAGGATAGAAGTTTCCCTAATTTTAGTATTAACTATGTAAAGACCCCAGATGTCTTTAAAATATCTTATCTTTGTTATTGTAATTGCAATTTCTTCCTATTATATTTTCTGATAAGTTGTATTTTTTTATGTAAAGGATGTTTTGCATATTAATCTTGGAAACTGCCATTATCCCGAATTCTCTTCTCGTCTCTAATAGTTGTACAATTTTCAATCATACATAATTTTGCTAGTCTGTTACAGTTTTGTTTGTTTTAATAAAGGATGGAGATGGGATATTTGTCAAATGTCTTCTCGGCATCTATTGAGATATAGTTCTCCTTTGATCTATTAATATGTTCTATTAGAGATTTTCTAATATTTTTTTAAATTTTATTTATTTATTCATGAGAGACACAGAGAGAGAGAGAGGCAGAGACACAGGCAGAGGGAGAAGCAGGCTCCATGCAGGGGGCCCAATGTGGAACTCCATCCCTGGACTCCAGGATCACACCCTGGGCTGAAAGCGACGCTAAACCACTGAGCCACCGGGGCTGCCTGAGATTTTCTAATATTACTGAACCATTTGCTTTACTGGGATGAACTTACTTGGATATGATGGATGATTCTTTTGAGATATTGTTATTTGTATTTGCTAGTATTTTGAAGTTTTTTTGTTTGTTTGGGGTTTTTTGGCCTCTCAAGTTCAATCACATTTAATTACTATTCAGATTCTCCACATTCCTTCTTACCATTTGTTTTCTTGATAAGTCATGAGCTGATAATGTCGATTAAACTGTCTTCTTGTGCTCGATCCAGTTTCTACCTGTATTATCTGTATATTGTTATTCTGAACTGTCATATCTTATTCTTGATTTTGAAGCATAGAGATTTTTTAAAAAGATTTCACTTATTTATTCATGAGAGACACAGAGAGAGGCAGAGACACAGGCAGAGGGAGAAGCAGGCTCCCTGCAGAAAGCCCGATGCAGGAATCGATCCCGGAACCCTGGGATCAGGACCTGAGCCAAAGGCAGATGTTCAACCACTGAGCCACCCAGGCATCCCTGAAGCTATTATAAAAGTGCATAGTGGTATCTAAAAACTAGATTCTTTTTTTTTTTTTAAGATTTTATTTTATTTATTCATAGAGACAGAGACACAGGCAGAGGGAGAAGCAGGCACCATACAGAGAGCCTTACGTGGGACTCGATCCCCAGTCTCCAGGATCACCCCCTGGGCCGCAGGCAGCGCTAAACCGCTGTGCCACCAGGGCTGCCCTAAAAACTAGATTCTTAATGTGGGTCCTGCTCTCTCTCCTGTTCAGCTTCCTTGTGTCTCATTTAACATTTTCATTTTCCATTTAACCCTGACTGATGGTATTTTCTTGTATAACTTGGTTTACATTATCTTCTTAAGTTTTCTAAGTTATTTTGGTAAAGATACATCTCTTCCATACAACATACAATAGGAGATTGTTTTACAATTCAATGTGAGAGTCTTTTTTTCTGTCGTAAGGATGGGTTTATCCTATTTACATTTGTTGATATAACTAATAGATTAGTCTTAATTCTGTCATCTTATCTCTGCTATGTTTTCCATTTTAATGCTTCCTCTGTTTTCTGTTTTACCATGTGTATTTCTCGGTCTTCTTTGATATGCATGTATGTGCGCACATGTGTTTGTATTTTTGTCTGATGATTTGAAAGTTTATAGTCTGTTTCTAATTTTTCTAGTGGTTGCCTTTGTATTGATTGATTTCTCTGCCAAGAGAAGAAAATTCTTCAAATGTAGGGAAGGAGTCATCTTCTCAAAGGCTGAGCCTTTGCCAGCCCAGTTCTGTCTTCAAATCCTTGATACCTTAGCCTCAACATGAAAAATGGCTCTAGTCCCACCCTGAAGCCAAAGGTTCAGAGCAATCAAGATATTGAACCTGCTGCTCAAACTAGCCATGGATAGCCAAGAGCTGCCAGTGCCACAAAAGGATGCTGTATGTCGTGTCTTATTTCAGAGCCTCATGTGAATCTCTCCCCACTAGCCAGCATGCTTAGTTCAACAGTGTCTTGTACTCGCTGTCCATTTCTCTGCACAGTATTTGAAGAGACACAGTCAGAGAGGCCATGAATTGAGTGCATTGACTCTTCTTGCTGCTTGTTTTCACACATATCGAGATCAGGAGCCAGATTGTTGCCTGACAGCTGGTCTTTGTGAATACCGTGGTGTGTGGTTTGTACTCTGATGCAAGTTGTGTGCGCGTGTTTTCTTTTAAAGCTATGGATGGATGCTGGTAGGTCAGTCAGCATACCAACAGATAAAGGCACACTCAGAGTAGTATGATTTGGGGAAGGCTTGTTTACAAGGACTATTTACAAACATGTAGGTGTAGGAGCACCTCGGGGGATGTTGCAATAGCTGGACGGTACCACAGAGCTGTTAGCATCAACAGGCCTGAAGGGAAAGGGCATGGTCACCAGAAAGAAGAGAACTGAGCACAGGAGGCTGGCTACCTTGGGAGGCCCAGCAGGCCCCACTGAAGAACTCATCCAACGCAGGGTGATTCACAGGCAGGGAACCAAGGGCCTGAATGCCCATTTTCACGCTTTTCTATCTCCTTTTCCTGCTAGGGTCCCCATAGCTAACCCCACCTGGAAGCCAGAAGCTCATTCATCTGATCTTGCAAGGGAATTTCATGATAAATAGAACAGAGTCATCAGGTACATTTCCCTCATGTTTTTCTGAAAATATGTGGAGAGCTGACACATCTGGGGTACACCCATTAGGAATGCTTTCAACTACCAGTACTAGAGAACCCAAATTACAGTGGCTTTAAACATACAGGGGTTTACTTCTTTCTGTACTGTAACAGGGAGGCTGGAAGTAGGCAGCCACTGACATTCAGTAATGCCAGTGCTGATGTCTTAGAATTCTCTCAGCCTTTACCTTGTGCTGGTTGCTTCATATTTGTAAGATGGCAGCCCATCACCAGACATCATGACCATGGTTAAGTTAGGAAGAGGGGGAAGAAGGGTACCAGCATGTATACCCATTTTATTAAAAACAAAAACAAAAGCTTTCATAGATGTACCCTCAGCAGACTTCCCATCGTATTTCATTGGCCAGAATTGGTTTTGTGGTCTCTTAAAGCAGCCAGGGAGACTGGGAAAGTGGGAAATGAGCTGGTTATGATTGATTTAGACTACTTGTAATTAACTGCCTGAGACTGGAGACGTTGGTGCATGGATCAAAATCAGGAATCTGTTATCAAGAAAGAAGGGATGGAATAAATTCTGGATCGACAATGAACAAGGCCACAAGTGGTTTTATTCAACAATAAAGCAATTGTCTGCCAGCACTCACTCAGGATAGAAATTGCTCTTTCACACTATGTGCTATTGATTTTATGTGACATCCGAAAGTGTTATTTGATCAAGTAATTTTGCCAAAAGCTTGCTCTGCTTTTCCCCAGTAGCCTATGACTCAATTTACAAGCCACAGTTTGAACTGTGTGTTGGTTTTCACTGTAAGTTAGACAACTTTAATGGTGCTTCTCTGGTTTTGATCTTTTCTCTGTCTTTAGTGGCAAGATGCATCATTATCACACAGACATGATTATTTCACCCATATTCTGGAAGGATTAGATGGGTGTTCTGACTTAGCTTGCAGGGCCTGATGTGAAGATGATGCAAAAGTCTCAGTGGGCCTCATGCCATTATTTAACAAAGTTTCATAATAGATGATGCCTCAGGGACTAGAGGAAATGCATTACCAGCTAAAAAATCCTATTTTCAGATATCCATTCTCACATCTCTTACTAATTTGTGCTTTTTTTCCTACTTGTGTAAAATCATCTCCTTCTACATACTCATCTATCCTGGTATATATATATATATATGGTTGCATTTGATATTGCACACTTTTGTTACTACTTCCAATACAGCTTTTTTGCTTTAATGAACGTCTTTGGAACTACTGTTCCGTCTTTATGATTTGGGGCCACACTACCATACAATAGTGACAATAAAATGGGAATATAACATGTAAACAATAACATGAACGTGGTTGAAAATATCTTACTTAGCAAGTTGAACTACAGTTAATGGCATTCTCTTCACTACATATGAGCTTGAACTAAACTAGCCACATAAGTTCTTGTAGCCCAGATGCACCTACAAAACCATGATAATTATTGCAAAGTAATGGATTTTTATGGAAATCATCATTTATCTCACATTTTTAAAAAAGATTTATTTATTCACAAAAAAAAGTAGTTTTATTAAAACATGGGGACAGGACCTGTTGGCAGAAAGAGCTGCACCAAGATTTATTTATTTTTCTGAGGGGGGAGCAGAGGGAGAGGGAGAGAATCTCAAGCAGACTTCACAATGAGTGTGGAGCCCTACGCGGGGCTTGATTCCCATGACTGTGAGGTCATGAGCCCAAGTCAAGAATCAGATGCTCAACCAACTGAGCCACCCAGACGCCCCACTTATCTCATTGTGAAATGTACAAGAACAAAATTGCTGTGTCTTGTACTAGTTGTGTCTTGTTGTACTCACAATTCCCACATACGCTGATGGCTTCTCACTGAAAACACATGCGACACTCAACTTGGGGTGTTTCTCTTGTCACAGGACCATGCTCAACTGGCACACAGGGCAGGCTAGAAGTGCCAGGGAGCTAATGCCCCAGATGTGGACCTTAAACTGAGTGGGCTAGAGTGGGGCTCTCTGAGCCATGTTGCTGACAGCAGCAAACACTCGTCAATGCACCCTGTGTTGATTTCCTTCCCTGTCTCCCCTTCTCTCCATTAGTACTTAATGGGATCACCTCCCAAGTGAAACACTTTTACTCAAATATTTGTCTCAGGGTCCACTTCTTCTTTTTTTAAAAAGATTTTATTTATTTATTCATGAGACACCCACAGAGAGAGGCAGAGACATTAGGTAGAGGGAGAAACAGGCTCCCTTTGGGGAGCCCGATGCAGAACTGGATCCCAAGACCCCTCGATCACACCCTGAGCCAAAGGCAGATGCTTAACCGTTGAGCCACCCAGGTGCCTTTCAGGGTCCACTTCTGGGGGAAATGAGCCCAAGATAGTTTTTTTTTTTTTTTTTTTCTGAAATTCCCTGCTGGCCATGAGATTCATGAACACACTTTAGGAAAGTGTTTTCTAGATGACTCTGCTGATTTTACAAATGCCTAAGGTCCAGAGCCAGTGGTCATTCTATGGTCACAGGCAGCCCAGTTCCCTGTGATGGAATCAGTGCAGGAGGCGGCCCCAATATGTTCAGGGGCTGTATTGAAGGGTCTGACCAGAACTCCTGACCCAGATGTGGCACACAGGGACCTTGAGGAATAAGGGATGGGGGTGGATGATGGGCTGGCCTGACTGCTCTGCACTTCTACATTACCCTGAGCCCCTCCAGCTTATTGTCCAGCCTCCTGCTTTCTGCCTCTACCATTTAAATGAAGGTTTTTCTGGGTCTTTCTTTCCTGAGTCTTTCCTGAAGAAGTCCTCCCCAAGCATCCCATACACACACACATGCTTCTCTCTTTGATCCTAGTTCCGTGGATCTCAAAGATACTGTGAGATGGATTCATGTCCATAGCAGAAGAGGAGAGATTTCTTTCTGCTTTTTTCCCCATTTGCTATGAGAGAAGCTTGCGACCCTGTCAACTATTTCCAGAAGAGGAAATTGGGTTCTAGGTCAGCTTTATAAATAATATGATCATCTATTCCAAATACCCAACCCACAGACCTTTTCTTACTTCAGTCGACAGACTGGGACACCTAACACCAAGACAGAAATGCTATCATGAGCCCATGATCTGACTCCCAGACAGTTATTTGCCATTCCATCTTCACAGCAGGCTTGTGAGAAAGTTTGCTTAAGCCACAAACTTACCGTTGTGGTCACCCACAACCCCAGGATGAATAGAGGCTCTCGGGGTCACGGTCCTGCTGGTAAAACCACCTGCCCTCCTGGCTGTGCCCTGCCCAGGTCTCTCACCTTGGTTTCTATGAGACCAACAGGGGTGTCATTCAGTAGAGCACAAATGTCCAGGGCCAGATCCTGCAAGAAGAAATAAACTTCTATAATATTTACTGAACTCTGCCCCAAACAGGGCCCTAGGTTCACCTGGGGAGCAGTGAGGGAGAAGGATCTTAATGAATCAATGGATCCCTGCCCTCCTGGAGAGAGCTAAGAAGTGGGATAATTCACTTATGAGAAGCTATAGTATCCTAAAGGTCACAATAATAACAGCTGTGATGGTTTAAAAACATGTCTATAAATTCTTTCACACTCTTCTTATCAAAAGAGGAATCTAATTCCTCTTCCCTGAAGTTTGGGCCAGCCTTGGTGACTTGCTTCTCACGAATACAACGTGGAAGAAGTGATAACTGTGTGATTTCCAAGGTAAATATAGCTATTGCCTGGCTGTTTCCTGGGACACTCACCCTTGAAACCCAGCCACTGGATTACTAGGAAGCCTGGGTTACAGGAAGAAGCCATATGTAGGTGTTCTGATCAAGCCCCAGCTAAGGGCCCCTGACAGCCAGCCTTAAATGCCACATATATGAGTGGACATGGCTTCAGATGATCCCAGCCTTTGTGCCTGTCCAGTTATGGGCTTTTACTAAGTCCTGACCATATTATAGATTCATGAGCAAAATAAGTGCATATTAAGCCACTAAGTTTTGAGGGTGGTTTGTTATGCAGCCAAAGATACCCGGAACCCGTACTAAAGTGTACTGTGTATTTACCAGAAGCTAAACATTGTGCTAAACACATTACAGAATGTTATTTATTTGCATTTAATCCTCCAGACAATCCTATTAGGTAGATACTATGGGATCTCCATATTCTGGAGAAGTGAAGCTCAGAGTGATCATGTGACTCCTCTGAATCACTGAGTTTGTAAGTGGCAGAAACAAGATCGGAGGCAGTAGTGTTCTGGTAAATGTTTAACTATCAGTTGGGGGTGGGGGTGGGGGAAATCATGATTTGCAGCGTTTGCCAATTTCCACAGTGTAAATTCTCCTACCTCGGTTGACTTCAAACTACTGGCACTGCAAGAGAAGTTGGGAAGAGATGGGCACACTCCAGGCAGCTCTCCAGGAGCTTGTGCCAGCTCTGGTATACCACTAAGTGGAGGCCGCCAACGTCAGGAACCAAGTTCTGACATGACAGAGATTGTAGTGAACGATGGTTAGTAGAGTCTTCTTGAAATGTAGGTAGTGCTGTGGACAAGTCCTTTTGGGCATTCATGCATGCTGTTTACCAACCTGTGCCAGACACTCCTGTAGTCACTGATTAGTAGTGGCATGTAACACACGCAAGGTCTCTCCTCCTACAGAAATTTCTTTTCAGCAGGACAGAGACGAAGAGACTCAAAGGCATAGGGCATATTGAGAAGTTTCAGTTATTCTAGGAGTGGGAAATGGAGAGGGAAGTGGAACCCAGATTAGCATGTCACAGTCAGTCCCCAGGATGGGGGAGAGAGGCTGGCGGCTCCCTTCCCTCTTTTGGCCTCTTTCTTGGGGAAACCCCAAATCAGAAAAGTCTCAAGTCTATCAGACTGGGAGTACCCCTTCCCAGCCCAAGGAGGGGGCTCCAGGAAAAGGAGGGGACATGGGCTTCCCAATGCGACTTCCAGTGGTTCAGAGAAGTTTCCTGAAGTTGGCCTGAGGCTCCTCAGGCTGGGTCCCTGTCCTCAGGATCCGCCATGGGGATAAGAATCAGCGCATGATCCTGAAGTAATATCCACTTGAAGCTGATTCTTAATCGGAAAACACACACACACACACACACACACACACACATACACGCTTCTATTCCAAAGGATTCTGTGCTCTGCAGGGAAGAAATACCTTGTCCAAGCACAGCTTCAGCAGAGAGAGAATTATGAGCAATCACTGTCTTCCAAGATGACTACATCCAAGCTTATGCGATTTCTTCCAAGGAAGGGGATTTATTTATTTTTTTAATATACAAGACTGAAAATACTTAAAGCATGACATGTACAATTACTAAAAAGTTACTAAAATGTGAAGGATTAAGTTTTCCTGAAGTCTTGGATTGTGCAAAGCAGGGGGGCAGGGCAAGTCACGGAGGGGATTACAGTGCAAACAGAACATAGTTCGAACCAGATTTCCGAGGTCACTGCTCCTAAAGGCACTGGCTGGACTGACACAGGGAGATTCTTCCAGCAACACTCCTCAGCCCCGCCTCTCCCAGGATCCCGTCCATTTGCTTCAAGTCCCAGTGCTACCCCAAGACTGTCTTCCAGTTATTATTAGGGAAAACTACGGATCTGCTCTTTCTGTAAAATTATATCTCTCTTGCCATGGGAGACTTTTTTTTTTTAAGATTTTATTTACTTATTTTATTTGTGAGAGACAGAGAGAGAGAGAGAGAGAGAGAGAAAGGCCGAGACATAGGCAGAGGGAGAGGCAGGCTCCCTGCAGGGAGCGCATTGAGGGTCTCAATACCAGGACCCAGGGATCATGCCTTGAGCTGAAGGCAGATGTTCAATCACTGAGGCACCCAGGCATCCATCATGGAAGACTCTTAAAAAAAGCAACAACAATTTTTTCTTCCCTTTGATAAAATTCATACATGTACTTTGTTAAAAATATCCAAAATGGAAGAAAATAAAAAATTGAGTCTCATTCTCTCTGCCTATCCTAGGTCTCTGCTAGAAGCATATTAACAGGGCTTTTTCTTTTTGCCTTTTTCTAGAAGCAATGTATGTACATTATTCATACCCTGCCCCCACAGACATATATATCGCTCGTCCTGCTTGACCTAAAGGGGTATATATATCCCAGCCCTCCTGCTCTTTCCCTCCCTCCCTCTTTCCGACTAGACACATTGTTGTCACTAGGCCTTGAGCATGGCTCTCCTTGTTCTCCTGTCTCAATCGATGCAGCTTTGGAGGACCCTCTCCTGGTTCTATTTTATCTCTCATTCCCCAAATATCAGAGGGCTCCAGGGCAGCGACCCTGGCGTCTTTTCTACCTGTGCTCACCTCCTAAGCAGCCTCTTCTCCGGCCGTGGCCTTGCAGAGCACCCTACCACTGACCCCTGTGCTGGGTTCTTCCATTCCTCCATTTGCTGGCCCAGACCAGTTCTCCACCCTCCTTCCAGCTCTGCACTGGGGGAGCTGAGCTGTCTGGCTTTCCATGGGCTTTGACCGCTGGCCAACACAGACATGAGTTCAGAGGGAGGTGAGAGAGGTCAGGATATATGTTTTCCATGTAGGGTTGCCAGGGACTAGCTACACTCCTCCACCAAAGCTCTCCACTCCGGTCAGTGTGCAACATCCAAACTTGTGTCTCAAAAGCAAGTCCCCTTCCCTGGAGGAAACCACACAAGTTTAGATACTGCCTTCTTCACTTCACTCTCTCTGTCCCCAGGTGCCAGCAACTCTCCCCTTTCCCCCATTAGAACTAAAGATGGTCAAGTCCCCATCGCTACTGGTCCAGGGGTCCTACTTTGTCCTGTTGGTTTCTCTACACCCTGCTACCCTTGTGTAAAAGGCTCTTTTATTAATCCCTCCTCAAATTTCTCAATCCAAGTGCATCAGCTGTTTCCCTCTGGAAACATCTCTGCTACAGATTCCAAATAACTCTGAGATCTCTATCACCCCTGAACTCCTGGCCCACATAAGTAGTTGAGACTACTGCTCCCTCACCCTGTTCACTAAAAGCCTGGCTCCTCCCCGTCCTCCCCATCCTGGTAAAGGACAACTTCAGGCTTGTAGGGCCGGTACTCTTGATTCTCTCCCAGTCACGTTCCGGTCTATCAACAAACAGTGCTGCCACGAGCCACCTTGGGAGTTTATCCTTGCAGTCTTGTCTGCAGGACAAATCCCCAGGCGCGCAACCGTCAGGTTCAAGGGTAGGTGCCTTTAAAGTTCTGTTGGAATAGGGAAGCTGTGCTCCAGCCTGGAAGGCCCCGCCTCACCCAGCCCGCCGGCCCTCCCCGCCCCCAGGGGGTCGCTCCCGTGTCCCCACCCACTCCCCTATCAGGCGGCATCAGACCGATCCTGGTTAACACGGCTCGGCCCGCGGGCGTCCACCCGGCAGTCCCCGCCGCGGGAGGAGCGGAGCCCTTGGTCCGGGACCACCCCTGCCGCGGGGTCGGGGGGAGCCGAGCGTGGGCACCTCCCTGCCTCCCCCAGGCTTGATTCCTGGAACCAGGCTCGGTGACCTCACGCCGGTGACTTCACATCCGGGACCTTCTGGGAATTCTCCGCGGCACTTTTCCGTCCGAACCCTCACGGGGGGAGGGGTGCGGCGGAAGGAGGAGTGAGCAGCTTTTGGGGAAGAAGAGGGCGCCGCCGGGGCCGCTCCCTTCCTCCGCCGGGGCGGGCGCACCGGGCCGCGGCCGAGCCCCCCGAGGCCCCGCCCCGCGCGCACCCTCCGGGGCCGCCCGGGTGCCCGCGGCGGTGGGGTCGGGCGCCGCTCCCCAGGGCCCCGAGCTCGAGCCTCGGCCTGAACTGTCTTCGGAAGTTGGGCGCGCGGCTGGGGTGGCAGCTCTGCCGCAGGTGGGGACCAGGTCCCCAGAAGGAGGAAGCGGAGGTGGGGGTGGTTGTTGGCTTGCAGGTACCCACAGTGCGGTGCGGAGAGGGAGGGACCGCTCCGAAAGTTACCGTCGAGTTTCCCAAACTCCCAGACCGCGCAGGGTTGAGAGAGGTCAGAGGAGGACACTCTAGATGGCTTTTGCTTCCTTGAAGAGGGTGCCTCGGAGCGGAGTCCTCCTCCATACAAGAAGTATTTAAAAATAGATTTTATGACTGTGGTGGTGTGAAGACTAATATGGCAATGATAAGTATTAAGACAGTTTGTTCCGCAGGCCCGGGTGGCTCAGTTGGTTGGGCTCTGCCTTCGGCTCAGGGCATCGGCCTGGAAGTCCCTAGGTCAAGTCCGCATCAGGCTCCCCACGCTTCTCCCTTTGTCTTTGCCCCTCCCAGTGTCTCTCATGAATAAATAAAATATCTTTAAAAAAAAAAAGTTTTTTTTTCTACCTAAAAATTCCCTTTTTTCCCTTTCTGATTGTAGAGGATGTTAAAACATTTTCATGGGCCCTTAAAAGTATTGTGGGCTCCAGGCCCCCTGGCTGCTGTGACCAGTGAGTAAGCTGGCTCTGGGCAAAACCAAGGTGACACACCCTGGATAGACTATTAGGAGGTTGGGGGTGGGGGTGGATGGAGAAAGGCTATAAACACAGGTAGCAGCTTTACCGGAAGAGCCCTGAATGACCTTAAGGAATGTGAATTTTGTGGTTAGAGCTGGTGAAGAATCCCTGCAGGGCTGGGCTGGAGGGCTGACAGTTTGGAGGGGTCACCGGAGGTGGGGAGGACATCGGGATGTTTGTTGCTGCAACAGGACATCCCAAGTCCCAGAGCGCCGGTGGAGATGGAACTGTGGGGAAAGGCAGAGAGAGATTTGGAAAGTGGGCTGAGTGATGTGAGGAGGTGGATCAAGAAGAGAAGTCTGGGCTAATTCTCAGGGAAAAGGGAGAAAACAAAGAGAAGAAACTGTATGGGGCTTCAGGACTGTGGGAAGATCAGATGGAAAGTTCTTCCCCAATAACAAAGCAGGGAAAATGTGCATACCACAACCGGCTTGTGGGTGGCTTCAGAGTCAGTCGCCTATTGCCCAGATCTCCGCAGTAGCTTCTACTAGGCATTCCAACCCCCACCCCCCTCTCTGCTGCCCCAGGCACCTCTCCAAAGCTCTATTTCCATTGGGTCACTTTCCTTCTCCCTGTGGCCCGCAGGACTAACTGCAGTCCTCTCTTGGGCACTTCCAGAGTTTAGAATGAGGAAAGTCAGATTGGGTTTTCAACAGCCTTTACAGTAGAATACTGTGCCAGAACTTCATTTGGCTTTCCCAATCTCCAATAACTCCCCCTTCCCGCCAAAGAAACAAACAACTGTACTTGACTCCCATCTTCCAATGCAAACACTGGGCTTCCTCCAGAGCAGACCAGGCTAAAATCAAGGACTGGAGCAGGAAATACGCTTATGGGGAGAAGAGCTGGGCTCCGATGCCTCCTGGAAAGAAAAACCTTCCTTCATTCACTCTAAAACATGGGTCAGGCACCTACTGAGTGCTCTGGTACCATTCTAGCACGCGCAGGGGATGTAACAATAAACGAATGAGAAATGATTTGTCATGGAGGTGATATTCCAGTGGGGGAAGATTCCATGTGGATGGACATGGCACCCTCCAAAAATGGCCACATGTTCTTCTAGATCTTTGCCTCTTTTCATTAAAAGGTAGTGTCTCATACCCCTTGCATTCAGTTGAGGCAGACTTGTGACTCATTTGTAACCAACAAAATGCAGCAGAAGTGATTTTGTGTGACTTCCAAGGCTGGGTGAGACAAGGCAGTGCAGCTTCTGCCTTGTTAGTTGGGACATGTGCCTTTGGATCCTTGAGATGAAATGTAGGAAATCCAACTACCCTGAGACTGCCATGCCATGGGGAAGCCCAGGCCACGTGTAGAGGCTGTGCACATGTGTTCTGGCTGACATCCCAGCCAAGAGCCAGCATCAACTGCCAGACACGAGTGGATGAGCTTTCAGATGTTTCCAGACACTAGCTGTTAAATTACCTCAACCTTCAAGTCTTCCCAGCTGAGGCGAGGCCCCATACATTATGGTACAGAGACAAGCCATTTCCACTGTGTTCTGTCCAAATTCATGACCCACAGAATTAATGACTATTATAAAATGGTTGTTGTTTAAACCACTACGTTTGAGGTGATTTGCTATACAGGAATAGTAGTGAGAACACTGACAATAAGCAAATACGTGAGCAAGATAATTTCCTATCGTGAGAGGTCTTCATAAAAACCTGAAATAACATGATAACTTGTTGGAGGGCCTCTTGATGGGGGCAGGTGTGTGTGTGTGTGTGTGTGTGTGTGCAATAGGAGAGGGGAGGGATGGCTCAAGAAAGCCTTTTTGGAGAGACATTTAAACGGGATCTGAGTGATAAGGAGCCCAGCCACTGAAGATCTGAGGGAAGAGACTTCCAAGCAGAGGGTACAGCAAGTGCAAAGGCCCTGAGGCAGGAATCAGTTTTGTAAAGATTCTGTGAGAATCAAGGCATGTAACTAGGGAGATGTGTGTGAGGAAGAGAGTAGGGGCAAAAAAGTCAGTCGGGAGAGGAAGGCAGAGACAAATCATTCTGGTCTTGAAGGCAGAGAAGAGTTAGATTTCAGACTGAGTGAGCTGGGAAGCCACTGGAGGATGTTTCCAGGGGAACAACTTGATCTAGTAAACTCTCAGAAGAGCTCTGGCTGCCAGGTGAACTGCAGATTGTTAGGACGGACCGGGGAGGCGAGGAAGACCACTTGGGAGGCTGTGGCAGCGGCCCAGGAGACAGGGAATGGGCGGAGGTCCGAGGCAGCGTGGCGGCAGTGGAGGTGGGGACCGGTGGACAACTCCGGACGCAGCAGCAGCAGCAGCCACGGGCAGTGACGGAAAGGGAGGAGGCGCCCTGCCCGGCAGGTCGGCCCCGGGTGGGGCCGCGACTTGGGTGAGGCCCGGAACCCGCACCCGCCCGGACCGCGGAGGGAGGCTCCGAGCCAGGGCCGGCCAGGACGGCGCGCACCGGCGTCCAGCGTCTGCCGCGCGGAGCCGGCCCCTGGCTGCGCGCCCGCCCGGCGTCTCCGGGCAACGGCTGCAGCCGCCCGAACGCCCCCACCCCGCGGCCCGGGTGACGTCACCGTCCCCTTGGAGACGGCGGGGGGGGGGGAACGCTGCCCGCCCGCCCCGCCCGCCCCGCCCCGCCCGCGGCCCGGCCCCTCCCAGCCCCGCCCACTCCGGGCGGGAGGTGGAGCCTGGGCCCGGACGGCAGGTGCGGCGGCAGGTGCGCGGCACGCGGCGAGGCCTCACCGAGCGGCGGCTGCTCCCCTGGGTGCACGCTGCCGCCCGCGTGCTCACCACCCGTCCACCTACCTCTTCCCCCTAGGGTGCCACCTCCAGTCGTCGGGACCGGCTCCGGCGTCCCCAGGCTCACCTCCTCAGACATGCTTTCCCTTGACCACACGACCTAAAGTAACGGCCAGTCCTCTTCTCATGGCCTGACCTGGTTTTGATTCCCCTCACAGGGTCGCTCCCTTCTAAAATTATCTGCTTTAATACACTGTCTTCTCTCTTTAAACCCAAGTTCCCTGGAGTCAGGGATAAATTCCGCCTTGTCCATCTCTATCCTCAGCCTCCTAAATGGAACCTGGCATGAAGCACGTGCTCAGTAAATGTTAGTCGGATGAATTACTGAATTCACGAATCATTTCTTTCATCCGTGCGTTCATTTATTTGACATTTGCACAGTGCCTTCCAGGCACTTTTGATAAGCACCGGTGATACTTAGATGAATAAGGCAGGAACTCCACCTGGAGGTGAGAAGGATATATTAAAACTAATAGTTACCAATAATACTAAGAAATTAACGTGTTTGAGTTCCAGATGCTAGACAGAGAGCTCCAAGCACTCTGCACATAGTAATTCATCTTCACAAGAGTAGGCCCTGTAATCGTGCCCATTGTATAGATGAGAACGAGAACAGTCATGCTGTAAGCTGCTGGGCCCTTAATTGAGTGAGATCACACAGAGGGCAGAGGAGGGAGGACAAGTGGCCAGGGGCCCAGAGAGATGTTAGATATTAGCCCCCAGGGGGTAGATTTGGTATCTTAATTGCTCCCACACACCACTGTCTTCCACAGGGAACCAGCTATTTCCGGTTCAGAGACCTGCTTCCCCAGGGGAGTTCACGCATGCGAGGAGCAGGCAATGAGGGCCTGGGACATGGTATACAGAAGGCTGATTCTGGGGCTGGCACTAGGATAGGAGCTTACCTGTTCAACTGAAGCAAACTGTGGACAAGCTCCCACATAACCCTGTGGGGGGGGGGCAGGATGGAGGAGGAGATAGGCAGATGGAGGGGTATCCAGGAAATTGAGGAGCTACACTTATTGCCCTCGTTGGATTTTTGCATGTGATCTTCTCTTTGCCTAGCACATGGCTCCCCTTGATTTTCACATAACTAGGTCTTTGTCATTCAGATCTCAGGGGAGGTTTATCAGAGAGGTTTGCTTTGGTCATATCCTCTAAGGCAATCACCTGTCATTGTCACATCACCGTATTTTAACACTCTCCTGCCCTAGAGTGGAAGATTGGCCTAGTCAGGCGCATTACCCTTACCATCTGGTGTTTCCTGTTTATTCATGGTCTCTCTGTCTCCTTTTTCTAGAAGGTCAGTTCCCTGAAATCATGACCCCATACGCCCTCACCTCTGTGTCCCTGCTGCCTAGAACAGGCCTAGCATGCAGCAGGCACTCAGTGCCTTTTGAAAGAGTGTAAAGGGCCCTGCACTAAATCATTCTGGCTTTGCCGGGCAAGCTCCATCCACTCCCCTTCTCAGAAGCTCTTGCTCTGCACACAGCACCTGGCCTGAGCAGGAGAGAGGGCCCAGCCATCTTAGCCACTGGAGTTCTCCTGGGTTGAGACCCTCCCTCCTTCCCAGGCCTGACGGCTACTCTCTCACTCTGGAGTAGGATTCTGGTCAGATTTCACTCCAGGATGATGTCACAAACAACCTCCAGGCGGGGAGGCCAGAGGTTGAGGGGCAGCTGTGCATGAGTGGGCTGGGGAAGGCAGGAAAAGGGAGCAAGAAGAGCAGGGGGATGTGCAGAGCCTCTTTGTTTCCCAGCCAAGGTGGTAAAAGAAGGGGTGGCTTTTTCAGAGTTTTGCAACACTGCTATTGCCAAGAAAAGGGGGAATCTGGAGGTCGTGGGTATCTTTTCTCCCACAGTGGGAACCCAGACTCTAGAACAGACGTGCAAACTGTCACACACACACACAGACGACAGACTAAAACTTGTGTTTATTCAGACTGTATCCTTTCCATTTGGGGTGCAGAGTGTAGGGCAGTATGGGTGGAGAGGCAGCATCTTTGGCTTTAGGGACATTTGCTGATTGCCGAGGTTTTCTGTGTGACCTTTGGGCTGCCAGGATGACCCGCTGAACGATGGAGTTAGTGATGAAGGGGCTTCTAGAGCCGTCGGACCAACCTTGAACAGAGAGACTGATCCCGTGGTCCAGTTGTCCCTGTCCTCTCCAAGAATTAAGGAGCAGATGGCTGAGAACATTTTGACTCATAATAGAAAAAACAAAGCTGAGAGGGGAGGATCACTCAGGGGGCTCCTTCTTAGGGTCGACCTGTGGGCCAGGCCTGTGTGAGGAACACACGTGTCTGTACATATTCCATCCTCCAAGCAGCAACCAGCACCCGTGCTACTCCCAGGCCCATGCTACTTGGCGGAGCTCTTCCCAACCTTTCTTCCCCACCTTTTGCAACAACTGAGCCTACTGATGGAACTGAGGAGAGGGAACCTGCCTGTACGTCCAGGAAGATGCCCTTTCTTCTTGGTCCTTGCTTCATGTGCACAGGAGGATGTGCCCACCTCGGTCCCAGGGCCCTGCAGGGTGATGCTGTGGTGCCAGTGGGAGGTTGTGGGAGGCTGTGGTGGAGGCAGAGGAGCTCACTGGGCCCCCGGCTGGGAGTAGCCACAGGGGGCATGCACTGTCTCAGCTTCTGCCAGTGCACTGCTGAGCCTGGCTGGGCTGCGCAGGAACTGCCGGAGCAGGGGTGAAGCGTGGAGCTCGAGGTGGGGACCTGGGCCCTTGGTCATCTCTGCCTGCTCCGTGACCGTGGTAGAGGACAGGAGGACCGGGCTCCTGCACTGGTCCACCCCATCACACTGCTGGGTAACCGTTCCTGTGGCTTCATAGCACCGGGAACCATCTAGTCCAGTCTGCAGCTCCAGAACGTTCTTCTGCTGCCCTGTGGGCAGAGGGCTGGCTAAGGCGGGGGCAGGCTCAGGCTGCCAAGGGCACTGGGTGACTTCCTTCTTTCCAGCATTGTCCTGGAGCCCTTTCTGGTGGAGTCCAGCCTGTGCCAGGTGTGTGCTTTTCACTGAGACCTCAAAGATGCCCCTGGGGCTGGGAGCCTCTGGAAGCTTCCTTACTGCTGACTCAATGGAGATGAAGGTTGGGGAACAAGATGGATCTCTGTTGGAAGGCAAGGCTCCAGGGAGGCTTGAGTCTTCTCTCAATGTCTCTGGCCTCCTGGGGGAAGGGATGACTGAGGCTGCCTGACCCCCGGCCTCTGTGTGATTTCTGACCTTGGCCTGACTCTGGACCTCAGTCTGGCTTGCAACTTGGGTTTGGTTCTTGACTGCAGTTTGCCCTCTGACCCCCTGGCTGGAGCAGTGAGGTCTGGCTTTACTCCCATCTGTGTCGCTGCTCTTGCAGGCACTGTGGTCCTTGGACGGTCCTTGGGAATGGCCGCTGGTGTTAGTCTCAGGCTGGAGGCTGGACATGGAGCTGAGCGCCTTGTGCACAGCCTCCTCAATGTCCAGCAGCCTGGCTAGTGTCTGTTGCTTCAGCAGGGCCACCTCTGTGCTGACCTTTGTCAGCTCCCCAAAGGCCTGCACCACAGAGGCCTTGGGTTTGTGGGGGGCCGCAGAAGCCGGGCGGGCCACTCCCAGCTGGGGCACAGTTTCAAAGAGCTTCCTCAGTGCCCGCACATCCACACTGCTTGTGGCCTCCCTCTCTAGGGCTTGCACCTGGCTCAGCAGGCCCTGGAGCTCTTGCTGGCTTCCCTGCAGAATCTCCGTGTTCTCAGGGGCCCCTTGCTGGGAACCAGCTGTGGGCCTCTCTCTTGGGGGATGGGGACCCTCCTGTGGTACGGGAGGGTGGCTGCTGAGAGCTGAGAACTTGGGGGACTTAGGGCTCTGGTCATGGCATCTGGCAGCCTGGCTCTCAGTAGGTCTGGAAGCCATGGTGCTGGGGCCGCTTTGGGGGCTGGGCTGGTTCTGTTCACTGGGGCCTCCAGACAGAGACACGCATCCCTGGCCTGCGGTGGTGGGAATGTTGGCTGGCCGAAGGGTGGTTGCGTCTCTCTCACCTGGCTTGTGTTCTCCTTGCCCTGACTCTTTGCAGGAGCTGGGAGATAGAGCTGAGGGCGTGGGCAGCCTCTGAGGAGGGCAGATCTGGCTTAGGTGGGCAGGTTTGGGAGGCAGCGGAGGCTTCTTCCTTGGGGGCATTTTTGGCTCCAGTATTGGGGTCCTTGTCTGTGCTTCCCCAGGCGTCCGCTGGCTGGCAGGGCTGCCGTGGGAGGGGAGAAGCTTGGAGTCCTGCCGGATAGAGTCCTCATCAAGGCGGGCTTGGGCTGGGAAGTCAGGTCCCGTCACAGCAGCTGGGAGAAGAGGAGGAGGGGGAACAGAGGCATTACGGGAGTGCAGACTGGCACCCGCAGGCAGAGGCCCAGAGGCCAGAGGGGGGTGGGCTAAAGAGGCAACCTTCAGGGTGGTCTCTGCAGCTTGGAGCCCTCCTGGGCCATCTCTTGCCATTGCCTTCTCTGGAGGTCCTGAGGCCGTCTGTGTGCCGCCCCCAGGCTCCTCCCGCCCAGGCCCCAGAGTCCGGCCTGGGCCTTCCTGGAGTGGGCTGGGAGCCTGCACTGAGAGGGGCTCTCTTTCAGAAGGCTGGACACCCCCAGGTGGCTCAAAGGTCCTCACAGGGTGAGCAGTGTAGATGCCATCCTGAATAGTCACCCACCCCCCAGGCAGCCCTCTGGGAGGTGCTTTCTGTTCCCCACTGACCTTTCTGGGGGCTGCCGGGATCCTGGGGTTGCCTCCAGCCATAGGCCTAGTGTGGCTCTGAGCAGCCACAGTGGCCACAGCCGGTGCTGGCCGAGGTGGCTCCAGGGGTGCCGAGGTGGCTCCAGGGTTAATGCCTTGCTTGTGTTTATTCAGAACTTGCTGGTGCAGGCTTTGGGCCTCGGCGGTGGCCATCCGCAGGTCTTGCATGGCAGCCTGGAGGTCCGGGGCCCCAGGCCCCAGGGGGGTAGTAGTGGTTTCTTCGGACTTTCCCCAAGCTGCCATCCCTTTCTGCCCAGTGTGACTATCTTCTTGCTTTTTCTCCCCAGCTAGAGGCACTGGCTTTTCCATGGTCTGTGGGAGGTGGGAGGTGCCCCCCGGGCCTCTGAGATGCCCCAGCCCCATACTGGGGTCCAGGGGGGGAACATGGATGATGTTCTCAGTTGGGGGCAGCTTCGGGGCCCCCTCACTGGCTGGCACTGGACTTGGATCGGCTGGTGGCTCCCATCTCAGACTATGCAGGCCACTCAGGTCTCCCTTGTCTATGCAGCTGGCCAGCAGCTGCACGCTGCCCCTCTCAGGGGCCCTGCTGTTCGGCTGGGGTTGCAGGGAGTAGGCAGTCAGCGAGACCAGGCCCTGCTCTGTCTCCTGCATCACCAGCCCAGTCCTTGCTACTGAGGTCCCCAGGCCGCAGGCCAGCAGCTGTTGGAACTCAGAGTCTGTGTCTTCAATATTCCCGCTGCCGCCTGGAGCTGGCAGCCTCAGTGGCTTAAGGCGGAGCTGGCCCGCTGGGTCCTCCTGAACCAGCAGCCCCTGCTGGTCCACATCTGGCCGGCGCAGCACTTGGCGGACGATCCTGGGAAGCTCGCCAGACACCAGCTCCTCCTTCCGGACGCGGGGCCCCCCCTCCCCCGGGCCTGGGAGCACATACTTGGCCAGGCAGAGCTCCCCCGGGCCTCGGACCTCCATGAGGATGCCCCCGTGGTGCAAGAGGCCGGGCAGAGTGTGCAGGGTCCGCAGGGTCCCCTCAGCCCCGGTCTCCTGCCTCTCGGGCACCCTGCTGCCCGAGGGGCCTGTGGGCTGCTCTTCTGGGAGGTTGCCCCCTCGGATGCTTTCGGCTGCCAGGGAGCCCATAGGGCAATTCTCAAAGAGCCAGGTGAACTTGTGCACGGAGCCCACAGAGATGGGCTCGGGGAGGACCCTGGGCCCCTGCTCTTCCCTCTTGCCTGCCTCCAGGGCCTGGAAAACCTCCTTCTGCCGAGATACCTGACCCGAAGGGATCTCTACTCGGCTGCAGTATCGCACAGGCCCTCTTCCGCAGGGACGGCCTGAGGCCTGCAGAGGCTCAGTTTCGAAGACATGTCTGTCTGTCTGTCTTTCCCCAGCCTGGATCTGGCTAACCTGTAGGTGCTGCTCCCTGGAGCCCTCTGGCCTCTCCAGGGGTTGGGGCGCAAACATCCAGGTGCAGGACCGGGGCTTGGCCTTAGCTGTGGGCTCTGTGACCTCTGGCCCCTGCTTCTCTGCCAACTCACTCATGGGGCATGTCTCAAACAACCACCGGATGGTCTGCACGTCACCTTTAGGGAGTGCCTCAGGCTGGGAACCTGCCTGACTCTTTCCTTCTTCTTCCTGGCGTCCCTGCCGTTCCCGCTGGTGGATCACCTCCAGTGGCTGGGTCTCAAAGAGCCACCGGGCAGTGCCTACGTCTCCGGCCACCACTTCCTGCCGGGTGATGCCCCGTACCACATCCACGGTACTGGGGCTTCGGCCCAGTTGGTCCAGAGGCTGTGTCTCAAACATCCATCTGTAGCCCTGCACATCGCCTCCAACTATCTGCTCTCTGCTGACAGAGGTCAGGGCATGGAGGTGGCCTTTGCCATCCTGCATGGCATATACTGGGGACCCTACGTCCTGGGACTGCCCAGTAGAATCAGTTCCTTCTGCTCTGTTCATACTCCTATGGGCTGAAGGCTCACCCTGCCCGATGCTGTCAAGGGGAAGGGTCTCGAAAAGGTTCTTGAAGGCCTTCACGTCCCCCTTCACCCCATCCCTCTGGGCGGCACTCTGAGAGTGGGATGCTGCTGAGGAGCCATCTCTGGATAGATGCTCAGATATGAGCCCCTCATGGTCCCGGGGACCCACTCGCTGCAGGTGACCCACTTGGACCTTGTCTCTAGGTGTGTCCAGGGGCTTCGTCTCAAATAACCACAGGGTAGAACGGACATCACCAGGGACTACTTCCTCTTTGGGTGGGTGCTGTGCTTCAGACTCCTCTTCCCCCTTGAGAGTATCTAGGGCTCGGGTCTCAAACAAATGCCGCTGCTGTTGAACATCTGGACCAGGAGGGATAAGGTCTGGGGATGGCTGGAAGTCTTTCTCATCCACCAAGATCTCCCGAATGGCGTCCAACGGCTGAGTCTCAAAGATCCAGCGAGTTGCACTGACATCGGGCCGGGCCCCCTCCTCCAGGGAGATCCCCCGGATCACCCGCACCTGGCTGGGGTCCCTGTTGATAGCATCCAGAGGTTGGGTCTCAAATAGCCAGCGGGCAGACCTCACTGCATTGCTTTGGATTTCTTCCCGGCATGCAGCCTTGACCTCGTGGATGGCACCCTCTGCATCCTGGATGGCACACAGTGGCTCTGTTTGGAACAGCTTCACTGTCTTCTTCACATCGCCCTTCAGCTCCTGGATCTCCGAGCGCAGCTCCAAGGGGCTCTGCTCCTGGATGGAGGGGCGGGAGCCCAGGCGGTCCAGCGGCCGCGTCTCAAAGAGCATCCTGGTACCCTGGACATCGCCGCTGGCTTCGGGCTCCTTCACCGCCGCCTCCAGCGCCTCGGCCTGGCCAGTCAGCTCATCCAGCGGCTTTGTCTCAAACAGCTGGCGGGCTGCACGAACGTCGCCTCCGGATGGCGGAGGTCCGGCTGGCTCCTGCTCTGTGCTGTTGGCAAAGGAGCCTTCCTCAAACTTGCGGGAGGTGGCCTGGACATTGCCACCGGGCACGGGCTCCCTGGCAGGCGGCCTCTCACGGTCCCCAATGGCATCGAGCCGCCAGTTCTCAAAGATCCAGCGCATACACTGGACGTCACCCTCAGTGGGCTCCTCGGAATCCAGGACGTCAGCCAGGTCTTCAGCCACGGCCTCGGCCAGATTCTTGCGGAGCTCAGGGTGGATGTGCCTGTAGAGGCGGCGGAGCTCGCTGGCTTGTCTCTGCTGGTGGAACTTGGAGAAGGACTCCTTGGGCGGTGGCAGCGGCAGATCGTCCAGGGCTGGGGGGGGCGGGAGGGGCAGGTCCTCTGCAGCGGCCGTCGGGAGGGTCGGCATGGGGGCTGCCTGCGTCTGGGCTTTGGCCATCCTTCTGAGGAGAAGGGGCAGAGATGAGGATGGTGCTGGTAGCTGGGAGAAATGACAGGGGGCCGGGCCCGGGGGCAGAGTGGTCCTGCGGTGACCTGTGTTTAGAGACTCCCTCCCTCTCCAGACCTCACCTGGGTATCACTCTGCCACCTGCATGGTTGGTATGTGAAAAGTCTTGAACTTAGGGCATATGGAGGGAGCCATCCATTAAAGTGGGTCCTGCATCCCCAGAATTACCCGGTTGCTAGAGAGCAAGCAGCGTACAGTGTACATGCAACTCTGTCCTTTAGCCCTACAGGGGTGTCCAAACCTCCAAGAGGCAAGCTGGACATGCTCCATCCTCACCTTTGTGTACTAAAGTCAGTTTCTCCTAGTGAACCCCCCGGACGGAATCCTGCCTTATGGGGTTCCAGCACCAGGAGAGGCAGGGCCCTAAACTGGTGACGATTTCCCATGGAGGAGAAATTCCCTCTCTTAACACCAGAGGGCGAACTTGCCACTTTGCCGGGAGACCTGTCTGGCCTTTAACCTCTTGCCTCTCAACTCCTCTCCATCCCTCTGGTCAGGGGGAGCTTTAGCAGGGGCCGCAGCCTATGCCAGTAGAAGCGGCCGAGGCTCTGTGAGGGGCAGTTGTTTGCCAGCCATCTCACGGGTCTGCAGAGCCAGATTCTGAATCCCGGATGGGAGTTTTCTGTGCCATACCCCAAGATTCAGAAAGTGGGAGCCAGGGAGATCTCAAGGACCTTCTAGTCCAACCATTCACAATTAAAGACAAGGAAACCGAAGTGTAAAAGGAATCAGATCTGGGCGGGTGAGGGACAGGCTGGGCTGGCTCTAGCTCCTAGACCCTACTGGGGGCCTTGCTTGCAAGAAATACAAGGGAAGGGGGTGTGAAACTTTCTTACTGGCTGTGGTGCCCCTCTGTTCCCCAGCAGCCACCCCTCGCAGAGTGTGAGGGTGACACCCACAGGGAGGGCAGTGGACAGAGACCTTACTGCAGAGCCTGCCTTGCCCTCGCTCATGGAGAATCTTCCCCAGTATAGGCGACCAGTCCCAAACTCCTATGCTTCTCTTTCTCCCTCTTCATGTCAATCAGCTTCCATCAAGGCACTGCTTCTCCTCAGCTCCCCCACCCCTCCATGGCCTCTCACCCCTCAAGCCCTTCTCTGGTCTCTGTCCTCTCTGTGTCTTATCTGTCTTGTGACAGGTGTACTGACAGTCCCCAGAGGACAGTAGGGAAGGAATGGGAAGCATGTCCCCCCTCTCGCTGCCCCTGACCCACTGCTCTGCTCCACACTCATGCTAAATATAGCTGAGGTCCTGGCCTCGGCCCAGCAGCCCAGGGCTCAGCAGGGAGGCCCAGGCCCAGTCACTGGGACCTGGGCTCCTTCACCCAGCTCATCTCCTTCTCTGTCCTGGGCTCCCTGATCCTGCCCCCTGCCTCCTGAGCTGCTATCAGGTGCCTGGCCTGCAGGACAACCAGAGCTGGGGCCTGGTGGTGGGGGGAGGTTTAGGGACACGGGGCACAGGTGGGGGGCAGAACTTCCTCCTCTTCCACCTCAGAAGTGGGGTGAATTGAGACCTGTTTGCCACCCCCTTCCTATGTTTTATTTAAGATTTACTTATCAATATCAGAAAGAGAGTGTGTGAGAACGAGCAGGAGCAGGGGCAGAGGGAGAGAGAGAAAATCCTGCAGCAGACGCCCTGCTGAGCACAGAGCCAGACTCGGGGCTGGATCCCAGGACCCTGAGATCATTACCTGAGCGAAATCAAGAGTCAGCTCCTTAACTGACTGAGCTCCCAGGAGCCCCTGCCACCCCCCTTCTGAGATAGCCATCCAGTCTGCACACCAGACACCAGAGCCCTGAAGAGGGAAAACTAAAACCTGTAGCCCAAGTCTCCTCACATGCTCTGGGGGGTTCTTTTCCTCTCTGGGCTCTGAGAGGAACAAAGTTAAACCATGCCTCCCTGTCCTGTCACAACCATGTGGCCCGAGCAGATGGCATGTGTAGGCCACAGCTCCACCCAACCCACTGACCCCAGGAATCTCCACAATCCCTGCTATCGTCACAAAGTATTAGAATCATGGAGCCCCGGGAAAGTTGGAACTATACACCCTCAGAGGTCAAGGAACCTAACCCCCTCCTTGTTTAGACAGGGGAACTAAGACCCAGAGACAGGAAAGGAGCTGTTCCAGGGCACTCTGTAAGGTAGTAGCAAGACCCAAAGGTTTTCTGACGCCTGGCCCTCCCGCCCTTGCCCCTGCCTGGCCTGAAACTCCTTAGGGCTTCAGTTTCTAAAGGGCAAGGACAGAGATGGGGTGTGGGCGGAATTGGAACTGGGACAACCAGACTTAGGGTCAGGCTTGAACCCCAAGAAGTGTGCCAGAACTTGGCCTCTGAGGGCTGAGCCGGCCTCTCAGGGTGACCCCAGGTCTGCTTCTCCTCCTCCACAGGTCTCTACATCTGGGAAGGCTCAGACCTGGTCTCCTACCTTGGGGCTCCAGATTTGCCCCAAGAGCTTTCTTACTGGGCAAGACTGTGGCCTGGGGCAAAGTCTGCCTTCTACTCCAGGCCTTCGGCCATGATAGGTGGGGAGCTGGGCTCAGGCCAGCCCTGGGGAGATATTCCTAGTGCCAGATATGCCAAGACTTTCGCTTGTAACAGCTGGGCATGGGGTTTGTCCTAGCAATGCCAAGTTGGGCCTACACCCTAACCTCTAGCCCCATTCCCTCCCACCTCTCTTGTGTTCCTCTTTCTTTCTTTCTTTCTTTCTTTCTTTCTTTCTTTCTTTCTTTCTTTCTTTCTTTCTTTCTTTCTTTCTTTCTTTCTTTCTTTCTTTCTTTCTTTCTTTCTTTCTTTCTTTCTTTCTTTCTTTTTCTCTCTTTTTTAAAAGATTTTATTTAATTATTCATGAGAGACATACGGAGAGAGGCAGAGACACAGGCAGAGGGAGAAGCAGGCTCTCTGTGGGGAGCCCAATGTGGGACTCAATCCCAGGGCCCAGGAATCACAACAAGGCAGACACTCAACCTTTGAGCCACTCAGGTCCCCTGTGTCCCTCTTTCTTCTGGGGATTGGGCCTGCCTAGGGCTTCCCTGAGAGGATGCCCTGAAGCCTGAAGAGATCTGTACCTGAATTTTAAAAATGGCAATCCCAGGCCACCTACTCTTGAAAGCCTTTCTGAATGATGCCAGACTGGTCAGAACCTGTCTCTTCTGTGGGACTCAGGCCTGTGGCAGCCACTCTGAAAGCTCCCATGGAGCTCATGCTAAGGCTCCTTTAACTTTTTTAACTTACTCACGGGATCTTGGTATCAGGGACCCCTCTACTCACCTACATCCAGTTGCGACCCCCTTCCTCCACCCAGAGCTGATCTGCTACACACCACCCTGAGAGGCATCCACATTGCCCATGGGGGGATCCCAGCCCACAGAGCCAGCCTGCCCTGGAAAGACAAAAGGGCGGGCTACTCACCTGGAGGTCCCACTTGGCGGAGGGGTGCTCTTTATCTGTGGCAGGTGTGATTTAATGGTCTGTCTTTCCTCTTGGACTTCTTGTGCAGGGTTTGTCTTGCTCTGCTGGCCTCGTTAGACGCCTTCTTGCTGCCCTGGCTCGGGTCTCTGTCGTCTGCCAGCCCTAGCAGCTGCCTTTATCTTGCTGGCGAGGGGGTGGGCCAGGTGGGGGCAGGGGGGCGGGAGGCTAAGTTCAGAGTATGAAGTGGCTTAGTTATTTTTAGGGCTTGTGGAAGTTCCCCTTCCATCCCAGGGAATCAGTTACATGTCCTTTCTGCTGTGAGGGGAAGAGGAGTGGGGACAGCTTCATTCAAGTCTCATCTGGGGATTGGGGTCAGTGACTCAGCCATGGTGTGGGGTGTAGGTGTCCCAGACTATTTTGAGGGAGTGAATCAAGATCTGACACCTGGATACCCTACCCCCTTATCCTACCCCCCCACCCACCACTCTGGACTGGCCTCTGACTATTCCCGATATGTATATCCACTGTGCCAGGAGACTGGAGGCCCCCAGAGGGCAGGCCTGGGCCCTCTCCTCTGCTCCTGGCCTGGACAAGGGTAAGCCCAGCTCTCCTCCCCCATCCCCTCTCTTGTCCTTCCTGTTCATGTACCATAGCACTGGTCTATGTAGTCCAGAGTACAACTGGAGTGCGGGAAAGACATCTGAATTTCTAGGCCTCAGCTCTTCATCGACTTATCAAAGAATTCCACAGAATGGTCCTGTGGTTTTCATGGCAGATTATCTGGGTTCTTGTTTACTTTTGGACTCTCCTCTCTGACTCAGGGCCCAGACCTTCTGGGAATGGAGGGGAAGGGAGGAGTGGCCTGCCACAAGCTGACTGTGGGGTTATTTCTGATCCTGGAGTCATCAGCATCCCAGTCACAGACGACTGCGGGGGGTCATGCCTCCCCCTTTTTGGCTTCCCTGAACCCAAGGTGCTTAGCAGAGTCCAGAGATCCTGGCACCCTGACCAGGAAGGGTGAGGGGCATCAGGGAGCATCCAGTGCGCTCATGAAGGAGGCGTTTCACCCAGGCTCTGGGTCCAAGGCCATACAGGTGCATTCTGTTACCTGGCACAACAGGGTCTTCTTCTGACAGCCTGGCAGTGATACCAGGCACTGCCCACTTTTTCCACTGAGTCAGCATGAGTCATGCTGCACTAACGTGGGGCCAGAGAGAGGGGCATCTGGGGACCCCTTCTCCTGCATCCATTCTCTCTTTTGGCTTCCCTTGTGCTTTTCCACCTGCCTGCCTGCTCCCCAGACTTTTCCTGATCATCTGGTTTGTTCTTAGCCAGTACCACTGTCCTTTTCAATACAGATGACTATATTTACTATAATAAATTCATTCATTGAAACTGAGTTCCTCTCGGGCATCTGGGTGGCTCAGTGTTTTCAGTGTCTGCCTTTGGCTCAGGTAGTGCTCCTGGGGTCCTGGGATCAAGTCCTACACCAGATTCCCGTGCATGGAGGCTGCTTCTCCCTTTGCCTGTGTTTCTGCCTCTCTCTTTGTCTCTCGTGAATAAATGAATAAAATCTTTATTTATTTTTTATTATTTTTATTATTTTTATGAATAAAATCTTTAAAAAAAATTCACACCAGCCACCTTTTGAGTGCTCCATAGAGACGTGCCTAGTAACTACCATGCTGGACACATTCTTGTGGAAAGTTCTGTTGCACTGCTACTGCTATCAACACCAAAAATCTCACAACAAAGGTTATTTCCCTCTCTGCCTTGGCTGTCAGGTAGCTCTGAGCTGCATTCATAGTCTAGCCAGCAGGCTTTGCAGGCTGTATCCTGTGCAATGAGGGTGACCAACTGCTGCCTGTCTCTGAGGGGTTCCCAGAATAAAGGACTTTCAGTTTTAAAGCTGGAAAACTCAAAGAAAACCAGAATAAGTTAGTCATCCTATGTGTAATGATCCAACAGTGCCACATCACGAGAATGTCGATTACGAGACATGATTTATCAGAGTATTTTTTTTTAAAGATTTTAATTTATTTGAGAGACAGAGATCATGAGCAAGGTGAGGGGCAGAAGGAGAGGGAGAGGGAGAAGCAAACTCCCCACTGAGTGTGGAGCCAGATCCCAGGACCCCAAGATCTTGACCTGAGCTCAAGGCAGACACTTAATGAACTGTACCACCCAGGCGCCCCATCAGAGTATCTTTGGTGGAGACATTGCACATCTCTTTTTTTCAGCTCCCTTGAAGCATCTTGGGAATGAGGCTGGGAATACATAAATCCGCCGAGGTTGAATGGCTGTGCTGATTAATCAATCTTTGTCCAAAGGCAGAAGGGCCTTGGGGGAGGGGTGGTGGTTTCCAGGGCCGCCAGTCTCTCCTTCTGGAACCCACACCTCCTCCGTCTTGAGGGCGCCTTCCTCTGTCAGCTCCTCCCTCCAAGTGGGGCTCCGCCAAAGTTGGGGATTGGTCAGAAGTTCCTAGTCTCCCTGCAGAGCTGGCACGCGATGGCAGAGCTCAGAGTCAGTAGCTGGAGGCAGATTCACCGGAAGTTTCAGGAGAGACACAGGGTCTAGGGATGATTATGGGCCAGTCTGCCTGAGTGTGAATCCCACCTGTGACACTCACTAGCTGTGTGACCTTGGCAAGTCCTTACCCCTCTATTCTTCAAATTTCCTTATCTAAAATGGGCGTAATAATTGTGCATGCCTCAAAGGGTTGCTGTGAAGAACATACCTCTCTCTCTCTCTCTCTCTCTCTCAATCTCTCTCACACACACACACACACACACACACACACACACGGTGAATTTAGAGCTGTGCCTGGCACACTAGAAGCTCAATAAATGACTAAGCTCTTTAAGTTTTTCCTGGATTCCTGCCACCCCCAGCTTCTCCAGGTCCCAGATCCCAGTCTGTCCTCTTGGTCTGAAAGCAAGTGCCCTTCAAGGCTCTGGCTGGCAGTCCTGACTTCCCTCTAGCTGGGAAGCAGACATAGGTGCCAAGGGACAGCTCTGAGAGCCAGACTGGGTCTGTCCCAGGCCTGCAGGAGACAGATCTGCTCTGCCTCTTGATAAAACCATCTGAACCCAGAATAGGGATTTTCTACTCTGGGGTCAGCTCTGAGGGTGGGCACTCTGGAGGGCAGAGCCTCCTCCCTCCTGCCAGAGGAATGTGGCTACCACGTGAGAGGCAGCAGAGCGGGTTCTGAGAGCATGGGATCTGGTGTCAGTCTGCTGGGATCAGATCACCAGCCTGTCTCTATTTGTATGACCTCTGAAGGTCTTTCAGTTCTCTGCTCCCTAGCGACCTAGCTTGGGATCCTCCAAGAGTTGACCCCCAAGAGGAGCATTTGGGAGCAAGTGACTTAACTGGGAGGGAGGAAGGTAATGAGGCGGGTATAGAAGTGAACTGGGGGCAGGAGGAAGGCAGGTTACTCCTGTGGACAAGCTGAGGCCTGATCCCACCGGGGGGCCTCTGGGAGCTGGTGCAGATACATGTGTCACCAGGACAAGGAGCCTGGGCTACTCCTCCAGCCATCCTCACCCCGGCTGCTTGAGGGATGATCTGGGAAGCCCCAGCTCTCCTATACTTCCGGCCTGCCCCTCAGACAAGAGACACAAGGGTTTGAGGTGGGAAGCTGTGACAGAGACTGTCCACTGAAGTGGAGTGAAGAGGGTATGGGGGAGAGGTGCAGGGACCAGTCTGTGTGTGTCCATTTTACAGGCGAGGAAATGAAGGCTCTGAGAAGTGACAGGCTCAGCAAGGACCAGAGGTCAGGTTTCCTGCCCCCAGGGGTCAGGGTGGTCTGGCCCCTGGGAATGCTCTGTGAGGACGGATGTGATGGCAATGAGACAGACCTGGGTCTCACACGGCCACCACCAAGATGCCCAGCCCTGCCTGATAGAATAGCTGAAGCCTGAAGGTGGCTGCCCCTTAATCCCTGGGCTTGGAGAACTGTTGTTGGTCCTGCATAGATTCTGGGGACCCCAGAACACCTGTGGCCAGGGAGGGGAGCAGTTGGCAGCCTCCTGAGACGGGGCCCTGCCCTTTGACCCTGTTAGCATACTGCTGGAGAATTTCCCCTCCCCCTTTCCTTCCCCAGTCCTTACTGATCCCTCACTGGGAGCCACACCCTATGCTGGCTGATTCCCAGGACGCGGCAGCCTGTAAAGCCTGCCCCGGGAGCCCATAGTTCAGTAGGAGATGGACCTGGTGAGGACAGAGGTACCCGCTTGGTGCTGAGGCTCCCTGGGGCAGGAGAAGCAAACTCCAAGTCGGGGCACTCGGGGTGATTTCAAGGAGGAGGTAGCCTGTGATCTGAGTCCTCCAAAGGAAGAGGTACTTGATGACAGGAGATGATGGGCATCAGGAACTGAACTGTGTCCCCCTCAAATTCATATGTTGAAGCCTTAACTCCCAGACCTCAGAATGTAACTGTATTTGGAGAGAGGGCCTTTAAAGTAATAATTAAGGTAAAATGAGGCTAAAAGGGTAGGGTCCTAACCCAACTGGACTGATGTCCCTTATAAGAAGAGAAAGAGATGCTGGAAATGGGTGTGCAAAGAGGAAAGGCCACGTGAGGACACAGGGAGAGAAACCTCAGGAGGAACCAAACTGGCCAGCATCTTGATTGGACTTCTAACCTTCAGAACAGTGAGAAAATTAATTTCTGGGATGCCTGGGTGGCTCCGTGGTTGAGCATCTGCCTTTGGCTCAGGGCGTCATCCCAGGGTCCTGGGATTGAGTCCTGCGTTGGGCTTCCTGTGGGAGCCTGCTTCTCCCTCTGCCTGTGTCTCTGCCTCTCTGTGTGTGTCTCATGAATAAATAAATAAAATCTAAAAAAAAAAGAATGATGGTCCCCCTAGATTCCTGCTCCCTGGTGATTCATCAAACACTACTTAGGCACTGCTGGGAAGGGATTTTGCATGTGCGATTAAAGTCCCGAGTCAGCTGATTTTACAATAAAGAGATTATCTGGGTGGGCCTGACCCAATCAGGGAAGGCTCTTTGAAGTGGAGAGCTTTCTTCTGCGGGTGGCAGGAGAGGACGTCGCTGAGACTGCAGGCCTGGGGGGATTTGGCACACCTTCCCTGACTTGAAGATAGAGGGAGCACGTGAGCAGCAATGTGGTGCCTTAAGGAACAGAGAGGCTCCAGGGGGACAGCAAGGAAATGGGGACCTGTGTCTTAACAATGGCAGGAACTGGATTCCGGCAGCATCTTGCATGAACTTGGAAGAGGAGTTTTCTTCAGGGTCCAGATGAGGCTCAGCCTCATTCCAGTCTGATTCCTTGAGCAGAGCCCAGAGCCCCACCCTGCCATGCCAGACTTCTGGATTAGCTGCAGAACTGTGACCAATAAAGTTTGTGGTACTTTGCCTCACAGGAATAGAAACCTCACAGAGTGGAACCCGGAGCAGCGGAGGGCGGGCGGGAGGCCACGCCTGCCCACTTGCAACGGGCAGCCAGCCAGCCTGGAGCTCGGCCTAAGCAGTCTCCCCTGTGCGGCGGGCTGGGGTCTCAGGCAGCTATGTGCGGCACCCTCAGGTCACCAGAGAGCCTCAGAGCATCTCAGACTCCAGAAATCCTGGTTAGGGGCAGTCAGACAAGGAAGAGCCCAGTCTTTCATCCTCCTATTTCACACATGGGGAGCCAGAGGCTTGAGCAGAGCCGGGACCCTGTGGAGTAGTGAAGGAGCTGGTTTAGGAGGCCCTCCCCTGAAGCCCCAGCTCCTCACTTGCCAGCTCACATCTTGGACAGGTCGTATCAGCTCTCCAAGCCTCTGTTTCCCTGTCTGGACAGTAGGGGTGGGCTAAGAGGGAAGGGCTTCTGGGCAGAGGGAAGAGAGTGGGCATCGATGCAGGTGGGGATGGGGTGACACATGCTGTGTGACTTGAGTGCATGGGGAGTGGTCTTGCACAGTGGGCATGGGGCCAAGTTGTGAGTGCCAGGCAAAGAGTTTGGGCCCCATTCCGAAGGGTTTATTTCAGGAGCAGTCTGGGTCATAGGAGACAGGTGATGAGAGCAGGTCCCAGCAGCCTAAGTCCCAAGTGATGAAGATTGGTGGTGGCAGAGAGGAGGGATGGAAGGGCTGAGGGCCTGAGTCTGCGGGGTTCTCAGGAGGTAGAACAGACGAAACGTGAAAGAGCTTACAGGACAGGATCCCTGGGTGGCGCAGCGGTTTGGCGCCTGCCTTTGGCCCAGGGCGTGATCCTGGAGACCCGGGATCGAGTCCTGCATCGGGCTCCCGGTGCATGGAGCCTGCTTCTCCCTCTGCCTATGTCTCTGCCTCTCTCTCTCTCTCTGTATGACTATCATAAATAAATAAAAATTAAAAAAAAAAGAAAAAAAAAAGAAAGAGCTTACAGGTGCCTGAGTGCCTGCTGAGCTGTCTGAGGTGGCAGACTGTCCAGTGTACTTGACTGTGAGGAGGGGCGGTCCCCAGCTGTCCCTGAGGCAGCAAGGGGGGTTAGGCGGAGGGCAGGGGGGCTGGCAGATGGGGTGACAGGCTGACTTTGAACAAGATGAGGGTAAGGTGGCAGAGCCAGTCTTCAGGGTCCAGATAATGGTATTTGGACCTCTGGACCTCTGGACAGGGGACAGACACCGGGCAGCCTTTTGTGGGCAAGGGGGGTGCAGCAGCCAGGAGAGGCGCTCTCCCAGAGCTCTGCCAGGAAGGGCAGGCTCAGGGACAGACGGGGGAGATGGTGGACTGCAGCAGAGTAGCAGAAGGAAGTAGCAGCCAGGGAGACAGGAGAAAACCACAAGAGGATTTGGTCTGGGAAGATGCCAAGGGAGGAATGCACTTCAAGGAGGGAAGGGGGCGTCCCTGTTCAGTGCCCCATAGAGCAAGAGAAGGAGCAAGAAGGGGCTGCCAGATTCACCAAGGACACCCTTGGAGACTTGGCCCAAAAGCCACCTCCAGGCTGCAGAGGGCTGTGGAGGGCGAGGGGTGAACATGTTGGAGGCACCCAGGAGAGATGCTCCTGGTATGTAACTCTTCTGGTCCTCACAATTCTCGGTGGTCAAGTGGAAACCAATATAGGCGTCAGGGTTGTTGTCAAAAACTAAATAAAGGTCAGGAAAGCACCTCTGGCAAGAGAGATGCAGAGCTCCAAAGGCAGGTGGGCAAGTGGAAGGTTGGAAATAGCTGGCATGACCCCTAGTGCCCAGCAGGTGGCAGCACGTCCTCGAGTGACACTTCACCTCTACAGACCCGAGACTGCATTTAATTAATTTAATTTAATTTATTATTTTTAAAAACGACTTTATTTATTTATTCATAAGAGACACAGAGAAGCAGAGACATAGGCAGAGGGAGAAGCAGGCTCCCTGCGGGGATCCTGATGCAGGACTCGATCCCAGGACTCAGGATCACAACCTGAGCTGAAGGCAGATGCTCAAGCACTGAGCCACCCAGGTGGCTACAAGACTACATCTTATCATCTCATTTATTTATTCTGCAAGATGCTTTGCACTGCTACTATGTGCTGGGCTCTAGTCTAAGCACTGGAGATTTTATATATAGATCTCTCTCTCTCTCTCTCTCTCTCTCTTTCTAGCTATATATATCCGCACGGAGCCTACATTTTGGTTAGAAGCAGATAGAACACGCAAGTGAATTATCATCATAACTGCCAATTCACCCTCTAGACTTCAAAGTTTTATCTTCTTTCAGTTACAGGGGAACCTTTCTAGAAAATTCCATACATCCCTTCCCCCTTGAGCCAAACAAGACTTTGTTCATGGGACAGACTGAATGCATTTTCCAAAGATGGCCACTCCAGTATGTCCTATTCCATCCCATGTCCCTTATAATGCAACTCTGACACTCCTTCAGTTGGTAGAAAGGAGTCTATATTTCATCCTCTTGCATCCAGGCAGAGTTGGGACTAGTGGAAGGGCACTTTATGACTTCTGAGGTTGGGCCATAGAAGGCAACACAGCTTCCACCTGCTTCTCTGGGGACATTGGAACCCAGTCGCTACACTGTGTGGAAGCCCAAGCAGCTTATAGAGAGATTACATGGAGACGAGCTGAGGCCCCAGCCCACGGCACTGGCTGAGTTTCTAGCCAACAGCCAGCATCAATTGCCAGCCACAAGAGCAAGCCATCTTACAAGTGGGTATTCCAGTCCCCAGGCGAGTTGTTCCAGCTGACGCTTTGCTTAGCAGAGAGGAACTATCTCGGATTGCAGAACTGTGGACAAAATGATTGGTATTGTTTTTTTTTTTAAGGTTTTATTTATTTATTTATGAGAGACACAGAGAGAGGCAGAGACATAGGCAGAGAGAGAAGCAAGCTCCTCAGGGAGCCAGATGTGGGACTTGATCCCGGGACCCCGGGATCACGACCTGAGCCAAAGGCAGATGCTCAACCACTGAGCCACCCAGGTGCCCCATGATTGTAACTGTTTAAGCCACTTAAAATTTGAGGAAGTTCGTCATGCAGGAATAGATACAATTCATGAAATTAATAGTTATGAGAGCCTCTCCGTCGGGCTCTTTGCTAGGAGCTGGGGATACAGGGTAAACAGGACAGGCTCTGTCTGTGCTGTCATGGCATTTACTGTCCAGCTGGGAAAACAGAGTGTGATCAAAGCACTATAATTCTGGGAAAAATTAGAGAGGGAGACAGACCACGAGAGACTCCTAACTCTGGGAAACAAAGGGTTTCAGAAGGGGAGGTGGGCGGGGGATGGGGTAACTGGGTGACAGGCACTAGGAGGGCACTTGATGGGATGAGCACTGGGTGTTATACTATATGTTGGCAAATTGAATTTAAATTAAGAAAAAGTAAAATAAATAAATGAATAAAAAAGCACTATAATTCACTGGCTGAATTTGAAGCACGACAAGGTTCCCTGGCTCCAGGCACCTCACCTTTCCACCTTACCTCCAAGTATGGAAATATCTTATCTCCAGTGTGGCTGGACTGTGAGCATCCGCAGTCACACCACCTCCAGAGCCCCTGCTGCAGCCCAGGCCACCCTTTCCTACCTTTCATTCCCAGCAAGGCTTCCCATTGCGCTGGGGATGAGATCAAAGTCCGCCAGGGCTCCCAGGGCTCTGAGCGAAGCGGCCCCATCTGTGTCCCTAACCCTGCGTCACAGCACCCTCTCCTTCACTCCCTGTCCTGTCCTCAGATGCACAAAGCTCTCTCCCACTTGAGGATCTTAGCACCTGTTGTTCTCTCTGCCGAGCTGCTGGGGACACATCAGCCTCCTCCCCTCCCCTAACATTTGCACCAGCAGCATGAATACAAATGGACTCTGGCCTCACCCGTCTTTTCCTCCTGTCCTTGTTCTGTTCCGCACTGTGAGGGGACCATGTATATGTGAGGATGCCCCAGGCTGCAGGTCCATGTGGAATCCATAAACTCCCCTCCCCATGGCCACTCCCAGGCCTTGAGAGGTGGGCCCTGGTAGAGCAAGCCTGTTGTCAGGTGGATGGATCTAGAAAGGAGACTAGGATGTCTGAATAGAAAATACTAGGGTCCCAGGTAGAGAGAGACCTCTTCAAAGTCCTTGCCCAGGGGGGCTGCCTGGAGCCCAATGGGAACTCCAAAGAGAGAATATTTGTTGGAGTAAACTTCTAGTCCAGTGGCTAAATGGGAATTCTCAGGAGTGAGCTGGGAGGTCCATCTACCATGTCAGTAATAGGGGGATGGGGTTTGGGAAGGGGTCCTCAAAGAACCTTCAAAACACCCCATGATAGAAAGATCCAGCCTTGAACATCTGCCAAGCTCAGGAATCAATGCTTTAGGAAAGTACCAGTCCTGTGATCTCTCTCCTGCCCTTTCCCTCTCTCCCTGCCCTGTCCCCTGAACTTGGACTCTGGAAGGTAAGAACACAACAGGCAAGCTGGGCAGGCGGGAGAGGTGAACAAGGTGGGATGATGGGAAGCTGCCCTGGTTCAGCTTGGAAACTCGGTAGGGAAGGAGGGTATAGCCAGTTACCTCACTCTTTCCCCTCCGGACGTGGTTCCCTTTACCCCTTACCCATCCACTGTAGCTCCAGACTCAGGGTGTAGGAAGGAGAGGGAGGAGAGACACAGGGCAGGAAAAATGTTGGTGGTGGCCTCTGGAACGGTCCTATGCCCAAACGTTGGCTCTTCCTCATTTGGACTGCCCTGTGGGTATGCTACAGATGCCACCCATGGGAAGGCCATTCCCTAAACAGGGCGACATGACCCCAAGACGCCTGCTTACGCCATCTCCCCACCTGCATACGCATCTCGAGTGTGCTGCAGGACACCTTCAGCCCTCTTGCCTCCTACTCTCCACTCAGCCCAGGGGCCAGGCTCCCCAGGGGTGCTCTTAAAGGCCCCTATCAGACCTGAGGTGGGAGCAGGACAACACTTTCCTTCAAGAAACCCTCTTTCCAGGGGCAGCTGGGTGGCTTAGTGGTGAGCATCTGCCTTTAGCTCAGGTCATGATCCTGGGATCCTGGGATCGAGTCCCACATCAGGCTCCCCACAAGGAGCCTGCTTCTCCCTCTGCCTATGTCTCTGCCTCTTTCTGTGTCTCTCATGAATAAATAAAATCTTTTTTGAAAAAGCATATTAAAAGAAAACCTCTTTCCAGTTTCACTTCTAGTCTGAAACTTCTGCCTGCTGGCACGTGTTGGACTAAAGGTCAAAAACCAATTTAGTGGCCAACTTTCTGTAAGTCTTGTGCTTTGTTTCACACGGCGAGGGGTGGGGGTTGGGGGTGGGGTGGCTCCTGGGTACATTTTTCTTACCCAGGAAGCTTTGACTAAAATCTCTGAGATAGGAAATGCCCTTTGAAAAGGTCTCATTACATGAATGGTTTTGCACCTGGAGGGGTTAAAAATGGACCTCAGTAGCATCAGGATGATTTTAAGCTCAAAACATCTGAATGCACAGCAGCCACAGAAAAACCTCATCTAAGCTTCTTTGGCAGATGAAAGCAGGACCTCCTGAAAAATCCAGTTGCCATAGATCCTCCCTCTCTGGGAGGTTTACAGCAAGAAAGGAGACTAACCATTATCACCAGGATAAGTAATTGCTTAAGTAAACTTTATCTAAAACTATGTAAACTAGTAAACTATGGAAGCATTTATTCCATAGAAGTTCTTTCTCCTTACCAAGAGGGCTTATAAACCTCTGTCCCTGGATATCTGGGGAGCCAATACACAAAAGGGTCCCTGGTAAAGCTTTGGCTTCTTCCCTCTTACTGTGTCTGCTGTTGATTAATTCACAGACCCCCAGTACTGAACCTAACTCGGTAGAAGAAAATTTTTTTATTCCAACACATTCTCCTCTTGACAGCAAGAGTATGAATAGCCTTCTAAGATTTTCTAGCTGGTACTGGATTATATCTTCTTGCTCTGCCAGTGTTACTGCACAGCAGAGTTCACTCGTTCTCTCACTTTCATGCATGCTAATCAGATTAGAAGAAGAGATGGGAGAAAGAACATATGAGAGATTATACTGCTAAATGTATTATTCATTTATAGAAACCATTATCCCTCCAGTTTAGCCACAAATAAGGAAGGGGAATATTTCTGGGGAACAGCCGTATAGAAGGAATGCTTTCTCAGGTCTAAAGCGATCATGGCCAGGAGAGTGGATGAATTATGTTTGTTTTTATTCAGTCTGGTCTAATTGCTCTTGAGTGGAATATAGAATGTCACCAGGTGGCTGATTACAAAGTGGGCAAAAAAAAAAAAAAAATCAATAGCTTGTCTATTAGTGTGGGCTGCCATAATAAAATACCAGGGACCGGGCGGCTTAAACAACAGGAATTTATTTCTCACAGTTCTGGAGACTGGGAAATCCAAGGTCAAGTTTTGGTTTTTTGGTGAGAGCCTCTTCCTAGCTTGCAGATGCCAACCTTCTTGCTGTGTCCTCTCAGGGCAGTGGAGGGGAGGGGTGCAAGGAGAGCTCCTTCTTATAGAGACACTAACCCTGTCAATTGGGCCCCACCCTCATGACCTCATCTAACCCTAATTACCTTCCAAAGGCCACCTCTGCAAATACCATCACATTGGGGGTTTGGACTTCCACATACAAATTTGGGGTTAGAGACACAAATACTCAGTTCATACCTTTCTCTCAAAGACTAACCAGTTAAGAAATACTGTAAATAAATACAACACAAATGGGGCACCTGGGTTGTTCAGTTGGGCGTCTGTCTGCCTTTGGCTCAGGTCATGATCTCAGGGTCCTAGGATCCCACTCCCTGTTGAGTGGGGAGTCTGCTTGTTCCTCTCCTTCTGCCCCTCCCCCCACTCTTGTGCACACATGTGCTGTCTCTCAAATAAAATCTTTAAAAACAATAAAAACGGGGCGCCTGGGTGGCTCAGTGGTTGAGCGTCTGCCTTTGGTTCAGGTCATGATCCCAGGGTCCTGGGATAGAGCCCCGCATCGGGCTCCCTGCTCAGTGGGGAAACTGCTTCTTCCTCTCTCTCTCCTTCTGCTGTTTCCCCTGCTTGTGCTCACGCTCTCTCTCTGTCAAAATAAATAAATAAATAAATGGTCTTAAAAAAAAGAAAAATAAATAAAACACAAAATAATTGTATTACAATGTCATTTTTGTTTCTCTTTCTGCCTATCACATTTTATCACTATCCTGCTTAGAGCCTTCCAATGGCATAAAATATAATCCACATGCGATTGGCCCTACATTCTTCGACACAAGCTAACCAGGCTGCCTCTGGCTCACCATGCTCTGTCGTATTAGCCTTCTTTTTATCCATTTACTCAATATTTGCTGAATATTTACTATGGACTACACAATATTCTAGATCACAGATCACAAACTATGCTCATAGGCCAAATTGTGAGGCTGCTTGTTTTGATAAATAAGGTTTTATTGGAATAGAGCCATACCTGTTTGTTTAAATATTGTCTATGGCTGCTCTCATGCCTCAACGGCAGGGCTGAACAGAGATCATATGGCCCATGAAACCTAAAGTATTTACTGTTTAATCCTTTACAGAAAAAAGTTTGCTAACGTCTCTTCAGTTCAGTGCTGATATATATTGCAAGTCTCCAATTTGAGTCACATATATAATTTTATTTTATTTTATTTTTTAAATATTTTATTTATTTGAGAGAGAGAGAGAGATAGAGAGCAGGAGCCAAGGAGGAAAGAGAGAAGTAGACTCCCCACTGAGCAGGGAGCCTGATGTGACTCAATCCTGGGACCCTAAGATCATGACCTGTGCTGAAGGCAGACTTAACTGACTGAGCCACCCAGGCACCCTGCCATATATGTAATTTTAATTTTCTAACAGCCACATTAAAGAAGTTTATAAAAAAGAAACAGTTGAAATATATTTCAATAATATATTTTATACAACCCAGTACGTCCCAAATATCATTTCAACATATAACCAATACTATAAATTATTAATGAGATATTTTGCATTTTTTAAAATATGAAGTCTTTAAAATTCAGTGTCTATTTCACCCTTATTGCATATGTCAATTTGGGGATAGCCACTATTCTGGTGCTCATGAGCCACAAGTGGCTAGTGGCTCTGGTACTGGATGGTGCAGTTCTAGAAGCAGGTGATGCAGGGATGAATAAAGAAGAGAAAATTTCCTGCTCTCATGAGGCTTACATTCTTAATGGAGGGAAGAAACAATAAGCAAAAGCATAAACAGATAAAAATAAGAGATAACATAGATTTTATTATTTAAAAGCTTTTTAAAAAAAGATTTGCTTGGGGATGCTTGGGTGGCTCAGCAGTTGAGCGTCTGCCTTCGGCTCAGGGTGTCATCCTGGGTCCTGGGATCGAGTCCCACATTGGGGTCCCTGCATGGAGCCTGCTTCTCCCTCTGCCTGTGTCTCTGTCTCTGTCTCTCTCTCTCTCTGTGTCTCTCATGAATAAATAAATAAAATCTTTAAAAAAAGATTTATTTATTTACTTATTTGACAGAGAGAGAGATTGAGAGCACAAGCAGGGGGAACAACAGAAGGAGAGGGAGAGGGAGGGGAAGAAGCAGAGGTTTTAGGCTTGATGGTGGGTAATAAGTGGTGGTGTGAATGTTGGGGCAAGAGTTGTGTGTTTAACCCAGGGAAGGCCATGCAAAGAAATCACTTACTGGTCTCTGTAAGTAAGATATATAGTGAGGATTAACTTCACCCAGAGAGAGGTCTGGGAGGTGTATCCAGGCCCCCACAATGTCCTGCCTGTAGAAATGTCTCTCTTTGCCTGGGGACTTTGGCCACAAGGCAATCTAACAATGAGACTTAAGACAGGGGCTGTGGGCCATGCTGTCAGATAAACTGGAGACCACAGTCTTCATCCACACCCGGCAGGGACTGGGGATGAAAGGTCGATCACCTGTGCAGTGCAGTGTGTGACCGAGCTCCCATAAGTACCCTGGACACTGAAGACTTGGGGGGACTTTCCTACTGGTCTCATCACTTACTCTCTGCATACCGTCATATTCTGTGGCTGGTAGGAGATAATGCCATTGTCTGTGGTTCCACAGAAGAGGACAGCCTGAAGCTTCATGATTGGACTCTGCCCTATGCACCCCTTCTCTTAGTTAACCTTATCTGTATCCTTTCCCTGTAATAAACCACAACTAAAACAGCGTTCAGTGAATTTTTCTAGCAAATTATCCAAGCTGAGGGTGGTTTTTTTTTTACATATTCTTTTTTTAATCGGAGTTCAATTTGCCAACATATAGCATAACACCCAGTGCTCATCCCATCAAGTGCCCCCCTCAGTGCCCGTCACCCAGTCACCCCCATCCCCCGCCCACCTCCCTTTCCACCACCGCTTGTTTGTTTCCTGAGGGTGGTTTTAGGAAGACTTCTGGACTTGTAGTTTGTGTCAGAAATCATGTGGTCTCTTGTGGGTACTGATTCCCATAACAAATAACCTTGCCCGAAATAATCAGCAAGACCAAAGGCCAGGGGAGTTCAGTAGTTTGGACAAGTTTCAAAATGTTAAGCTTGAGGATCCCATTAGTTGTCTCGACATCACCCGCTGACTGAGGGTGACAGGGTCAGTGATAATTCTGAGATGTTTGCAAGACTTTTGTTAAGGCTCGTGTGATTTGCCTGCTGAATTGGTGTCTTGGTTACTGGAGATTGCAGAAGGTGTGAAAAATTGACATGATTGGAACCATTTTGGAATAGAGCCAGAGTGGCCCTAACAGAGAGACCGCCTCTCCTGTCTGTTTAAACTGGGCCAGAATCTCTGGACTGGGCAAAGCAGCAACTGTTTCACAAGCAAATGTTTGAGAAGTCAACAGGACAACAGTCATCCTGATCATGAACCTGGGTCATGTCATGGACTTTCTGAACGCAGAATAGCTAACTCAGGCAGGCCAGGGATGGTTTCGTTCGCTAACACTGATAGAATTGACCATGAATGTGTGTTAGCGGCTCAGCCCCTTGACCATTTCATTTTCTCTTATCCAACTCTTCGCTCCATGTCCTCTTTCTCATCCAAACCCCTGGTTTCATCCCACAGGTACGGCACTTTTCTGATTATCACTGGAGTCTCTGCTTCCCAAACTGCAATTTTTTAATCCCAAATAAGTATTTCCTCTGACTTTGGTTCTTTGCTTTCATGTTGACAAAGGTATATCCCAAGTGGGAAACACACTCTCGAACAGATTTTTTGCCACTGGGAGGGCAGGGCAGGGGAAGGCTTCAACACATCGGGAAAGCATTCAGATAGTAACGAGGACTATTTGCTAGTCCTATACTAGGACTATTGTTAACCTATACTGAGTGTGAGATGAATGAAGTCTGGTCACAGATGTTCAGAGGGCCCAGAGGGAGGAGTTCTGAGGCCTCTGGGGACAAACATAGTTCATTCAGGATCGTGGACCTGACAGGCCAGACATTACTGGTAGATCGGTTTTGCAATTTTATGGAAGTCTCCATACCAAATTCATAATTTGAGTCATTAGATGCACTCTAGTGGACGAATGAATGCAAAAACCGAAGAATGTTTTGGTTCTTCCCTTGTCTGCTAGGGAGCTGGGAAGAACCAAGCAGCTGTCTTGGTTTTCCCAAAGTCTTGACTGTTTGTCTAATTTACAGCCATTGTTTACCTATCTTAATTTCTCTGGTTCAGGAGCAGATCATTGCCATGTTACAAGGACAAACCAGGATGGCAAAAGTCTGGCAAAGAGGGGTCATTTTTCTACGGAAGCAGAATGGATGTCATGCAAATGTGCCACAACTTTTAGAATTTGTAGCTGCTGCTTTTGTATAGAAGTCATCTGGGGCATTTTCCTGATGCTCAGGTTCAGTCGTTTCAGTGTGAGTCTCAATTGTGAGGATAGCAATTTCAGAAAGGGAATAGCAGGAAGAAGATCATTTACTTATTGCCCATTTTTAATTGGAGTCCCAGAGGATGTGAGAAAATCTCCTTTGTTTCTAATACATCTCCAAATTATGAATGACCCCAAAGGCATATGGTTGTCAGTATAAATATTAACAGTTTGTCCTTCTGGTAGCTGGCACACTTGGATCAAGGCATGGAGCTCTGCTCATTGGGTTGGTCGGGTTCGTAGGAGCTCTCCCCTTCTGAGTAGGTCATGCTGGGTAGTCACAGCACAAACAGCAGAGCAATTCCCTTTTTCATTTCTACAGCAATGAACGAGATTCGATGAGGATTCATTTAAGGGGTGTCTTGTAAATCAGGACTTACTGTTAAAATTGGACGTTACTCCCTCAGTCATGAGGCTCACCATCAGGTAAAGGTAGTAATGTTGCAACATTTAAGTAGATTAGGAGGTAAAAGCAGAGGGATCTCATAGGAAGTTACTTGCAAAGAGATGTTGAGTGCATCAACTTCTTAACGTTGAAGAAGACTTTGGACAATGTGTGAAGTTTGCAAATAAATGTCATCTTCTAAGGTTAAATCTGCTGAGCTTGCACTAACTCGTAGCTGAGGCTGGAGCCTTAAGACAACTAGGATACACGGGCAACAGAATCAAGTATGCTGTAAAGGTCTTTGTCTATTACTGCTTTCTTGCCTGAGCATTCCCAAAGCTTGATTATCCCTTTCATGGACAAATAAAGTAAAAGATTTTGAATACTTAGGTAGCTTTAAAGCAGGCAGTTCTTACAGAGTTTATTTTAGTCTTATAAAGCTCATGTTTATCTTCCCAAGGAAGCGATTCAGGGATGGAAATTTTAGGTAGGCCAGAGTACAGAAGTTGATAGAGAAAAATCAGAAACCCACAGTCTACAACATCCAGCCAGGCCTAGGAATCTACAAAGCTGTGGTTTTGTTGTAGGTGTAGACAATTCCTGGATTACTTGGATTCTTTTTAGAGACAGCTGGCTTAGACTCTGACCTAGGTAATGAATAATATCTAGAAATAATTGTGATTTTTCCTCAGAGACTCTGCATCCTTTTCAGCTAACTGTTGCAGCAAATACATGGACGCCTCTTTGGCAAAGGACCACAGCAAGAAGGTATCTACATATCGTAAATGGGTGGATTTCTTAGAGAACAGGAGTACTTAAATCTTGAAGTTGCAGGGATCAAGGGCAGGCCACCCTAAAATGAGCCACTTTGGCATATTGATTATTTTATTTTTTAAAGACTTTATTTATCTATTCATGAGAGACACACTGAGAGAGGCAGAGACACAGGCAGAGGGAGAAGCAGGCTCCCTGCGGGGGGTCTGATGTAGAACTTGATCCCAGGACCCCGGGTTCAACCACTGAGCAACCCAGGTGTCCCAGTATATTGGTTATTTTAAATGAAAGTTACTTAGGAAACAACTGGTGTAAGAACACTTGGAGCCTCCTCTGTTCCCTCCAAACAAGAAACAAATCTCTCGGATAAAAAATATCATCTTTGTACTAAGAAATACAAAGACATCCCTATCACCAGAGACAAGAACTTTAAAGTTGTGAAAACTGTAGAAGCAAATCGTTACCTTTCCCCTAATTTATTACCTCAACTGTTGCTTAAAATTCTCTCCTAATTAAAGCAGCCAAACACCTGCTTTCTTTATCCTGTAAATTCCTCACAAATTTATTGCCTCTTTGTCTAAAATGTATGAACACTGCCTGCCTTGGTCATTTCTTTGGGCCTCAATTTCATCATTGGTCCTCCCTGAGCATGTAATAAAACCTTGCATTTTTTTCTCTTGCTAATCTGTCTCCTGTAAATTCAATTAGTTCAGCTGGGAGATCTTAGAGGGTAGAGGAAGACTTTCTCCTTCCCTACAAAGTACTTGGGAGAAATAAGAATGGGCTTCAGTGAATGCTTGAGGCATGATTGTCCATTTATATTGTTGGTTGTTCCAAATAAAGTAACAAAAACTTGATTGGGTGACAGGTGCACGGAGGATTAATCAGATTAAAATAGCCCACCAATAAGCCCATAAAACCCCCTAGATCTAAATGCCAAATCAGCAACCCTTTTGGGTTCCCTCCCTCTTTGGGGACTTTGTACTATCACTCAATAAACTTTACTATCACTTAATAAACTGCTCTGCTGCCCACCACCCTTTGTCTGGTCTACCTCTTCATCCTTTGAAGTAGCATGACTGAGAACCATGGGCACTGAAGGAAAAGAAATCCTGTAACAGTAGAACTAACAATAGGGACCTTGGGTGCAGAATAACTGGGAAATGGGAAATAACTGTCTTATTAATTGATCTTAAGTCCTGGACACACGGTTATCCTTGTGCATTGGATTTATGATCCAGCAAGATCAGGAATGTTGCAGGGACAGGTACAGGGAATGACAAGCCCCTGGGCGATTAGGCCTTCTTCTCTGGATGTGAGGCTTTGTGTGGCCTCAGGTCTGAATTGATGTAATGTAGGGGGAGGTTTGGTTATATCTATCTGAATCTGTATAGGTTCTGCACTTTTTATTCTTCCAATGTCAGCAGTAGAAGTAGGCCACAGGGGTTTCTGAGTGGTGCAATGAGTTAAGCATCTGACTACTGACTTCAGCTCAGGTCATGATCTCAGGATCATGGGATGTAGCCCTGCATCCAGCTCCATGCTGAACACAGAGTCTGCTTGAGATTCTCTCTCTCTACCTCTGACCCTTCCACTTGTGCTGTCTCTGTCTCTGTCTCTGAAATAAATCTCTAAAAAAAGAAGTAGCCCACAGGTTTTTAGGCACCTCAATTAAATTAGTGGACTGTTTTTGAATTCTTCTTCTGTGTCAAGGACAGACTGTAAGGAACATAGAAGATCAGGTTAAACTTGATCAGGAATTCTAATATGAAGTCTTCATTGGAGGCAAAATATAATAGTCCTTTTATTTTTTATTTTTTTAAAGATTTATTTATTTATTTATTAGAGAGATTGAGAGAGAGTACACACACAAAAGTGGGCAGAGAGGGGAGGGGCAGAGGGAGAGGGAAAGAGACTCTGCTGAGAGAGGAACCCCAAGCAGGCCTCAATTCCACAATCCTGAGATCGCCACCTGAGCTGAAATCAAGAGTTGAACACTTACCCAAATGAGCCACCCAGGTGCCCAACATATGCCCTTTTTTTTCCCCCTTTTAATTTAGCAGAAAATCTCTGCCTGGGGACTGGGGCTGTATCATATAGTAAGTGTTTTTCAGGAAAAGGTCCCAGAGCCATTTGTACTGATGGTGATGATTCTCTCTGGACTTTGTTAGATGACTCTACCATGGAAACTTCCTCTTTACTCTGAGGGATTTGGGATCCCTGGGTGGCGCAGCAGTTTAGTGCCTGCCTTTGGTCCAGGGCACGATCCTGGAGACCCGAGATCGAGTCGCACGTCGGGTTCCCGGTGCATGGAACCTGCTTCTCCCTCTGCCTGTGTCTCTGCCTCTCTTTCTCTCTCTGTGACTATCATAAATAAATTAAAAAAAAAAAAAGTCTGTTTACTCTGAGGGATTTGTTGTTTTATGAGGGGGGGGTTCAAAGTAGAAAGCATCTCTCAACTAGAATTTGACAAGGTATCCCATTAATTTTGATTTTAGTTTCCCCTAGGCTATTCAAGAGAATTATTGGCAATAATTTACTGGAGAACCCCTTAGAGCCGTCATCTGTGGTGGGGCCCCTATGGGGTCCCTCCTTTGAAGGTAGACATGAGGACATTTGAGAATTCACATAGGACCTTTGAAGGCAATCTCTTTTCCAGTGTCCCAGTGTCTTATACCTGAGGCATTACTCTTTGGACCAGCGTTTTTCTGATGATGGAGCCCTAGGAGAGTGCAGTGGGAGAGGTGTTATTTTGAGTTTGTGGCCTTGAAGATGTTATAGCCATGGAGCCATTAGCTTGATGGATTTTTGTGATTTTGCTCAGGGTCCTTTCAAATTGTTCATCTATGGTTACAGTTCAATCAGGCAGTGGCCTCCTGCCTTATTTTCAACTACTGATTTCAGGAGATGGTTCATTTACAGAAAGGGCAGGCTGGGTGACCTGATTTATTGTATGGAACCCCACATGCCATAGAAAAAGGCCTTCCAAAAGGGCTCTAAAACCTGCCACAGATTTATCTTTATTTTGTCTGCATGTTTGTTTTACACACCAATCAGTGCAAGCAGTTAAGACTCTAGGAATAGCCTATAAAAAGATTCTGCCAGCCACTTCTGGTTGAGGATCTCTAATTCATCACTCGAATTCATTTGCCATCTTGCTTTCTGAATCCACCTGGGCTTCCCAAGGACCTGCCAACAAGTGCACAAGCTGATAGAGATCTGGCAGCCCAGAGTCACAGGCCTGGGTGGCGACTCCACACTCTTCAAAAGCTTTTGAGTTTCCTCTATAGGTGTAGGAAATTCTGTAACTTTGTTTTGGTTTGAAAGATTATTTATTCATGAGAGACACAGAGAGGCAGAGACACAGGCAGAGGGAGAAGCAGGCTCCATGCAGGGAGCCCGATGTGGGACTTGATCCCGGGACTCCAGGATCACACCCTGAGCCAAAGGCAGATGCTTAACCACTGAGCCACCCCGGCACCCCTGCAATTCTGTAACTTTGAATGAGGATACCTGGGTTTGTCTAGGGGTGTTTGAGTGGCTAAGTCAGTTAATCGCTGACTCTTTTTTTTTTTTTTTTAATTGCTGACTCTTAATTTCAGCTCAGGTCATGATCCAACCCAGCATGGGGCTCCCCATTCAGCAAGGAGTCTGCTTGAGTGTTTCTCTCCCTCTCCCTCTGCCCCTCCTCTGTGCCGCTCACATGCTCTCCCTCTCTCTCTAAAATGAATACATAAATCTTAAAAGGTAACTGTTTAGTAGCCTCTTAAGGGGTGAAAGGCAGTTCAGACAGAGAACTTAGTAAAATGTGAGCACTCAGGTGAAAAGAGATTGCACGGAAGTGGTAGGAATCACATTGGCTATCCTCACCTTGCATTTTTGGTACTTCTTGCCTTTTTTTTTTTATAATAATAAATTTATTTTTTATTGGTGTTCAATTTGTCAACATACAGAATAACACCCAGTGCTCATCCCGTCAAATGCCCCCCTCAGTGCCCGTCACCCATTCACCCCCACCCCCCGCCTTCCTCCCCTTCCACCACCCCTAGTTCATTTCCCAGAGTTAGGAGTCTTCATGTTCTGTCTCCCTTTCTGATATTTCCTACCCATTTCTTCTCCCTTCCCTTGCCTTTTTAATCTTTCATTAGCCTTTTGTGATGAGTCTTTTAGTGAGGCTATTTTGGAATCTTGAAGCCTTTAGGAAGTTTCTGCATATCAATTAAAGTAGGTATTCTATTTTGTTTATTCAGCTTGGAATCTCTTGTGCATCTCTCAAGTGCCAGTTTCTTTTTTTTGTTTGTTTTGTTTTTTTGTTTTGTTTTGTTTTTTGTTTTTAATTTATTTTTTATTGGTGTTCAATTTACCAACATACAGAATAACCCCCAGTGCCTGTTACCCACTCACCCCCACCCCCCGCCCTCCTCCCCTTCCACCACCCCTAGTTCGTTTCCCAGAGTTAGGAGTCTTTATGTTCTGTCTCCCTTTCTGATATTTCCCACACATTTCTTCTCCCTTCCCTTCTATTCCCTTTCACTATTATTTATATTCCCCAAATGAATGAGACCATATAATGTTTGTCCTTCTCCGATTGACTTACTTCACTCAGCATCATACCCTCCAGTTCCATCCACGTTGAAGCAAATGGTGGGTATTTGTCGTTTCTAATGGCTGAGTAATATTCCATTGTATACACAGACCACATCTTCTTTATCCGCTCATCTTTCGATGGACACCGAGGCTCCTTCCACAGTTTGGCTATTGTGGACATTGCTGCTAGAAACATCGGGGTGCAGGTGTCCCGGCGTTTCATTGCATCTGTATCTTTGGGGTAAATCCCAACAATGCAATTGCTGGGTCGTAGGGCAGGTCTATTTTTAACTCTTTGAGGAACCTCCACACAGTTTTCCAGAGTGGCTGCACCAGTTCACATTCCCACCAACAGTGTAAGAGGGTTCCCTTTTCTCCGCATCCTCTCCAACATTTGTGGTTTCCTGCCTTGTTAATTTTCCCCATTCTCACCGGTGTGAGGTGGGATCTCATTGTGGTTTTGATTTGTATTTCCCTGATGGCAAGTGATGTAGAGCATTTTCTCATGTGCGTGTTGGCCATGTCTATGTCTTCCTCTGTGAGATTTCTCTTCATGTCTTTTGCCCATTTCATGATTGGGTTGTTTGTTTCTTTGCTGTTGAGTTTAGATCTTGGATACTAGCCCTTTATCTGATAGGTCATTTGCAAATATCTTCTCCCATTCTGTAGGTTGTCTTTGAGTTTTGGTGACTGTATCCTTTGCTGTGCAAAAGCTTCTTATCTTGATGAAGTCCCAATAGTTCATTTTTGCTTTTGTTTCTTTTGCCTTCGTGGATGTATCTTGCAAGAAGTTACTATGGCCGAGTTCAAAAAGGGTGTTGCCCGTGTTCTCCTCTAGGATTTTGATGGAATCTTGTCTCACATTTAGATCTTTCATCCATTTTGAGTTTATCTTTGTGTATGGTGCAAGAGAGTGGTCTAGTTTCATTCTTCTGCATGTGGATGTCCAATTTTCTCAGCACCATTTATTGAAGAGACTGTCTTTCTTCCAATGGATAGTCTTTCCTGCTTTATCGAATATTAGTTGACCATAAAGTTCAGGGTCCACTTCTGGGTTCTCTATTCTGTTCCATTCATCTATGTGTCTGTTTTTGTGCCAGTACCACACTGTTCAAGTGCCAGTTTCTTAAATGAGCAGTCTTGTTTAAGTGGAATGTTGCTCATAATGGCTCTTGCAGTGCTACATCACTTTCAGTAAAATTTTGCCATTCTTCCAAAATGGAAGTTTTTTTTTTTTTATTAATTGAAGTTAAATTTACACACTTTTAAAAATTAAGTTAAAGTTTAAGATGCAGAGCAAGAAGTTCTGTTTGATGGAGCAGAGGAGTCATGGGATGATAAAATGAAGGCAGTTTATGGCCTACCCTCTTCGGTGCCCAAATCTCCAGGGAGTTTACAGAACCCTATCTGTCTCAGGTTCCCATTCTCAGCAACACTCCAGGAATCCGCTCAAGGAATCTATATACAGGGGATCCCTGGGTGGCTCAGCGGTTTAGCGCCTGCCTTTGGCCCAGGGCGCGATCCTGGAGTCCCGGGATCGAGTCCCACATCAGGCTCCTGGCATGGAGCCTGCTTCTCCCTCCTCCTGTGTCTCTGCCTCTCTCTCTTTCTATGTCTATCATAAATAAATAAATCTTAAAAAAAAAAAAAAAAAAAAAGGAATCTATATACAGCCTGTTCCTCCAGCTCCCCTCCAATGTGCTGGGACTTCAGCACCCCTACGCTGCCAGAGACCCGCTCCAACTGCTCATCCTGCTGTTCCAGACCCACTGTTGCTGTGCTTGCTGCTCCTCAGTGAAATGGGAGCTGGCCAACTGGAGCTCAGAGTTGAGGCATCTGTATTTCTCTGTTGTTCCAGCTCAAGTTCGGGCCACCACTGTCCCCTAGCAGTGCCTGTCTAGTTTTTCTTCAGCTAATGCCTGCACAGATGAAGCTCACATCTGATCCTTCATGTCCCTGACAACTGGCTGAGTACTTGGATAAAGGTTTTTCTTATACTCAATTCAGTCATGTTGAGGTTGAATTTTCGAGGATTTGCTTCAACCATGCTGATGATCTCAAGGTCCTCTCGATCCCACTCCATGCTCGAGAGGTTGTTTCTCAGCTTGATGGCGATCCAGCTGATTTCTTGCCTCCTAGCTGTGAAGGGGTGCTGGAAGAGCTCTGTCCATTTGTCAAATAATCCCTGAGCAGTGTGGACTGCCTTCTGTACCTCTCCTTTCACCATAAAGTAGAGGTCTTCTGTAGACACAGGGTCCCAGCTTCTAGCTGCCTCATGCCTACTCTGTGCACAGGGCATCTGCGGCCTCTGATCCTCCTTCTGCTGACCTCACCAGCCTTCCCCAGCCACTGCCTCCTCAGCCTGGGTATCCCAGAGCAGCTGGCGTGCACAGGCCTGGGCGTATGGGTACACGGGCCCACCGTGGGTCCAGCACTCTGTCACCCTGCAGATGGTCCCCTACTCTGATGCTGGTCCCCTCGCCTGCCTCCCACCCTGCCAGGACTATGGTAAGCACAGGTGCCAGAAGATGGCATGCTCAGTTCTTTAGATACAAAGCATCCCATTGAAACAAATTTTATTCACCTGAGGCCTCCTGCTGAACCCAGTTGGGTTTTTTTTTTTTTTTAAAAGATTTTATTTATTTATTCATGAGAGATACAGAGAGAGAGAGAGAGAGGCAGAGACACAGGCAGAGGGAGAAACAGGCTCCATGCACTGGGAGCCCGATGTGGGATTCGATCCCAGGTCTCCAGGATCGCACCCTGGGCTAAAGGCAGGCGCTAAACCGCTGCGCCACCCAGGGATCCCCCAGTTGGGTTTTTAAACTGGACCCAGACAACTCCAGCCATAACCACGAATGATTCCTAACATGGCAAAGGTTGAGATTTCCCACTGAAAAACCTGGGAATTGCGATCCGAAGGGCTATGAGCCTGGCTCCAACCAGAACCACCTGGTAGCTCACTTGGCTCTGGGAGGAACCTGCTGCCAGCTCAATCTGACCTGCCCTGGGGAGGAGAGCCAATTAGATGGGGAGCTCGGTGCAGGGCACAGAGCTCAGGACTGAGAGCCAAATGGCCCTCAGAAATGGCAAGAAAGACCATGAACTCAAAAGGCCTCGAGGGATACCATGCCTGTGTTTCTCACTGACCCCCAACCACCCCCAGAAGTCCACCTCAGATCTTGTCACTGTATCAAGTCTGTTGAAGAACAAAAATCTGGTGTCACCTGGAGCTCAAGTTGCTGCAAGAGGGTCTCGAAGATAGTCACCAATGAAAAGCTATGAGGGCAGAATTCCAGGAATGTATTTCATTTAGGCAGCCATAAAAGCTTTGAGATTAAAGACAAAACAAAACCAGTCACCACTACTAAGAAGATAAACATTGTGAATGATGGAAGTGTTGACAGACTGAATACAGCTGTTGTAGGAACGTGCACATTTCTCAACAGCTGATTCCTCAGCAGTGTCATGAGAATGTAGATGAAACAATTAATGGCTCAGTTGTGATACACTGGTGATATATCAAATATCCCCAAAGACAATAAATTAAATGTTTTATGCAGTTTTATGTTTAAAAAACTTGTTAATGTATAGGCATTGGCACATTTAAAAAAATATTTATTTGAGGCAGGGAGGAGCAGAGGATGAGGAAGAGGAGAGAATCTCAAGCAGATTCCCCATGAGCTCAGAGCCCAACTTGGGGCTCCATTCCCATGACCCTGACATCATGACCTGATATGAAATCAAGAGTCAGAAACTTAACCAACTGAGCCACCCATGTGCCCCAGCATTAGCACATTTTTATTTATTTATTTAGGCAAATGAAACCTTTTATTTTTTAAAAAAATTTTTTATTGGAGTTCAGTTTGCCAACATATAGCATAACACCCAGTGCTCATCCCGCCGAGTGCCCCCCTCATTGCCCATCACCCAGTCACCCCAAACCCCCCCCCACTCCCCTTCCACTACCCCTTGTTCGTTTCCCAGAGTTAGGTGTCTCATGTTTTGTCACCCTCACTGATATTTTCGCTCATTTTCTCTCCTTTCCCTTTATTCCCTTTCACTAATTCTTATATTCCCCAAATGAATGAGACCATATAATGTTTGTCCTTCTCCAATTGACTTACTTCACTCAGCATCATACCCTCCAGGTCCATCCACGTTGAAGCAAATGGTGGGTATTTGTCATTTCTAATGGCTGAGGAATATTCCATTGTATTCATAGACCACATCTTCTTTATCCATTCATCTTTCAGTGGACACTGAGGCTCCTTCCACAGTTTGGCTATTGTGGACATTGCTGCTAGAAACATCGGGGTGCAGGTGTCCTGCCATTTCACTGCATCTGTATCTTTGGGGTAAATCCCCAACAGTGCAATTGCTGGGTCGTAGGGCAGGTCTATTTTTAACTCTGTGAGGAACCTCCACAGGGTTTCCAGAGTGGCTGCACCAGTTCACATTCCCACCAACAGTGTAAGAGGGTTCCCCTTTCTCCACATCCTCTCCAACATTTGTTGTTTCCTATCTTGTTAGTTGTCCCCATTCTCACTGGTGTGAGGTGGGATCTCATTGTGGTTTTGATTTGTATTTCCCTGATGGCAAGTGATGCGGAGCATATTCTCATGTGCGTGTTGGCCATGTCTATGTCTTCCTCTGTGAAATTTCTGTCCATGTCTTTTGCCCATTTCATGATTGGATTGTTTGTTTCTTTGCTGTTGATTTTAAGTTCTTTATAGATCTTGGATAGTAGCCCTTTATCTGATAGGTCATTTGCAAATATCTTCTCCCATTCTATAGGTTGTCTTTTAGTTTTGTTGAGTATTTCTTTTGCTGTGTAGAAGCTTTTTATCTTGATGAAGTCCCAATAATTCATTTTTGCTTTTGTTTCTCTTGCTTTCATGGATGTGTCTTGCAAGAAGTTGCTGTGGCCAAATTCAAAAAGGGTGTTACCTGTGTTCTTCTCTAGGATTTTGATGGAATCCTGTCTCACATTTAGATCTTTCATCCATTTTGAGTTTATCTTTGTGTATGGTGTAAGAGAATTGTCTAGTTTCACTCTTCTGCATGTGGATGTCCAACTTTCCCAGCACCATTTATTGAAGAGACTGTCTTTTTTCCAGTGGATAGTCTTTCCTGCTTTGTCGAATATTAGTTGACCATAAAGTTGAGGGTCCACTTCTATATTCCTCAGCATCTTAAAAGCCATCTACAAAAAGCCCACAGCAAATATCATTCTCAATGGGGAAAAAACTGGGAGCCTTTCCCCTAAGATCAGGAACACGACAGGGATGTCTACTCTCACCACTGCTATTCAACATAGTACTAGAAGTCCTAGCCTCAGCAATCAGGCAACAAAAAGAAATAAAAGGCATTCAAATTGGCAAAAAAGAAGTTAAACTCTCCCTCTTTGCAGATGACATGATGCCGTACATAGAAAACCCAAAAGACTCCACCCCAAGATTGCTAGAACTCATACAGCAATTCAGCAGTGTGGCAGGATGCAAAATCAATGCCCAGACATCAGTGGCATTTCTATGCACTAGCAATGAGACTGAAGAAAGAGAAATTAAGGAGTCAATCCCATTTATAATTGCACCCAAAAGCATAAGATACCTAGAAATAAAGCTAACCAAAGATGTAAAGGATCTATACCCTAAAAACTATAGAACACTTCTGAAAGAAATTGAGGAAGACACAAAGAGATGGAAAAATATTCCATGCTCATGGATTGGAAGAATTAATATTGTGAAAATGTCAATGTTACCCAGGGCAATTTACACGTTTAATGCAATCCCTATCAAAATACCATGGACTTTCTTCAGAGAGTTGGAACAAATCATCTTAAGATTTGTGTGGAATCAGAAAAGACCCCGGATAGCCAGGGGAATATTAAAAAAGAAAACCATAGCTGGGGGCATCACAATGCCAGATTTCAGGTTGTACTACAAAGCTGTGGTCATCAAGACAGTGTGGTACTGGCACAAAAACAGACACATAGATTAATGGAACAGAATAGAGCATTGGCACATTTTTAAATCAAATTGCATACACAGGGCTTTTTATAATCTAGGAAAGTAGAATGCCAGGAGTCAACAAAATGTAATAAACTTAAAGCATTAAAACAGAAGGCACTTCACAAAATCTATTCACTATAGCAGCTGATATACCCTCATTTATATCCTTCACTTTATAAGTGGCAGTGAACATGTACCTGGATTGGAGACCACACAGAAATATGATGGAGTTTCGTGGCCGCAAAAAATCTAAGACAAACAAGTAATGAGCCCTTGGCCAATGTTTTTTTGTTTTTGATGACCTTAAGTCTACTTTGACTTTTCTCTCGTAAGAGGAAAAAACCAGAAGGATTCAGAACTGGAAGAAAAAGTGAAAGCCCGGAATGTAATTACTTGAGGGTGGGGGGGGATTGGTGGGTATTAACTCACTAGCCCCCCCACCACCCACCCCTGCCCCAGAAAAAAAAACCCACAAAAATTCAGCTGAGTTACCTTGAGACCTAATTGGCCTTATCCAACAATTTGTGAATACAGTAGACTCCTAGTCATAGGACAGGCTAATTTAAGACACCTAATAGACAGGCTCTCCAAGGAGCTGTACAAAATGGGGCACCTGGGTAGCTCAGTCAGTTAAGCGTCTGCCTTTGACTCAGGTCATGATCCCAGGGTCCTTGCTCAGTGGAGAGCCTGCTTCTTCCTCTCCTTCTGCCCCTCTCCCCTGCTCCTGTGTGTGTGTGTGTGTTTGCATGCTCTCTCTCTCTCTCAAATAAATAAATATCTTAAAAAAAACAAAATGCAAAAAATGGAAGGCTTTTATAGGAAGGAGGGTAGAACAAGGAGATTATTAGCAAAAGAAAAAAAAAAGGATTATTTAAAGCATGATTACCTTCTCTTGGGGGAAGTTTGGGGTCTTATCAGGCAGATGACCTCATTCATGCTGACCAGGAAATGCCAGACTGATTGGTTTAAAATTCCACTCCTGGGAGAGGTTGAAACTACAATTAAGTCTTGATTTGCTACCCTGGGGGCAAATGACTACCTTGGGCCTATTATTTCTTTTGTTTTTAACAGTTGTAAGAGTGATAAATGCACAAGGTTGACATTCAAATCTAAGGAAAGGTATGCAAGCAGGAGTAACTAAAAGTAAACCTCTCCTAGAATTTCCCTTCATTGCTCTCCTGAGAGGGATTCCTTATTTCTTACCCTTTTCTGCCTCTGTTTATTCCCTTATTTTGTTGGGATACATCCCAATACTGTGAAAAGTGTGTTTACACTACTCGCCAGTTGTATTGGTAATGGAGCTGGGTCTAGACCTCTAGAATTTTGAAGGCTTGGTGTTTGGCTTCTAGCCTCCTGGGTTGCTGATAACGGTCTGATACTCCTTTCTTTGCAGGTGACATTTACTGCTGTTACAATATATAATCTATCTATCTATCTATCTATCTATCTATCTATCTATCTATCATCTATCTATCTATTATCTAACTACCAGAGGCTGTTTAGATTGAGTTTGAATACCTTATTCTGAGGCCTGACCACTTGTGTCTAGTTGCAGGTCTACTTCCATTTAGTCTATGCAGCACTTGGAGGGTCTTTCCAACAAGATTGTATCTCAGTCACCTACATGAATTAACCTAGCCCTTTGTTTCAATCGTGAATAGGCAATGACTAACCACCAGACGTCTCTGCAAAATCAACAACAAAATTGATGAAGGACCAAGATGAACAAACAGAAAAAAAAAAAAACAAACAAAAATAATTCAGGGAACTGAAAGTTTTAAATTGCTGACTGGTCTCTAAGTTCGTGCCTACCAAAACCTCAAGTGACCCAGCGTGCTATTCAGTAACTCACTCCCTTCCTCCTATAAACAATGTTTGTATATCTCTATCTCTCTTTTCTGACCTCCAGTATGGCCTCCCTCATCCTCACCCACAGCAGGCCACCTTGATTTCCCTGAGAATTAGAAGAGTTAGAAGAGAATTCGCATGAGCTCCCAACACCATATCTACCCAATCACCTGATCCTCTGTCTTCCTCTTACCATGAAGTCATTGTCCCTGCTCTTAGAGCAGCCCAGCTCCTTCCCCTATGCCCTAGATCCCATCTTTTCTCTCCATCCTAGGGATGTGGCTTCACCTCTGCCTCCCCTCTGTCCTGTATCATCTTCCCCTCTCTACTGTATCATTCCCATCAGCATGCAAACAGGCAGGTATTTTCATGTCTTGAAACACAACAAACAATCCTCTGCCTTTCCCCTCCAGGTACTGCCTTTCTCTCATCCTCCCTTTGCAGATGAACTTGAAAAACTTGTCTAAACTAGTTGCCTCTGATTCTTCATCTCCATTCTGTCTTAATCAAAGATTTTGCCCTCACCATTTTGCCAAGATAAATCTTGTCAAGATCAACAATGATCTCCTTATAACTAAATCCAATGCTTGATTCTCAGATCCCATCTTAAGTCAGATGCAGGCAATCACTCCTCTTTGAACACTGTCATCACTTGGCTTCAAGCCCTCACATTCCCCTGGTTGACCTCCAATCTTACTGGCAACTCCTCTTCACTCTCCATAGCTCGTTCACCCTCCACTGTCCACCCTCTTAATGCTGGAGTCTCTAGGACTAAGTTCTTGAACTCTTATCTACACTCTTCATGAACTTCTTTTTGAAGACCATCTATATATAATATCTACAGCCCCAACTTGTCTCCTCTGATCTCAAGACTTCGTGAATATAACTGCCTATTTCATATTTCCTTTTGGATGTCAAAAGACATCACATGTTTAATAGGTTCAACATTGAGCTCCTCATCTCAACATCCCTCTTCCCAAATGGCTCCTCCCATAGTCCTTGGTTCTGTTACAGAAAACAGTAATGAGCTTTCCTAGCATTCTACCTAAGAACATGAGAAGCCTCTCTTTTTCTCATATGACACATCTCATGCATTATACATTATATAATATACTCATTTTATATCCAGAATATGACACCTTGTAGTCACCTATGCCATACAACAATCATTTCACACCTGGGCCTTCTGTAATAACATCCTTACTAGAATGATCACTTCTTTCCAGTTTGCCTGATTTTCTCATTCGAAGTTCAGTCTCAGGAAACCCCCTCAGCCCCACAGAAAACTAGGATAATTTTTCATCCTACTTCTACCTGAGCTCTGCTTCTTCCATGGCGTCCTTACAGTCTATTCTCAATGGAGATAGATAGGCTGATTTTTATGAAAAGCAAATTTAATCATGTCACTTCTCTACTCAAAACCCTTCATTGGCTCCCCATGGCACTCAGAGAGGAAGCTGTTGTTTTCAGTGGCCTCTGAGACTGCAGGATCTACAGACTTGAAAGCATGAAGATGGAGAGTTCCTTTTTGATCAGGCTGATATTGAGGTACTTGTGGCATGTGCAATTGGCAGTGTCCAGAACTAGAGGGAGAATTGAGAACATATTCTATTTGTAAAACAAAAACAGATGGTTATGGAAAAAGTGGCAAGTAGGAATTCCAAGAAATTAGATATATTTGTTAAACTGGAAAAAAAAAATAAACTGGAAAAAATAGTAGATAGGACTGAAAAGTAGATAGGACTGAAAGACAAAATTATATAATCTGTATTTAGGTATTATAATGATAAATGTCATATACATGTAATTTGTTTATATAGTATCTCAATTACAAAATGAAAACCACATAAATCTATATCTTTGTAACATGATGCCCTAAACTCCCAGAATCTTCAGTGTGACCCTTCCTAAATATGACCCTCAAGATCAGGAAATCTGAAATCAGCATTGATATAACACTGACATCCTATCCAAAGACCATTCAAATTTCACCAACTATTCAATGATGTCTCTTTCCTGTTTGGTTCGTGCTTTTCACCTAATAATCACGTTTTTTGTCTCCTTCAACTTAGAACAGTTCTTTAGTCTCTTCCTGTCCTTACAACCTTAAAAGTTTTGAAGAGTATAGACCTTTCATTCTGTAGGATGTAGCTTGGCCTGGTTTCCTCAGGACAGGACTCAGACATGCATTCTTGGGAGGAATATAATGAAGGGATGCTCTTCCCACTACATCACATAAGGAAGCTCTTGATATTGACCTATTCGACTACTGGTGATGTTAATCTTGATCACTTGGTAAATTTGTTGTCCTCTAGGTTTTTCCACATTAAGTCATCACTTTTCTCTTTGAACTTGATAAGTATTTTGTGAAAAGGTACTCTTAAACCATGTCAGTATTCTCATCTCATTAAACTTCCATTTATTTGACTTAGTATCCATTGATGATTCTTGCCTGAATTAATCACCACCATTGTGCTAGTTGTTAGTTTTTCTCTCTCATTCATGATTTTATTTATTTAGGTACTTTCTCTTTTCTTTTTGATAAATCTGGCTAGGGTTTATCAATTTTACTAATTTTTTCAAAGAAGCATTTCCTGATTTCATTGATCTGTTCTATTGTTTTTTAGTTTCTATATCATTTATTTCTGCTCTAATCTTTTTTTATTTTCTTCCTTCTGATGGCTTCAAGCTTAATTTATTGTTCTTTTTTAGCTCCTTTACATATAGGCTAGGTCATTTGAGATTTATCTTTCTTCTTGAGATAGGCCTATATTGCTATATACCAGCCTCTTAGGACAGCTTTTGCTGCATCTCAAAGGTTTTGGACCATTGTGTTTTCATTTTCACTTGTTTCCATGTATTTAAAAAAATTACTTCTTTGATTTCCTTTTTTTTTCCTTTTTTTTTTTTTAAAGATTTTATTTATTTATTCATGAGAGGCAGAGAGAGAGACAGAGACATAGGCAGAGGGAGAAGCAGGCTCCTCTAGGTGAGCCCAGTGAGGGGCTCAGTCCCAGCACTCTAGGATCATGACCTGAGCCAAAAGCAGATGCTCAACCACTGAGCCACCCAGGCATCCCTCTTCTTTGATTTCCTGGTGGACCCATTCATTGTTTATTTAGTAGCATGTTGTTTAACCTCCATGTGTTTGTGGTGTTTCCAGATTTTTCTTGTGGTTGACTTCAAGTTTAATAGTGTTGTGGTCAGAAAATACACATAGTATGATCTCAATCTTTTTGTATTTGTTGAGGCCTGATTTGTAACCTAGTATGTGATCTATTCTGGAGAATTCCCATGTACACTTGAAAAGAATGTGTATTCTGCTGCTTTAGGATGGAATGCTCTGAATATATCTCTTTAAGTCCATTTGGCCCAGTGTGTCATTGAAAGCCATTGTTTCCTTATTGATTTTCTGTTTGATGATCTGCGCATTGATATAACTGGGATATTAAACTCCCCTACTATTATTGTATTATTATCAATGAACTCAAACAAACATCATGTTTGTTATTGGTTGCTTTATATATTTGGGTACTCCTATGTTGGAGGCATAAATACTTACAATTTTTAGGTCTTTTTGTTGGATAGACCCCTTAATTATCATATAGGGTCCTTCTTCATCCCTTGTTACAGTCTGGCTTAAAGTCTAGTTTGTCTGGCAGAAGAATGTCAACTCCAGGTTTGTTTTGACATCCTTTTGCATAATAAATATTTCTCATCCCCTCACTTTCTTTCTTTTTTTATAAGGATTTTATTTATTTATTCATGGGAGACACAGAGAGGGAGGCAGAGGGAGAAGCAGGCTCTTCACAGGGAGCCCGATGCAGGACTCGATCCCCAGATCGAGATGACACCCTGAGCTGAAGGCAGATGCTCAACTGCTGAGCCATCCAGGCGTCCCACTCCATCCCCTCACTTTCAATCTGTGGGTGTCTTTAGGTCCAAAATGAGTCTTTTGTAGGCAGTATAGAAATGAGTGTTGTTTGGGAATACACATTTTTAAAATTCTCTTCTTTAACATTATTTTTTAATCCCTCTGGAATTTTTTCTTTACATATGAGGCAGGAATCCTATCTTTTCCCAAGTATAGCAATCAATTATATTGTTGAAGAGTTTATCCTTTCCTCCACTTTAATTACAATTTCTTTGGCTGTAGTTTGTGTAAGGGACTCATATCAAGAATGGGAGGATAGTTCATGACTCATGTTGGTGCTAGAACAGGAAAGTTGGGAACTGAGGATCCTCTACATCTTTCAAAAGCTAAGTAGTTTGTTATCTTTCATGGACTATAGGACTTACTCATCATGCTTCTCTCTGCCTCCTCCTTCTTGTAAACAGCTTCCCCTGCTTGCACATGTGCCCCATAGCCACCAACTTCTATCTGTCTGATTTGACCACTGGACTGCACACCATTATTGACTATAGGGGCTCTACAATGCCCGTGGCTTGAAAGGAATAATCTACTTGGCTCCATCCAGGCTATAGATTGGTTCATCTTTCAGTGGTCTACCTCTGGTTTGATCACCTTTGGTCAGGGCAGGGAGCCAAAGTTAGAATAGTTCCTGGGGAAACCCCTACAAAGCTGTACATAAGATAAAGCAGTTTCTTGGGATCCCTGGGTGGAGCAGCGGTTTGGCGCCCGCCTTTGGCCCAGGGCACGATCCTGGAGACCCGGGATCGAATCCCACATTGGGCTCCCGGTGCATGGAGCCTGCTTCTCCCTCTGCCTGTGTCTCTGCGCCTCTCTCTCTCTGTGACTATCATAAATAAATAAAAATTAAAAAAAAAAAAGCAGTTTCTTTAAGAAGGCTGAGTCATATGGAGAATACTGAACATATCTACTAATTCTATAGTCATACATTAAGTTCTCATGAGGCAGGTTTAAAAAAAAATCAATTTGTAGGGGCACCTGGGTAGCACAGATGTTTAAGAGTCCAACTCTTGGTTTCAGCTCAGGTCGTGATCTCAGGGTCCTGGGATCCAGCACCGAATAAGGCTCCGTGCTCAGCATGGAGTCTGCTTAAGAATTTCTCTCCCCTCTTCCTCTTCACCTTCCCCCCTCAAATAAATAAATAAAATCTTTTTTCAAAAATCAGTTTATACATTTTAAGAAGTTAGGATATTTGGTAAAGGTTCTATGAATCTGACAATTAAGGATTAGTTTAGGTTCATGGGTCACTATTGAGAAACACTGATTTAAGTCCTCCACTTCAACTTCTCAGATGAATAAACTGAGGCCCAAAGAGGATGATGGATTAGTCCTGGTCCACATGGCCTGTCAGTAGTAGACCTGGCATGTGAACCAGGGTTGGCAGTACAGTGAGGCAAAAGCAAAGCACCCAGGATATGCAATTTAATGAGGCCATCACTCTCAGAGTCATGCTAGTGTTAGAGTGCCTTCCTGGCCTCACCTTAGGCCCCCAGGCCCTATTAGAATGCTAGAGTCCTGCCTACCATGAGGGACAGATCAATCACATCTGATTTGAAGGGCTTATGTGAGGGGGACTTATGGAGAATTTTCCTGCATTTCTGTCTTCAGGGAGAAGTTCCTGAGAGACTGGTTCAGCTGGTTTTCCCAAAGTGAAGGATCTGATCATTTGAGATAATTTGAGATGGCTTCTTCAGTGATGGAGAAGCCTGAAATATCCTCTATACCCAGAGTATTGAGGGCCCCTCTGTGCACAGAGTTCCTTTCCTGGGCTATCTTTAGCTGGTTGCTGAGGGTTGCAGCATTTCTGAGACCTGGTGATGGATACTTCTCTTTTCTCCCTTTCATAAAAATAGGTCTTCCAGTCCAACTAGTCTTGTAGGATCTGTTCTTGCAGAATTGGAACATGTAGGGTTTGAGTTTCTCTTGTCTTCTGTCTGGTATCTGCTTCCTTCGTGCAGAACTGCTTACTAAGAATTTTACCACAGGAGGATTTTAAGAAATTTAGTGCTGGCTTTGTTTTTGGTCAAGGTGAAAAATCTTCAAGATGATCAGTAAAACAAAGAGGAAATAAGAGAAGAACCAAAGAGAAATGCCCTGAACCACTTTGTGACTTTTCTGCTCCCATCTACTCCTGCCTGCTCCTGCCTTTTCCCATGCACAATCTTTTCCCACCTGGACTTTTACTTTTCTCTCATCCTGATTTGGTGTATTCTCAACATGGCAGCCAGAGGCATTTGTCAAAATATGAATCTGGCAAGAAAATGAACAAAAGACATTCAGATTGAAAATGAAATGAAACTATCTCTATTTGTGGATGACATAATCTTATATTCTGAAAAATCCGAAGATATACACTAAAAAAACTATTAGAACTAATTAATGAGCTGACTGAAATGATAAGATACCAGTTATAAAATCAGTTGGATTTCTATATACTTGTAATAAGCAATCCAAAAATGAAATTAAGAAAACAATTTCATTTATAAGAGCAATCACAAGAATAAAACACTTAGGAATAGATTTAACAAAAGAAATGCAAAACATATTCTGAAAACTACAAAAGTTGAAAGAAATTAAAGAAAATCTACATAAATGGAAACATCTCATGCTCATAATTTAAAAGACTGAATATTAGTAAGATAGCAATTCTCCAAATTCATCTATAGATTCAATGCCATCCCCTATCAAAATCCCAATAGGTTTCTTTGTAAAAATTGACAATTGATCCTAAAATTCATGTGGGAATTCAAGAGACCTAAAATACCCAACACAATCTTGAAAAAAGAAGAAAAAGTTGGAGGACCCACACTTCCCAATTTCAAAACTACAAAGAAATAACAATCAAGACAGTGTGGTACTAGGGTAAGGATATACACATATATATAGAATAGAAGTGGAAATTCAGAAATAAATACATACATCTATGGTTCATTAATTAAGGATATCAAGATCATTCAATGAGGCAAATGAATAGTTCTTTCAACAAATGGTGTTGGGACAACCTGATAGCTACGTGCCAAAGAATGAAGCTGGACCCCCTACCTTGCACAATGCACAGAAATCAAATCAAAATGAATTAAAGAGTTAAATGTAAAAGCCCAAATTCTTTGTATTTTTTTTCATAGCCTCGATAAGACAAGGCCTCAAAAAATTGGTTTAAGACTGATTTAAGGGCACTTGGGTGGCTCAGTTGGTTAAGTGACCCACTTCGACTCAGGTCATGATCTCAGGGTCCTAGGATTGAACCCTGCATCAGGTCCTATATTGGGCTTCATACTCAGCAGGGAATCTGACCCCTTCCCTTCTGAACGCTTGTGTTCTCTCTATGTCTCTCAAAGATTTTATTTATTCATGAGAGACACACAGGGAGGCAAAGACATAGGCAGAAGGAGAGGCAGGCTCCCTGCAGGGAGCCTGATATGGGACTCGATCCCTAGACTCCAGGATCATGCCCTGAGCCAAAGGCAGATGCTCAACCGCTGAGCCACCCAGGCATCCCTTGGCAACATATTCTTTGCTGTGACACCAAGGCATAAGCAACAAAAGAAAAAGATAGATAAATTGCACTTCATCAAAATTAAAAATTTTGTGTTTCAAAGGATACCGTCAAGAAAGCAAAAAGGCAACCCACAGAATGGGAGGAAATATTTGACAATCCAGGATATATGAAGAATACTTGCAACTCAATAAAAAGACAAATAACCCAATTAAAAAATACATGAAGGATCTGAATAGACATTTCTCCGAAGAAAAATAAATGGCCACTAAGCGCATGAAAAAATGCTTAACATCATCAGTCATCAGGAAAATGTAAATCGAAACCACAGTGCTGTAACATTTTCACACCTACTATGACAATTAGTATAAAAATAAGATGAGTGTTAGCAACAATGTGAAGAAAGAACCCTCATACTTTGCTGGTGGGTGTGTAAAATGCAGCCACTTTAGGAAACAGTTTGGCATTTTCATAAAAAGTTAAACATAGTTACCAGTTGACCTAACAGTTTCACTCCTAGGTATACACCAAACAGAAATGAAAACATAAGCCCAAACAAAAATAAAAGCTTGTACATGAATGTTCAAAGCACCATTATTCATAATAGCCAAAAGGTAGGAACAACCCTGAACTCTATTAACAGAGGAAGAGATAAACAAGATCTAGTATATACAGACAATGGAATATTATTTGGTCATACAAAGGAATGAAGTACTGAAATGTGCCGCAGCATGGATAAATCTTGAAAATACGATACTAAGTGAAGGAAGCCAGTCATACAAGAGCACATATTATACAATCCCATTTATACAAAATGTCCAGAATAAGTAAGTATATATAGAGACAGAAAGTAGGCTGGTGATTACTATGGTCTGGGGTGAGGAGGTGACATCCAAAGGGAAGGGGTTGCTTTTTGGAGTGATGAAGATATTCTAAAATTGACCTTGATGATGGCTACATAACCCTGTGAATATACTATAACGCAGTGAACTGCGTGTTTTACTGAATGAATTATATGGTATATAAATTATATTTCATTAAAGCCATCCATGCCTACAGCCATATCTATATATCTATGATCACATCCTGCCTCTGCCGAGCACCCTCCAGGGCTCCCATGTCACTCAGAGTCAGTGTCAAAGCCCTTACAATGACCTAGAAGCTCCACCAGGATCTGACACCCCACTACTTCACTGCTTTCATCTCTTGCCCTTCTGCCCCCTTTGCTGTTCCTCTAACAAGACTGTTTTCTCCCAGATGAACTGCAAAGCTCATTCCCTTCCTTCCTACAGATCTCTGCTCAAATGCCACCTTCTTGATCATTCGATTAAAAATCACTGTTCTTATCCCATTGTCTTGCTCTATTTGTCATTTCTATAGCACTTACCATCTTCCTAGCAGGGATGATATACAAAATATTTAACAACCCACACTATAGGTATAGAAATATAGAGTGTGGAATAAGGTATAGATCCTACAGACCCCTGCTGTGCTGAGTATCAATCCTTTAGGATCTTAGGGAGATGGAGGCAGATGGTGTTCCTGGGAAGAGTCAGGGAAGCCAGGGGCACTTAGGCTTTAGGGCAGATGTACAGAAATGTTTCAACTGCTCTGCCTTACAACTACATACCTGATGAATAACAGCTCTGTTTGCATCATATCATGCCCGTTTCTTATATTTATCATCAATCTCTCATGTGAGGGCCCAGGGCAGGCCACCCTAAAATGTACCACTTTGTCATATTGATTATTTTGAATTAAGAGGGATGCCTTGGTGGCTCAGTCGGTTAACCATCCAACTCTTGATTTTGGCTCAGGTGGAGATCCCAGGGTTGTGGGATTGAGCCTCAGGTTGGGCTCTGCATTCAATAGGAAGTCCGCTTGAGGATTCTTTCTCTTCCTCTCCCTCTGCCCCCATCCCCACTTGCATGCACTCTCCCTCTCTCAAAACAAAAAACAAAACAATAACAACAACAACAAAAACAAATTAAAAAAACTTCAAAATAGAGTCACTTAAATGGCAAGGTAGGAAGAACACTTTGACCCCTGCTTTGTCTCTAGAAAGCAGAAAATTTATCTCCCACATGAAAGGTACCTTGCCTTCACCAGCAGGGGGAGAGACATCCTTATCATCAGAGACAGGGAATTGAGGGCCAAAGAAGCCTATATAAACAAACCTTGTTACATTTACTAATTTATTACCCCAGCCCAAATTCTCCTTAAAATTCCTTGCTAACTGAAGTTCCCAAACGTAAGTTTTCTTTGTCCTGTCAATTCCAATCTAAATTTATGTTTCTTTGTCTAAAAACTATGAAAGCTGCCTACCTCGGTCATTTCTTTGGGTCTCAATTTCATGATTGGGCCTTTGTGTGCGCATAATTAAACTTTGCTCTTTTTTCCTGTTAATCAGTCTCATATTAATTTAATTCTTAGACCAGCTAGAAGAAGCTTGAAAGGTGGAGTAAATGAACTTGGTCAGAGCTATTTCGGTGAAACCATGTGGACAGAAGTTTGATTGGAGTGCATTTAAAAGAGAATGGAAAGAGAGAAATAGGAGTCAAGAAATAGACAAGAAACCTTTTTTTTTTTTTTTTTAAGAAAGAGTTTTTCTGTGAAGGAGAATACAGGGTAATTCGGCTTTCCATCTTCCTGCTAAGCTAAATTCCAGGCCCCAATGAGGTCTGTTTCTTGCTCCTAGATCCTTGGTGGCTTTGGTCTGCTGGTGCCAGGACCTGCCTACCTGGCTGTCTACCTCCCTCTGCTCCCCTCCCTCTTCTTCTAGTTTTAGAAATGGGTTGTAGTAGAGAAGGGGAAATGATTTCAGGAGGTGTTTTTAGAATCAATGCTTTATAATTTTTTTCTGTCAGTTTAAGATTTTTTATTTTTATTTTTTTATTTTTTAAAGATTTTACTTATTTATTCATGAGAGACACATAGAGAAGCATAGACACAGGCAGAGGGAGAAGCAGGCTCCCTGTGGGGAGCTCGATGTGGGACTCGATCCCAGGACCCCGGGATCATGACCCGAGTCAAAGGCAGATGCTCAACCACTGAGCCACCCAGGTCCCCAAATTTTTTATTTTTTGATTTAAGTTTTGATTTGGAGGTAATAGTAGAATAACACAGGAAGACTCCATGTACACCCAGTTTCACCAAATGGTAACATCTTACATACTTATGGAGCTTATGGAACAGTATCTCAACCAGGAGGTTGACATTGACCATCAGGAAACAAAGTATTTTTGCAACCACAATGATCCCCTCTGTTGCCCATTAAGAGTAACACCGCATCCTTAACCTCTGGTAGCCACCAATCTGTTAATGCATTTCTAGAATCTTGTACTTTTGAGAATGTTATATAAATGGAATCCTATGATTCCAAAGGTATGTAAACCTTTGGGATTGGCTTTTTTCCACTCAGTATAATTCTCTGCAGCTACATCCAGGTTGTTGCTTATATCAATAGCTCATTTCTTTTTATTGCTGAGTAGGACTCCATGGTATTGATATACCACAATTTTTTTTTAACCATTTGTCTGTTGAAGAATGTCTGGGCTATTTCTAGTTTTTGACTTTTACAAATAAAGCTGTTATAAACATTTGTGCACAGATTTTTTATGCATGTGTGAACATAAGTTTTCATTTCTCCAGGATAAATTCCTAGGAGTACGATTGTTGGGCCATATGGTAGCTGTACATTTAGTTTTTAAAGAACTTGCAAACTATTTTCTAGAGTGTCTACACCACTGGCAATGCATGGGTGATTTAGTTTCTCCACATTTGATGTGTCACTGTTTTTATTTTCACTATTCTGAGAGATATATGATAGTATCTTATTGTGGTTTTAATTTGCATTATCCCAATGGTGAACCATGTAGAATGTCTTTTCGCTTGTTCATTTGTCATCTGTACATATTCTTTTTTTTTCATAAGGATTTTATTTATTCATGAGAGACACAGATATAGACATAGGCAGAGGTAGAGGCAGAGGGAGAAGCAGGCTCCCTGTGGGGAGCCTGATGTGGCACTCGATCTCAGGACCCTGGGATGACACCCTGAGCCAAAGGCAGATGCTCAACCACTGAGTCACCCAGGCATCCCTTCTGTATATCTTCTTTAGTGAAATGTCCTTCACATGACTTTCCCACTTTCTAATGGGATTGTTTGCATTTTTTACCATTAATCTTGAGAGCTGAAAAAATATATTATTGCTCTTAGTCTCTTGTTGGCTGTGTAGTTTGCAAAGATTTTTCTCCCACCATATATCTTGCCATTTGCTGACACGAGCAGGGGTGGGGCCAGTGTTTCCTCTGGTGTGGTGCTAAAGTAGAATGGTTATCATTTAAAGGTTTCTGTCTTGCTGGGCTACTCCTTTCCTGGTCCTTTAGATTAGACAGAGAAGCCTTTTCTTGGTGGTTTTGTTTTTGTTTTCGCCTGTGTCCATTAGTTTGAGTTTTCAGCTCTTGGTGAGGATATATGAGGCAAAAACAAAGCTAGGGAACAACCATGTCCTCCCTTGGGTCCTTAGGGTTCTAGACAGTCTGCTCTATTCCTTCATTATTCAGAGTTTCTTGTATTTGTCTTATATGCAATGTCCAGGTTTTTTTTTATTGTACCTAGCATAAAGAATAGATGAGTGTGTATCTATTCCAGCTTCCCAGAAATGGAAGAGTTTTAGGAGAAGCTTTTAAAAATCTTTTTGAGATGTGAAATAATGCAAGCACATCTGCATGCGATGGGAATGATAGGGAAAACATGAATGACACGGGATGAAGAGAGAGTTGCTGATAAGATATCTTGGAGGAAGAGAGAAGCATGATTTGGCCTTAATACACAAGATTTGGCCTTAAATAGGAGAATGGACAGTTCATCTAGTAATGGATGTGAAGGCGGAGAACATGGGCACAAATGCAGTTAAATAAGTGTGCTGAAGAATGATAAAAGAAGGTGAAAGGAGAAGTGTGGTGGTGAAGAATGCTGCCTTAGGTGGACCATTTCTCTGAGCGGATAACTACTGATCACATGCATGAAGCCAGGGAATGGTTCAGGTAAAATCTGGAAGACGAGTGGTCCAGGCAGAGGCACCACCAGTCAGAAGTGTGTTTGTCATGTTCCAGAAACAGTAAGAAAACCTCCTACAGCATTCCCAGACCTAATCTACCTTCCTTGTGGACCACTTGGCTCATCTGTGTTATTTACATGGGTGATTCTCTGTTGCCATGCTTTTCTTTCAGCTCTCTAAAGTCCTCCCCACCAGGATGTGGACTGCATCTGTTTTGTCTTTGTAACCTCAGCACTTGCTGCCACACTTGAAACAGAGGAGGCACTTCGAAATATTCTTTCAGTGAACAACCACTGAAAAAGTTGCTCTAGAAGGTGACTAGGCAGGGACAATGGAGAGATCATGGATTTGTAGCACACAGATTTGTGTTGGAGTGCTGGCTTGAGCCAGGAAATAGCGAGGTGTGTGTGGATGAGCTGCTTTTCCATCTCCGCCCAGAGAACACATGCACGTGCAAGGACCATGGGTTTTTATTCATTGTTATTCCAGATCCCCAGCAATAGAATGGAAACCATATAGAGTGGTAATTGTCTCTTGGTCTAATGTATCCTCATCTTCCTGCTTTAATCTTCATGATTATCTGCGGATGGTCTCTTGACTGGTGCAGATGGTCCTGCACAGATCACCTCGCCTTTTTTTCACTCTCCCACCTTCTCCCTACCTTCCAATGTCCTTTCAATCCTCTCCCCAAAGTACCTTCTTCTCTTGAATCATGATGCTTCTTCTTATCTTGAGTCATGATGCTTCCTAAAAATCACAAGCCTTCAGACTCTTTTTCCTTTTTTGGAAATTGACACAGCCTTTGACAGGACTCATCATAGCTTCTCCCCTCTCTCCCTAGACCTTTGGGAGGTAGGGTGGGGGTAGGGAGAAGCAAGGAGAAGGGAAGATTTTCTGCATTTTATCTTTTTATCTTTAAACTTTGGACATCCGTTACTACTTGGATTGATCTGTCACAACTCCTCAAAAAGATTCATATGTGGAGTGCCTGGCTGACTCAGTCAGTAGAGCATGTGACTCTTGATGTCAGCGTTGTGCATTTGAGCCCCGAGTTGGGTATGATGCCTACTTTTAAAAAAAAATCAGGTGGAAAAATTCATATATGGTGGATAATGCACTAAGGCTAGCTTAATTTTAAACTCTGTCTCCTGTGGCCACTTTCATCTTCTTCCCTCTGTTCATTTTTTTTGATGTTGCCCCATGGAGGACCGTTTCCCCCAACTCTGTTTTCCCCATCCCTGCCCATAGGAGAGATTAAGCACTGTCCATTGTGCACAGGCTATTCCCTTGGATTCAGAGCTTCCTGTTACTTTCCCTTCCCAACTTCCAGTTGGCCTTTGATTTAGCTCTAGGTTCAGCTCCTAAAGGCCAGCATCTCTTACCCTCCTGCTCTATAGCCTTCTTCCCAGAGAGGCTGGAGGCTCTCCTGCGCTGTGCTGACTCTGGTGTAACCGACACCACACCAGACATAAGGTTGTTTATCATGCTGGTTTTCCCCCGTAGATGGTGAACTCACTGAAGGCAGAGTCTTTCACTGGCCCTGCCTCCAGGCTTCAAACTGTGTGGGAGATAAATGAATGATTACATAAAATAAGGGCTTTTTCCACCCCATCCAGGGAGGTTCACAGGTTGAGCCGAGACCTCTGATGTAGTATTTGGAGAATGGGCAGAGCACTGTCTGCAAAGGAGGTGTGTGTGTGGGGGGGTGGATTCAGGGGTTGGAGGGGATATCTGTGTAATCAGAGTTTTTTTTCTGTCTCTCTATGCAAGAAGGTAACCCATGTAGACAAGTGATGGGCATATGCAGACCACAGAATGTGTGCTGAAGAGAAATGAGCAAAAGTAAGTGGGAAAACTGCTGACTTTAGAAGGTACTGAGAGCTGACTCAGTGATAATTCAGGACACTGCTCTCTGCCTTGAACAGTCTGAGTTAACATTTCTTTGAGGGGCGTGCCAGGGTGGCTCAGTTGAGAGGCCAACTCTTGATTTTGGCTCGGGTCATGATCTCAGGGTCATGGGATGCCCTGGATCAGACTCCTCACTCAGTGGGGAGTTTGCTTAAGATCCCCTCTCTGGGGCACCTGGGTGGCTCCGTCGCTGAGTGTCTGCCTTTGGCTCAGGTCTTAATCCCGGGGTCCTAGATCGAGTCCCACATCAGGATCCCCGCAGGGAGCCTGCTTCTCCTTCTGCCTGTGTCTCTGCCTCTCTCCGTGTCTCTCATGAATAAATAAATAAAATCCTTAAAAAAAAAAGATCCCCTTTCCCCTCTCCCTCTAACCCTCTCCCCCACCTCATGCTGGTGTGCACTCTCTCTCTCTCTCAAATAAATAAATAAATCTTAAAAAAAAAAAAAAGGAGGGGGAGAGGCTGAAGGAGGGAGTAGTTCTATTTCCTGCCAAAAGCTGTGTGCCTCCTGAGATCATAGCAACAAGTGGGTGTCTTCTTCAGCTGAGAAGTGAGAAGAACACACCCCATGGTGGGGGGCACTCCAGGGTTGCTGTGTGCCCTTCTGCTTCTGGGTGTGGCTGGCTGGGTGAGGCATCCCTGCATCTAGATGTAAAGACTCCTAGGCTGGGAGGACTTGAGCTGCTGCCTAACTGACCGTTACAGATGCTCCCTTCAGGGTTTTATCTTCAATATTTTAATTAATTAATTAGTTAATTAATTAGACAGAGAGAGAGAGAGAGAGAGAGAGAGAGAGAACAAGGGTGAATTGGCAGGGACCCCAATTCGGAGCTTGATCCCAGGACTCTGGAACCTGAGCAGAAGGCAGATGCTTAAATGACTGAGCCACTCAGGCATCCCTCAGATGTGCCATTTGGACAAGGTTCCACAACTTAGGGAAAAAGGCATCAATTGTGGTCAATAAATTAGAGAAACTGGACATTTCAAGATGTTCTCAATAGGCAACTACAGGGGAACAGACTTGAGGGATTTTTTTTAAAGATTTTATTTATTTACTCATGATAAATAGAGAGAGAGAGAGAGAGAGAGAGAGGGGCAGAGACACAGGCAGAGGGAGAAGCAGGCTCCAGGCCGAGAGCCCGAGGTGGCACCCGATCCCGGGACTCCAGGACCGCGCCCTGGGCCAAAGGCAGGCGCCAAACCGCTGAGCCACCCAGGGGTCTCACTTAAGGGATTTTTTTTTTAATTTTTATTTATTTATGACAGTTACAGAGAGAGAGAGAGGCAGAGACACAGGCAGAGGGAGAAGCAGGCTCCATGCACCGGGAGCCCGATGTGGGACTCGATCCCGGGTCTCCAGGATCGCGCCCTGGGCCAAAGGCAGGCGCCAAACCGCTGCGCCACCCAGGGATCCCCACTTAAGGGATTTTTAAAAAAAATATTTTATTGGGACACCTGGGTGGCTCAGTGGTTGAGTGTCTGCCTTCGGCTCAGGGCCCGATCCTGGGAGCTGGGATCGAGTCCCACGCTGGGCTCCCTGTGAGGAACCTGCTTCTCCCTCTGACTGTGTCTCTGCCTCTTTCTCTGCATCTCTCATGAATAAATAAATAAAACCTTTTTTTTAAAAAAGGAAAAATATCTTTAAAAAAGATTTTATTTGCTTATTTGAGAGAGAGAGAGTGTGCAAGAGCTCAAGCGGGGTGGGAGTGGTGGAGAGGAGTAGAGAGTGAGAAGCAGACTCCCTGCTGAATAGGGAGCCTGACGTGGGGGCTCAAAGTGGGGCTAAATTCGGGGTTCCATCCCAGGACCTGGGGATCAGGACCTGAGTCAAAGCAGATGCCTAACCAATTGAGACACTCAGGTACCCTGTAGACTTGGGGCATTAAAAACACTGCTCATCCCCAAGAGGAAAGCAAGAATTGGTTAAGAAGTAGGGCTAGTGGACATCAAATGGTGATGGAATTAAAGACCTGTGATTAGGAATGTTGGCAAGTGGAGGAGAAAGTAGAGTCGGCCCTTGAGAAGAGTGAGGAAGTAGCTGAAACATTCACAGATCCTGGGAGGAGAGTGGAAAGTAAGGATTTGCTTATAAAATTCCATAACCATTTTCAGGGGTTAAGGAAGAGTATGAGATCTTTTGTAATTGTTTCCTGTCTTGAAACGGGAACCAGATAACACGAGGTGCCTTTTCGTGCTTTCAGCAAAATTGAGGAAGAAGATAATGGAGTTAACATGTGACAGATCATTAGAAATCATTTTGAGGAGGTGGGCTGAATGCTGCTATGAGGTATTTTTTTTTTTACATGTTCTTAATATTTAAACCAGTAGACTTTGAATATAGCAGATTACCCTCTGAATGTGGGTGGACCTCATCCTCGAGCTGAATCAGGTCCACCCACATTCAATCAGTCTAAGGCCTTAAGAGAGAATACTAAGATTCTCTGAGGAAAAAAGAATTTTGTCTTCAGACTGTCCTGCAGATTTCAGACAGGCCAGTTGCTACAATCACATGAAAATAAATGTCTCTCTCATATAAACCAATAGGATATACGTATTATGTATAATTATGTATAATACATATATTCTATCGATCCTGTTTCTCTGGAGAACTCTACTACAAGTCTCAAGCTAAAGAATGTTTTCACATAACATAATTTATCTCATTTGATGTTCAAAACATTCTATCACAAGTTAAGTATTGTTGAGACAAGACCAAGGTGTGAGTAGAAGTGGGTATCTACATCTCTCATTCTTCCATCCCATCCTTCTCTGTCAGGCTGTCCTTGTTTTTTTTTTTTTTTAATTTTTATTTATTTATAATAGTCACACACACACAGAGAGAGAGAGAGAGAGAGAGGCAGAGACACAGGCAGAGGGAGAAGCAGGCTCCATGCACCGGGAGCCCGACATGGGATTCGATCCCGGGTCTCCAGGATCGCGCCCTGGGCCAAAGGCAGGCGCTAAACCGCTGCGCCACCAGGGATCCCTGTCCTTGTTTTTTTGTTTTTTTTTTTGTTTTTTTGTTTTTTAGATTTTATTTATTCATGAGAGACACACACAGAGAGGTAGAGACATAGGCAGAGGGAGAAGCGGGCTCCCAACATCCCTGCAGGGAACCTGATGCGGGAGTCGATCCCAGGACCCCAGGATCACTACCTGAGCCAAAGGCAGATGCTCAACCACTGAGCCATCCAGGTGTCCCTGGGCTGTTGCTGTTTATCTTCCTCCAAGTAACAGTCATCCTGAGACCAGCAGGGAGACAGCTGAACTGGACAATGGCAGTGTCCTAAGCAGGCAGAGCTCCTCTAGGTGGGGCATGATGGCAGCTTGGACAGAGGTGCTTTGAGGCAGAGGTGGTTGGGAAAGTCCGAGTCTTTGAAACAGCTATCTCAGGGTGAGATTCTGTTCCACGTTCTTCATTGCCTAACTCTTTAGGTTGCAAGCAATGAAAACCCCAATCATATTGAAGTACATAAAAAAGGGAATTTACTTGTTTATGTAATTAAAAGACCAAAAATTTGGGTGTGATGGGATACAGGTTCTTAAGCTATGTCATCAGGACTTGATCTCTCTTTCACCATGTTTTAGTTCTGCTTTTCTTTGTGTGGGCCTCATTATTTAGCAGATTTTTCTGAAATGGTAACAAGACACTGATGAACATGTTTTTTTTCCATCCCACCAGCTGAGGATTCACAGCAGAGAGAGAGAACAACTGCTTCCCAGTGGTTCCCACAAATGTTCTGAAATGGACTCTCATTGGCCCGTCTTGTAACAGGTGCTTACCCATGACCAATCTCTGTGGTCAGAGGGGTGGAATATGATGGGTTTCTCATTGGGTTCCATCCAAGCTCTGGACAGCCTAGAGTATATCAAAATCCTTCCTGATTTTCTGACATAAAATAATTTACAAAGGAATTAATTAGTAGATTTATCTACTGAAAATTAAAAGTATTTGGATGTCAACATCCATGATAAACAGAAAATTAAACAAAAGTATTTGCTAAATTCACAGTTAATAGTCTCATTAAGGTCTGAAAGTACAGAGTACACACACTGATAAAAAAAAAAAACACTGCCTCTGTGACTTAGAAAAAATGGGCAATTGGTAGCACCACTAAGACATCCCACAAATACCCCCAAATCAGATTGCAAAATGGACCCTCCTCATTCATATCAGTTACAATGAAACAAAAACAAGCAAGTAACAAAAAATGTTACTCATGCTATGTTAAACTATAATTGTAAAGACCAGAGATACATGGTTTCAGATATTGTTTGATCAGAGCTCTAGTTTTATTTCACTGGGATTTCCTCTGTCTTCTTTTTTTTGCATGTCCAACTTCTTCCTCAGGCTGGCTGCCCTCATGGTGACAAAAAGGCTGCAGCAGCTTCAAGTTTCATAGAGTCACATCACACTCTCTGGACTGAGAGAGAGAGAATTCCAAACAAAACACTTGATGTTCACATTGATTGGATCGTCCTTAAACCTATCCTGGGACAAGGCAATGCCACAAGCCCATTTCATTGGAAAAAGATGAGATTATCCTGTTTCATGTAAGTCCATCAGAGACCACTCCAGAAGCTGGGTGAAGTCAAACCCACCAAACTTCATGGTTGTTATAAAAATGAGGCAAGGGAGGGATAATTGCTGGGAGATAGCTATAAAGTCCGCAATATCATCATTGTCTCCAAATGACTCTTCTTTTATGTTGCCTATCTCTCTGCATTGCAGCCAGAGTTATCTTAGTAAATCTTGCATAATCATCTTGCTTAAAACTTAATTGTCTCACGCCACTTTTATGATACACAGTCCTATTCCTTTCCTATGACTTACAAAATCCTCCAAGAATTACTTGTTCGGCCTCAAGGCTTGCCTTCTAAGTCTGTTTAGGCTTCTCCCTTGCCTCAATTTCCCCCCTTTCTCATCCTTCCCATCTACTTTCTAGGCACACTGATCTTTTTTCTTTCTTTTATCCTTCTTTCTCTTTTCTTTCCTCCAGAAATTTATGCATACTGTTTCTTTTACCTGGAGGATTCTTCCTTCATGTCTTCACTTAAAAAAATTTATTTTTACCTCTTAATTCTCAGGTTAGGTGTCCTCTTCCCCTGGGCAGACTATACTGATCTTTTCTACTCCAAGGCTAGGTTAGATGTCTCTGCTCACCTATGTCATCTATCTGCCCTCCTCTAGCTTGTCAGTTCTGTGATGACAAGTTTGTCTTGTTCGCTACTACCCCCAGTTTCTTCCACTGTTCTTTGACACATAGAGCATGTACAATAAATATTTGTTGAATAAATAAATGAAATAACAGAAGAAAATGTAATAGTTGGGGTGATGAGTGGTTCAGTTGGTTAAGTATCCAACTCTTGATTTTGGCTCAGGTCATGATCTCAGGGTGGTGAGGTCGAGTCTGGTGTTGGGGTCCGTGCTGGGCATGGAGCCTGCTTAAGATTCTTTCTCTCTCCCTCTGCCCTTCCCCCCAATCTGTCTCCAAAACAAAGCAAAACAAAACCCAAGGAAAAAAAAAAAAAAAGAAAACATAATCGTTAATAAACCTATGTAAAATATTTACCTTTGGACAGTAGCCTTAAGGACAATTTTTTATAGCTTTCTATAATTTTCCAAATCTTCTTCCATAAGCCTTTAGTACCTATATTATAAACAGTGCAGAAAAAGGTAAGTTCTTCCAAACATTGATTGGAGAATTGATTTCAAGTAACCTCTCCCATTGTTCCTGGCCCTGACCTTGGGAACCCCACAGGGTATATCTGTGCCTTTTGTCACGGAGACATCCATGTTGTCAGTTGTAGGTCTTGAGGAGAAAAACACACAAAAAGGAACAAGAGTGGTTCTCCTCCTTTTTTTTTTTTTTTTCTCACTCAGACATCCCTGGGCTGATTGGAAAGGAGAACAAACACATTTAAAAAAAAATCTTTTTAAAATTGTGAAACATACCCTATAGGGAGAACAGTTTATGAAGACAGAGTTGAGTTTATAGAAAGACAATAAAAGGAGTGCCCATATAGTCATTACCCAGGCTAAGAGATGAAACATTAGCTTATGTTGGAATCTCCTTTATATGCTCCCCAATTGTGTTCTTTCCTCCTCTGGTCCCAGAGGTAATGACATCCTGTACTTTATACCAATTGTTCCTTGCCTTGACTTTACTGTTTTATTTATTTATTTATTTATTTATTTATTTATTTATTTACCACTTAGGTATGTGTCTTCAAACAAGGTTTATTGTAAATATTGGCATTTTGACTAATGTTTATTATCATATTTTAAACTACTATATTTTTTATACCTGTTATGTTTCTTGTTCTCTTTTCTTTGGCTTTTTCCGGATTGAGTGTTTTAATTACTCAATTTTCCCCTCTTTACTAATTTGGAGCCCAATTACATATATGGTAGACAATTTGATAAGATTATATAGGTTGCTGAAGCTCTCTCATTTCTCCTCATTATTTCCCCCTCCTTTCTCAAATTGGATAATTTCTATTGATTTGCCTTCAAAGTCACTGGCTTTTTCTTCTGATGGCCTCCATTCTGCTGCTAATTTTATCAAATACATTTTTTGAATTTAGGTATTATAATTTTCACTTTTAGAATATCCTTATCTCTGTTTTTATAGTTTTTTTTTTATTTTATTTATTTATGATAGGCACACAGTGAGAGAGAGAGAGGCAGAGACACAGGCAGAGGGAGAAGCAGGCTCCATGCACCGGGAGCCCGACGTGGGATTCGATCCCGGGTCTCCAGGATCGCGCCCTGGGCCAAAGGCAGGCGCCAAACCGCTGCGCCACCCAGGGATCCCTGTTTTTATAGTTTCTATTTCTCTGTTAATATTCTTTATCTGTTCAGTCATTAAAACCAAATTTTCCTTTAATACTTTGAACATAATTTTTCTATCCAAATCTTGAAATATGTTTTTTCTAGGCTTAGAAATATTAGTTGATGGTTATTTTCCCTTAGAACATTAAAGCTCTATTCATGCATTTATTCTTTTAACAAAGATTTGTTGTGTTTGTTCAATACTGGGATAAATAAAATACGGCTTCTCCCTTCAGGTGGTCATAGTCTGGGCTGTGTAAGAAAATTATTGAAAAGTAGCATAATAAGTACAAAAATGGAGTCATGAAAAGGTGTATTAATGGCACAGATGATTAATCTGACTGTCCATCAAGGAAGACTTCATGGACGGGGTAATACTGAGTTGAATCTTTTAATATAAATATGAGTTTACTAGGTAGATAAGAATTGGGGACAATTTTGAGCATACAGAATGGCATGTGAAAAGGTGCAAAAGCATGAAGCAGCGTGCTACACAGCTTCAAACTGTACAACATATTAGTCTTTCAGATGAGGCGGAAGAGTAGGTTTCATCTCTCTTGCACTCCCCTTCTTTAAGCTGCTCCATAGAACTGAGTCTCATTTACCAACCAGTGTTTCAAGATGATCCTAGTTTCCTTGTTTTATTAAATCTCTCTTTCATATTTTCAGTGTCTGTCTTTGTAACATGCGTTTTGGTTAAGTTCTTAAGCTCTATCCTCTAGTTTTCTAATTCTCTCTTGAGCTGTATTTATTCTACTGCTAACCCTGTCCTTTGAATTTTTAGTTTTAATTATTATAATTTTTATTTCTAGGAGATCTATTTGGTTTTACTCCAAAACTACTTTAACTCAGATTTTCAGGTTTGAAACATTAAATATATATTATTTTCTCATTTTGATAGCTTCAATATCTGAATTTGTTTGGAACTGATTCTTCTGTCAAGTTTTTTTTTCTGCTAGCCATTATTCATGGTGACTTTTTTTTCCTTGTGTGTTTCATTTGTTTATTTGTTTTTACTTTTCTTGGAAATCTGTGGACATTCTTTCAGAGTGAGGATAGGAGATTTTCCTCCAGAGATTTGAGTTTGCTTTGACCTTCCAAAATCACTTTGCATCAGGTTGTTATCTGAGGTTTTGCTGGCCAGTGGGAAAGAGTAAATTTGGGCTTTAAATTCATGTGAAATAATGGTATGTGGTTAAAAAATTATCAGGGAGATAGTTCTTCTCTCTGTTCCATGCCAAGGTTCAAGACTTTCACTTTCCTGGGTTAGGAATGTAGGCGGGTCTGTATTAGGTCACTGTTTTACAATGGATGCTGTCCTTTGGGGATCTAGTTTTAGGGCCATTGTCCTGTTAGACACTCTAGGGCAAGTCATGAGTTTCTCTCCTGTCTCTACTCCTTGGCTAGAGAGTCAAGTCATACTCAAAAAGTCATACTCAATTTCACAAAGTTTGATAAATGCTGTAAGACTAAAGCTGGGATCAGGGCTCTATTCACATATACTAAATTAGTCCCTGTATGAATATTTCTTTTTCCAGATCATGTATGCCTTCAGGAAGGTGTGTTTTCTATTTTATTCAACATTTTTTTTTTTGGCTATGAGAGAAAGGAAATACAAATATGGAATGGGGGACCCATAATGTTGACTTGAAATCAGTATCAATATGGACTCTTGATTTTACAAGAAGATATGTATGTATGTACATTTGTGTGTGTGTGTGTGTGTGTATGTCTATCCTAGCTCTGTCCATTGAAAGAGCCTAGAAATAATAATATCCAGTAACACATAGGATGCCTAGCCCCCAGATTTTGGTTTCTAAGTGCCATTCCTCACTAAAATAACTAAGAGTACTTGAAAAAAGTGACTAATTTCATGTCTGAGGAAGTGAAAGGACATTTGGAGGACTATTTGTGCCAGAAAGCAGTTACTCAAATACTGATGGAGACGTGTGGAAATGACATAGGACCCAGGCTGCTGGGGCTCCCACTGGTCAAATCTGGGACAATTTGAGCCTCAGAAAAGAATAACAATGAGAATGTATCATAATACACTGAATAAAACCTCCCATGAGTCCATAGTAATGCTCTGGATGGGGAGATGGAGGAATGAAAGTTTGGGAGAAAGGCACCTTTCATAGAAGAATACATGTCACAGATTAAGTTCCCAAGACTGGTGAATGGAGACTTGTATACAGAAAGTTCACTGGGGAAGGTTTCTATGATCAATACTCTGGGATACTTCAGAAAACAAGACTGGGCAGATCGTGGAGGTAAACTGTGATGTCACCATAGCTGAGAAATAGCTATTTTCAATAGGGAGTTCTGAAGTTGGGATGACTCATCAGAGTTGTCCTAAGTTGGGACAAGGGGCCCTGCAACTGTATTCCCTCCCACTACATTCTTAGAGATGAGGATCATCCTCAAGGAGCAGCAATAACCTTGGGGAAGGCAGTTTCATTCCACAGAGGGTGATTCTTGGGGAAGGTCTCAGCTGAGAGCCCTCAGCAAACAATACTGGGCAGCTGGAGGAGTGAGCATCCGTCCTGAAGGGGGAGCCGGGAAAGCACACTACCACATCCACTGCAAAGCCAGATAATAAATATGAAGAAATGATAGAATTCGAAAATTACAATTTTGCAAATTTTAATGCATTCACTGATCTATACCAAGATTATCAATGTCTGGACCATCAATACTAAACGGATTTGGTGAAAAGTTTTGGGGGAACAAAATGTTCATGTGGCTCTGAAATTTCTCACTTTTTAATTAATTTTTAATTGTAAAGAAGGAAAACGTACCTTTACAATGGAGATATCTGACAGATACCACTTGAACTCAGAGATTAAACTTAATCTCACAAATAAGGGGGCAAACTGACCTTAGGTGCTTCTTGGTGTGATGTAAAGAAAAGCCCACAGCTTCATGTGTCTTGAAATTTTGCCTACCATTCTAACCTTATCTTTTTTTTATTGTTATTTATTTATTTGGGAGAGAGAGAGAGAGAGCATGAATGCGAGGAGGAGCCAAGGGAGAGGGAGAAGCAGACTCTGCTGAGCAGCAAGCCTGCCCAGGATCTGAGCCAAAGGCAGATGCTTAATTGACTGAGCCATCCAGGTGCCCCCATTCTAACCATATCTAACGATAAAGAGACAATCAGACAAACCTAGTACGTGGGACATTCATTGACATCAAAAATGTCAATGTCTTTATGTACAAAAAAGATGGGAGGAATGCCGTAGATGAGGATTTGACGAACTATAATTCATAGGTCACATCTTGAGATATATCCACACCCATTTGCTTACATATGATCCATGGTTGCTTTGTGCTGTACAAGCAGAGTTGAACGGTTGAAACAGCCACCTATCTGGCCCTTCACCAAAAAGTTGAACAGTAATCTCACAGAAGAAGACATAGACATGGCCAACATGCACATGAGAAAATGCTCTGCATCACTGGCCATCAGGGAAATAAAAATCAAAACCACAATGAGATACCACCTCACACCAGTGAGAATGGGGAAAATTAACAAGATAGGAAACAACAAATGTTGAAGAGGAGAAAAGGGAACCCTCTTGCACTGTTGGTGGGAATGTAAACTGATGCAGCCACTCTGGAAAACTGTATGGAGGTTCCTCAAAGAGTTAAAAATAGACCTGCCCTATGACCCAGCAATTGCACTGTTGGGGATATACCCCAAAGATACAGATGCAATGAAACACCAGGACACCTGCACCCCGATGTTTCTATTTTCTTTTAATAAATTAATTTTTTATTGGTGTTCAATTTACCAACATACAGAATAACACGCAGTGCTCATCCCGTCAAGTGTTCCCCTCAGTGCCCGTCACCCACTCACCCCCACCCCCACCCTCCTCCCCTTCCACCACCCCTAGTTCGTTTCCCAGAGTTAGGAGTCTTTATGTTCTGTCTCCCTTTCTGATATTTCCCACACATTTCTTCTCCCTTCCCTTATATTCCCTTTCACTATTATTTATATTCCCCAAATGAATGAGAACATACACTGTCCTTCTCTGATTGACTTATTTCACTCAGCATAATACCCTCCAGTTCCATCCACGTTGAAGCAAATGGTGGGTATTTGTCGTTTCTAATGGCTGAGGAATATTCCATTGTATACATAGACCACATCTTCTTTATCCATTCATCTTTCGATGGACACCGAGTTTGGCTCTTGTGGACATTGCTGCTAGAAACATCGGGGTGCAGGTGTCCCGGTGTTTCATTGCATCTGAATCTTTGGGGTAAATCCCCAGCAGTGCAATTGCTGGGTTGTAGGGCAGGTCTATTTTTAACTCTTTGAGGAACCTCCACACAGTTTTCCAGAGTGGCTGCGCCAGTTCACATTCCCACCAACAGTGTAAGAGGGTTCCCTTTTCTCTGCATCCTCTCCAACATTTGTTGTTTCCTGCCTTGTTAATTTTCCCCATTCTCACTGGTGTGAGGTGGGATCTCATTGTGGTTTTGATTTGTATTTCCCTGATGGCCAGTGATGTGGAGCATTTTCTCATGTGTGTGTTGGCCATGTCTATGTCTTCCTCTGTGAGATTTCTCTTCATGTCTTTTGCCCATTTCATAATTGGATTGTTTGTTTCTTTGCTGTTGAGTTTAATAAGTTCTTTACAGATCTTGGAAACTAGCCCTTTATCTGATACGTCATTTGCAAATATCTTCTCCCATTCTGTAGGTTGTCTTTTAGTTTTGTTGACTGTATCCTTTGCTGTGCAAAAGCTTCTTATCTTGATGAAGTCCCAATAATTCATTTTTGCTTTTGTTTCTTTTGCCTTCGTGGATGTCTCTTGCAAGAAGTTACTGTGGCCAAGTTCAAAAAGGGTGTTGCCTGTGTTCTCCTCTAGGATTTTGATGGAGTCTTGTCTCACATTGAGATCTTTCATCCATTTTGAGTTTATCTTTGTGTATGGTGAAAGAGAGTGGTCTAGTTTCATTCTTCTGCATGTGGATGTCCAATTTTCCCAGCACCATTTATTGAAGAGACTGTCTTTCTTCCAATGGATAGTCTTTCCTCCTTTATCGAATATTAGTTGACCATAAAGTTCAGGGTCCACTTCCGGTTCTCTATTCTGCTCCATTAATCTATGTGTCTGTTTTTGTGCCAGTACCACACTGTCTTGATGACCACAGCTTTGTAGTACAACCTGAAATCTGGCATTGTGATGCCCCCAGATATGGTTTTCTTTTTTAAAATTCCCCTGGCTATTCGGGGTCTTTTCTGATTCCACACAAATCTTAAAATAATTTGTTCTAACTCTCTGAAGAAAGTCCATGGTATTTTGATAGGGATTGCATTAAACGTGTACATTGCCCTGGGTAACATTGACATTTTCACAATATTAATTCTTCCAATCCATGAGCATGGAATATTTTTCCATCTCTTTGTGTCTTCCTCAATTTCTTTCAGAAGTGTTCTATAGTTTTTAGGGTATAGATCCTTTACCTCTTTGGTTAAGTTTATTCCTAGGTATCTTGTGCTTTTGAGTGCAATTGTAAATGGGATTGACTCCTTAATTTCTCTTTCTTTAGTCTCATTGTTAGTGTATAGAAATGCCACTGATTTCTGGGCATTGATTTTGTATCCTGCCACGCTGCCAAATTGCTGTATGAGTTCTAGCAATCTTGGGGTGGAGGCTTTTGGGTTTTCTATGTAGAGTATCATGTCATCTGCGAAGAGGGAGAGTTTGACTTCTTTGCCAATTTGAATGCCTTTAATGTCTTTTTGTTGTCTGATTGCTGAGGCTAGGACTTCCAGTATTATGTTGAATAGCAGTGGTGAGAGTGGACATCCCTGTCTTGTTCCTGATCTTAGGGGAAAGGCTCCCAGTGCTTCCCCATTGAGAATGATATTTGCTGTGGGCTTTTCGTAGATGGCTTTTAAGATGTTGAGGAATGTTCCCTCTATCCCTACACTCTGAAGAGTTTTGATCAGAAATGGATGCTGTATTTTGTCAAATGCTTTCTCTGCATCTAATGAGAGGATCATATGGTTCTTGGTTTTTCTCTTGCTGATATGATGAATCACATTGATTGTTTTACGAGTGTTGAACCAGCCTTGTGTCCCGGGGATAAATCCTACTTGGTCATGGTGAATAATTTTCTTAATGTGCTTTTGGATCCTATTGGCTCATATCTTGTTGATAAATTTGCATCCATGTTCATCAGGGATATTGGTCTGTAATTCTCCTTTTTGGTGGGGTCTTTGTCTGGTTTTGGAATTAAGGTGATGCTGGCCTCCTAGAACGAATTTGGAAGTACTCCATCTCTTTCTATCTTTCCAAACAGCTTTAGTAGAATAGGTATGATTTCTTCTTTAAACGTTTGATAGAATTCCCCTGGGAAGCCATCTGGCCCTGGACTCTTGTGTCTTGGGAGATTTTTGATGACTGCTTCAATTTCCTCCCTGGTTATTGGCCTGTTCAGGTTTTCTATTTCTTCCTGTTCCAGTTTTGGTAGTTTGTGGCTTTCCAGGAATGCGTCTATTTCTTCTAGATTGCCTAATTTATTGGCGTATAGCTGTTCATAATATGTTTTTAAAATCGTTTGTATTTCCTTGGTGTTGGTAGTGATCTCTCCTTTCTCATTCATGATTTTATTAATTTGAGTCTTCTCTCTCTTTAATAAGGCTGACTAATGGTTTATCTATCTTATTAATTTTTTCAAAAAACCAACTCCTCGTTCTGTTGATCTGTTCCACAGTTCTTCTGGTCTCGATTTCGTTGAGTTCTGCTTGAATCTTTATTAACTCTCTTCTTCTGCTGGGCGTAGGGTCCATCTGCTGTTTTTTCTCTAGCTCCTTTATGTGTAAGGTTAGCCTTGTATTTGAGTTCTTTCCAGTTTTTGAATGGATGCTTGTAATCCGATATATTTCCCCCTCAGGACTGCTTTTGCTGCATCCCAAAGGTTTTGAACGGTTGTATCTTCATTCTCATTAGTTTCCATGAATCTTTTTAATTCTTCCTTAATTTCCTGGTTAACCCTTTCATTTTTTAGCAGGATGGTCCTTAACCTCCACGTGTTTGAGGTCCTTCCAAACTTCTTGTTGTGATTTAGTTCTAATTTCAAGGCATTATGGTCTGAGAATATGCAGGGGACAATCCCAATCTTTTGGTATCAGGTCAGACCCGATTTGTGACCCAGTATGTGGTCTATTCTGGAGAAAGTTCCATGTGCACTTGAGAAGAATGTGTATTGAGTTTGGATGTAAAGTTCTGTAGATATCTGTGAAATCCATCTGGTCCAGGGTATCATTTAAAGCTCTCGTTTCTTTGGAGATGTTGTGCTTAGAAGACCTATCGAGGGTAGAAAGAGCTAGATTGAAGTCACCAAGTATAAGTGTATTTTTTTTGTTGTTGTTGTTTATGATAGTCACACACAGAGAGAGAGAGAGGCAGAGACATAGGCAGAGGGAGAAGCAGGCTCCATGCACCGGGAGCCTGACATGGGATTCGATCTCGGGTCTCCAGGATCGCGCCCTGGGCCAAAGGCAGGCGCTAAACCGCTGCGCCACCAGGGATCCCTAAGTGTATTATTATCTAAGTATTTCTTCACTTTGGTTATTAATTGGTTTAAATATTTGGCAGCTCCCACATTCGGGGCATATATATTGAGGATTAAGTCCTCTTGTTGGATAGATCCTTTAAGTATGAGATAGTGTCCCTCTTCATCTCTCACTACAGTCTTCGGGGTAAATTTTAGTTTATCTGATAGAAGGATGGCTACCCCTGCTTTCTTTTGAGGACCATTCGAATGGTAAATGGTTCTCCAACCTTTTATTTTCAGGTTGTAGGTGTCCTTCTGTCTAAAATGAGTCTCTTGTAGACAGCAAATAGATGGGTCCTGCTTTTTTATCCAGTCTGAAACCCTGCGCCTTTTGATGGGGTCATTAAGCCCGTTCACGTTCAGAGTTACTATTGAGAGATATGAGTTTAGTGTCACCATGATATCTATTCAGTCCTTGTTTTTGTGGATTGTTCCACTGAACTTCTTCTTAAAGGGGGATTTTAAGAGTCCCCCTTAAAATTTCTTGCAGAGCTGGTTTGGAGGTCACATCTTCTTTCAGTTCTTGCCTGTCTTGGAAGCTCTTTATCTCTCCCTTTTCTTCTGAATGAGAGCCTTGCTGGATAAAGTATTATTAACTGCATGTTTTTCTCATTTAGGACCCTGAATATATCCTGCCAGCCCTTTCTGGCCTGCCAGGTCTCTGTGGAGAGGTCTGCTGTTACCCTAATACTCCTCCCCATAAAAGTCAGGGATTTCTTGTCTCTTGCTGCTTTAAGGATCTTCTCTTTATCTTTGGAATTTGCAAGCTTAACTATTAAATGTCGAGGTGTTGAACGGTTTTTATTGATTTTAGGGGGGAATCTCTCTATTTCCTGGATCTGAATGCCTGTTTCCCTTCCCAGATTAGGAAAGTTTTCAGCTAGGATTTGTTCAAATACATATTCTGGCCCTCTGTCCCTTTTGGCACCCTTGGGAACCCCAATTAAACGTAGGTTTTTCTTCCTCAGGCTGTCGTTTTTTCCCTTAATCTGTCTTCATGGTCTTTTAATTGTCTCTCTTTTTTCCCTCAGTTTCCCTCTTTGCCATCAACTTGTCTTCTATGTCACTCACTCGTTCTTCCACCTTGTTAACCCTTGTCGTTAGGACTTCTAGTTTGGATTGCATCTCATTCAATTGATTTTTAATTTCTGCCTGATTGGATCTAAATTCTGCAGTCATGAAGTCTCTTGAGTCCTTTATGCTTTTTTCTAGAGCCACCAGTAGCTGTATAATAGTGCTTCTGAATTGGCTTTCTGACATTGAATTGTAATCCAGATTTTGTAAGTCTGTGGGAGAGAGGACTGTTTCTGATTCTTTCTTTTGAGGTGAGGTTTTCCTTCTAGTCATTTTGCTCAGTGCAGAGTGGCCAAAAACAAGTTGTATTGGGAAAAGTTGAAAGAGAGAGAGAAGGAAAGAAAAGAGAAAAAGAAAAAAAAAAGAAAAAAAGAAAAAAGAGAAGAAAAAGAAAGAAAAAGAAAGAAAGGTGAAAAAAAAAGGGTGGGGGAAGCAATCAGAAATCAAAAAGAAAAAAACAAAACCACGGGGGAGTATCTTCTGATTCTGTATACGTTAAGTCCCTTGACTTCCCTGGAACTGGTCCGTCTAGCTGGTCTTCTGGGGGAGGGGCCTGTTGTGCTGATTTTCAGGTGTTAGCACTTGGGGGAGCTGCTCTGCCCCCTGCCTGGTGCAGGGCTCAGTGGGGGCTGTTTACCCCGTGAGGCCGCAGGAGGAACAACCGCAGTGGCGGGGCCAGCTCTGGGGCCCTGGAGTCAGCTCCCGCAGTAATCACGGAGCTCTCCGTCTGCAAGGCCTGGAGGCTCCGGGCGGGGCCGCTGATCTGCTCAGCTGGGGCAGGAGCGTCCTCGCTGTCCTGGGCCCTCCCGGCCTCTGCCTGTCCCAGGGGGAGGCCGGATCCTGGGCTGTGTCCTGGCGCCCTGTGCTCCGGGACCTGCGCTGTTGGATTCGCTCCCGCCCCGCAGCCCCCTCCGCGGAGCCACCCCCGAGCCCCCCCCGCGCTGCTCCCGCCCCGCAGCCCCCTCCGTGGAGCCGCCCCCGAGCCCCCCGAGCTGCTCCCCCCCGCAGCCCCCTCCGTGGAGCCGCTCCCGAGCCCCCCGAGCTGCTCCCGCCCCGCAGCCCCCTCCGCGAGCCGCCCCCGAGCCCCCCCAGCTGCTCCGGGTCCCGCCGTGCGCGCTGCAGCCCTTAGGGAGCTCGTCGCACTCTCCCGGGGCGCAGGTGTCTGTTACTGTCCCCGGGAGCCCGAGGGCATCCCCGCCCTCCCGGGTCCTGCTCCACCTCCCTGCGAGCCCCTTTCCGCCTGGGAAGGTCGGTGCAGCTCCTGCTCCTCCGGGACGGGGCTCTCCTGTCCTGGGGACACTCGCCCCGGCCTCAGCCCGGCTCCTCGCGGGGCCCCTCCCCCTTGGAGGCCTTTTGTTTCTTTATTTCTTTTTCCCCGTCTTCCTACCTCGATAGAAGCGCGAACTCTTCTCACTGTAGCATTCCAGCTGGTCTCTCTTTAAATCTCAGGCCGAATTCGTAGATTTTCAGGATGATTTGAAGGTTATCTAGGTAATTTGGTGGAGACAGGTGACTTGGGGACCCTACTCTTCCGCCATCCTGCCCCTCCTCACGCGATGTTTCTAGCAGCAATGTCTACAATAGCCAAACTGTGGAAGGAGCCTCGGTGTCCATCAAAAGATGAATGGATAAAGAAGATGTGGTCTATGTATACAATGGAATATTCCTCAGCCATTAGAAACGACAAATACCCACCATTTGCTTCAACGTGGATGGAACTGGAGGGTATGATGCTGAGTGAAGTAAGTCAATCGGAGAAGGACAGTGTATGTTCTCATTCATTTGGGGAATATAAAAAATAGTGAAAGGGAATAAAGGGGAAAGGAGAATAAATAAGTGGGAAATATCAGAAAAGGAGACAGAACATGGAAGACTCCTAACTCTGGGAAACGAACTAGGGGTGGTGGAAGGGAAAGTGGGCGGGGGGTGGGAGTGACTGGGTGGCGGGCACTGAGGGGGGGCATTGGAGGCGATGAGCACTGGGTGTTATTCTGTATGTTGGCAAATTGAACACCAATAAAAAATAAATTTATTATTAAAAAAAAAGGTTGCCAACTCTTGCCTTAGACTAACAATGACTAGAAACATGACAGTCAATCACAAGTATAAGGCCTCGATTGGACTCTGGACTTTTTAAAAAGCTGTAAAAGAAAATTGGAGAAAATTTGAGTATGAACTATATTATTATATTATATGTTAAATTGTATTATTGAATCAATGTTAGATTTCTTGGGTGTGATAATGGTTTTGTGGTTATGTGGGAGGAGTCCTTCCTCTTTGAAGATATATGCTGACATAGTTAGGAGTTCAATATCAGGATGCCTGTAAGTTACTTTTCAGCCAAAGAAGAATCTGTGTGTGTGTGTGTGTGTGTCTATAAAGAAAGATCAAACAAATGTAGTAGATTGGTGAATCCAGATAAAGGTTATATGATGTTTGTTAAAATTTTGTTTGACTTTTTAGCTTTGAACTTTTCCCAAAAAGTTCGTGTGTGTGTGCGTGTGGGAGTGTAGTGAAAGAAATCTTAAAAAAAAAAAACAAAAACTTTCTTAATCTTAATTCTCAATCTGGATAAATATTCCAGAAGTCAGTTTTCAGGCTGTTTAAAATGATTCATTTAATTTTTTCAAAATCTAAACATGAAAAAATTTGAAGCAAATTTCTCCAGAGTCCTGACATTCTCTTCCTATTCTCATAGATAGAATGATGATAGCTGTTTGAGAGGAGGGGAGCTGGGTGCTTTCAGCCTGGGGGAGGCCGAGACACTGTGAATCAGTGGGCTGAAAGGGAAGGCCACCATAATGTAAGAATATCTGGCTACAGGGCAGTAACTAGAGAGAGCAGGTGGCCTCTCCTTTCAGTTCCTAGTGGTTAGTTTTGAACTTTTTTTTAAATAATTTTTTAAAATTTTATTTATTTATTTATGATAGTCACAGAGAGAGAGAGAGAGAGAGAGAGAGAGGCAGAGACACAGGCAGAAGGAGAAGCAGGCTCCATGCAACGGGAGCCCGATGTGGGATTCGATCCTGGGTCTGGGTCTCCAGGATTGTGCCCTGGGCCAAAGACAGGCGCTAAACCACTGCGCCACCCAGGGATCCCAGTTTTGAACTTTAAAGAATGGGAAATTTCCGAATTAACAACAGCTCCATGGAAAAAATGTGGTTGAGTGGTAACATGGTCCTGGGTTCAAATCCCAGCTTGGCCACTTTCTGCTAGTAGGGTGTGTCGAATAAAGACAACCATCGGTGCCCGAGCTAATATTCAGGGGATATTTGCTGTGTGCCAGGGTATGTTAAAACTTCACAAATATTCATTTAATTCTTACAGCACTAGGAGGTGAGCTGTTGTTGTCATTCTCACTTTACAGAGGAAGAAACTGAATCCAAAATTGTTAAAAACTGGCCCAACGTCTCCTGCGTAGTGGATGAAAGAGCTGGGGTTGGCATCAAGCCATGTCCCTCTGGAGCTCCCACTTGTCACCATGACACCATACAGCCTTTCAGATACGGCTGTTAGGGAGAAGAATCACGGTAAACATCAACCAGCTGATGGTTTGGCTTTGACGAGGGGCCAGTCTATGTGCATAACCTTTAACACTCTCAGGTAAAGCGTGCACTAGAGTGACCATAGAGCTCATCTTTGTGATCGGGCCATTCCAGATGAGGTCTCTGCAAGGACGATTTTTAAGGGAACCAACCCCAATCCACAAAATGGGAGATCCTTTCTATGGAATGATGTTAAAATTTACCAAATTCAGTTCTGGGTGGCAGGTGGGTCAGCTATCAAATTCTAGAAAGCCAGGCTTTCCACTGGGGATGTGTGCCTGAACATCCTCCTCATGGAACTCTAGACACTTGCTCTTCTTTGCTGCACGCTCCCTCCTCTTCACTGGTAGCAGAAGAGAGCACCCAGGGCAGCCCCAGTGGTGCAGCGGTTTAGCGCCGCCCGCAGCTCGGGGCATGATCCTGGAGACCTGGGATCGAGTCCCATGTCAGGCTCCCTGCATGGAGTCCGCTTCTCCCTCTGCCTGTGTCTCTGCCTCTGTGTGTGTGTGTGTCTCTATGAATAAATAAATAAAATCTTAAAGAAGAGAGCACCCAGGGTGGATTTCCTGTCAGCTTAGCCAGAGAGGCTCCCTCCTGCGGGTTGGGGCAGGAACCAGTCACAGATACTCCCAGGGAATGAGAGTGAGCTCAGGGAAAGATCATGCACTTGACCTCATCAACTTGAAGCTTTACCCCAAACTTCCTTATTAGCCTCTTGTAGGTACATGATAGTGTGCCCGAGTTGGAGGGACTGAGCTCTCAGACTTTGGGGCCTGCCCTATGGTTAGATAATGATCAGACCAGGGGGCTGCAGATAGCCTTGGCATGGTTACCTAGCTTGGTGCCTCTGTGTGGCACACACACACACACACACACACACGATAGTTCCTTAATGTGGGTCAGTTTATCCTGGGATGCTGGTATTTCCCTGGATGGCATCATGCCACCCTTTTGGGTGTGTGTAATCTCCAGACTACCCTACCCTGGCGAGGTTCCTTGAAGGGAGGAGATCAGCTCATCCTACACCCCTCCTGTCCCATCAAGCACAGAGGTGGCCCTGCTGGAATAGCCTCTTTTAGTCCTCTCTTCCTAGAGCCTTGGGTTCATTTCTAGATAAGTCGAGACTTCTTCTGTCCATAGTTAGAAAGACACTATTCAGATTTTGCACATAGCTGCGCAGGCAAAAACAGGGTTTCTAATGCTGAGGATTGGAGAGGAATTTCGCAACTCACAATCCAAAGGAGAAGTGTGGGTTTCCTCAGCTTCCTCCCACTATGGAGATTAATGTCATTACACTGGTGACCAACAGGCAGTGGGGCAGTAAAATAGATATGCATCATGCCAGGAGGAGCATGAGGACGCCAAAGGCTTCCAGCTTCCCTCCCCCCTCAGCTGAGGGGCTGGTGGGCCAGGCTTCCTTGAGGGAAATCAGCCAGCTGAGAGACCCGGGAGCACATCGTGCAAGCAGCAAGTGTGGCCACAGCTCTGGAGGCAGCCTTCGGCTTGGGCCACACCTCGCTAAATGTCCTACACAGGAAGGAGGAGGCACGTGGGGGCAGACTGTGAGAGCCTTCCCTCCTCACACTAGGCGCTTCCAAACGCTTCCCATCATTCCTCACCCAGTGTCCCTCTGTGGCCTGCTTTTCTGACTGGGGATTGTGGCTGGAGGGCAGATGTGGGAAGGGACTTTAAAGAGAGAAAGGGAAGGAAGAAGAGAGGGGAAAAAGAATAGAAACTGAGAGCCATTGAAGTCAGAGGAGCAGGGAGAGCGGCCAGAGGGAAAGTGGGCTCAGAGGGATGGAAGATGGGGACATCTGTTGAGACACTAAGCTCCACACTAAGCACTCCTACCACAACTAAGCAAATCCTTAAATTCTCCTGACAGAGGGATGTGAGAAGGCACCCCCAGATTTGCCTTAGGCCTCCAACTATGGGGGTGTAATGGACTGCTGTGCCCGAGGTGGCTCCCTATCCAGTGATGAGTGTGGTGGGAACATCAGGATGGGTCCATCCCCACTCCTCTGGCAGTGACTTTGGCTCCATGACCCCCCAGTGGCCTTGCCCAAACTGTCTTCCCTCTGTCCAGCCCGGGACCCATCTACATGATGGTCTGAAGGCCGTCTTAATTCCCCAGGCCTCTCCACTTCCCCTCATGTCCCTGTGTGTCTCATCTTTTCCCAGCCCGGCTCTGCCTCTCCAATGACCCGAAGTAGCAGAAACCCTAACACTAGGTACTAGTGTTATGTTTATTTGACATCTGGGAAAACCAGGGCACGGAGAGATACAGTGAATTGCTTCAAGTTTTGCAGCCAGTATGTGGCCACACTGAGACCTGAACCCACCTGCTTACCTGCCATCCACTCTCCATACCCTTTCAGACATGGGGCGACAGTCTGAGACAAGTTCAGAGGTGAACCCACTGCCACATGGCTATTGTGGCTCAGATGCCCCAGGGTACATAGGAGGCAACCGTCGGTGGACTGGGGCCTTGAGCTCCGCTGCGTGGGGATGACATCTCCCTATGCCTTTCAGGAGTCACAGGGGGTAGCTCACAGGTGTCAGGGACAAGTCTATGCTCTTTGATGGCATCACTCATGTTTTCCCAGACATCAGCTTTCCCCCACCTGGCATCCATGTCTCCTGGGGAGCTGTGTGTACACCTTAGAGGCTCCAAGCAGCTTCAGGCTTGCTGGTTTCCACATGGATCTGGAAGGATCTGGCAAGGTCCCATGAAGGTCTGGGGCCACATGCCTCCTGCTCCTCCTTCTCTCTTAGCATTGCCAGGCCCAAGTACCTCAACACAGAAGCAGCTCCCTGAGCTACACGCCAGTCACCCCAAAAAGACAGCATCCTGCTGACTAGGGAACAGCTCATGTCTGGCTTCTGAGAGGGACTCAGATAGCACATCCTGCCTCAACTGAGATTCAACCTTCATCTGCCTTGGTGTATGAAAGCCCTGTTCTTCCTTGAATCGGTGGTGGAAGGACCTGGAAGACAAGGAAGTAACAGAAGCCAGGATATAAAATGATGAGTGGATATGGGGAGGAGAGAAGGTGCATCTCCAAAGATGTCAGGTCCCCATCAGGAGCAGGTCCTTTGGCTGGCAGCAGGCCAGGGTGATGTTCATTTGGCTTGTCTGGACTATGAGGGCTGCTGGGTGGGTTTGCCCACATCAACACGACCCTCTGAGCTCCCAGGATCACTGCTCTTTCAAACATCCCTGACCTTCTCAGCTGGCTCAGGGCTCCTCTCAGTGGTCCTCTGGGTTTCCTGGGGCTGCTTCTTCCTCTTCGGCAGACAGAAAATCCACACTTCCAGGTTATAAAGCCACTGCTACTGCCTTGTACCAACTTGTCCCTCTTTTTGGCCCAAGGAAGGAGTGTGTGTGTGCATGCACATGTGTGTGCATGTGCACATATGTGTGTATGCGTGTGCACACCTGTGTGTGGTACCCAGGGCTCTGTCTCTTCCCCATTCACTCCTGGCTGCACAACCCCCCCACCCCCAGAAAGGAAGAGTGCCAGCATCAGAATGGTGACAGCAGGATGAAGACCACAAGTCAGTGCTGGTGGGCTTTTTGCAGAGATGACAGAAAAAGGGTGCCCAACAAGGCAAGCCCCATGACCTCTCTCAGACGGTGGCCTCTGACGCAGTTGCCTGGCAGGTAGATGAGGATGCCGTGAGGGACAGCAGAGAGGTGCTGTGTGTCAGAGGGTTCTGGGGTGTGTGATTGCAGTGAGCAGGCCGCTCTGAGGCCTGGCTGGGGAGGTGAAAAAGGGCAGGACCGGAAGGGAGGGGTCCCTTCAGTCCCCTGTGTCCTGCGCCAATGTGGTTGCTCCTCCTGTGCTGTGACCACACTTAGCATACCAGCCTCTTCCTCACCAGGCTGAACATTTTCCCACCTCGTTGGTTTCTAAGTCTGCCACCACAGCACCCACATTACCTAACCCATCTGCCTACAGCCTTTCTCCTCTGATCTTGGGCGGCCTGAGGCCCTGCCACGCCAGGGGGGTGGGGGCACACACTACCCTCCCTTTTTCTCATTCCTTCTTTTCAGATCCATTCATATCTACCCCATTTGGAATGTGTGCCAGGCCCTATAGAGCAGGAAAAGTCAGGGGATTTTCACCTAATATTTTTCTGGTGACTTTTCCGACACCTAAATTCCTTAGGCAGTGGTAAAGAGGGAAGTTCCCACTGTTCTCTCCTTCTAGACACTAAGAAGATCTCTTGGGCAGGGAGGGGGCTGGGAACCCATAGATGTTGGTCCCAGAGAGCAAGGCCCTGCCCCTGCCTCCTGCAGAGCCCTGGACAGGCTGCAGGGCTCTCAATCATCCATGAGACCCCAGGGGCGAAGGGGATCTGTGCCTTGCTTCCCGGGCAGAGTCCTCAATAGGAACAGGCTCCCAGACAGGGAATGGATCTAGGCAGACAGGGCCATAACCAGCAGAAGCCATGCTGGATTGTGGTGTGAATTCTGGTGTGGCACAGACAAGTGAGGACAGAAGCGGTCCAGGAGGCCAAGGCAAACCAGAAGGGGAGCCAGGCCACTTGCATGGCTCAGTGACTGGCATATAGGGGAAGGTGGCAGTCTGGTGGGCACATGCATAGAGAGAGAGGGGATGACGGGAAGGGTAGCTACCAGAGAGGATTGCATGGAGCTGTAAGCAGCAGAAAATCCAATGCATGGCGGTGTGAACAGTGGGAGGTTCTGTGACTTGTGCATTTGCGCAGCCCAAGTGGATACAGTGCTGCAGTAACGCCACTCAGGCCACCAGCACCTTACCCCTTCCTTCTTTATCATCCTTTTACTAGGAAAAAAGAAGGATCCAGTTGTGTTTTTGATTTAGGAAATAAATTTAGTTCATGCAAATGATCCATCCTTAGAAAATGAATCATAATTATAGAAGTGCATTCTTCTTTAGTTATATTTAAATATAGCTCACAAATATCAGTGTGCTAACTATAGCTACTTCTGAAACTTGAAGTTGCCTCCTACTCAGCCAAATGGCAAGATTTTATCAGTGGAAACTTAGTCACTATTCCCCCCACCAACCTAGCTTTATTGAGATATAATTTACATACATTTAGGGTATACAGCCTGGGGGTGCCTTGGTGGCTCAGGGGGTTAAACATCTGCCTTAGGTCATGATCCCAGGGTCCTGGTCATTGGGGTCCTTGCTCAGTGAGGAGTCTGCTACTCCCTCTCCCTCTGCCATGCTCCCCTCTTTGTTCTCTCCCTCTCTCTTTCTCAAATAAATAGATAAAATCTTTATATTGAAAAAAAAAGGAATGTACAGCCTTATGATTTGACACACATATATATTGCAAAATGATTACCACAATAAGTTTGGTTAATACATCCATCACCGCACATAATTATCTTTCTTTGTGTTTGGTGAGAAACATTTAAAATCTCCTGTCTTGGCAAAGTCCAGGTATTGTTAACTATGGTCAACCGTAGTGCAATTAGAGCCTCAGGACTTACTAGTCATATAGCTAGAAGTTTGTACTCTTTCACCAACATCTCGCCATTCCCTGCACCCCCTCCAGCTCCTAGCAACCCCCATTCTACACTGTTTATATGAGTTTGGCTTTTTTTTTATTTTATTTTATTTTTTTTTTATTTTTTTTTTGAGTTTGGCTTTTTTAAACTTCTCGAATAAGTGAGGTCACACAATACTGGTCTGTGTGTGTGTCTGATTTGTTTCTTTTTTTTTTTTTTTAAAGATTTTATTTATTTATTTGAGATAGAGAGAGAATGGAGGAGGGTCAGAGGGAGAGGAAGAAGCAGACTCTCAGCTGAGCAGGGAGTCTAATGCAGGGCTCGATCCCAGGACCCTGGGATCATGACCTGAGCTGACGGCAGATGCCCAATCGACTGAGCCACCCAGGCACCCTTGATTTGTTTCATTAAACCTAATGACCATAAGTTTTATTTGTATCATCCCAAATGTTAGGAATTCCTTCTTTTTTATGATTGAATAATATTCCATTTAATATATATATATATATATATATATATATCTCACATCTTTTTTTTATCCATCCTTCCATCTATGTATCACTTAGGTTGTTTCCATATCTTGAGTAATGCTGCAGTGAACATGGAGTGCAGATATCTGTTTAAGATAGTGATTTTATTTCCTTTTTTATTTCCTTCTGGTAAATACCCAGAAGTGGGATTTCTGGGTCATATCGTAGTTCTTTAAAAAATTTTTTTTGTTGAATCTCCATACTGTTTTCCACAGTGGCTGCATCAGTCTCTTATCTTTTGATACTAGCTGTTCAAACAGGTATGGTAACTCTTCGTGGTTTTGATTTGCATTTCCCCAATGATGAGTGATGTCGAGCATCCTTTCATGTTATCTGTTGGTCATCCATATATCTTCTTTGGAAAAAAGCCTATTCAGGTTCTTTGTCCATTTTCTGACTGGATAATCAGTATTTTTTTTGGCTCCATTAATTTTACCCCAGTAAATCTTTACTACTTTATCAACATCTTGCACATTCTATTTTTTTAAATGTTTATTTATTTATTTAATTCCGAAAGACAAAAAAAAAAAAAAAAATTCCGAAAGACGCAGAGAGAGAGGTAGAGACATAGGCAGAGGAAGAAGCAGGATCTCTGCAAGGAGCCCGACATGGGACTTGATTGTGGGCCCTGGGATCATGCCCTGAGCCGAAGGCAGACGCTCAACCACTGAGGCACCCAGGCATCTTTCTTGCACATTCTAAATAGCAGCTGCTGAATGTACCCAGCATATGTTGGTAAGCACAGAAGTCATATATTTCCAAGGCCCACTCACGCTAACTACAGAGCAGAATAATATCTTTTGCATTTCACCCTTCATATTCTGGTAAGCAAAACCGTGTTCATGAAAATGAATGTAAAATCCATGGTGGGTCCCAATCTGAATATGCATCTCAAGCACTTCAAGATATCACATAGGTTACTCGGGATACCTGTGTACATAGATGTCAAGCCTACATATCCTTGCCTCCACTCTGCTCTTTTTTTTTTTTTTAACATTTTTTTATTTATTTATGATAGTCATACAGAGAGAGAGAGAGAGAGGCAGAGACACAACCGGCAGAGGGAGAAGCAGGCCCCATGCACCGGGAGCCTGATGTGGGATTCGATCCCGGGTCTCCAGGATCGCGCCCTGGGCCAAAGGCAGGCGCCAAACCGCTGCTCCACCCAGGGATCCCTCCACTCTGCTCTTGAAGAGGGAAGAGAACTTACAGGCCCATGGGAAGGTTCCTAAACACTGGAATTAAGGCCAGTGGGTTTGAGATAAGGGCAGCTAGACTGTGCCCTCCAGGGCAGCAGACAGAGGAAAAGAGATGTGAGCCTGTGTTAGCCCCTCCTAGACCCTGTGCCAGGTGCTTGCACTGTAATCTCTCATTTTCTCCTCTGAATACAGGCATCAACATCCCATTGTTCTGATGGCTAAACTAAAGCCCAAGGCAATTAACTAAACTTCAAAGATCAACACTGTCAGGGCAAGGATGCTTAACCTTCAAGTCAAGGCTGATGGGGAGGGGTAAGGATAGATCTTAATGGACATGACAGTAGCAAGATGGCCCAGGGCTCCTTCTGGTCTCACTAAAGGCTCTGTGGAGGAGAGATGCTAGACCCAGGAGAGAGCTAGCACATCTGTAGTATTTGGAAAGAGGAGGGAATCTGTGGGGGCAGATATTCCTTTCCCCTGGGAGTGGCCAAAGTTTGTCAGTGTGAGTGGAAGAGAAATTCCTGAAAGACTAAAGTTGATTACCTGGGCTCCTTATATCTCCTAGGGTTGCTCTGGCATTATATTTAGGATCTGTACACAATGCTTTCATTGTCCTCTTTGGCCAGTAAAGGTACAGAAGATTTCAGACATAGTCTTAATTCTTCACTGTTGCAATTGCACTATCCCTAGGCCGTGAATTTTCAAAAATTTCCTTCCTTCTGTAAGGTTCTGCTGCCATCTTATTGGTTCATGCCTCTTCAAGTAAAATACCTGGATGCCTTTAGGCGTGACAAATCAAGTGTGATAAATACTCCAAAGAACTGGCATTAGCATCCCGTGCCCATTATTCCCCAGCCTGTGTGTATCCGCCCATGTTTTGAGTAATGATGAATTAGTGCAGTCATTTCTGCTACCTCTGATTAACTTATGTCAATAAATACAATAACCATGTTGTAGCTAAGAGTCATTTTCTTTACTTTCAGATTTGAATAGCATCTGGCTAGCAGCCTTTGGGACAGCCCCTTGTAATATTTCATTAAAATGCTAATGAATGCATAGGACAAGCTGAAAATGCCAGGTAACACCAAAGACTAAGACTAAACACAACCTTAACAGAATAGGGGAAGAATCTGCATTATCTGCTTTGTAAAGCAGGATAATTTGCAAAGAGAAACCACTATGACTTTTGCCTTATGAAACAGAAAAATAGTAAATGACATCAGGAAACAATATTTGCAACATATATGACAGACTAAAGATGATTCTATTTCTTCTATAACAAGCTCTTAAAAATCAATTTTATGGACAACTGCATATAGAAGAATGAAACTGGACCACTTTCTTACACCATACAAATAAACTCAAAATGGATGAAAGACCTAAAGGTGAGACAGGAAAATCCATCAAAATCCTAGAAGAGAACACAGGCAGTAACCTCTTTGACCTCAGCCACAGCAACTTCTTGCTAGACATCTCCAAAGGCAAGGGAAACAAAAGCAAAAGTGAATTATTGAGACTCCATCAGGATAAAATGCTTTTGCACAGCAAAGGAAACAATCAACAAAATTACAAGGCAACCTATGAAATGGGAGGAGATATTCACAAATGACATATTAGATAAAGGGCTAGTATCTAGAATCTATGAAGAACTTCCTAAACTCAACACCCAAAAAACAAAAAATTCAGTCAAGAAATGGGCAGAAGACATGAATAGATATTTCTCCAAAGAAGACATACAAATGGCCAACAGACACATGAAAAAATGGTCAATATTACTTGGCATACAAATCAAAACCACAATGAGATACCACCTCATACTGGTCAGAATGACTAAAATTAACAAACAGGAAACACCAGATGTTGGCAAGGCTGTAAAGAAAGGGGAACCCTCTTACACTGTTGGTGGGAATGCAAACTGATGCAGCCACTCTGGAAAACTGTATGAAGTTTCCTCAAAAAGCTAAAAATAGAGGTACCCTACAACCCAGCAATTTCACTACTAGGTATTTATCCAAAGGATACAAATGTAGTGATCCGAAGGGGCACATTCACCCCAGTGTTTCTAGCAGCAATACCCACAGTAGCCAACTATGGAAAGAGCCCAGATGTCCATCAACAGATGAATGGATAAAGAAGATGTGGTGTATATACAATGGAATATTACTCAGCCATTGAAAAGAATGAAATCTTGCCATTTACAATGACAAGGATGAAACTAGAGGTTATTATGCTAAGTGAAGTAAGTCAGAGAAAGACAAATACCGTATGATTTCACTCATATGAGCAATTTAAGAAACAAAACAGATGAAAATAGGGGAAGGGAAGGAAAAATAAAATAAGATAAAAACAGAGAGGGAGATAAGACATAAGAGATCCTTAACCCTAGGAAACAAACTGAAGATTACTAGAGAGGAGGTGGGGAGGGGATGGGGTAACTGGGTGATGGGCATTAGGGAGGACACTTGAAGTAATGAGCACTGAGTTTTGTATGCAATGGATGAGTCACTAATTTCTACCCCTGAGACTAATAATACATTATGTATGTTAACTAAATTTTATTTAAATTTTTAAAAATTTAAAAAATCAATTTTAAAACGTCAAACATACCAAAAAATGTGCAAAAGCCACCAAGAAGCAATTCATACAAAAATATACATTAATTCTCTCAGTAAATGTTTGCTGAGTTCCTACTACATGTTAGGCACCATTTGAGGCACTGTGTATCTGGTCCTTCAATGCTGATGTGCAAGATAAATCAGAAGTAGGCAAATATCTAATATAATGTCAGGTAGAGATAAAAGTAAGAAAACCAATAAAGCTAGGAATGAGGGTGGTGGTGGGGTCTATGTTTTAGATGGGGAGATTTGTGAAGGCCTATCTGTGGCACTGGAGGTGACACTGAAGCAGAGGCTGAGTGAAACTAGGTGGTAAGCCATGCATAGATCTGGTAAAAAGAGACCACCCAGCCCCCCCAAAAAGAGATTCCCAGCAGAGAAAGGGGCAAATACAAATGGCCTTGATAGAGAAGAGCTCAGCCTGTTTCAGGAAGAGCTCAGGAGCCTGTGTACCTAAACAAAGTGTGGGAGGAAAGTCTTGGGATATCAGACTGGAAAGGAGGTTAGAGCTGGATCATGCAGGGCTCCTAGATCTGCTAGCAGGAGCCCAAGATACAGGGTGTCCATAATCCATTGTGGTTTGGTTATCTAATAAATTCACTTCCATATAAGGTATAAACAATTTGTGAAATGCATCTAGGAGAGAATTTGCTAGAGATTTAAATAAAGTTGCATGTGCCTCGTTTTTTCCTTTCTTTCATTTTGCAGGTAACAAGCTCCTCATTACACTGAGACGGCTATAGCCAAGTGTATCCAAAACGATGGTGGGTGCATTAAAAGTAGACTTCCCTGCAACCAATTGTGCTAAATACTGATTAGATTTTCTCTTCTGTTGCCTTTAGCAGATTGTCTCTATTTTGTACAGAAGTGAATTTTTTATACACTCAAATTGTACAAGGACTCCCTGGATGCCCTGTTCATCCCTACTTCTCCTCTAAGATACTTCCCACCTTCAACCCCAGAGAAAATGTTGCTACCACCTTCTGTTCCTTGATTTTGTTGGAGTTTCTTTTTTCCCTAAATTTTTTTTAAAACAATTTTTTAAAATTTTTATTCACTTATGATAGTCACAGAGAGAGAGAGAGAGAGAGAGAGAGAGAGAGAGAGGCAGAGACACAGGCAGAGGGAGAAGCAGGCTCCATGCACCGGGAGCCCGACTTGGGATTTGATCCCGGGTCTCCAGGATCGCGCCCTGGGCCAAAGGCAGGCGCCAAACCGCTGCGCCACCCAGGGGTCCCCTTTTTCCTAAATTTTTATTGTGGTAAAATATACATTAAATTTACTATTTTAGCCATTTAAAATTTTTTAAAAAATATTTTATTTATTCATGAGAGACAGAGAGAGAGAGAGAGAGAGAGAGAGAGGCAGAGACATAGGCAGAGGGAGAAGCAGGCTCCCCACGGGGAGCCTGATGCAGGACTTGATCCTGGGACCCAGGACACGGGGATCACGCCCTGAGCCAAAGGCAGACACTCAACTGCTGAGCCACCCAGGTGCCCTATCTTAGCCATTTTTAAGCACACAGTTCAGTGGTATTAAGTACATTCAGTGTTGTGCAGCCGTTACCACCATCCATTTCCAGAACTCTTTCATCCTATAAAACTGAAATTTTAATCCTGTGATATAATAACTCCTTATTCCCTCTTCCCCCAGATCAAATGACTCAGATGGCCTCTCCTGCATCCCCTAAACCCAAGCACTAAGCAGTCTCTTAAAACAACTTAAAATAACTTCTTTTGTGACGTTAGTGTTCACTTTAAAAAATCTTTTCTCTCTCCTAGATAGCAGCCTTACTACCTCCTCTGAGGAACAGAAGTCTTTTCTCTCTCTCTCTGGCTCTTAAATCAGCAGCAAGTATTTTATAAAATAACAAAAGCCTATAATGTCCAGATCCCAAAGCTTGGGAGGTAGAGGTGGTGTCAGGGAGTGGGGTTTTTAGAGTGTTAACTGTATGGCATCATCACTCTGAAAAGCAATTTTGTAGTAGCTAGCAAAAGACACACAGATGCTTCAATTCTTTGACCCAGTAATTCCTCTTAGACAATCAAAGATATACACAAATATTTATGTTCAGCACAATATTCTACATAATAGTGAAAACCAGGTATTGCCTCTATGTCCACTGGTAGGGACTTGGCTAAAGTCTATATGTAATCATTAAAAATCATGTTTGAGTTTAATACATGGGAAAATGTTTATGCTATAATGTTAAATGAAAAATACAAGATAAACTATATGTATGTTATGATCTCAAATCTTTTCTTAAATTTGTATCTGCAAAGAATAACTGTAGAGAACCACCTCAGTGTTAAACAATTCTCAAGGAGATGGAATACTGTGCAATTTTAACTTTTTATGTATTTAAAATTTATTTTTGGTTTCCACTTAAATCAATGAGGAAATATGGAGTAAAAGAGTAATTTTCCAACTGAGCATGTTTTGTGGTTTCTAGTGCTGTGTAGGGTGTGCCTGTGGAGGAACTGTGGCTGTTGCCTAATGACATGTCTATTCATCAGAAAGGGAAACATGGCGCCCATATCCTTGAGAAAACGAGTTGGCCTTTCTATGGGTGGAGGGTGTCTTGAAGAGAAACTGGTATTTCTAAATTTGCTAAGAACCACTTTTGTCAGTTGCTCTCAGATGATACCACTTTGGGGTAGCCCACCATGGGGTTGCCACTTAGTTAAGCAGACAGTATTACTATTAAGTCATGTTGAAACCGAGTGGTGCCTGTGGGCCAGGGGAGTGGAGAAGCAAATTAACTTCTGAATTGGGGCAGACTACCCTAATTTTGAGGGCAGTAATGAGACATCAATTTGGGGCCAGGTGATACCCAAGATGGACCTCTCAGTCAAGTTGTCATGTTCCCATGTGTAGTTGTCGGCCCTGTGGGGCCAGAGGTAAATTCCCTGGGTGCTCAGGGACAGACTGGCAAAGAGAGATAAGGGAAAGCCCACTAGACCTTATATACATTGCAGATGCAGTGGGTTATAAGGTCAGTAGTTCTTTCTACCAATCCAAAGAGTGTATTCTCCAGCTTTCTTGGTGGCAGCATCCTTGGGAAGATGACTTCTCCCTCAGATGGTCATTTGATGGGCACAGAATAAGCCTAAAGTGGGTAGGGTTATTTGGAAGAGGCTGGACACTCCTCCCAGGGTGTGGCCATCTCTGGATAGTGGCCCTTCTTGGCTAACGCTCTTCCTACCACCCGAAATCCTGTTGATAGATTTGCCTTTGGGAATCCTGGTATCCTTTGCTGATGAGTGTCTGTTCACCATCTTCATTAGAGATATTGATGTCACAGAATAGCCGTCACCAAAAGCTGCCCCATTCAGGCTGCATCTATCATTGTGAGTGGATTGACTCAACATTGTAGAGGGCCAACCTCTCCTCCCTGCCTAAGTCATCCACCTGCAGATCTTCCTTCTGGGTTTTTTCCATGTTCACCTGTGTTCTCTGCTCTTAGAGGCAGGGTGGTCTGCATTTATTTCCAGCTTTATTGAGATATAATTGATATTCAGCATCGTGTAAGTTAAAAGTGTACAGTGTGGTGATTTGATGTATGTGTATGTTACAAAATGATTAACACAATAAGGTTAGCTTAGACATTTATCACCTCACATAAACTTTTGTGTGTGTGATCAGAATTTTTAAAATCTCCTCTCTTAGCAACTTTTGAATATGCAATACAGTAGTGTTAACTACAGTTATCACAGGCTTGGTCTCTATTTTTATCAAGATGAGGAAAATATCAGTAGACTGAGAGTCAAGGAATCGACCTCTTTCATTAATTCTCTGTGTGATCATGGAGCAGCCTCTGGCCCTCTCTGGGTTTCCTGTCCCTCACCGGCACCTACAATTCTGTGATTCTGGAACTAAGAAGAGTAAGAAGGCAAGGACAACATAGTATGAGTTTCTTCACTGCAAAAGGTTCAATCTAAGAAGAAGGAGGAGGAAAAAAACAAAAATAGTCACCACCATTTATTCGCGCTTACTTTGCCAGGTACTGTGAGCACTGGGAGGGCAATCTTACTAAATCCTCACAATAATCCTGAGAGGTTGAGGATTTTTCAAATGAGGAAAGTGAGCCTCAGAGATGTCAAGTAACTTGCCTAAGGTCACAGAGTTAATATGTTGAGACTTCATCACAGATCTCAGTCTGCCATCGGAGTCCTTCTGCTTTTGAAAAGCCCAGAACTCAGAAGCAGTAGCGGGTCTGATCCAGCTGTGCTCTCAGGGCCAACTGTCTTTTTCAAATGTGCCTTCCTTTGTTAAGATGCAGACATCATTGCTATTTAGGGCTTTTCAATGAACTTCCCTGTTTTCTTCCTATTCTGTCTTACTCAGCAAAATGAATGCATGGATGTTTTTTATGATACAAATTTAATTTCCATTTAGAAATGAAAGTATTTGCCTCTCTACTTTAATTTCCCAAGCCAAAAGAATTTTTCTGTCTTTTTTTGGGAGTCCACAAATAAGTTAAAATTTAATTGAATGTTTTATAATTCAACAGTTGCCAAGAGGTTCAAGTGATAATGGAGCAAACTTGTGGATAGCCTGAGGAGAATGCCCCACCTCTGTTAGTTGTTTGAGCCAACTTTCCAGAAGATTCTCCCCACCCACTCTACTCCTAAAGCCTTTCAATATTCATATGCATTTCTCACATCTTAAGATCCCTATGCTCTCACATACCTCCTTTACTTATGCCATTCACTGAAGCCAGAGTGACATCCCTTTCTCTGCCTGGAGAGCTCCTTATCCTTAAAGAGTCCGATCTGACTACTTGTGTGACCAATTAATATAAAGTATATTTATTTGTTTACTTCTCTGTTCTGCAGGTGAATGTTAAATCAATGAGGGTAGAGGCCTGGTCTCGCTCATCTTTGGAACCACTCTGGATCTGAGCCCACATAATGCATATAATATATGCTCAATAATGATTTTGCAATATTTTGTGTGTATGCATCCATAGCCAAACATTTCCATGCCCTTTGACCCAGTTACTCCTATGATGAGGAATTTATCCAGAGGATATCATTGAAGAGGAGAAAGAGAATTACACAGATAGAAGTGCCATAAAATATGTATTTGCTAAATAGTGGAACAAGCATAATGGTGAGTAAATTATAGTACACGATCTTAATGGAACATGATTCATTCTCATTGATTAAACCAACATATTGACTGCCAAGGAGATGTCAGAAATACAGCAATGAGTCAGATGCCTTCAACAAGTACACAACCTGGCACATCCTTCTAGAGGGATCATTACAAAACTATACAGAAACAGAGAACCATTTGTGGCCTAACATTAAGAGAAAAATAGCAGATTACAAAACAATCTGTACATGATGCTTTCAAATCTAAACAGTGTGAAAGTGTGAACATGTTCTGGGTGGGCAAATGAAGGTATTGCATGGTTAGGTTATAGGTGACATTCTCTTTAGCGTTATTACAATTGTTTTTTTCAAGCTCTAAAGTATTAGACCAACCCAAATGTTTACTGAAAAGGTGGTGGGGGAAAGCTGCTCCTGGGACCCTGGCTCTCCAGGTTGGGCAGGGCCCATAAATGATGGGGCAGGGGCTCTCCAGATGGGCAGGGCCTGCCATGAAGCAATTGGAAAGGCATATTCAAAGCAACTGGAGGGCTTGGTCAGGGAAGACTATCAATCTATATTTGTAGGAGTGTCCATTGAGTGCCACTGTAGGAACCAGCCTTCTCTGTATTTGAGCTACATCAAAGAGCAGAGTCAAGGCTCTGTCAACACTGCTCCTTTAGCACTGTGCCAGGTGGTGGAAAGCCAAAGTCTGGGAACCAGATAAGAGAGTTGAGACCTGCAAGAGTTGGTAGTTGGTTCCTCATGCTGGAAAGGATATTCCCTATATGAAAAGTACCATTGTGTCCATCCTACAGATAAGGAAGCTGAAGCTGGGCTGGACCCAAGCTACCCAGCAGGCAAGTGATGAGCTGGAATTGGAAACCATCCTGGCTCAGTCTGGGCCAGGGTTCTTTCTATATGTCTCCCTGGGCCTGATGATGCATAAGTCTGGATGGAAGAGACCTGGATGGCTGAGAGGCTGGATATTTGGGGAATGGAAAGAAATGGGGAACCTGTTGGTGTGACTCACCAACAGGAGGGTGGTATGATGGAGGGTCTCAGATTTGAAGCAGTAGGCACTGGGTGACCATTGTAGGTTTGGGGTATGATAGAAAAGAGTTTAAGGAAGAGGAGGCTGGTAGCATGTGCTGGCTGGTGTGATCAGTGAGGAGACTGGGCCAGACACATGGTAAGGTTGGTGGGCATCTCTTGTTCTGGCAGGTCAAAACAATACCTGCCCCTTGAGTTTCTTAGAGATATGTCTTCCTGCATCTCTAACCATGAGATTGGAATGGAAGTTGCCATCTTATCTACTGTCTCTCTGTGGATACAGCCTGGTCCAGGGATGGACATCTGATTCAAATCTGGCCAATGAGAGCCCTTCCCTGGGAATTTTAACCTTGGGACCAGTCTCTCACTATTAGCTAAGCTGAGTCTGGGAGCTCTGTCACTACTCAGAGATTTGAGAGCCTCAGAGAGAGGAAATTCTAGCTGAACGCAAGTTCTAGTTTCTACTTTGAGGGCTTAGCCACTCTCTTGCTCATACCACCATGTGAATAATATTCCCCACCTCCTCTTTAGCTAAGCTGGTCTGAGTTTAATCTTTGTCGTTTGCAAACAAAAAGCTCTAATATTTGCTGTTAGGGACATGCCTACTCTTTATCAGTCAAATTTTGGGCAGAATTCTAAAAAATGCTTTAGGGTTGTTTTTGGGCATTCGGTTCATCATCTCTTATATATAAGAAACAAAAAAGGTCTGTCCTCACTATTCAGTGTCAGGCTCAGGAACTCTGGGCTCTCTGTGGGGACAAGGCTTTGGTATCTCTTCAGAGAAGGATGGACCCATCTCCATCACTGGTGTGGTGAGTAAAATTGCTGCTTAGTATGCTTTCCCGCCTGCTTGTTTGTGATTCAGTCCGGGAGAAACTGACATGGACAGGATGCCCACACAGGACAGCCAGACATTTCCTATACAAGTGGTAAAGATATCTCCTGAACTTCTCTCCAGCAAATGCATAGATAAAGGGATTGAGGCAACAGTGGGTAAATGCAATTGTCTCAGTCACACTGAGGGCCAACCTTAGATCCCTCTTCATGTCACAATTGGGAAAGAAGTCATAGAGATTAAGTGTCTCTAAGAAAATCATGATGTTGTAGGGTGTCCAGAAGAGGAAAAACACGATGACCACCAGAAATATCAGTTTGATGGCTTTGGCTTTCTTGTGGTTCTTACAGGAAAACAGTGTCCGCATGATTCTGAAGTAACAGTAACTCATAATGAGCAGGGGGAGCAGGAAGCCAAGCAAATTTGCTTCCACATTGCGGAGCACAGGCCAGAGTTCCTGCAGGACCTCAGGGTAGTCACCAAGGCATTCATTTGCTTTTTGTTTCGTGAACATGAACTGAGGCGTTGCCACCAAGATTGCTGCTGCCCAGACACCGAGGCTGATGGTGACACCATGCTGCACAGTCCGGTTGTTCATAGAGTTGGCTGCCAGGACAATGGCCAGGTACCTATCAATGCTGATCACAGTGATGAAGAATATACCTCCAAAAAAGCCAATGAAGAAGAATGCTGTGGTGAGTTTGCACACAGCATTGTGAAAGCCTTGTTCACTCATCAGGTAGTGAGTCCAGAAGGGTAAGGTGGCCACAAAGAGCAGATCAGATAAAGCCAGGTTCAGGAGGTAAATGTCGGTGATACTCTTGGGCTTCTGGCTGTTGGTGAGGGCAAACACCACCAGCAAATTTCCCAGCAGCCCAAAGGCAAAGACAAGGGAGTAGAGTATGGACAGGAAGACAGTCCCAATGGCCACGATGTCCCCCAAATCACAGGCTTCAGCAGACTCATCGTACTCAAAGTATTCTAAAATCGATTCAGGGGAGTAGGTGGGCATGGTGAAAGCCTGGATCAGAAAGGAAAACAAATAGCAACATTAGTTCTCAGAGAAACAAAGTTGGGATTCTATTTGGTCCCACACATATGCAGGCTGGAAGAAACAAATATTGATTGCATGTCTGACCAATATATGTCCCAATGTCACGCATGTCATCTTGCTTAATCTCCACACCAGACTATTTTTTTTAATTTTTTAAATTAAATTAAATTAATTTTTTTATTGGAGTTCAATTTGCCAACATATAGCATAACACTCAGTGCTCATCCCATCAAGTGCCCCCCTCAGTGCCCATTACCCAGTCACCTCCACCCCTCGCCCACCTCCCCTTCCACCACCCCTAGTTCATTTCTCAGAGTGAGGAGTCTCTCATGTTCTGTCTCCCTTTCTGATATTTCCCACTCATTTTTTCTCCTTTCCCCTTTATTCCCTTTCACTATTATTTATATTCCTCAATGAATGAGACCATATAATGTTTGTCCTTCTCCGATTGACTTATTTCGCTCAGCATAATACCCTCCAGTTCCATCCACGTCGAAGCAAATGTTGGGTATTTGTCGTTTCTAATGGCTGAGGAATATTCCATTGTATACATAGACCACATCTTCTTTATCCATTCATCTTTCGATGGACACCGAGGCTCCCTCCACAGTTTGGCTCTTGTGGACATTGCTGCTAGAAACATCGGGGTGCAGGTGTCCCGGCATTTCACTGCATCTATATCTTTGGGGTAAATCCCCAACAGTGCAATGGCTGGGTCGTAGGGCAGGTCTATTTTTAACTCTTTGAGGAACCTCCACACAGTTTTCCAGAGTGGCTGCACCAGTTCACATTCCCACCAGCCGTGCAAGAGGGTTCCCTTTTCTCCACATCCTCTCCAACATTTGTTGTTTCTTGCCTGGTTAATTTTCCCCATTCTCACTGGTGTGAGGTGGTATCTCATTGTGGTTTTGATTTGTATTTCCCTGATGGCAAGTGATGCGGAGCATTTTCTCATGTGCGTGTTGGCCATGTCTATGTCTTCCTCTGTGAGATTTCTGTTCATGTCTTTTGCCCATTTCATGATTGGATTGTTTGTTTCTTTGCTGTTGAGTTTAAGAAGTTCTTTATAGATCTTGGATACTAGGCCTTTATCTGATGTGTCATTTGCAAATATCTTCTCCCATTCTGTAGGTTGTCTTTTAGTTTTGTTGACTGTTTCTTTTGCTGTGCAAAAGCTTCTCATCTTGATGAAGTCCCAATAGTTCATTTTTGTTTTTGTTTCTCTTGCCTTTATGGATGTATCTTGCAAGAAGCTGCTGTGGCCAAGTTCAAAAAGGGTAGAATTTTGACGGAATCTTGTATCACATTTAGATCTTTCATCCATTTTGAGTTTATCTTTGTGTATGGCCCACACCAGACTCTTGATGGAGTCTGTAACAGATTCCTCTGACAGAAGAGGAAATCAGGTCTCTGAGAGGTTCAAGGATTTGCCCAGGGCTATGCAGTGAATGCCTCAACTAGCATTTGAATCTAAAGCTTTTGAAACTTGGGACAGATCATTTCTTCTTTGATTTTCAAATATCTATCCAAAAGATTGACTAGTGTGTGGGTAGCGGCTGATAAGACTGTGGGCGTAGAGAAGAGGGAGTAGGATGGTAGGGGTGCAACCATAATTCACATGTCTAGTCCAAACTTCCTGAAGCAATTCTCTATCTCCTTCCTTATTCCCACCTCCTCTACCCTTTGAGACTGAAGAGAGAGGTCTTACACACTCTTCAGACACAGAGCCCTGAGCAGACCTGTACCCAGAAGCCCCTCATCTTTGTTTTTGAGAGCCCTTTCTCTTCCTCTTGGAACCAACAGGTCCTTCTCACCCTTAAGGGGTAAGATACAGAGTCAAACACTTTAGAGTGACCACCTTGTCTCAGTTTGCCCAGGACTTTTCTGGGTTTAGTGCCAAAGTTGGAAACACCTCAGTTCTAAGCAGACAGTCATTCCACAGGTCCAAGTGAAAAAGAGTGTTGCCATTGCCATCAGAGGGCCTCTGCTTTCATGAAAGGACTGATCAATCCTGTATGGGGGATCGTGCTCAGTTAGACTGCTGTGCTGGGCCCAGGTAGCTAATTCACCCCATACTTATCAGCCATGCATTCACTGTGGCTTGTCCTTCCCCACGATTCATAAGAGTTTTGTTCCTTTAGAACAAAAACCAAAGGGGAAGACATTACTGCACAGGCTGAGAAGCAACATTTGTCCCCTTCTCCCCTGACCTTCCCAGCCAGGACTCGCTTGTCATTCACTCCAGGAACTGTAGGGGCGACCCTTTCACTCTGGCCACTGAGAACCCCCCAAGCATATTCAGAGCAAACCTCCTGGTTGTCATTGTCTCCCTCCCTACCACAACTGAAAACAAAGTTCACACCTTTTTAACCAAGGGAGTTTCCACACCCCACTGCATCCTTTTCATGCTGGTTTTACCAAATGAGGGCCCACCCTCCCAGCCAAGGCTTTGCTTCTCTCTTCCCAGTCTCGGCTTTGTGTTCTGGTCCATCTCTGCATCTTCCTCTGCATCTCAGATTCTTCCAGGAAGAGGTGGGTTAAGCCTTTCCAACCTGGGCCATCTCAGGCTGGGATGGAGTTCTCAACCCCCAGGGAAATAGTACGCTTTCTTGGCTTTAAGCCACAATGCCCTTTTCTCAGAGATAGACCTCTGGCTGCGATCTTAATCAACAATATTTAAGTTTAACTACATAAAATGGCTGATGAGCTACACTTTTTGAGCTATACCAATGTCCATTTCAAATGGCTCAAGCTGAGAGAGGGGGAGACAGGGAAATTCCTACTCAGTGCAGGTAGCTTTTGGCAGCAGCACATTTTCCCAGAAGCACAGCTGTGTGACAGTGGAAATAGTCAAGCCCAAGGTGGTCAGTCATAAGTTAGGAAGGCTAGAGCTACCACCTTCTCCCTTTCCTCCTAGTGAAAGGAGCTGGTACAGTTGGCCTTGAGAGAAGGCCAAGGAAGAGAAAGATTATGTGGTATTTCTTTTTTTTTCTTTTTTTTATATATACATTTATTTTTTATTGGTGTTCAATTTGCCAACATATAGAATAACACCCAGTGCTCATCCCATCAAGTGCCCACCTCAGTGCCCGTCACCCAATCAACCCCATCCCCCGCCCACCTCCCCTTCCACCACCCCTAGTTGTGTGGTATTTCTTAGTGCCTGTGTGCACTAGGCCTGCAGCCTAGGAACTTTATACTGATGGATTGGCTTGATTTTGCCAAATCTGCATGAAGTAGATTTAATTTCTGCTCTTGGCACTGCGCCTTTACACAGGGACCACCTCTAAATCTTCCAGCAGGTGTCTCTGGGTCATAGCGGAGGGAGAACAGGTAGTGGGCAGACTCAGGCTCTCCTGTGGCTGAATCTCATGTCTGTTTCTCTGGCCAAGTGACCTCGGGTGAACTTGGAACCTCTGGCTCTGACATTCCTCATCTACAAGACTGCGTGCGACTCATTTTCAAGTCTGCCCACAGTGCTGTTCTGAGGAGAGGACCTGGCAAGGTGTGTTTCATACAGCAGGCACTTAATAAATGCATGTGGTGAGGAAGCAGAAGCACTTTGGAACTTTGCAATCATCCAGGTTGCCTGCAAACTCTTGTGCTGTTTACTTCCACCCTAGGCATTGTGGAAATTTGGTCTGTAAAGTCTGTTTCATTTTTTTCCCTGAAATAAAAAATATTTTTCTTTCAGATTTTTGTTGGGGGAGGGAGAAGTAGGGAGTAAAGCAAATCTTTACTGAGTTTTTACTCAAGTGTCAGGCTCATTGTTAAACACATATTACCTATTTTGGGAAAAAAATTCATTAATTGACTTGAAATTTTAAAAATAAAAATAACACGAGTTATATGAGAAATTAAATAAGTAAGCAGACAGTCTAATATGATAACCAGCACATAGTACATGCTCAATGCATGGTAGTTAACACATAACAGGATACTTATCTCTACTTTAAGGGCAAGTAGATGCACTGAGAGAGGATGAGTCACTTGCTCCAGGCCACACAGCTGGTGTGTGACAGGGCTGCTGTTTAAGCCCATTTGTGGCCAGCCTGTCTGCCCTGCCCAAGACTGGGAGTTCCTGAGAGAGGAGCAGGGTCCACTTCAGCTCTGTAGACCAGTGTTCAGCAGAGGGAGGAACCTGGCACCAAGCAAATGCCACAGTAATATTTGTAGAAGGATAAACACTGTCTCCTAGACTTTCATTCCAAATTGCTCTGTGAGAGTAGTAGTGACAATGGCCTTTCAATTGTCCAGTTCCTAGAGCTGCCTACAGGGCACACCAATGTCCTTTCTGATCCCAGGCCAGGGGCCTTTGCTTGAACCCTGGGTTATTTGTGAATGCCTAGTGTGTTGAATGAAGGAATGAGTGTGTGAGTGAATGAATGAATGAAAGGCATAGAGAAGCGAGGGAAGTGCCACTTTTGTCACATTGCAGAGCTCCTGGAGATAAGTCCAGACCCACCAGCTCTCCAGGCTAAGAATTCACAGCTGCCCATGTCAGCACACTCTTCCGTGCCAGGGTCAGGACCTGGCTCTGCCTCACCTCATGGCTCGGGGGTGGCCCAGGGTTCTATGCAGTTGGGAAAGGCAGCTGCAGTCTGAGCCCTTGGGCCAGTTTGAACCCAGCTTTGCTGGTTGAGGAGCCCAGAGCATGCGAGGGTGCCATTTACATCAGAAACCTGACATCAAGGAAGAACGTCACTGTATTATCCCCGTTGAACTTCACAGCCGTATCAGGGGAGGGACCTTTTTAGGAAGGGTGGGCCTGAGCTCAGTGGTCTTCTTATTATTTCCAGATCCTCTGAGATGTCCCACGATTGACAGCCAAAGATGAGGCCTCTTGGCAGCAGATGGGAGTAGGGCCTGTCCTCAAGGGTGGCCTTCAGGGCAGGTTGAAGGGCCACCAGGGATCTTATTGGCTAGACACTGGCTTTCTGGGCCTCTGAGGAATCCAAGGAGATACACCTTCTTTGGAGGGCCTACTCAGCCAAGTCTCCTACAGCTGGGGGTGCGGGAGGAAAGATGCGAGTGCCCGACTCGCTGAGGGCTGTGGCCAGCAATAGCACAAATCCCTCCAGGCTGTTCCCAGGTCTCCTCAACCTCTCTTCCCATTAATCAAGGTTTACTAAATAACGGTGAACTGCAAGACTTTGAGCTGAACCCAGAAGCAGAGCTTTGAATGCACATGTGTTTCATACTCAAGTAGAAATGAACCCTCCCTTATCAACTCGCTTGCTCGCCTCCATCTCCGATCCGGCACTGCTTCCTCTGGCCCATTTCCTTTTCTCAAGCCTGCTCATTTATTTTTCAACTTTTTTTTGGTCATCATTTACCCATTGTTTCCAATCAGCTTCCCTGTTCTCCACTTCCCTTTTCATTTAAGTGGCCCAAGTCCACTTTCCTCTTCTGTCTCACATCCCCTTCGGGTTGCTTCCCCGTCTTTTGGCTTCACATCCTGCTTACTGTCTGCTAGACCCGGGTGTCTTCCTTTTGTTTGATGTTTGTTTGTTTTCCCTCCTTGCTCTCGGCTTATAGCTTTTTAGACCTCTGAGTGAAGAGCGAGCGGGTTGGAGGTTCTGTTGGTTTCTGATGTCAAGAAAATTGTGGTTTGATGTTTTTCCTTTGAACTGAAGGAAATTAGAGGCTAGTAAAGATTGCTCGAGCCCTGACCCCAGTGTTCTCCGTGGGGATGCCACCGGGCCGAGACCATTCCAGAGTCTGGAGCTACCCTCAGAAAGCCCAGCGTGGAAGGAGAGGAGGTCTCCTGAGTGCCACGCTCTGTACACAAGATCCTACTTAATTCTCTGAACAGCCTCACATGAGAATGGTTGCCCTTTCTGTGCAAATGAACCAATGGCAGCTCTGAGAGATCTGGAAACTCATCCAAGGAGCAATAGAGCCAGGATTTCAGCCCACATGTGCCTCTCTACAGAGCCACCAGACTTTCCCTCTTGGAGGGCAACTCTGCAGCTTATCGCACATCACTTCTCTAGATCTAGAACTGAGAAATAGTAGACACAACGCCCCCCTGGAAAGAAGGTGATCCGTGATGCAAACCTGCACACTTTTCTGGGGTTTCTCTCCTCTGGACTCAGAATCTGCCAGGCTGACTCTGAGGGGAAAGGCAGGCAGTCAGGAGATGAAGAGGGTGGGGATATTCACCTCTCCAGCCATGACTAGGGGGTCCTCACTGCCAGACCCCCACAATCTAGCTCTCATCAATTGCTGGCGAAGAAATCTGGAATCCTTTCTTCTGGAGAAGAAGAGGCTGAAGGCTGTAAGGTCTCTGATTTCCTGCCTTCAAATATACGGTGACCATGGTACTTATGCTGAGCACTGAGTAATGTATGGAATTATTGAATCACTATATGGTACACCTGAAACTCATATAACACTGTATGTTAACAATACTGGAATTAAAATTAAAAGTTAATAAAAAAATATGGTGATGCTTTCCTGAGCCTGTGCTTCACAGGGGCCCACACAGCCCATGGATGACCGGAGAGCTCATTCTGGCTCTGCCTCAATTTCATCATATGTGAAATGAAAGCATCGACCAGACCATCCCTAAGGGCCCAGCTAGCTCTGGCAAACTTAATTTTTCAACGATAACCAGACAGAAGGAAGGACACCTGGGTGGCTCAGTAGTTGAACATCTGTCTTTGGCTCAGGGTGTGATCCCTGGGTCCTGAGATCAAGTCCTGCATCGACCTCACCACGAGGAGCCTGCTTCTCTCTCTGCCTGTGTCTCTGTCTCTCTCTGTGTGTCTCATGAATAAATAAATAAAATCTTTTTTTTTTTTTTTTTTAAAGAACCAAACAGAAGGAAATAGTCTTCAGGCACACCATGAGTCCTGCATCAGTGAATGCACGGCCTGGTGTCAGCTCAGCAGCCCACCCAGCAAACATAGAGCTTCTAGGCTCAAAGCCTGCCAGCATTTGGGTGGGGTTCTGTTTGGAGACAGGGAGCTGGATCACTTGATTTTGGTCCTGACAAGTCTTGAGCCTCACCTTGTCCTAGATAGGAAGCTTTTGGGTCTGGTCCCAAGCCCACACCCCTGGTTGTTTGGATACCCGAGTTTTACCAGGTTCTGATGTTTTTCCCATTTGCAAGGACAGCTAATTTTCTAAGAGACACCCTGTGGGATGCAGGGAGAGGTAAGGATGAGAAGGCAAAAGAGGAGCAGATGGAGGGGTCTCACATTGCACGCTAAAGAGCTGTAATGGCACATTTTGCATCTTGCAGCCCCCCAACCCTGTGCAAGTAAACTGAACGGTTCTCTTTACATCAGCGAGCAGCCTACCTGACACAGCACGGCTTCTCCCACCCACCAGCGTTTGGACCGGCCAAACCAGCAGCCCAACAGTCCCGACGCTGCTCAATGAGCTGGTCCTTCATAGAGCCGCCTGCTGTTCTAGGTTTGACGCGCTTCCCTCTCGTTTCCTCTTCCAAGTTACACTATGCTATTTGGTTATCTCTGCCAAACTGTGAAGTTCTGGAAGGAAATGCTTTAGGACTTTTCTCCAGTAATTGGGAGAGATGGGTTTTAAATTAATTATTAATTAAGCTGGTATCTGTTATGTGTCTTAACCATATGCTTCTGCAAGGATGAATACAAATAGTAAATAAGAGGGTTACTTCTCTGGTTGAAAATAAGGGAAGAGACTCTACTTTGCCTCCTCCCTCCCTCCTTCCTGGGGCACTTGCTTTAGAAAACTTGTCACTGGAAGAACTTTCTCCTCTCTCAACTATGGGTATGTGTCTTTTCGAAAATGTGATCACCCCTTTTGTCAGCTTTATGACCCAGGAATCTTTCTCAAGGACCTGGGGGCCCTCTCTTTGAAAAGCAAACATAAAGAATTAGGGCTCCTGGAGCACCTGGGTGGCTCTATTGGTTAGAAGTCTGCCTTGGGTTCAGGTCCTGATCTCAGGGTTCTGGGGTCGAGCCCCAAATAGGGCTTTCTGCTCAGGGGAGAGTCTGCATCTCCCTCTCCCCTCCTCCTGCTTGTGTTCTCTCTCTCAAATAAATAAAATCTTAAAAAAAAGAAAAAAGAATTAGCGCCCTTGTCACCCAGTTTCTTTGGAACTGTGGGAGCCTAACTTGGGTGGGTGCCTTGCTCCAAGTTGCAAAAATACCTCCCATCATAGAGATATGAGTTTATTTCTTCTCTGGATGAAGCCAGTCAGCTAACACAGATGGTCACCCCAGTTACCATGGTAAAGTTAGGATGACTATGTATGACTGTCGAGTTCTCTTGCTTGAGAACTAGGTATGTGTCTCTCACATTACAGATTGTATCAGCTTGGCTCTATAAAAGGGTAAGAGTTTTTTTACTCCATCTTTGCAATCTCTTAGCAGATTGCCCAAGATGTGTATCGCATTCTTGTTTCATGCCTAGTTAATAATAAAAATGTTTCCCTTTTCTATTATCTCTGTGAGAGGTTTTTCTGGGTTAGAGATCTTATTTTTAATTTTATTTCCCCAACACAAGGCACTGTGTTCAATTTGATGGAGGTAAAAATGGCTAAGATACCATCTCAAAATTGCTGTTAACGTTTAGTAACAGAATACATGAAAAGTTAGGGAAAACCCAAGGGTTGGATTACTTACGCTGAGTCTTAAACTTGGGGGATCTTCCAGGTAGTCAGAGATGGAGATGGGAAGTGGGGATGGGGGCACTGAAGCCCAAGACACTAAGGGTCTGAACCCAGGGATGTTTCCCGGAGTCAAGTCTCAGCACGGAGAGTATGAGGGAATATACCAGAAACAGATGGAAGTGAGGATGTTGCAGTGTGGTTAGAAGGGGCCAGTATGCTCCTGGAGCCTTCATGGGAGTCGAGTTTAGATTGAGTGGAGGGTTCAGGAAAAGATCCAGAGAAAGCAAAGGCCGAGAAGGCAGAAGAAGGGTGAACAGAGTCCTCAAGTTCCACACTAAGGAACTGTAGGAGAATTATAAGACTTTGTAAGAGGGGGGAAGTTACTGGATGCCCTATCTTACACACCCTTCAGGGCTACCTCTCCCATTCATTGCCTGGCCAATATACAGCTCTATAAGTTTGGGAGACTGATAGCAATGCAATAATCGTGCTTGCAGAAATAGAAACTGTAGCTAGTGGAGATGTGCTTGATAACTGTCCGGTGGTTAGGGACTAATTTTGCATTTATCTATACATTCCTCCCAGAGTTTCTGGAAGTATCTCATTCATGCTATTGCTGTGGCTGGTGTCTGCTCATTGCATAGCTGAATAGGCAGGCACTGTATGAGCGTTCCGTGGTAATCTATCCCACTATTGATTCACACCTGGGTGGCTTTCAGCGTGGGGCCTCTATGGACAACACTGCCATGAGCATTTGTGTGTGTGCATCTATATCTCCCACAGCACGGACGCACATTAAAAATGCAGACCCAAAAGCAGACCTACCGTGTGAATCCATGCATATGAAGGTCAAAAACAGGCAATGATAATGTATGTAGTTAGGGATGCACATCTAGGTGGTAAAACTCTAAGGATGAGCAAGGAAGCGGTGACTTCTGGAGGGAGGGGTGGCAGTCAGGAAGGGATATAAGGGAGACTGCTGGGGGCCAGCCTGGGTCTCTCCTGCTGCCTGGCTGGTGGTTGGGTGGGAGGTTGATTTATAAGCTGTTAACCTGCACAGTGCTCTTTGAGTGTGCTGTCTTTCACAATGAGCATAGGTTTAAGGAAAAGGACAAAGAGGGCCTGCAAATTTTTTTTTTTTTTTTTATTTAAAGAGAGGTGCCTGGGTGGCTCAGTGGGTTGAGTGCCTGACTTGATTTTGGCTCTTGTCATGATCTCAAAGTCGTGAAATCCTGAGGCTCTGCACTTGGTATGGAGTCTGCTTAAGATTCTCTCTCTTTCTCTCTCTCAAATAAATAAATAAATAAATAAATAAATAAATAAATAAATAAGATATTTTAAAAAATATATTTATAGAGATGTGATATAGATTTTCTTCCCTACAAAGATGCATAACTCAAAATAGTTGTTCTTTGGCCAAATCAGAAGAGGAGGTAGTTGAAGCCCGTCTGTGGCTGCAGAACCATGAGAATTGCAGCCCCCGAATGCACTGCCCCAAATGCAGCCAGTGCATTCTGAGCCCCATGGAGGGCGAGCAAGATCAGGACTCACCTGGAAGCCTCAATTTTGGCACTCCTGGGCAGAGTTGGTGATGCAAGCCCTTGGAATCCCTAGACTGTGCTGCGGGGAATCAGAGCAGGTTCCCTGAAATGTCAGCGGAGTCCTGGCCTTTGCTGCCATGGCTCCACCTCCTGGCAACTGTGATCCATTGTGGGACAGTGGAGTTCCCTTCCCTGGCTAGCTCATCTGCGGCGGGTGCTGACTCTGGACATCTTCAAGAGGGAAATATTTGACCCTGAGTAAAACAGAGGGCAGCCGAGGACCCTGTTCCAGGTGAGAGGCTGGGCTGGGGAGGGGGTAGCTGAATGTCCCAGACCCTGAGAAGGAAGGTCTTTGAGACCAGAGTTTCTGCAGTGCTGAGACCTTCCACAGCCTGGTCAGGGTGGGAATGAGGTGTCTCCTGGAAGAGGGTGGTTTGGGGAATGGAAGCTGTTTCTGATCTGGGTGGACTCTCGCATACCCCTTCTCATAACCTCATTTGAATGTGTTTAGGGGTCTTAAGGTACACAAACCTTCTGATCTTCAGGTTCCCACGATGACAACACATATTATTTATTGAGCACCAAATATGGGCCAGACGATGGGGTCAGAACTTTATATACCTTGCCCTTAATACAGATTTTCAACCGATACCCATCACTGGGCTTGAGAGATTATCAATTCATGGCTGGTATTCATTTTAAAGCAGGACTTGAATGAGGCTTAGCAAGGTCAAGTGCAGAGCCAGGGCTTCATTCCAAAGCCAAGCTGCCTCTCCCACCCACTGTGAAGCAGAGAGAGTAACAGTTGTAGAGCTTGGCTAAGGTATGGCTGGCCTGTGGCTGACACAGCGGGGCTTCCTTCTGGGGGGTGTGGGCAAGAGCCACATCCTGTCCTGCACCCTGTGTGAAAATGAAGCCAAGCCAAGAGGCAGGCAAAGGCTGTAAATCTGTATCTGCGCACGTACACACGGGGACACACACACACACACACACACACACACACACACACACACAGTGGTGCCCAAGGCTCAACAGCCCGGTTGCCACCTGCCTCCTCTTAGAGAGCCCAGTCCCCTCCCAGAGCAGACCTGGAAGGCCCACAGAAGCTTCGCCAGGAAGCTAGCTAACTTGCTTGCTTTCCTGCTTGCTTTCTTCTCTCTTTTTTCCCCTCCCTTTGAGAAAAGGGAAAGAGAGGGTTTGCTCAATGGGGAGGGGGAGAGACAAGCAGACTGTGCTGAGCTCGGAGGTGACGTGGGGCTCTGTCTCACAATCCTAAGATCATGACCTGAGCTGAAATCAAGAGTCTGAGAGCCAACTGACGAGCCACCCAGGGGCTCCAGCAGAAAGCTTTCTTGTCTGTTTCTCACACAATCCTGTCTTCTTGTCTCCTTTAAGTTCAACTTTTGTCTACCTCAAGTTTTCTATCTGAAGTATTTGAAAAGGAAAATGAACATTTTTGGGAGAGGGAAAATGCTAAAACTCCCTGGTCTTTCTCTGAGCTCAACTGAGAACCTGCAGAACAGAGACTGCAGAATCTGTGAGGCCAAGATGGCCAGATAAAGGTCAAGCAAGGAGAAATGACAGGCCCAGTCAGTCCTCGCTTGAGGCCTCTATGTAGTTCCTCTTCTCTTGCACCATGTGTGCGTCTGCTCAGAATACCTGAGACTGTTTCCCACAACACAAACCTTCTGAGCCTGTATCCTCACAAGGGTTGTAACATCATATATTAACATCCAACATTGAACTTGTGTCAGGGATTTGTTCGTTAAAATAGTTGTCATTGTAAACGCAATAAGTGCTCTTTATAAAAAATGTAGATGGCACCGAAAAAGCACGGAAAGAAAACGAAAAAAACAACATAGAAGCAAACTATTTACCACACAACTTCCCAGAATCGACCATAGATGGCTAGCTTTCCACCTTTCCCCATCCAATTGCTATGCATGTTTTATTTTGGTATTAAGTATAGTTATTTTATATCTAAGATGCAGGTGCTATACTAGACATTTTTTATTATAAAGTTTTCAAACATACGTAAAAGCAGAGAGAACTGGCGCATACCACACAGCTTCAATTGGCAACTCATGGTCATAATTTCATCTATTCCCCACTTGAAGCCTAACAGATTACTTCAAAATAAATCCAGGTGTCCGAGCATTTCACCCATAAACAAGTAAGTGTGAGTCTCTAAAAGAATAAGAAATTTTTGTAAACAAAATAATGACTTCAATACTATTTCTCACTTTAAAAAGTTAATAATTCTTCCCTATCATCCAGATGCAATTTTAGACGATGCTTCTTTCAGGTAATTACCTACCCACGAGCATTTCTCCGTGCCCCTAACATGTAATTACCAACACTTCTCATCACATTCCGCGTCAAGTGCATCGTGGATGGTCTGACCACCATCCCTCAAGCCCCTTGGACATTAGGCTGCAACAGCTTTGGGAAAACAGTCCCTCTTGTTAGCGTGTAAATCGAACCAGCGTTGGTGCCCACTGTGACCTCTGACCATTGTGCCCCGCCCCGAAGAGCCCACAGGTGCTGGCAAGTTCTCTGCTCCTACCTGGGCCGGGCCTGGGAAGGGAACCTCTGATGTGTCAATCGGCCACCCTGTCCCACTGTCTCTGTCACAGACCATTTCCCTTTCCTTCCCTCTGAGGGCATCTTTATTTGCGAAGTTAGCCAATAGTATTGGGTTTCCTGTGAGGTAGACTATGTTTAGATGTTGCCACAGGCAAGCCCAGAAGCTCAGGCTAGTAGCCAGTTGGTGGCAGGAGGGTCTGAATTCACAAACCTGGAAGACAGGAGCCTGGGAGCAGACCCAGCGGGGTGTGAAAGACGTGAGGACTCGGGGGCAAATACCCTTGCAGGAAGGGCAGGGAACAGTACAGGTCTCAGGAGCCACTAACACTCACTGAACCTCAATTTTCCTGCCTGTAAAAGGGGAGCCCACGACACTCCCCAGGGCTGCATTGGGGCACAAATTAAATGAACTACAGCTTCTCCCTTCTCAGTGTGGTCCCGGGCACTGGGAGCCTACTAGTAATGCACACCTCGGGCCCACCACTGAATGAGTCTCTGCATTTTGATGAAACTCTTAGGAGGTTGCTATGTGCATGGATTTTAAGATCCATCGGCAGAGAGCACCTAGTGAGTACCTGGCACCTGGTAGGTGCTTCTGAATTATTTGCCCTTCACCTCCCTCCTCCAAGGCTTTTAGTGGCTCCCTATTACACTCCGGTCAAGCCTAAGGTACATTTCTGCCGGGCACCCACAAACTGGCGCAGGCTCGTTCCCCAATGTCTCCCACAGCCCTTGCTGCTCCAGCTGGATGGGGAGCAGCTGGGTCCTACTCTTCCTGGCCATGTTCCTGCTCCCTACCCTGGCCAGCCCCATCCCCCTCTGCAGCTCCAACCTCAACCACCATGGCCTCACTGCCTTCCCACCACTTCCTTACCTGCCTGGCCCACCTACAGGGCAAAATACGCTCCCTCTTCTGGGGCCTAACCAGGATCGAGTACCCCCGGCACACATTTATTAAAGGGTCAGTGGCTCCTCCGAGGCCTTCCTGGCTCCTCAATGCCTGCCCTGCAGCCTGCGCCCAGCACCCCTGTGGTTCTCACAGCTGCATCTTCCTGCGGGCAGGGCTGGACTGCGTGATCCCCACCTGGCTTTCTCAGTCCTGGAGGCCAGGACAGGGCTGTGGGTGGGACTGCAGTGCCCCAGGCTGGGTGACCTGCTGGCGTTTGAGGAAGTCTGCGGCCAGTTTCCCTTCCTCGTTTCCCTCTGGCCAGGAGACTGCAGCACCTCAACCCCCATGCCTGCCCTTCCTCATCGTCACCCACAGCCACCTGTCGCAGAGCCCACCCAGCAGGACAGCTGCTTCAGCCTCCCTTTGCCTGCCTAGGACTCCCCTCCTGCTTCTCTGAGTGCTCCTCTCTGGGATCCTGCCAAGACTCTCTCTCTTCCAGTTACACAATCTTCTTGGGCAACCTCATCCATGTCATTGTCTTCCTAGGGAACCTTGCTCACTGCCCTGTTACACTCATCAGCTGTCCTGTCTTCCTGGACAACCTCACCCCCTTCATGTCAGTGACCACCTCTATGATCTGATTCCACAGCCTTGTCTCCAGCCAGGGCCCAAAGAGTCTCCAATGCCCATCTGTGTCCTTCACACCTCTTGCCATTTACCCCATTGACCATTCTCCATCCAGAAGCCAGAGAGCTCTTTCCAAAATGCAAACTGCCAGCCTGAACCCTCCAGGGGTTCTCCTAGCTGGGAGTTTCAGTTCCAAGCTGGAAAGCATGGCGTTGGCATGATCCCACCCCTTCGGACTCCCATCCTGCTGTCACCACCCGCCCCACCCCCCAGCAAATGGGACATGTTTGTGCCAGTTCCCTGGCCTCCCAAGTCTTACAGAATGATGTGCATGGTTGGCCCAGATCGATGCTTGCACACGAAGGAGGTTGTGTGATGAGAGAAGAACCCCGAGCTTGAGGAACAGGCTATTTTATAGTAAGCTGTGAGCAAGCCTGCTCAACGGCCCAAGGGAGACATTACCTCATCCCTCGGGCTGCAAACATCACCCTGAGAAACAGGCCAAGGGAAGTGCAGCTGAGGCTTTGCATTCTCAGCGCCCTCTGATAGATGGTAGAGCCCAGCAGCCTTCCCCCTTGGGCCACACTTCCATGGACTTGGAAAAGGCACCTCAGGTTCTGCCCTGGGGACTTTCTCCTCTCTGGACCCCTGTTCATCCCTCCCCAGGGCTCCCATTCTCTGCTGCCTGGGGCCAGTCTTCATCCCTCACTTTCACAGCCTCTTTGGTTTTGACCCTTTGTCTGAGCTGTTCCTTATGTTGCCACTTGGGTGTACCCATTATTTTGCGTTATAAGCCCTCAAGAAATAGCAAGTATTTCGGAACTCTTCCTCTCTATCTAAAGACAGTCTCCCAAAGGAGTTCAGGTGTCATAGAGCCCCCCCCCCCCCACCTGGGAGTTTCAACAAGCAGGGAGCATTGAGGCTTGTCAAAAGGAAAGAAACTAGAAGTCCTCACCACACCCGAACACACTTGGCCACAAACCAACATACCTCCCATCTGTTCTTCCAAGGGCCTGTTCATTTACTCTCTTCTGAGAAGAACACACACCCCTGCCCTTTCCCTACTAAACTGGTATTTATGTCTGAATTCTCTTTTTTTTTTTTTTTTTTTAAGATTTTATTTACTTATTCATGAGAGACACAGAGAGAGAGGCAGAGACACAGGCAGAAGAAGTAGGCTCCCTGCTGATGCGGGACTCAATTCCAGGGCCCTGGGATTACGGCCTGAGCCAAAGGCAGATGCTGAACCACGGAGCCACCCAGGTGCCCCTTAAGCCTGAATTGTAGGCCACTGTGAGGAGGAGGCACTCATTTTTCCCTGCGTATCTCCCATGTATATATGACACATACATGTTAATAACCTTTTTTGTGTTTCTTTTGGTGACCTGTCTCTTATCTCAGGAGCTTCAACCCAGAACTCAGAAGGATAATTATTTTTCCTCCCCAACAGTTTCTGGTGACCCAGATGGGACCTCTGAGATGCCTTACAGATGGGATTCTGGGAAAACGAACAAAAGCCAGTGAAGGATAAGAATTATTTGTCCTCCCACACTTGCTTGTAAGTCCTTATCAGCCTCGTTTTCTCTTGCAGTTGAGACAGTAACTGCCTAGTAGCCTAGTTTCTGTCGGGTGGAGGGATAAGTGGTGCTGGGCAGTCTTGAAGGCAAGAGCCATGGTGGAGAGACAGTGAGGATGGGGGGCGGGAACAGCCTGGCAGTGATGGGCACAGACGCACAAGCAGGCGAGGACTGGAGACTTGGTTCAAATAAAGCTTTGTGGGAGAGACACAGCAAAGGGAAATGAGGATATGATTGATTATGCCTTGCATGCCAGTCCACGGTATTCCCACTTTATGCTACAGGCTGGGGGAGTGCTTTCGGGATAACCACAGCAAACCTTTACATAGCATGGCAGATGTGCCAGTCAGCGTGCTAAGTCCTCTGTGCAGGTGAACTCATGTAACCAGTGACCCCAGAAGCACCTGTAACACTCACAGGAGGACACAGAGGGGAGGAGAGGTTATGTGACTTGTTCAAGGCCACACAGCTCATATGTGGCAGAGCCAGGATTTGAATTTAGCTTTTAGGTTTCCTGGTCTATGCCCCGCATTCTCTGGGGTAGGGTGGGGGGTAACGATGGATTCTTATGCTTTGTGTCTACTGTGCAGATATACACAAGGTACATAAACAGATAGTGTATCTATGTTGCAAAAATATCATGAGAGGTGATTAAAAATAGGATGTCTAAAAAGACCTATGTGGGGGATGATAATGGAAAAAAGTTAAGAGCAGTTGTCTCTGCTCTTAATCAGACCATGGAGCTGTATCTTGTGCTTCAAGCCTGGGGTTAGGGAGTAACAGGACGAAAGTGATATCCTCAGAAAAATAAACCAATGGTTGAGTGGACGTGAGGGAAAGCTGGCGGAGCAGATGGGAAGGAACAGATGCATGTCCGGTGCTTCTCCACGCCAGGCACTGGGCTAGGTATATTACCTATAAGGTCTCCTTTTGATCTTCACCTTCACATTTTCAGATGGTGAGATGGAGACAGGAGGAACAGGTCCTCGGGCACTAGCTGGAAAAGAGCCAGGGCAGGACTCGAACTTCCTGATTCTGAACGCAGGCAGGCAGAAGGCCGTGGACGGAGTAGATAGCAGGAGAGAGACGGTGATTTGGCTAATGGAGAATGCAGAGCATTGGTGAAGGATTGACTCTATTTAGGATTGGGCCTATTTAGATTGGGCCAGGGATTGTTTTGCTGCCATCAAGTCAGTACCTTTATACCAGAAGTTTTCAGAAGCGGAAGGAGGTACTTCGTTCCTCTTCTCCCGCAAAGACCAGATGTAGAAAATTGGGAAGTTAGAAAGGAGTAAGAGTAGACAAAATAAATTCTATTTACTTGTTCCCTCTTCTTAATGTTTACATTTTAACACCACTGGTTAATTGCCACCAATTTCTTAGGCTTGTTTTCATAATTTCTGCTCTGTTTTCATAGTCTCCTGCTCGGGGACTAAAAGCACTCCTCTTTGGTACAAAGGTAACAGGACCTGGCAAAGAGCTCCAGGAGCATTTTGGATGAAATATTTTTAGGCATCATTAAACTATTTTCTTGGAAACATTTAAAAAGTTCCACTCTTCTCCCTCCAAACATGGTGCGTGTTCCCAATCATGTAGAACCTACTAATGGAGAATAATGGAAAATGAACAAATGAATGCCAACTTGAGTTATAACAATATTTCCATTTTAGCTCTTTAAAGTACATGAGGAATTCAAATTAATTCCTAGAATGTCTTTATATTGCTTTCCGATGTTCTGGAGGGTCTGCTTTAGGAAAAAAAAAGAAAATACAATAGCTGTCTTTCACAAGCAATGCCCTTAAAGCAGTTTTCTTTATTGCTGCTATAGAGATGATGTAGTGCTCAATACCAGGGGGCAATAAAGCAGAGCCCCTGGGTTCCTATCACTGACCAGCTATTGAAAATAAGCTGTTGGGGCACTTGGGTGGCTCAGTCGGTTAAGCGTCTGCCTTTGGCTCAAGTCATGATCTTGGGGTCCTGGGATCAAGCCTCACATGGGGATCCCTGTTCAGCAGAGAGCCTGCTTCTCCCTGTCCCTCTGCACCCTGCTCCTGCTCATGCTCTCTCTCTCACACATAAATAAATAAACTATTAAAAAAAAGAATTTATTAGGTCAGCCAGTCCATGTATATGCTCACCTATAGGGTAAACTTATATGTGGCATCAGTGACTCTAGTCGTGGCAGACAAACTCCTAATCCAGGAGAATCCTCTTTATTTCAAACACTATCATTCACAACATAACAAAAACTTCATAGTGAAGTACAAATATCGGGGAGCAAATCCACTGGTAGCCTTGCACTAGTTTGCACAACTGCATCAGTTCCCCTTGACCTGAAGAAGCTAATGCCAGGTTGTTATGGGATCATATTGTGCTTTGGGGACTGGAGTGGATACTATTTAATACAAGACTGTAATTGGACAACAAAACAGAAGGTGAGATTTGGCATGCAGTGCAGCCAAATTAGCTCCTGATGAACTTCCTCAGTTGGATAGACCTGAACCACGATTTAAGGCACCTCGGGTGCACTTTTTAATCCTTCAGGACCAATAATGTCACTTAAAGTGACCTGACACTTGTTTTAAAAGTACATTATAAGATACAAAGATAGCAAAGGCTGTGAAAGAAATATTTGACCATCTACTTTCTCAGCATGCAGAGAATCTGAAATTAGCAGTCATTTGGCAGCATTTGTCATTGCAAACTTGGAGAGTATGAAGTTGTAGCTGTGACCACAGGTAAATACGGGCAAATCAGATTACAGAGTTTCTGCAATCATCTTGTTGTTACAGTGCCATGCTTTCTTCTTCGGTACTTTTATAGACTTTTCTTTTATAGCAAAAAAAAATTGTTTTTCTTATAATAGATCAACTTGTATTTTATTCAGAGCCAGCTTCTGATTTCAGTTCTGAAACAGAGTATCAATATTTATTTCTGTTTGAACCAGCTGCCCAAAGAATCAGTTCTGAGTAAATCCCAGTTACATTTCGATCCACAATCCACCGTTTGAAGGTAATGAAAGGTTGGGCTCCCATGTGGCTGTAGAGAACATTTATCTGACTGTTTGCTTTCATGTAGACATGTTGATAGGTCCTTGAGTGACAGTTGGCAAGAAGGTGGCCAGGGAACCATGCTGAATCATTTTACTCAGTTGGTACACTTCTTGGTGCTGAAACCTACAGTAACACTACAGCACAAAGCGAGCCACATGCTGGGGACACCTGAGTGGCTCAGTCCATTGAGCATCTGCCTTCAGCTCAGGTCATGATCCCTGGGTCCTGGAATCAAGCCCCTGGTTAGGGTCCCTGCTCAGCAGGTGGCCTGCTTCTCCCTCTCCCACTCCCCTTGCATGTGCTATCTCTCTCTCAAATAAATAAAATCTTTAAAAAGGGAGAGAGAGGGATCCCTGGGTGGCGCAGCGGTTTGGCGCCTGCCTTTGGCCCAGGGCGCGATCCTGGAGACCCGGGATCGAATCCCACGTCGGGCTCCCGGTGCATGGAGCCTGCTTCTCCCTCTGCCTATGTCTCTGCCTCTCTCTCTCTCTCTCTGTGACTATCATAAATAAATAAGAATTAAAAAATAAAAAAAAAATAAAAAGAAAAAAAAATAAAAAGGGAGAGAGAGAGAGAGAGAGAGAGCAAGAGCCACAAGCTGATGCCAGGCTTACTTCAAAGTCTTCAACATCCTATTTGGTGACTAGACCTCAGGCTGTTTCAGTACCGTGAGTACTTTCACTTCCAACAAATTTGAAATAGTCTCAAATCCGAATTGGCCACAAGGAGGTGTATCTTTCAATATCTTGAGTGGCTTTAATGGATAATTTACTTAGAACCCCTTTTGCAAAAACGTTTTGGATCAATGATCAAGATTTTGTAAACTGACAATGTCAAGTCAATTTAACCTGCTTGCAAAAGAGGCTGAAGAGGTATATTTCCCTGAAGCCAGTACATGTTCTGCGGCTTAAGTGTACGTCTGGTTGGATAAAGAAGCCAACATTGGCTTGAAATAATATATCCAAGCCACAAAACTATAATTCCTAGGTTATGACATTTCTCCATATGGGGCATTTAAAACACAGATTGGGTAACATTTTGTCATATTGTAAAACTCGTGTGTGTGCGTGTGTGATGATTAGTGTGCTTTTTTAAATAAATGAAATCCATCTGTGATTCATATGTGAAAATGTGTCTGTCCAAGAAAGAGAAATCCTTGTATGATCTCACTTATGTGTGGAATCTAAAAATAACAAAATATCTGCTGATCAGCAGATTCAGCTCAGCCTCGTGGACAACTTCTATCTGCAGGACCCTTCCCAGTTCACTGGTTTCATTCAAAGCTCATGGTTTTGTGCACCAAAGCATCTACAGCAGGTGCATGTCCCAGGAAGGGATGGTCTGTGCAGGTGACATTGGCAGGTGACACTGCAGGTGACACTGAACAGGTGACTTTGGATTACCTTTTTTTTTTAAAGATTTATTTATTTATTTATGATAGACACAGAGAGAGAGAGAGAGAGAGAGAGAGAGAGAGGCAGAGACACAGGCAGAGGGAGAAGCAGGCTCCATGCACCGGGAGCCCGACGTGGGACTCGATCCCGGGACTCCAGGATCGCGCCCTGGGCCAAAGGCAGGTGCCAAACCACTGAGCCACCCAGGATTACTGGATTACTATTTTATAGAGAACCTGCAGACCTACCGCCATTTGGAGTCATGGTGTGCAGGTTCCAAGGCTGACCCTGCCACTCTCAAGCTGTGTGGTTGAGTTATTTCTGAGTCTAACTTGCCCTACTGTGAAAATCAAGATGATAATATCATTAGCAACAACACATGTCAAGTACTTCACATGGTGCCCAGAACGTGGTGGGCCTTCAGGAAATGATCAATGATCATTCAAAGCAAGAAGGTCCCAAAGGAGGTAATGAGTACTAGAAATCTGCACACTTGGGACACATGGAGAAAGGGAGAAACTCTTCCTAATAGGTCTCGGTGGATGCATGCTCAACCGCTGAGCCACCCAGGAGCCCCTCCCTCTCTTATATGAGGGAATCCCACCCGGTACAGCCCAGGGAATGGGAACAGTGCACAGGCCAGCCACAACTTGCACGTGCAGCTCAGACCAGGTTTGCAAAGATGCCCATAGGCACCCGCTCCCTTCCAAGTGAGGTTAGAGGAGTAACTTGGGGCTACTTGGGTAGGTTGGTGGGTGGGCCAGGAGTCCACCCAGGTCAGAAATTTCCCTACCTACAGTGTTTGGCTGTTTCTCCTGAGCTGACAGAGAGCAGACAGATGCCTTCCAGGCATGCTCAGGGTGGGCAACCACAGTTCCTAAAGGCCTTCCCTTCTGGCTCTGGGAGAGCAGCCAGGCCTGGCAGAACCCGGGAGTGGCTGCGGTTGCGGTGGGTGGAAGCGTGTTCTAAATGGAAGTCTTGGCGCTCCCTCTAGTGGTTCTCACGTGAACTGCGGGTCGGAGACCGCTGGGGGCAGCAAGGAGTGTCATGGGGGCAGGGACTGTGTCCACTGCTGTAAGCAGTACCAACATGGTCAACTCTTGGCAGGGATTTGTCATTGACTCCTGGCACACTTAAGGGACAAGTGGTTCTTTGCCAGGCATCCACACTGTGGTAGGCACTGTGCTACCTTGTCGTGAATTCCCATGGCAGCCCCTGGAAGGAGCTCTGTCACAATTAAGTTATGGCATGGAACACCAGCTTGGGAGAGAAAGTCACCTGCCCAAGATCACAGTGGGGTGAGGGCATGAGCAGGACTAGAAGCCAGGCCTGGCAGGTTCCTATACCTGTGCTTTCCACCTCATCAAGGGTCTGTGGTCATCCCATCAAGCTCAGCTCTACTCTTTTCTTTGGAAGATCCCATGGTTGCCAAGGTAGGCAGTATCCAAGCCCTGAAATTTCAGAGGATTTGTGCTTATCTTGGTGACCCCACAGCAGAGCCAAAGGGAGAAGACCACAAAGTCCAGATGGCTGGTGGGTGCAGGCAAAGGGGAGCAGAATTTGCCAACCCTGTCTCTTTGGCAGAAGGATTATTTTAGGCTGATTAGTTTTAAGAAACTGCAAACACCGGAGAACCTCTAAAAACCAGATAGAAGTTACTCCTTTGTGAGAGACATTGACATTTCTAAGGGAAATTTTGACTTATAAGTGCATCTCCCTCACTGTACCACGAAGAGGGGGATGACTCTAAATCTCTAGAACTCTTCTCAGTGGAGAAGTAAGGACTTAAATCTGCATAACAACCTTACCCTTGTCTACTGTGCTTTTTCTGGTAAGTTTCCCAAACTCATCTCCCACCCTCAACATCGTCTTTTGTCCTTAGCTGAAGATGGTATTTAAGTTGCTGGTTTCTGCCATTTCAGGGAGTTACTCAGCTGTCCTGGGTCTCTCCCATGTATACAAGAGGTATACGTGTTATTAAACTTTTGTTTGTTTCTCTCTTGTTAATCTATCTCATATCAATTTAATTTTTAGACCAGCCAAAGAACCTAGAAGGGAAGAGGGATGAAATTTTCTCCCCTACATAGGCAATGAGTTGTTGGTGATGTAATTTGAAGTTTGGGTCTGAGAGTGAACGGTCAAGAAAGAATTCCTGAGATGTTTTTGTTGCCAAAAGGTGTTTTTATTATAGCACAGGTACAGGACCCGGGGGCAGAAAAAGCTGCCCTTGTGATTGTGAGGAGTGACTGATTATATACTTTTAAGGTTGTGGAGGGTAGAGAAAGAGAGATAATGTAAGTTTCTAAGGAATTTCTGTATGTTGAAAGCAGGTCTTACAGGACCTTGGAGGTCTGGCTATTGTCAAGATAAGGTTACTTAGCCTGTGGCAAAACATCAACATTAAGGCAGCCATGGGTTCCTTGAGGAATGTCTCAAGTATTTATCAGTGGGCTGTAGTTTGTGAGATGATTTAATCTAAGCTACATTTTTCTCGCCTTTGTTCTCCTTATCATTTTCCCCCCTGAATAATTTTGACCCTTAAATCTTTAAGGTTGCTGACGATGGAAGGTCTTCTTTTCTGTAATTTCTTCCTGCCTGAATAGGGGTATTGCGATGTCCCTACCTGTAGGTCAATGTTGGTCAGTTGGGAAACTTACATATAGATGTTACCAAAGACAGAGGCAGCTGAATCCAAGGTAGATAATATCTATGAACCTCCTTGAGTAGAAAGGACCATCTGTTGGCTTGAAGTTATGGCAGTGAAGGCATCTTGGCACCTGGCAGGGAGACACCAGAAAAGACAACAAAATAAGGTTAATATTATTATAAGAAAAAGAAGCCCAATAAAAAAATACTTTTGATAGTTGACCAAAATTCTCCTCTAGTCCTTCACTGTCATTTGAAGAGAAATTTGAGGTCCTCCACAGGTTCACAGGAATAAGGTGCATTAGTTGGCACACTGGATTTCTGTGAGGAAGATACAGGTTTAATTGTTGATATATGAGTCCATGAGGAATGTCCTTCTAGTTTTATGACCCTGGGAGTACAACATATGACCCAATAGAGGCCCTTGCCTTTTGGAGTTAAATCCCCTGTTGTATTAGACTTAATCCTTTAAATAAACTATATCTCCTGGGCTTATATGGGGTGGGTTGCTAGTAACTGTCAGATCAGGTTTAGGGAGGATGTGGTCTGAGTATTCATTAGCTAGATATTTGAAGAAACCAGAAGAACTCAGAATGTAGTCTAGTTTATGAAAAATAGTATTACAATCTACTATCTGGCACTTGGGTGGCTCAGTGGTTGAGCGTCTGACTTTGGCTCAGGTGTTGATCCTGGGGTCCTGGTATTGAGTCCTGAGTCAGGCTCTCCACGAGGAACCTGCTTCTTCCTCTGCCTATGTCTCTGCCTCTCTGTGTTTCTCATAAATAAATAAATTTTAAAAATATTTTTTAAAATAAAATCTACTGTCTATAAATATGTGTTATTGAAACATTTTCTCTCTATAATCACCCTCATTTTTATCGAAGATAGCCAAATCAAGACTAATTCATTTGGAAAAGAAAAAAAAGCCCAATTTTAACAAACTTGGCCTAAGGATTTACATAAGCTCAACAAGAATAGTAGTTGATCACATAGACTTTTAAAATCTGCTTTGTTGGAACATTTATGACAAATCTCAAAAGAGCTTTTAGTAGCCTCTCTAGGCCAGAAGCCAAGCCAAGTGCCATCAGACATGCCTGCAATATCTGTAGATTTGGGTAAATCCCTCTTCTTGAGGTCCCCAAAATATCCTGAGGTTCCTGTACCTGCCAGGAAGTGAGATTCTTTACTCACCAGGTAAGGCTGCTGGGAATTCTGTAAACAAGGTATCAGGCCAACATTTCCAAGGGGCTCTATTGGCTTCATGATTCATCAAGTCAGCCTTAGTTCCTTAAACCTATATAGTCCTATACATGCATATCTCTCAAATATGACATCCTAGTCAAAAGCCTTGGCAAATAACCAATGTTTCCAATGGTATCCTGTTACAGGGAAAACAGATTCTTATTGAACTTATGCAAATGATTATAATTGCCACGGAAGAAAGAATATTCTCTGAGAGTTTCTAAGTCTCGGAGGGTTCAGGTAGAGAGAAAAGTTAAATTCAAATTTTTTCACAAAGAAATATTTTATCGCATTTATGTAAATCATGGATATCTTAAGAAAAAGCTTCCTTAATCTGGAAGAGCAAACATTAGAGAACCAGCAATATTTCAAACAAGAATCACACAAATTACAACCTCTTCAGTTCATTTAGTTCCATGTTACTAATTCTTGTTCAATTTGAATGAAGCTTTTTAGTTAGTTCTGGGAATTCTTACCTGTTTTAGTTTTATGATATTAGAGATATCAAATACCTGTATTTATCAAAAACCCTTTTTATGAATCTCCTTGAAGATGCAACATGTTTCATAGGAAAATAAGAACAATAACTATAAATGACAAAAGACTCAAAAATGGACATGGTTAAAGATCTGATGAGACTTTATTATAATATAGCTGACAAGAAAATCTGGTTATTTCTGTGACACCTAACACTTCAATAATCGGAATATGGAGTGATGGCCTCGTATCAGAATATAACATACCAAATAAACAAGCTTAATTAGTCAGAGACTTCATTTACAATTTAAATCTTGGGACAGTTTGTTAAAAAAACCTCCTCGAGTTATAAAGCACATGCCTAAATAGTATTACAGATCACGACAAAACTTAAAACTTAATTGTTTATTTAACCAAAGTGGCAATAAATGATTCCAAAGGCATATGTGTAGAGTTATACAGTTGTTAGCAAAACTTAGCTCCTTTAATATTGAGAAGTTTTAGCTTTAAGTAATCAAAGACTGGATAAAGACAAAACAAAAATTTTGGTTTTTCAGGCAGCCAAAAGAGAAAAAACCTTTTTGTTTACATTTTCTTATCAAGAACAGACCAACAATCTAAGAAAACTTTGTCTTTTATTTTTTGAGAGAAAAGCAGAATTTCAATCTTATACCAGTGTGTTTTTAAAATCCATTCATTTCTATCTTAGTCTGTCCTGACCACATATAGAATTCCTTTCCAAAGATTTTCCTTCATAGACCTTCTATAACCTTTTTTATTCAGAGATGCTTGCCTTATTTTCATCAGTCTTAATTACATTAAGTAGAACTTTAACCCTTAGAAGATTTAATCTCCAGTGGAAACTAAGTAGTAACTGATTTTGAACTATTACACCAGAATTCTTTTTTGAGATGGCAAATTTATGAATACATTTCATACTTTAAAGACACGTTTCTCCATAGAACAACCTTTTAATAAAGCACAAAGCATGTTTATCAATAGACCCTAGTATCCTCAGCTTCTCTGCAATAAGAAGCCAAAAGCACAAACCTATATTCAGTAATCAATGCTTTAGTATTTTGTCTCATTTGGAAAAGACCTACGTGTCCAATGACTTCAAACTAATTTATCATCCAAACAAAACTTTAAAGTTTTAAGTTACCAAAGACTTTGAAAGCTATCTTAACAAGCCCCATGAAAACTTTGAGACAGACAAAATTAACATCATTTTAAGCCATCTTTTTGCTAACAAATTGCAATAGAGATCATGAGCTTATTTGACCTCCAACAAACTTTAGTAAAATAAAAGTTTTATATTTCATGCTGACAACTCTAAAGACATGTCTATCTTAATTAAACCAACAAATTCAATTAGTTTAAAGACCAAATATGGTCCACCTGGGTCTATTTAAATGTCAATCAATTTGTTCCCCATTACCAATTTTTACCTGGGGTACTGGTGGGGAAGTCTGAAGTGGGCGGTCCAGAGGGGCTTTCTTTGCTTGCTTGATAGCGAGGGTAGGAGGAGCAGGAGCCAATGCTGCTGGAGGCACTCAGGATGGTATAGGAGCCAGTTATGCAGCTGCACCCAAAGTGGTACAGAAACAGGAGGAGGTGGGGGGAGTGTGGAGGGCAGAAGAGGTGAGGCATTGCCAGCAAGGCTGGAGGTGGATAAAAGCCCAGAGGGCAGAGAAAGAGGATTCTTGATCCTAAAGCTCATCAGCTTGAACAGATGAAAAGACAGGTTTTCTTTCTATCAACAAGTGGAGATAGGTTGTCTATATCAGACTAGAGAAGATAGGAAACTTCCTTGAAACAAAAGGAGTTTCAGCAGCTGCTTGGGAATCTTTCTTAAAGTCTCTGTCCCAAGATAGACCAACCGGAGACACTTGGTTCCAGTTATCATAGCCATTAACCTGGGAAGTGAATGAGGGGGAAGACCACAGGTATAGTTAGAGTAATCTGGGTCTATTAGGAGGAACTGAGAGAGAGACAGTCAGTGTCCCCTTTGACAGGGATGGCCTGTATTTCCTCCAGCCACATGGATTTACTTCCAAGAAGCCTATTTACACAATCACCATCTGGTATATTAGGATGGAGTTTTCTAGCCTGGTTAGTGGCCAAACACATTCTGCATAAGGCCCTTAGGTCAGGGCCCTGATTTAGGGCTATAAAGACTTGAACATAGGGCACCTCAGTACATTTGAACTGTTCCTGTAGAAGAGATCTAATGATACTGAAGATGATACTGAAGCTTAATGTCCCATTAATGGGCTATTTTTTCTCATTTCCTAAGTACTATTGAACACATGCAGTGTTACAGAAGACTAGTCCTTTCTTAAATCTTTTCTGCAAGCTGAATTGTTTCCAGTTGGTTAAAAGTCCGTGGGAACTGAAAAAGAAACATAGAAGATCCATTACCAAGAAAATCTGCCCCCGCACCCCACCATCTCCCAGGTGGCATCCCACACAGGCTATGTCAGAGGTTCCTAGTGCCAAAGTAACCAGCAGCATACCTCTAAGGAGCTGCTATGATCATGAACACCATTTTGCCTGGTAGGAGGATTGCTGGCATTTCCCTACTTTCTCATTTCATCCTAGGCTACAAATGGGTGCTGGTGAATGGGTTGAAATGCTGTGTCATGCCATGAAGAACCCACTATTTTTAAGCCATGCAAAACACTAAAAAAGTTTTACAAGGGGGAATTATCCAATTTTGTAATTTAAGTAGTTAGTAGGGGACATTGATGGAAAATAGTAAAGACAGAAATCCACCATGATCTAAGCCACATTCTCACACATTTAGTCTTTTTTTTTTTTTTTTTTTTTTTTTACATTTAGTCTTTTTAACCAACTCCCCTAGAAAATGGTCCCTGGTGGGGCTTTAATTCAGTTGGGTGCTGGTTTTGGCTGGCTCTGTGTGGATATCCCGAGGCCAGATATGGCTAGACCAGAGATGTGAAGGGAATCACATTAAACCAATGAAGAGGAAATCTCACATAGGAGTCTTAAGACTGGCAGCCATCCTAGTGACTTAGGTGACTGTCCTGTACCTAAGAAAGATAACTTTGTATGAGAATAAGAACAAAAAGAGAGCATCAAGTTTCTGGGTCTTATTACCATTCTGGCCAGAGTACTAGCTTCTAACCAAAAGGCAATCTTTCTCCTCCGTATAGAATAACCACAGGATAGAGAATTGCAGCTTGAACAACTGACATGAAAGTCTTCTGGTATGATCACACTCCTTGAGTTGCCCCTGAAATGAAAGTAAATGTGGAGCAAGAGAAAGTAATCACCAAGTTTGCACCATGGCTTGGAATCCAAATGAGATGCCTCAGACCCCATGCTGAACACCAAAATGATGTGATTTAAAGAGTGGGTCAGAGAGCAGCAAATAGTCATGAAAGAATTTTTGAGACATTTTTGGTGCAAAAAGGTGTTTTTATCATAGCACAGGGACAGGACCCGTGGGCAGAAAGAGCTGCATCTGTGAGTGTGAGGAGTGACTGATCATATACTGTTAAGTTTGTAGAGCAGGAGAGGAAGAGATAACATAAGTTTCTAAGGAAATTCTGTATGCTGAAAGCAGAGTCTACAGGACCTTGGGGGTCTGGTTATTGTCAAGATAAGGTTACATAGTCTGTAGCAAAACATCAACATTAAGGCAGCCATGGGTTTCTTGAGGAATGTCACACTCTGCATGTCTCAAGTATTTATCAGTGGGTTGCAGTTTGTAAGGAGTTTTAATTTAAGCTACATTTTTCTTGCCTTCATTCTCATTAATGGGGTTCAGGGCAGGCCACCAGAATAAGCCATTTTGGTGTATTGATTATCTTGAATTAAAGTTACTTGAGAAATAGCTGGTACAGGAAGGACATACTTTGTCCCCCTGTAAGCAGGAAATACGTTTTCTATGTGAAAGTCACCCTCCCTGCACCAGGAAGTAGAAAAACACTCTTATCACCAGAGTCAGGGAATTCAGGGCCAAGAAGGCTATGTAAATACTCTGCTTTGTCTTTTCACTAGTTAATACCCAAAACTAAGTTTCTTCATCTTGTCTGTTCTTCATAAATTTTTTGTTTCTTTGTCTAAAACCTGCCTGCTTTGGTCCCTCCTTTGAGTCTCATATTCTTTGGGGCCCTCGTATAGACTTAATGAAATATTTTTTCTCTTGTCAATCTGCGTTAATTTAATTATTAGACCAGCCAAAGAACTAAGGGAAGTAGAGGAAAATTTTCTCCCCAACAGAGCACAGGGGCACGTGGCACTGAACCTCAAGCATGGGGCGGTTCCAACCAGATGGAAGAGTGGAGCGGGCAGCAGTTGTGCTCAGAAGGCAGGCTTAGCAAGGTCAGACAAACTATAAATCAGTAGCCCAGGAGATGTCACCTCTCCTGTCCAGGCTGAGGAAATTGGGGGTGGGGGGGGGAGGCACAACGTATTCTGAGGCACCCACCCTCACTTTTCTCTCTCCCAGGTGGATTGAACTGGCAAGGAGAGTTTTCAGGTGCATAGACTGACCGGGCTGGCAGAGAAGTCTGACAAGCAGGAGTGTGAATAAGAGCAGAGCAATCCTAGCCTCAGAAGGGAGTAGCCTGAGTTGGAAGCACTTCTGTGAGAAAGGGCTGAGGAGGCACTCTGAGGAGGTTGGTGAGAACAACTAAGTGACCCCCTCACCACTCTCCTCACACCAGAAAGCCCTACACAGGCAGATGTGAATGTGTGCATCTCTTGTGACCTGGAGGGCACACACCACTAGACCTGCTTTGCTATGCTTCTGCCTGAAACAGAAACACACAGAGATGATACTGACATTGACCATCAAGTTTGCCAAAGACAGTGAAAATGGTAAATCGCAAGAGCAGACAAAGGATCTGTTGAAGACTGAGGGAGGCAGAGTTTAGAGGAGGGGAGATATGGAAGCTAAACGCTCAGAGGGGTCCGGTGGGGAAGAGGAGCAAGAGGCCATGAGGTCCACATGCAGGTTGTCCAGTGTCTCAGGGAATATTCACAGGGCCTGTGTGTTCTGAGCAGGGCAAGGCAGCCAGACAAGAGGGCCAAAAATTGAGCCTGTACTGTATGGATTTTTTGCTGGAGGCCCAGGTAGAGAAACTGCTTGAACTATCTTGGAAGTTCCTTTAATTCGGCTTTGCATGTAGGACTCCCATTCCAAAGTAGGCTTCAGAGGTGCTACACTGTGGGTGGCGAGGCCACAAAGGAATTCCCACTCAGGTGACATCTGAGCTGGAAGTACAGTCAGGAAGAGCTTCAGAAATTCCCCTCCCCAGCAGACAGCAGACACACATGTAATTGCTCATTCCACTCCTGTCATTATTAGTACCTGCTATTTTCCTTATCCTTTACTTGCTCAGGGTAATTTTTTCTGAATTACAGGTATTCAGGACACACAGGCTGACACTGGATCTCAGTGGATAGCTTCACGTGGAGTGTCACTATGAGCAAATGGCTCAGTGTATTTCTCTTCACAGTAAATGAGACCATACATGGTTTGACTGGCAGTGGTTGCTGACAGCTGTTTAAAAAGTGCTTTTCAGTCATTCTTTCCACCCTCCCTACAATTGTGTATGAGAAGCAGGTGCTGGCTGGCTGGATGCTGAGCCCACATGCTGTGCCTCTGTTTCCCATTCTTCACAATGAGCAGTGACCATGTCCTCCTATTGGACCTCTCCAGCTCTATATAATGTCCTTGCCATTCTTTGCCAGTTCTTTTTTTTTTTCAGATTTTATTTATTTATTCATGAGAGACACACACACAGAGAGACAGAGACATAGGCTGAGGCAGAAGCAGACTCCCTGTGGGGAGCCCGATGCAGGACTTGATCTGAGGATCCTGGGATCACAACCTGAAGTGAAGGCAGACGCTTAAACACTGAGCCACCCAGGTGCCCCTCTTTGCCACTTCTAATAAATTTATTAAGTTCTCTTGTAGATACACTACATGGAACCCTAAGCTGGAGCTGGGGTGAGGGTTGCAGAAATTTGAATCCCGGAGCTTTAGTTTGCAGCTTCCCAGAGACACAGCTATGTCATACTCTAGAAGGGATGGAATATTGGGGGCCAAAGAAAAAACAAAAATTGAGAGAGAAAAATTAAAAGAGAAAAGAAGCAATTTCCAGATATAGGCAGCAAGAATGTCTAGAGTCATGCTTTTGGTACAGAATACCTAAGACACTAGATAATTATTTGAAAACATATTTTAAAATAAATGAGTGAGATAACAGAAAGATAAGGGAAATCCTCTGAGCCCAGAATGTAAATCAGGAGAGATAAGGGCAGCTGTAACCTACACAGCCCTGGGCCCCTGCGGTCCCTCAGGGCCAGGAGCCTGGTCTTGGAGGATCATACCTCTGCAACGAGGAGGATAGAGACAAAGTCTGGGCTGGGAAGGCTGGGACTTTTGTTTGAGGCCCATATAAAGCTGGTATCCCCACGGGGCAGCCCCCTCAATTTGTCTTAGCCTCTTCCCTAGAAGGCAGAGACTGAGGCAGAGCCTATATGGTAACGCCACATTGGAGTACAAGATTCAAGAGAACAGAGTGAAGGAAAAGGGAAGTGCACTGGGAGATTAAAAACAACAACAACAACAAAAACAAATACAAAGCAGTGCAATGATTGAGCTGCCACAGTTTCATGAATAAGTAGAGCTGGTCACCTGCTCCTCTGCTAAAGACCCACAGAACTACCATTTCTTAGAATAGTCGGCTGCAGGGAAAAAGGACAAACAATTTTATCCTTTGCTTTTTCTCTTTTCCTTTGTTTCTTTGGTCTGCATGTCCTCTGTGAGACATTCACTCCCTTGTACTTCTGGCTTATATAAACGGGGCTTTCTGGAGAGCTGCTGAGAAAGCCAAGAGGGTTCATGGGTACAGGAAGAACAGACCTAGAACCAGAGCTGCCGTGTCTCCTGGTGCTGTGGGCATGATGCGGGCTGCCCAAAAGCCTTGCTCTCATCTCTGAGGAGGCTGAAACAGGCAGTATTAAGAACGGAGGTTAGGGAGGTGGAGGCCTACACTTCACAATGGTGGTGAGTGCATGAGCCACCACTGGGGTGCTCTGGCTGAGAAGCGTCAGTATTCAGAAGGCCAGCAGTGCTAAGTCTTGGGAGGCACGTAAGCTGGGTCCAGTGTGGGATCTCAACAAGAAATAGATGGTTTATTTATAAAGGGCTACTTCCAAATGTCTGGTCCTTATAGTACAATGCCAACAAGAACTGCTGCCACCTTTAGGCTTAAAAGGACAAAGGGAAGAAGAGATTTCTAGAACTGGAAGGAGAGGGTCATGTACAGCAGATTACCTTGAGAGGAGCAGGAATCTCTAGGGAAGGAACCCAGTGAAGATGAGGCAACTGTACAGGAAGGGATCCAGAGAATTAAATACCTGAGGTGGTCCAAATAGACCCAAATAGGCAGAGTAGAGTGGAAAAGTGTGTGCTGAAACTGGATCTGGAGAAGTAAACTGAAGCTGCCTGCCATATCGATAGGTAAAATTCCAAGTAATAGGAGTTCATATTCAAAAATCAAATACATGCAAGGAACTGAGTCAGCGAATCAGAATTAGGAAAAGCAACAAACCTCAAGACCAGATTAATGCAGACTTTGAATAAAGAAATTATAAATAAAGAATATAGAATGAGTATATTTAAAAATGAACTATTGAGGGGCACCTGAGTGGCTCAATTAAGCGTCTGCCTTCAGCTCAGATCATGATCTCAGGGTCCTAGGATGGAGCCCCATGTCTGGCTTCCTGCTCAGCAGGAAGTCTGCTTCTCCCCCGCCCCTCCCACACTCATGCTCGCACTCTGTCTCAAATAAATAAAAAAAATAATAGTTTTTTTTTTAAAAAATGAACTACCTGGATGATCTCAAAATAAAAAATTTCTGCACAGTAAAGAAAATAATAAAAAAAAAACTAAAAGACAACCTACTGAATGGGAGAAGATATTTGCAAATGACCTATCTGATAAAGGTTAGTATCCAAAATATATAAGGAACTATACATATATATATACATATATATACAAATATACAACTCAATACTCAACAAAATAAATAATCCAATAAAAGGATGAGCAGAAGACATGAACAGACATTTCTCCAAAGATGAACAGATGGCCAACAGACACATGAAAAGATGTTCAACATCACTCATCATTAGGGAAATGGAAATCAAGACTACAATGAAATATTACCTCACACCTGTCAGAATGGCTAAAATAAAAAAAAAAAAAACACAAGAAACAACAAGTGTTAGTGAAGTTGTGGAGAAAAAGGAACCCTCATGCACCATTGGTGGGAATGCAAACTGGTGCAGCCACTGTGGAAAACAGTATGGAAGTTCTTCAAAAAATTAAAAATAGGGCTACCCTATGATCCAGGAATTGCTGTACTGGATATTCACCCCCTAAATACAAAGACACAAATTCAGAAGGATATATGCACCCATATGTTTATTGTAGTATTATTTATAATAGCTAAACTATGAAAACAGTCCAAGAGCCCATTGGTAAATGAATGGATAAAAAAGATGTGAGATAGATATAGATATATAATGAAATACTGTTTAGCCATAAAAAAGAATGAATCTTTGCCATTTGTAACAACACAGATGGAGCTGGAAAGTATAATGCTAAGCAAAATAAGTCAGTCAGAGAAAGACAAATACCACATGATCTCACTCATGTGTGGAATTTTAGATACAAAACAAGCACAGGAAAAAGGAGAAAGAGAGATAAATCAAGAAACAGACTTAACTATAGAGAACAAACTGATAGTTATCAGAGGGGAGGTGGGTGGGGGATGGGGGAAATAGGGGACGAGGATTAAGGAATACTCTTATCACCATGGGAAAAAAAGGGACATTTTCACTCTACTGAGAGGAAATAAAATAAAATAAAAAGGGTATATTAATACATTTAAAGAAGTAAAAGAAGATACTAGAATGTGATGAAGAAATGAAGGGCCATCAGAAATAGTTTGGGTAAAATGAAAAACAACAGATATTCTGGAAATAAACAAATACAGAATAACTGAAAATATAAAATGCAACAGATGAGCCAAAATTCAATACAGGAGAAAAAGAATTGATGAACTTGAAGAAAGATCTGAAGATATTACCAGAATGCAGAGCAGAAAGACAAAAGTATAGAAAATATGAAAGAAACATGGGGCATGGAGTGAGAAGGTGCAAGCATATGTGTAATCAAGGTCTCAGAGGAAACCTTGGCAGACACACTCTGAAGACAGTCCCCATGCCATATTATTCACACCCTTGTATGATCCTCCCCTCTTGAGTGTGAGCAGGACCTGTGAGTTACTTCTAGCCAATGGCATGTGGACACAGCAAAGGTGATGAAATGTTGATTCTATGAATACTGTTACATTACATTGTCACATTTGTCTTGCCAACAGATTCTGGATAGACTTTTTTCCCACAGGGTCTAATCAGGGATGGCAGCTGGGGCCCCTTGGAAACTCATCATATTCTATGCTTGAGAGAAGTGTCCTTGGACAGAAGAAGGTGAAAACTGCCCAGTTTCAAGTTGTGAGGAGCAGCTGCTTCCCAGGAGGGGAGAAGACAAGGCAAGAAATAGGCAAGACATCTTGTGGCATCTCTTATGTTTGGGTGCCATGAAACACACTCAAGACTGAAAAGGATAAAACTGCTCTACTTTAATGATGGTCTGAAGAGCAGCAGGATGGGATGCTAAGCCTATGAGATTTCCAAGGCCAGGTGTACACACAGACTTGTGCTCTCTGATATGAAAAACTCTTTGTAGATCTGGGCATCCTAATAGGTGGGACTCCACTTCTACCCAGAGGCAACCGCTAATAACTTTTGGCAGAGTGCCACTGTTATGGAAGGGTGTTTTCAAAAAGCAAACTCTTCTCCTGACCCAGAAAAGCTCTCTGTAAAGGTAGTGAAGTTTGGAAACAGTTTTATTGTTGAATAAGCATAAAACCAGAATGTGATGCACATCACAGACAATCCATTTAAGAGATTGCAAAGACCGTGATAACCTTTCAGAAAGGTTGCAGCAGATTTGTTCCCACTGGGAGGTCTAGAGCATTGACATAGCACCTGAGCACCTTCAACCCAGGGGGTTCAACATCTAACTTGTAGGAGTTTCAGAAATAAAAAAGAAAAAAACAGAGGGAAGAAAATTATCAAAGATACTAGCTTGAAAAATATGAAATTCCCAAAAGACATTATATATAAGCAATTTCATATGATTCAACCCAATGTTACAGAAAATCTTTCTCAGAATGGAAAGACACGAGTCTCCAGGTTGAAAATGCCAAATGAACAAAAGAGTATGAATAAAAAAAGAATCACACATCATGAAATTTCAAAACTTCAAAGATAAAGGGAAGATTTTGGAGGAGAGGGACAGAGTGGTGGACAGAGAGAGGGAAAAAGGTAGCAAGGGAGGGAGAGATCATTTACAAAAGGGTGAAGCATCCTAATGCCTTCAGACTTCTCAACAGCAGTAACTGCTCAAAGGCTGTAGAGCAATGTCTTTAAAATGCTAAGAGAAAATTATATTCAACCCAGAATTCTTTACCCAGCAAATGACCAAGCAAGTATAAGAGTAGAATAAAGATTCTTCAGACATGCAAGAACCAAATGAAATTACCTTCTAAGTGATTTTTCATAGAAAGTTACTGCAGGGTGTGCTTCAGCAAAGCAAAGGAAACTAAGAACTATGACATGGGGTCCAAGAAACTGGAGTTCCATTCTGGAGGGCGGAAAAGGGAAATCCAAAGATAATTACTATTGCCTAAGGAGCAGATTGGGCAGCGCTTGGGTGGCTCAGTGGTTGAGCATCTGCCTTTGGCTCAGGTCATGATCCTGGGGTTCTGGGATTGATTTCCACATCAGGCTTCCCATAGGGAACTTGCTTCTCTCTCTGCCTATGTCTCTGCCTCTCTCTCATGAATAAATAAATAAAATCTTTTTTAAAAAGAGCAGGTTGGGGCAGGAGGAATGAAGGTGGAGCAGGGCTGGTCTAGGGTAAGATAAAATGTGAGAGGGGACTAATAGTACAGTGGACATTTGGAAAAATTACTGAAAGATTCATAGGAACATTTGGAAAAAATAATTATAGCCACATAAATGACTGAGCAAATGTATAAAAGGAATATACCCAATAAAGGAAAAAACAGTTTAAGAAAAGAAACATAGTAATACTTTTTATGTTATAATTATTTTGAGAGGAATGGGAGAGGATAAGAAAATGAAATCCCCAACCATCTCAACAGGAAATCAATCAGAAATAAAATTTATGACTTGATAAATATCAGAATAGCATACTTATTTAGAAATTTTAATGGTAAATACCAGAGAGGGAAAGCAGTTAAAAGTATTTTTGGCGATCTTTTCTGGAATGTGGGACTGATGTGAGGGTTGGGGATAAGGAACAGCTATATTTTCTTATGAACTTTTGGCGCTGTTTAATTTTGTGCATGTATTATTGGTATAAAAATAAAAATTAATTACAATTTTAAAACCCCTGCATACTTTTCTCCCCCACACAGAAAAAGCATATGAACTCACTTTTACATGTTTCAAAGATCAGATAGCTTTTTTTTTTTCTGTTCTGATGTTTATCTAGAAATAAATCTATTCTGATGTTCTAAGTGAACCCTCTGACTCATACCTGGAGAAATATTTGCATTTATGACCTCAGAGATTTTTAGATCTCTCTGCTCATGTGAGGGAATTTGTGATTCTTCTGTCTCTTCTTTGAATTTCCCACCTCTTGGCGGTTATCAGGGGCCAGAGAGAATGCCTATTCTACACAAGGGGGCATAGTGTTTTGGCAAGTGTTGGGACATGACTTGGATATAAAAGGATTGGTTAGAGTGAGGGATCTAATCTATAACAGGTATCCTGATGGCGCCTGAAACCCAAAACTTTCATAGAGCTTTGTTGCCTGAGCAGCTGAATTTGAGTTGATCTTGCTATTTATTAGCTCTGTGGGCTTGGACAAGTTATTTAACTGACTTAAAATTCTAATTCCTCAATTAACTAAGTGGAGATAAAAAAATAATTAGAATTTTGGTGAGGATTTAACAGGATAATTTATGCAATTTATTTATTTGGCATGGTCAATAAATTAGCTATGATCAGTATTATTTTTAAAAACAACGTTGACCCCTTATGCACTTAATAAGGGTACTGAGAATAATATAACATAGTAAAAAAAAATTCATGGAGTTGCTATCAGATAGACTGGAGTTCAGATATGGGCCCAGTTACTTGCCTTCTTATGACTTGAATGGAGTGATCAAACAAAAGTGAGGTGCTCAGGGCTTCCCACTGGGGCTCATGTCAGTGAGGGCCTCAGACAGTTGTGTCTAGGATGACCAGACCAAAACTCACTTGGTAAGATTTTTGAAATTGAATGAACAGAAATCAGCTCTCATCCTAGAGAGCCATACAAGTAATGTATACAATGTGGTAAATATATTATGTTATAGATGACATGTACAATGTAGTAGATATATTATATACCTATAATATATAAAAAGTTCTTACATATCAATAAAAAAGGTAACTAAATAGAAAAACATGCAAAGGATATGTCAGAAAAAATAGAACACAATGATACCTATGTGAAAAGATTTCCAACCTGCAACATTCAAATAAATCCAAAATAATACAATAATATAGCTAGTTGATTCTGATATACAGGAAACAAATTGATATCAGTGTTTGTTTTTTTATCTTATTTTATTTTTAAAGATTTTATTTACTCATGAGAGACACAGAGAGAGAGAGAGAGGCAGAGACATAGGCAGAGGGAAAAGCAGGCTCCCCATGGGGAGCCTGATGTGGGACTCGATCCCGGGATCATGAGCCAAAGGCTCAACCACTGATCCACCCAGGTGCCTCGATGTCAGTGTTTGTTTTTTTAATTAACCTTTTTATTTTGAGATAATCATAGATACATATGCAGTTATAAGTAATAATAAAGAGATCCCATGTACCCCTTAACTAGTTTTCCCCAATAGTAACCTCTTGAAAAATTATAGTACAATACCACACTCAGGATATTGGCTTGATACAGTCAAGACACAGAACAATTCTATCACTGTAAGGATCCCTCATGTTGCCTTTTTATAGCAACAGCCAAGAATGTTATGTATATGGAACCATATGGTATGTAAATTTTGGGATTGGCATTTTTTTATCACTCAGTCAAATTCTCTAAAATTTCACCCCAGTCATGATGTTATTAATAGTTTTTTCTTCTTTTTTGCTGAGTATTGTGGGATAGATGTACTACAGGTTAGCCATTCTCCCTCTGAAGACAATTGGGTTGTTTACAGTCTGGAGTTACTACAAAGTAAGCTGCTATGAACATTCATGTTCAGTATTTTGTGGGAATTTAAGTTTTTATTTCTCTGGAATAAATGCCCAGAAGAATAATTGATAGGTTGTATGGAAAATTCATGCTTAAGTTTTATAAGAAACTGCCAAGCCACTTTTCAGCGTGGCTGTACCATTTTACATTCCCACCAGCAATGTATAAAAAATTCCAGTTTCTCCACATCCTTACTGGCATATTTTTATTAGACCTATTCTGATGGGCATGTAGTGGTATCACATTTAAGTTTTAATTAGCATTTCCCTGTCGACTAGTCATGTTGACCATCTTTTCATGTGCTTGTTTGCCATCCGTGTATTCTCTTTGGTGAAATGTCTCTTCATATCTCTTACCCAATTTCTAATTGGATTGTCTTGAGAGTTCTCTATATTTTCTAAACACTAGTCCTTTGTTGGATGCATGGTTTGCAAATATCTTCTAACCTTCTGTAGCTTGTTTTTCCCTCCTAACAGTCCTTCACAGAGCAAAAGTTTTTTATTTTGATCAAGTCCAATTTTTCCATTTTCCCTTTTTTGAATTGTGCTTTTGGTGTCAAGTCTTAAGAACTCCTTGTCTAGCCCTGTATCCTGAAGTTTTTCTCTTATTTTTCTCAAAGTTTTTTTAATGTTGAGTTTTACATATAAGTATGTGATATATTTTGAATTAATCTTGCATTAAGTGTGAGATATAGGTTGGGGTTCACTGTTTTGCTTCTGAATATTTAATTGCTCTAGCACCGTTTGTTGAAAAGGTTATCCTTTCTTCATCAAATTGCTTGTGCACCTTTGTCAACAGTCAGGCCTGTTTGTGTGGATCTATTTCTTGGTTCTCTAATCTGTTCCATTAACCTAGGTGTCTATTTCTCCACCAATACTACACAGTTTTTATTATTGTGGCTCTCTTATAAGTCTTGAAATCCATTTATTATTCTTTTTCCCATTTGCTCTTCAAATTATTTAAGCTATTCTAGTTCCTTTGCCTCTCTCTCTAAGTTTAGAATATCAGAGTTATATAAGCTTTATTAAATGAATTAGGAAGTGTTCCCTCCTGTATTCTGGGAGAGATTGTTTAGAATTGCTGTTAATAAAAAAATTAAAGAAAAGAATTGCTGTTAATTATTCATGTGGGAGAATTCTCCAGTGAAACCATCATAGTCTGATGTGAAAGTCAATGAAAGTAATCATAGTTCTAATTTCTTATTTGAGAGTTTTAAAATTATGAATTCAATTTGCTAAATAGGTATAGGGCTATTTCATATTAAGTGAACTGCAATTTGTGCTTTTTGAGTAATTAGTCCATTTCATCTAAGTTGTCAAATTTATGTGTCTAGTATTGTTTGTAGTATTGCTTTATTAACCTTTTATTAATCTTCAAGATCTGTAGTGATATCCTCTGTTCCATTCCTGATGTTGGGGATTTGTGTTTTCTCTTTTTTTCCACCAGATAGCCTGGGTAGAGGATTGTCTATTTCATTCATCTTTTCAAAGAACCAGGTTTTCTTCTTGATTTTCTCTATTGTTTTTGTTTTCAGTTTATTTGATAACTTGTCTTTATTGTTTCCTTCCTTCTGGTTGCTTTAGGTTTATTTTACTCTTTGTCCTCTAGGTTCTTGAGATGGGACCTTAGATTACTGATGTGAAATTTTTCCTCTTTTCTAATGTAAACATTTAGTACTTTAAATTTTCCTTTCAGCACTGCTTTAATGTGTCCCACAAATTTTGATGATTGTACTTCCATTTTCACTCAATTCAGTGTGTTGCTAAAAAAATTTCCCTTAAGACTTCCTCTTTGACCCATGAGTTATTTAGAAGTGTGTTGTTTAGTTTCCAAGTGTTTGGAGATGTTTCCATTTTTTTCTGTTACTGATTTCTAGTTAGATTCCATTGTGGTCAGAGAATATTCTCTGTTTGATTTAAATTCTTTTAAATTTGTTGAGGCTTATTTCTGACACAAGACATGGCCTCTATTAGTATTTGATCTTTGCACATTTAAAAAGAATGGGTATTCTGCTGTTGTTGGGTATTCTATAGTCATTTATATCCAAGGTCTTCTATATCCTGATTTTTCTGCCTAGTTGTTTTATCTATTGTTAAGACAGGGGTATAAGAATTTTATTATCATTATACTTGTGATGTGTCTTTTTCTCCTTTACTTCTGTGAGGTTTTGCTTTACATATTTTGCAGCTGTGTTGACTGGAGTGTACACATTTACCAATGCTATGTGTTTTTGGCAGATTGACGCTTTTATTATATAAAATCCCTCTCTGTCTCTAGTAATTTTATTTGCTCAGAAATATACTTTATCTGATATTTATAGTCTCTCTCCTTTATTTTTTTGAAGATTTTATTGATTTGAGAGAGAGAGAGAGAATGAGTGAGCAGGGGGCAGGGCAGAGGGGGATGGAGAGGGAGAAGCAGACTCCATGCTGAGAATGGACTCTGACTCATAGCTCCATCCCACAACCCCAAGATCATGACCTGAGCAGAAACCAAGAGTCAGAGGCTCAAGTAACTGAGCTACCCAGATGTCTCTTTCTCTGCTTTTTTTTTTCAAATGAATGTTTGCATTAATGTATTCATCTTTTTATTTTCTACCTGATTGTATCATTATATTTGAAGTAAGTTTCTTACAGACAGCATATAGTTGGGTCACATTTTCTAGTTTGTCTTTTAGCTGGTGTATTTTTTTTTTTAGGTAAGCTCTATGCCCAAAGTGGGGCTTGAACTCACAACCCTGAAATCAAGAGTTTCATGCTCTACTGACTGACCCAGCCAGGCACCCTTTAACTGGTATATTGAACCCATTTACACCTAATATAATTATTAATATTTTAAGGGTTACATTGTTATTTTTATTAAACACTTTGTTTTCTATTTGTTTTGTCTGTTTTTTTTTTTTGTTTGTTTCTCCGTTTTTCCTATCTTCTTGTGGACTAACTGAACATTTTTACAACTCTATTTTGACTTATCCATAGACTTTTTAAATATATCTCTATGTATAGCTTATTTAATTTTTGCTGTATGTGTTACATTACATATCTCTAACATCATAGTTGACAGGTATCAATCAACATTTTGCTGGTTCAAGTGAAGTGTAGGCATCTTACCTTTTTTTTGACTATTTCTGTTTATAATTGCCTTAAATAGTCCTCTATATACATGTATAACCATGTTGGACAGCATTATAATTTTGGTTCAATCATCAAACAACTTAGGAAACTCAAGAAGAAAAGGAAAATGTATTTTTTCATATTTTTACTCTCTTTGTTTTATTCTTCCTTCTTGATGTCTCAAGGTTTCTCCTTTCAGAGACCTTCCTGTAATTATTCTCTTTAGGGTAGTTCTGCTGATAACAAATTTCCTTAGTTTTTCTTCTTCTAAAAATGTTTTAATTTAGCACTTGAAAAATGTTGTACCACTTCTTTCTGGCCTTCCTGGTTTCTGATGAGAAATTCATTGTCTTTTGAATTACTTTTTCACTGTAGAGAAGGTGTTGTTTGTCTCTTTTTGTGTTTAGAATTTTTTTTCTTTGTATTTAGTTTTTAGAAGTATGACTATGATGTGTCATCTTGGTTTGGGCTCTTTGATTTCACCCTGCTCAGGATTCACTCAGCTTCTTGAATTTGTAGGCTTTTTTTTTTTTTTTTTTTACCAATCTAGGGAGTCCTTAGACATTATTACTTCAAATATTTTTTCAGTTTTCCTCTCACCCAGATTTTTCCTGTCTTTGCGAGGCTCTGATGGTACCAATGTTCAATATTTTGTTATCATCCTGCAAGTGCCTGAGGTTCTTATTCATTTCTTTTATCACTTCTATTTTCCCTCTGATTGCAGATGGGGCAATTTCTTTTGTTCTATCTTCAAGTTCATTCATTCTTTTCTGAGTCTCCTCAATACTTCTGATGAACTTGTCCATTGAGCTTTTTATTTTGTTATTGGAATTTTTGGTTCTAAGTTTTCCAGTTGGTTCTTCTTTATATCCTGTACTTCTTTGAGGAGACTTTCTATTTTTTCATTTGTTTCAAGTGATTGTTCATTAAAGATTTTATGGTAGGTGCTTTAAAATTTTAGTCAGATAATTCTAATACCTCTGTAATCTTGGTGTTGGTGTTTTATTCATTGTTGTTTTCTTAATTTAAGTTGAAACGTTCCTGCTTTTTGTTATGGTGAGTGATTTTCCATTGAAACGTGGACATTTTGGATCTCATATTATGAAAATCTAGATCTTATTTAAACCTTCTGTTTCGGGAATCCCTGGGTGGCTCAGTGGTTTAGCACTGCCTTCGGCCCAGGGCGTGATCCTGGAGACCTGGGATCGAGTCCCACGTCTGGCTCTCTGCATGGAGCCTGCTTCTCCCTCTACCTGTGTCTCTGCCTCTCTTTCGATGTCTTTCATGAATGAATAAATAAAATCTTTATATATAAAAAAAAACAGATTTAAATAAATAAATAAACCTTCTGTTTCAGCAGATTTCTTCTGAAACTGCTCTGTCAGGGGGAAGGAGGATGCTGCCTCATTACTGCCCAATGTGGGTAGAAGTCCAGGTTTCCTACTTGGCCTCTTTTGACATTGAAAAGGGAAGAAGCTCCTCATTAGTTCTGGGTGAAGTGGGAGTTCTGGCTTTCCTTGAGGCCTCCACTGAGACCCTCCTGGAAGGGTCAGGAATGCCAAGAAACTGCTGCCCATATGGCTTCCACTGATGTTATAGGTATTGGCCTCATTTCTGCTAGGCAGTAATGAAAATCCACTCCACTAAGTCTTCTCTAGGTCTTCTCTGACATCATCCTGGGTGAAATGAATCAGAAGGAGGTTGAAGGGCCTCATAACAGCCTTCAATGTGCAGACAGTTAGGCTTCCCATAAGGCCCTAGTTGGAATGGGTAGAGATTGGGCCACAATTTTTTTCTGCAGTTATTGGCCAGAAGAGGAAGATTATTATTGGAACGTTTTCTGTCTTGCTATGCATGCTGCATTTTTCCTGGTCCTCTGGCTAGAAAGAATAGATATTTTAGGGAGCTTTTGAAAGGATCTGTTTCTCTTGGTGTTTCCAGATAGTTGGCTTCTTCTCTTACTGCTTTATTATGCCCTGGGTCTCAAGTGCCTAACTCCACCTTTTAGATATTATAAATATAGTAGTGCCCAAGGAGTTTTGTTGTGTTTAATGGGAGGAATAAGGAAAAATACATTTAATCCATCTTCCCTGAAGCAGAAGTCTAGGTGTATTTATTTTCATGTAGGCCACTTTGTTTACCTCCTTTATAATAATAGGAAGAAGACTCTAAAGAAGGGGAAAATGATTAATAAGCGGTGACTGCTTTTTCTGTACCAGACAGCCTAAGATATAGTTTTGAACTCATTTTACAGGTGAGGAGCACATGTGCAGGTCTCAAGTTTATACAAGTGGCAGAGCTGGAAATCAAGCCCAGGTTGATAGCACCCAAAGCCATGATTCTTAATTCTCCTCTTTTTTCTTATTTACTCATCTCTTTCCAGTTGCTCATTTCTGGTTAAACTTGTGCCTTTTGGGGGCTGTCCGATGGCAGCCATTTCATAGAGAAGTCCCCTAAAGTAAGAGTGAGAGGAATACACACTGGAGTCACACTGCCCAATTCAAAACCATACTAATAATTAGCCAAATGCCCTTAAGCAAGTTACTCAACCTCCTCCATCACATATTCCTCACTTGTAATATGGGAATAATAGTGGACCTGCCTCATAGAGCTGTTATAAGAATTAAATAAATTAATATTTGTAAACTGCTTTGAATAATGCCTGACACAAAGGTATTAATTTAGTCCTTGTTATTATTCTTTATACACTGTTACACAAATGGTCCCTCTTCTGGAAATATTTTTCCCCATTGCCAACCCAATTCAAAATATTGCTTTACATTTATCTTGTGGCTTAGAGTGCCCTTGCCCACTGCCACTTGTCACCAGGAATATGAATATCCAATTTGGGAAATAAGAATGTGTAGTGTGCTGAGCAGGAAGCCTGGAATCTCACAGGTGCTTAGTAAAAGATTGCGATTTTGCTCTATTAGGGAAAAAGACTTCCTTTAATTCCCAATCTATATTTGTTATTCTTATTTTATAAGTTAGGAATGTGAGAGAGAAAAAGGTTGATTAACTTGCCTAAAGGCACAGGCTAATTATAGGTAGGTTTTTAAATCTTGCTCTAGTGTATGTGCACTGCCTTACACTGCCTCCCTGTGAAATGGCCTATATAGGGCAGATCTAAAAGTAGACAGTGTCACCCAGGTGGGGATTGTCAAGCTATGAGTGACTGGGAAGAATAAGGAAGCTATCCCAATATTTCAAGTGAGAGATGCTGGTGGATTCAGATATATTTTGAAGGTAGAACAAGATGTGCCATTGGTTTGGATGTGTGGTGTAAGGCAAAGAGTTAATATTGAATTATGTTTTTGGCCTGAGCAACTGAGGATATGGATGTGATTTGTTAAGAGGTGAAATGGGGAAGACCAGATTTGTGGAACATGAATCAAGTCTTATTTGGAATCAATTATAGTTATATACCTCAAATGAAATTGTCACTGTATACATGAATCAAGTTTAAGGAAGAAGTACAGGTTAGTCTAAGGAAATCCATCCATCAATCAATCAATCCATCAGCCTGTTGATGGTATTAAAACATGAGAATGGATGACTGAACTTAGTTGCGTCAAGAGAGTGAAGAAGAGATCTAAGAGCTGAGCCTGGGGTCTTCTGATACAGATTAAAATTAAGTAAGGGATAACAGTGTGTGAAAGAGCTGCTTTAATTGATTCTATTCTCTGAGTGAAATCAGAAACAAGGTAGAGAATGAGGACAGAGGATCAGGGGTGAAAGGTTGCCCTAGAGGTTGGGAGGCTGAGTTGAATAGGGATGTTGAATAGAATTGCCAGGCAACATGGAAAGCCTGCTTGAGGTTTGATGTCAGGAACTACATGCAACTTGGGGAGGGGTTATGGAATCTCAGGCAGGAGCAGCTTTGTGGGTGCAGACATAGAGCAGGCAGAGATGGGTTTAAGGGAGTTGAGGTTTGTTTGGGTAAGTGTAAGAGAGAACGATGGCAAGAACTTTGAGGCTCCCCTGAGTCAGAGTCTCCTTTCTGCTGCCCCAGACCTTGGTCCTGTTCTCAAGGCTGGTTGAGTTCTCACTGGTGCCTGCCTTCTGTCTCTGTGCTCCTTGTTAATCTCCCTGCCCAGCTCACCACATTCACCTCTCTGGGCCTCGGCCTCCCTCCTCCTCTTTCCCTCCTGCTTCCTGGTTTCATTTCTCATCCTGCCCACAAGCCAGCTCACCCAGAAAAACTGGAACCAGACTTCAAAAGGTATAGTAATAGTGACTTTCTCTATTCAACAAAGACTTCCACCTGCATGCCAGTGCCCAAGCTGATTTTCTTAGAATGTAGCCTCATTGAAATCAGACAGAGTTCTGTTCAGCAATTGGTCCACCCATCCACAAAGCCCTACTATTTGTTAGATCCCTTGTGAAATGTGAAGTGGCCTTCCACTGTCTTCTGCCATAAGGAGCTTGTTGTCTGGCAGAAGAGGCTGATTCAAGTGAAAAGAATGTAGTGGGCAGTGGCGTGTAGTCTCCCTTCAGACTGAAGGAATTATCCCGTGCCCCCCACCCCACAGCTTCTGGGAGTGCTGCTGGCAGATGCCCCCACCATCAGCCCTCTTGGGAACCGTTTTGGCTGAAGATAGCCACCTAGCCAAAGGTCAAGCTGGTCAGTGCCAGGTTATAAAGGCCCAGCTTCCTCAACCCAAATTGAGACATCGTAGAAGGGTCATCCCAGCTTCAGAATTCCCAAGGGGTGAGCTGAGGCTTTCACTGAGATTCCATCATGGCTCAGCTTCTCCTCCTCCTCAGTGCTTGCCTCTTTCCCTCTCTTCCACAGATGTTGGCCCCAAGAATATCCCTTAATAAACTCCCTGCACTCTAATCTCCATCTCAGAGTCAGCTTCCTAGGAACTCAGTTTACAATAGTAGGTTACAGGGGTGATTCAAGAAAGCAGATGTTAAGAAGGGATATTAACCATTTTTAGAAATATGCTTTTTTGACATTAACTAAAACCACACCAGTACTCTGAAATAATACCTTTACTGTGGCCTCATTTTCGGCTAAATCATAATTGTGTGCCATCTTGTGGGTCTCAAGCCCAGACCCTTCCTCAAATGTAAGTTGTGCCCACACTTTCTCCCCTACTGCCCCAATCTCCAGACCAACATACTGTTTCTTGATTGTGTATGAGGACACTTGGGATTGTGCTTACTTCTGTCACGCTGGGATCTCATAGTCTGGGCTGAAAGACAGTGATCAGAATTCGGGGCTGCCAGAACAACTGGGAATTGTGGGGCATAATTCGGCAAAAAGGCACTAGAATTCATTGCAAAAACTACCCTCAGCTGCGGGGTTATCTCTGAGAACTGAAGGAACACCATAGATTAAGTGATTATATTCATATGAGAGTCCAGAATAGGGAAATTTATAGAGTGCCCAGTATATGAATGGGTGCTTAGTGTTGGGATGGGGGTGTGGAGATGGGAGGGAGATAGAGGTTACAGGTAAAAGAGGGTTAACTTCTGAGGTGATAAAATGTTCTGAAGCTTATGATAGTGATAGTTGTGCATATCTGTGAATATGTGAAACAGACATTAGATTGTACACTTTAAACAGGTGAGTTATACATGGATTTTATTTTGATAAAGCAGTTTAAAGTAACTGGAGGAAGAATGGAGATGAAACTAGGGGCATCTGGAAGCAGGGGCTCTGATGTTGCCAGGACTCTTCCATCTGTTGAGTTTGCTCTTGCTGCTGCAGGATGGCAGAGTCGGGGGCCCCAGCAGCTAGCACTACCACCAGGGAATAGCCAGTTTATGATCTGAGTGGTCCTTAAATGCAGGACTTAGTGAAACTCCCAGTCCTATGAATTTTCTCCCTACCTACCTTGATGGTAGATAAGATGAGGCTGACAGATGATAAGGAAAGACTGATAAGGGTCTTAGTTTGGGCTCCAAGAAGCAGAGCCCAAGACAGGATGTGGGTGCAGGTAGTTCATTTAGGAGGTGGTCCTAGGCATCAGGAATGAGGAAGTGAGGAGGTGATACAGGGAAAGGCAGAAGCCAGCCTAGGATGATACTGAGTAGCTTCTGCTGTGAGCACCTGGGCCAAATCCTGATGGGGACCCTCTGAGCCAGGACTTGGCAGAGGCACTCAGGATGCAAGTGCTCAAGGGAGAACTTGTTCTCAGGGGCTGGTCCTTCTTTCACACAACCTGACTGTAAGGGCTGCCTTAAATGTTGCGTTATCCTAGTCCTTGCCTTGCTTTGAAAGACTAAGTAGGACTCACTGAACAATTGCCCACCAGAACTCCCGCAACAGGAAGCTGGGGTATCTTGTCACCGACCATGTCCCCACAGCCCCCCCACACACAGATTGAGTGTCACTAAATCTTGTCACTTCCGGCCATCAGTCTGGGAATTGAAGAGGAAGCTGCTGGCCTTCCACGAAGCACCCACTACAGATGAGGTAAACTATGAGGGCATATGGGCCTGGGTATCAGTAGACAGCATTTATTGAGAAATGGTATTTAGGGAGGGCTTTAGCATTTCCTTCCTCCCCCCACCTTCCAGTCCCTTCCGCTTCTTTGACATTTTAAGCATCGTGGAAAACTTGGAGTATGTGGCTGGGCCTCCTGGCATCTGAGAGATGCCGGGATAAGTGGCCAGTCCTGACCTGGGAAACCCTCCAGGTGAATCCTGACAAAGATCTGGAGTTCACTCCTCCTGAAAGCATCCCCCTCAAGAAGACCATTGCATAGGACTCTGGGAGATACCCTGTCAGAAGCCTAGGCCTGGGGGAGTGGTAGGCAGCCATACATAGAAGGTCTCACCCATCCATGATGGGAGCTCCTGAAAACCTCACAAAAGTTCTCTATGGCAAAGAGGTATCCTTGGGCATGCATGCCACAGGGCATTGGTGCCAGGCTATCACCAGAGCAATTCCAATAGACTTTCTCTGCCCCCTCTTTTCCTCCCTCTCCCAATGCAGCCCTGGAGGACGGAGAGGCAGCAGAGAGGGTGGGGAGGAGAAGCAGGAGGAAGACAAGTTCTCCCCTCCCCCTCCCAGCACCGCTCTCTCAGCCCAAGCAAGGCCCAGGCTGGAGGAGGGGCCATGCTGAGTGGGCAAAGGTCAACACTGTGGTAAGTGATTGAACTATTTTTAATACCTAAAAGAAACAGAGTTTTAACAACAAGTATGACACAGGAAGGTAAGGGGTCTGCTGAGCACTCATACCCATGGGGAAGAATGAGTCAACAGGTCTGCACGGGCAGTGAGGAGAAAGAAAATGTCATTTTCTGCTACAGCCCTCATGGGTTCATTCATCTAGCTTTGCCCAAACTTGCCAATATGGCACTCATTTAAAATTCTATATATATGTCTAAAATCTGCTCAGAACCTGGAAGAGAGGAGAAGTGTGGTGAACTGGCACCCTCAGATCCTCATCAGCCAGTGAGGGCTGTCCCTGCACCATTTCTTAAGCAAAGGGAATTGTTGGTTGCTAAGCAGCTACCTCAATTGTGCCTGCTGCAGCCACTCCCCATCAGAAGGGCCCCAGACAGTGAGATATAATCAAGCAGTCAAGACAGGAATATCTAAGAACTAGAATATTTACAGTAAGTTCTGAATTGGCATTCAGCCAGGACCTGGTGGTACTGTGGTCCCAGATGTCTATAATCAGCATAGTTATTAAATAGCTTGAACATCATTCCTGGGAAAAGCTACACCCTGCATGCTTGTTGATAGCTCAGTGATGCGTGGCACAAGGATTCTCCTTCCACCCTGAGACAATGGAAGGGACAGTCTAGCTTAGAGTTTGCAAATTCAATGTGTACACAGATCATGTGGGCTTCTGTTAAGATGCAGAGTTAGCTTCACCAGATCCAGAGTGGGGCCAGGATTATGCATTTCTAACTTGTTCCTAGTGATGTCAATGCTTCAGTGTATGGATTACTAAATTTCAGTAGCAAAGAGCCAGTCTAAGTTCAGTCTAAGCCCCACATTATAATCACATGAAGGAATCTGCAAAAAAACTGAGATTCAGATTTCATCAGTCTGGTGTGAGGCCCTGACACTGATATTTTTTAAACTCCCCCATAATTTTATAAACTGCTAAGACTGAGAAATGCTGATTTTGAACATGTAAGAAGTTTGACTGTTATTTATTTCATAGCTGCTCTTTACTTATGAAGATAAACATGGTTGAAGAGTTAATGCCTGCATGGCCAAAGGATGAAATCAATCTAATTCTCTCCAGATATGATTGAAAACGCCCAGGAAGTGCCATCCTATCTGCAGCTGTTATCTTACACTATTGCTTGAGATGGCCACTAACCGAAGTACCCTCCGGCTCTCACTGCCATCCAGGGGCAGACAGTGCTGCACCAGACTTGGGGACAGCCCCTACTGAATGGATTGTGGTTGCTCTGAGCTGTCTGTGCAGAAGGAGGGGAGGCAGGGTGTGTGCAAGTATGTGTGTAGGAGACATCTATACAGCTGTAATGGAAATTCTGCATGACTACATCAGCCGGAGTGCCCCTGGCGCCAATGGAGCCTTCCTCTCTGAGTCTCACAGCTGGAAAGTAGTTTCTTTATTTGATGCAAGGCAATGCCAGCAATGCTTTGAGACCACTCTGTGAAGTTCTCAAGTGCTTTTTGTATCCATTTCCTAGGGCTGCAGTGACAAGTCTATCATCAACTGGAAGCCAAAGTCCAAAATCAGGATGCTGAGAGAGCCAAGGCAATCATATCAGATTAAAGGCCCACCCTACTCAAGTATTCATCTTAACTACTAACATCCACAATGGTCCTAAATCTAAATAAGGTCATGTTTGAGGAAGAACATGAATTTGCGGGGGTTGGGGGGATATGATCTAATCCAGTACACTTTTCTTACTTATAAAGATTCCTAAGGACATCAGAGGTACATATTAGAAATACTTTGCCCAAATGCCTTCCAAAATGACCCATAAATAGGAGTCCTCTGTCTAACACTTGAGCCCAGCCCTTTCCCTTTCCAGCAACTTCGCAAGCTGCTGAATGCATTGGAAAGAATGCAGAACATGGAGCCTGGTGGACCTGAGGTTGAATCTCCACTTAGCTGTGTGACTTTCCTTAAGTTGCTTCTACTCTCATGATCTATAAAATGGGTCAATAGAGGGGATAACCAAACATCTCTTGGACACTTTCTTTTGTGTGATACACCATCAAAGAACCTTCAGAGTCATTATTTGATTAGTAAAATATCATTCTCATGTGAGGATAAGTTAGTTAACTTATAGCCTAATACCATGTTGGTGAGGAACAAATATTAGTTCTTTTTACTTCACTCCTCACCCAAAGTGCTGGCAATTTGATACTCCTGCCTACTCTTTAAGCACAGCTACCTGGATTATCTGCCTGTGCATTTCCTTTTTAAAAATTAAATTAGGGGATCCCTGGGTGGCTTCGTGGTTTAGCGCCTGCTTTTGGCCCAGGGTGCAATCTTGGAGTCCTGGGATCGAGTCCCACATCGGGCTCCCTGGATGGAGCCTGCTTCTCCCTCTGCCTGTGTCTCTGCCTCTCTCTCTCTCTCTCTCTCTCTCTCTCTTTCTCTCTCTGTGTGTGTGTGTCTCATAGGTAAATAAATAAATAAAATCTTAAAAAAAATAAATTAAATTAGGGGCACCTGGGTGGCTCAGTCAGTTAAACGTCTGCCTTCAGCTCAGGTCATGATCCCAGGGTCCTGGGATAGAGCTCTGCATCAGGCTCTTACTCAGTGGAGAGTCTGCTTCTCTCCCCCTGCTCCTCCCATTCCTCGTGCTCTCTCTCTCACTCACTCTCTGTCTCTCTCAAATAAAATCTTTTTAAAAATTAATTAGCGTAATTTAATTAATTTGTTTTTTAAGTAACCTTTACCCCCAACATACGGCTCAAACTCACAACCCTGAGGTCAAGAGTCACATGCTCTACTGACTGAGCCAGCCAGGCACCCCTGTTTTTCATGGGCAGCATGGAACAGAAGACTTGGGGATCAGCTCTGCCAGTAACTCATTGTCTTTTCATCTGGCTCTACCTTGCTGCCTTCTCAAGAATGAGCAATATCTTATACAACATGCCAGTGTGGAAAGTGGACTTCCAGGGCCTGGGAGGTACAAGGCTCTCAGATGCTGTGGGGTGTCCCTGTCCTGAGTTCAACATCAAAGTGGCCCTGAGCTCACCTGCTCCACCTCACCATCTGCCCCTACGTGAGTCTGCCCGTTACCTACACTGAGTTGTGTTCAAAACACCTTATGGAGCCTCCAGGTAACTGGCTTCTAATGTTTAAAGAAAATGTGAAACCAGCAGAAAATCCCCTCTCTGGGATGGGATGTGTGTGTGTATTTTCTTGCTTTCTTGCAGGACTTCCTATTTCTGCAGAAATTCTTCCCCTACCCCATTTAGCTCTAGAAGTCACTAGGCATCCATGCAAATCTGTCAGCTACTGCATCACATTCTTGCTTTGTTCTCTTCTCTTTCTTCTCTAGAGACATCTTCATTGAGTTGCTGGTGTGTCCTCCTGACACAGTGGACACTTCTGATGGGCAGAGCTGCCAAATCTGCTAGGTGTGGCTATCCAGGTGTCAAGCCATGGAGATGGGGGGTCCCACTCCCAGTTTACTGGACAAACCTTGGAACATTGCCTATCAACAACTGGAACATCCCATTTCTATAATCCATCACATTTTTAAGGAGCACAAATGTTTCTATCTTGTTAAGTCACAACATCCTCATGGAGATTTTATGCTGATGTTGCAGACATCAAGAAAGGGAGTTGGACTAGATAATATTGATAGATTTCTTCAGCTCTTATTTATTCATGCAAGAAGCATTTGGGGAACACTGTCACTGGATATTTGGGTTGCTCTGAGAATTTAGTACTAATATGTTCAATGCTGCAGTGACCAATCCTGCCCGTATCCTGATGTACTAGGCTACTTTCCATCCGTTGAATTGCTCAGCCACAAAGGATGCCCACACTCAACTTTACTAGATAAGCTGAACTCTTTTCCCGATGGATTAAGTTACCTTAGACTCCCACCAGCCCTATAGAAGAGTTCTCAGAGCTACAAAATCCTTGCCAACACTTGGCATTGTCAGACCTAAATTTCTGATCATCTGGTGAGTATAAAATAGCACTTCATTACATTTTTTATTTTAATTTCCCTGACTACAAATGAAATCAAACATCTTTTCTTATGTTTATTGGTCGTTTGGGTTTTCTGTTTTGTGAAGAGACTATTCAAGTTTTTCACTTGTTTTTAGATAATGTTATCTATTTCTTATAGATTTTAGAATGTCTTTATATATAATTTTGGATAAAAGTCTAAAGTTATGTGTGTTGAAAATGTCTTCTCTCGATTTTTGGATTTTTTTCTTTTTCTTTTTATGTGTCTTTCAGTGATAAGTTTTTCATTTTAATGTATTCGGCTTTACTAATGATTTTCCTAAAAGATTAATGATCTTTGTGTCTTTTTTTTTTTAACTTTGTGTCTTATTTAAGACATCAGCTGTGCATTATCAACAATAGCCAAACTATGGAAAGAGCCCATATGTCCATCAACTGATGAATGGATAAAGAAGATGTGGCATATTATATAATGGAGTATTACTCAACCATCAGAAAGAATAAAATCTTGCCATTTACAATGATATGGATGGAGCTAGAGTATATTATGCTGAGTGAAATAAGTCAGTCAAAGAAAGACAAATACCATATGATTTCACTTATATGTGGAATTTAAGAAACAAAACAGATGAACATATGGGAAGGGAAATAAAAAAGAGAGGGGAGACGCCTAGGTGGCTCAGTTGGTTAAATGTCTGCCTTTGGCACAGGTTGTGATCTTGGGGTCCTTGGATGGTCCTAGGCTCCTGCTCAGTGGGTAGCCTGTTTTTCCTTCTCCCCCTGCCTCTCCCTCTGCTTGTGCTCTCTCTTTCTGTCTCTCTCTCAAAAAATAAAGTATATTGAGAGAGAGAGAGAGAGAGAGAGAGAGAGAGAAACCACATGAGACTTAATGATAGAGAACAAACTGAGTGTTGATGGAGGAAGGTGGATGGGGGATAGGCTAGATGGGTCATGGGTATTAAGGAGGATACTTGTTATGATAAGCACTGGTGTTGTATACAAGTGATGAATCACTAAATTTTACCCGAGAAACCCATATTGCACTGTGTGTTAAGGACCTAGATTTTATGTTTTTATTTTTAAAGATTTTATCCATTTATTCATGAAGAGAGAGAGAGAGAGGCAGAGACATAGGCAGAGGGAGAAGCAGGCTCCATGCAGGGAGCCCGACATGGGACTCGATCCCGGGTCTCCAAGATCAGATCCTGGGCCCAAGGCGGCGCTTAACCGTTGAGCCGCCCGGGCTGCCCAACTACCTCGACTTTAAGTAAAAATTTGAAAACAAAGACATCAACTATGGACTGATTGTGTCCCCCCTCCACCAAATTCATGTTAAAGCTCTAAATCCCAATATGATTGCATTTGGAGATAGAGACTATAAGGAGGTAACAAAGGCTAAGTGAGGAAATGAGGATGGGGCTTATCCAATAGGATTAGAGTCCTTATAAGAAGAGACACCAGAGAGCTCTCTCTCTCATCTCCATGGAAGGCTCTGTGAAGACATAGTAAAAAGGCAGAAAGAGACCTCTCACCAGAAAAGGAATCAGCTGGCACCTTGATCTTGGACTTGCAACCTCCAGAATTGTGGGAAATTGATTTCCGTTGTTTAAGCTACCCAGTATGTGGTACTTCGTTCTGGTGGCCCAAGCAGAATAATACAATATCCTTCCTTACCAGAAGGTTACAAAAACATTTTCCTATATTAACTTTTTAAGGTTTTATAGCTTTTCTTTTCATGGTTACTTCTTTAACCCACCTGGAAATAATGTTTTTGAAAGATGTGTGGAGTATGCGGTTAAAGATTTTTCATATGGCTAATCAAGAGATTTAGCATTTGTTGAAAATTTTTTTCTTTTCTCGCTGAGCTATAATGCCAACTGTGTCATAAAACAAATTCCAACCACAAGTGTGTTTGTTTCCGGGCTCTATCTTTGGTCCTTTGATCTATGATCCTCCCTGTTCAATTATTTGGTCTTAATCAACCAAAGTTGTAAAATAATTACTGATAATCTGGTATGGTGAGACCCCACATCATTCTTTAGCAATATCTTGGCTCTTTATAGGCATTCATATTTCTAAATAAATATAAGGCTAGTTTTTCAATCACAGAAAAATATTGTGAGGGTTTTTAATAATTATATTAAATCCTTAAATCAGTTTGGGGAGAACTGACATCTTTTGCTATTAGTCTTTTAAAACGTGAACACAACATATTTCTATACCTATTTAGGAGTTCTTAAATGCCTTTTAATAAAGTTTTACAGTTTTTTCTATAAAAGTTCCTGTCCTTTTTTAAAAATTTTTTTATTTATGATAGTCACACACAGAGAGAGGCAGAGACACAGGCAGAGGGAGAAGCAGGCTCCATGCAGGGAGCCTGACGCAGGACTCGATCCCGGGTCTCCAGGCTAAGGCCCCGGGCTGAAGGCAGCGCTAAACCACTGAGCCACCCAGGCTGCCTATGGAATTCTTTTTAAGTTATATTTTATGTCTGTTGCTGAGATACAGCAATGCAATGGAATTGGGTATTACCAACTTTTCATTCAGCAATCTTACAAAATCATCTTGCTAACTTTAATATTCCATCTATGGACTGTCTTGGGTTTCCTACATTTGTAGATTCATTTGTGTTTTTTCCTTACATCCTCTGTAAACAATGATATCTTTATTTCTTCTTTTTAGTCCCTACACCATTTATTTCTTGTTCTTATTATGCAGATTAGTGTCTCTCATACTAGGTAGAAGTAGTGATAGAGTAAGCATATTTTTCTTATTCCCAATTTTTAAAAAATTTTTGTGTATTTTTTATTGGAATTCAATGTGCCAACATATAGTACAACACCCAGTGTTCATCCCATCAAGTGCCTTCCTCAGTGCCCGTCATGTAGTCAACCTATCCCCCCATCCACCTCCCCTTCTGCAACCTTTGTTTGTTTCCCAGAGTTAGGAGTCTCTCCTCTAATTTTGGTTAAAAAATTAACCCTCTCTAATTTTGTCTCCCTCTCTAATTTTTGTCTCCCTCTCTAATTTTTCCCACTCGGTTCCCCTCCTTCCCCTTATAATCCTTTCCCTGTTTCTTATATTTCATGTATGAGTGATTTAATAACCTTTTTAATAAATTTTTGTCTCAAAATATTTTAATGCAGTGCAATACACATGTGGGACAGGCCTATATCATAAATGCAGGAATTTCTTTACATTGAATCCCTCTTTATGACCAGCAGCCAGATAAAGAGACAGAATATGACTAGTCCCTGAGAGGCCCCTTTCCATCTTATTAAGTCACCCCACAGAGGTAACCAGTCTTCTGACACCTGATGAGATAGACTGGTTTTACCTGGTTTTTGGTTCCTATTTAAGTGAAATCATGTAGTATGTGCTCTTTGTTTCTGGCTTCTTTTGTGCAACACTGTGGAATTTATTCACACTATTTTGTATAATCATAGCTCATTCATTCTCATTGCTTCCGTGTATTCCCTTTTTTAAAAGAAGATTTTATTTATTTATTTATTCATGAGAGATAAAGAGAGAGAGAGAGACAGAAACATAGGCAGAGAGAGAGGTAGGTTCCTTGCAAGGAGCTTGATGTGGAACTCGATCCCAGGACCCCTGGATCATGACCGGAGTCGAAGGCAGATGCTCAACCACTGAGCCACCCAAACACCCTGCTGCAGTGTATTTCATTGTGTGGATATACCAGAATGTATCTATTCTACTATCGATTGGTACTTGGGTGGTTTCCAGTAGTATTCTATGAATAGCGCTATGAATATTCCAATACATGTTTTTTGTGAAGTATACATTTGTGTTGGGTACATATCTCAGAGTAGAGTTGGTAAACCATAGAATATGTACATGTTCCATTCCAGCAGAAGATGCCAAACTATTTCCAAAGAGTTTGCAATAGTTTACACTCTCACCAGCAGAGTGGAGAGTCTCACATAAAAATTTTATCTGTTTGCCTGCATCTTTGAGATTATTATGTGATTGTCTGATTTTTTCCCATTAATCTGTTAATACGGTGAATTACACTCATAGATTTTTTTTTCCAATAAAAAAGCAATCTTTCTTCCCTGGGATAAATCCAGCTCGGTCAAGATGTACAAATTGCTTTGTACATTGCTTGACTGAGTGTGCTGCTATTTATTTAGTTTTTATCTGTGTCTTCACTGGTGGGGGTTGGGTTCTATTTTCTTTTGGGAATAATCCTAGCCTCCCAAAGGGTTGCTAATGCTAAAATAAATCCTTGGAAGCCTCCATCACTAACAATCTTTGATTCCCAGATTCTTCCATATTGTTCAGAAAACTGCAGAATCAACTTCCCGCCTGTTAACATGGCAGGTGCTTAACCCATGCATTCCCCAGCCAGAAGAATGAAGTTCTGCTCCACCATTAATTCTTCCAGGAATCCTTGGTGATGTATGCTTGTTTGCTAACATCCCAAATTCATTGAGATCCCACACAATCACAAAGAATGAGTGGAAAGCAAGATTGTAACGGAAGAGGAAGAAAGCCTCTGCATTTATGATCTTGAGGCCCACCCTACTGTGCTGGCACAAACCAACAAATGCCTCGTTTGGTGTGAGGAGCTTCTCTCCTCTTGTCTTGCCCCTGTCCTCTCTGGGGCTGGTGCATGATGGAGAGGTCCTGGACCACAAGGCCCAAGCTTCCCCACCCTTCCTAATTACTAACCACAGTGTTCCCACACAGGAAATTAGTGAAAACAAGAATTTATGCCTCCTAAACCAAGGCAGTACAGGTATTTTTCAATGTTTCGTCTTTCAGAGAATTTCTTCTGCAGAAGCTTTCAGAACAGCACCCCTGAGAGTTTGACAGGAAATTGGATATTTTCAAGGTCTCGAAGAATCTCCTCACAAATGACTATTAATAATGAAGAGAAAAAAAGAACAGCTTTACTACTAGCAGACATCTTGGTCAAGTGAACAAGGTTAATATCACTAACATTGGGACTACCTGACATTACTTCTGTGGTGTTTCTGCCAAAAATGTTTAACCTGGACCTAATCATAAGGAAACTTTAGACAAATCCAAATTGAAGGACCTTCTGAAAAATAACTCGCCTGTGTTCTTCTAAAAATGTCAGTGTCTTAGAGACACCTGGGTGGCTCAGAGGTTAGGCATCTGTCTTTGGCTCAGGGTGTGATCTTGGAGTCCCGGGATCGAATTCTGTATCTGGCTCCCTGCAGGGAGCCTGCTTCTCGACTCTGCCTCTCTCTGCATCTCTCATGAATAAATAAATAAAATCTTAAAAAAAAAAAAAAAAAGGCAGTGTCTTGAAAAACAAAGAGAAGCAGAGGCATAGTTTCAAGTCAAATGCAAGTTGAAAGACTAGACAGTTAAATGCAAGCCATGGTCCTGGATTAAATCCTGAACCAGGAAAAAGATACTATAAAGGACATTACTGAGACAATTGGTGAAATCATAAAATAGACTTCTTAGAGAGCATTACCATGAAATGCTAATTTTTTTTATCTTGATAATGGTAACATGGTGATTTAAGAGAATGTCCTTCTTTTTAGGTAATTCACACTGAAGGGTTTAGGGATGAAAGAACATGATACCTATAACTTTTCTCCAATGATTCAGAAAAAAATATGTATTATCACGTATATAGAGAGAAAATGCTAAAGCGGGTGTGTGAAAATGTTAACACTTGGTGAATCTGGGAGAAAAATATACCAGAGTTCTTTGTAACTTCTCACAATTTTTCTTTTCTGATCTCAAAGTAACAACTTAAAAAAAAAAAAAAAAAAAGACTTCCATGTCTAGCAAAGAGGAAACCACAAAGGTAAAATGATAAGGGCTGCCTTGATGGTTAGCAACAGAACATGTAGTTATGAAGACACATTTAGCACTAGATCTCTAGAGAAGAAAGTGCTTCTCTTTTTAACAGCCTCTTGAGGCAAGGATCACCACTCCTCTTGTACAGATGAGAATGATGAGGTGTGGAGGTGAAATAAAACACCCAGGGTCACTCAGAAAGTAAACAGCTGGGCTGAGACTTCACCCAGGTCTGGGTGACTCCAAAGCTTCCAGGCACCACAAATTCCCTGGGGCTTCACCCTGATAAAGACTGGCCAGAAGAGAATTTGGTATTTCTGTCTTCTTTATTGTTAACTGTTGGATCTTAATTCATCCTGTGCTTTCTGAGACCTACCTCATGCCAGGCACTGCCTTGCATGTACTGGGTGGAGACTCGAAAAGAGCAAGATGTAAGTAGAGTCTGGTGGGAAAGACAGCCCAAAGAACATGCAGGTGAACATAAATAAGATCCATAGTGATAACATTGATTCTGGTGGCCCAGGTGAGAAAGACCTGAAGGGATGATAAATCGTAGGGAAGTGACAAAGAAAGTATGAGAGGACTAATGGAAGACAAGGACTATTTTAGTAAGATCTGTTTATGCCAACTCATCTTGGTGTTCAGCTCTCCATCTTTGATAAAAGTCACTCTCTAGGACAGGGTGGGCACCTTTCATCAAGGGGAACTTTATCTTCCTGCTTTTAGGCAGAAGGGGAAAGGCAGAGAATTCTTCCTGTATGGGCTGATTCTCAATTGCCTTTACTTCAAAATGATCCTTATGATCAAGTGGTATAAAATAAAGACTTTTCTGGGTTTCCACATAGTTTTCATAATGATTTTCCCCTTTCATTATTCATCACTCATCAGAGAGTTATTGCTAACCTCTTTAAAGGGAAACTCCTATAATTTCACCGTTTTACTAATCGAATGACCAGAGCAATGCTGGGCATATGCTAGGTCCTCAGTAAGTGTAGATCTGAGAGAAAAAAAAAGAATGTTGGTAAAAGATAAATTCTATGAATAAAGGACCATTAAAAGGCTGAGAGATTTAATCAGTTCTTCTTGCATGCAATATAGCACACATTTCCTGAGCATGCAACTAAAAATACAAATGTTGTACTATTAAACTGCACATTTCTCCATGTTCAACTCTTCAAAGCAATATTGTGGTTTTACCTTTGATCATATGTGGGCAGTGTTCCTGACTACTCTTATACAGGAAATAAATATTTATAGTAAGAAAAATATATTTTATTTGCAGCTTATTTTTGTAACCTATGTGAAGAATTAAATTATATGTATATAAAAACATACAGTATATGCATATGTAAACATAACTACTATAATTGATATATAATTATATATAAACTATAAATATATGTTAAATTATATATAAACCATAAATATATACTAAATTGTATATGATTAAACTACATATGATTTAATTATATAGATGGGCAACATTTTTTCTGATAAACTGGCTTTATTATTAATAACACATGCTTTTATTAAACTCATACTTCTGTCTACCACTTTTTTGTTAAGCAAATGTTTTGTACCCTGAAAAATATTGGTGGGCTTACAGTTAAAAAATACAGAAAACCCTAAAAGATTTTATCTAGTTTTATCCACAACTCTTTATAATGTTATCATATGAGAATTTAAAAAATACAGTACAATGCAAAAAGAACCTTAGACTATGCTTCAGAAGACCTGAGTACGGGCTCTGGCTTTACTATTGACCCACTGTGTGTTTTCACATGAGTACTTCACCTCTCTGGGCTTAAATATTTCCATTTATAAAGATAGAGTTTACTTAGATGGCCTGAGGTCATTTTCTGCCTAATGCTCTATAACAAGGATCCGTGATAGCAATAATTTATACATTTATACTTAGAGTTGATTTAAACATAGTCTTTTCTTTCTCATTATTTTGGGAGAAAAGTAGAGTGTGTTGTTTATTGCTTGCCAGGTGGAGAATTGACTTCCTGTTGCAACATAGCTGCCTCAGAGGTACTTATCAGATCTTAAGCAATAGAGGGCTACTCAGACAGACCAGGTGCAGCTACTTCTGACAGCAAAGAAGGTGCAAAGACAACTAGCCACCCAAGTTTCTCAGAAGTTTGGGAAGATAACTCACACTGTGGTATTCTCATAGGGACTTTCCTCCCATCTGTCTTGGTTTTTTTGTTTGTTTGTTTGTTTTGTTTTGTTTTGTGTTAAGATTTTATTTATTTATTTTTATTTGAGAGAGAACGTGAGAAAGAGAATAAGGAGGGGGAGGGGCAGAGGAAGAAGCGGATTTCTGCAGGGCAGGAGCCCCATGCAGGACTCAATCCCTTGGGATCATGACCTTACCCGAAGGTAGCCACTTAACTGACTGAGCCACCCAGACCCCATGTCCTGTTTTTAAAGGAACTCTGACTCTACACTGGTGTATATCCAGGAACTGCATGTTCATGCAGCCTCTCTGTACAGTGGCTCAAGTCAGGTGTCTGTGATGTGGCTGCCTATCAGCTTGTTCTTATGAATCTATGAAAAAATCACTGGGCCAGAGATATTGGCCCAAGGTGTTATCTCCCCATTTCTAATTGACATGCCTGCTCCACAGTCTGTCATAAGGATTATGGTCATGAGCTGCCCTGTCAGACACCCCAGCCTCTCTTTCTGTCCCCACTGAGCACAGTGCACTAAGCCCATTTCAACTACAGACGACCCCTCACACAGCACTTTTTAAAGATTTTGGAGCTTCCTTCATCAATTTATTTTTCATTCTGAAGTGAAGGAAGACCTTCTGGACCCTTGGAGGGACACATGGAGTCGGATTTATATGGGATATCCCTGATAGATCTAATCCAGCATTTCATTTAGGAGGCTCCAATGAGTCCAGCTTTGGATTAGGCAAATCAGCAAAGTGTAAGGATTTGTTTGGCCACAAAGCTGATCTCTGATAAAAGTAGATATATCAGTGAATCCATCGAAATCCCATTTCATTCCACCCTCCTTGAGTTAGCAGCCATCCTCACACATTCCCCAGACTTTTTACAATTAAAAACAAATTCCTGTATGTCCTTCAGGATGCCACAATATTTTCTATATTCTGAGTTCTTATTTTACCCCCATGGTTAGGATGAATTCAGACTCTGGAGAAGTGGGGCCTGAGGGGAGGTTTTCACTAAGATGCACGGAGTGTGGGCATCCATTGAGGTCCTTCAAGTCCCCAGAATCTACAGGTATCATCATTTCTGTTGTCAGGACCCTGCTTTTTAAAAAGCACAGTACATGGGGTGCCTGGGTGCTTAGTTGGTTGAGCATCTGCCTTTGGCTTAGGTCATGATCCCAGGGTCCTGGGATCAGGCCCCATGTTGGGCTCTCTACTCAGTGGGGAGTCTGCTTTTCTCTCTCTCTCCCTCTGCTCATTCTTTCTGTCTCTCAATAAATAAATAAAGTCTTTTGAAAAATAAAAAGTAAAAAGCACAGTGATACTAGTATTTACCCAAAGGATACAAAAATACAGACTCCAAAGGGTACATGCATCCCGATGTTTATAGCAGTATTATCAACAACAGCCAAACTATGATGAGAGCCCAAATGTCCATTAATTGATGAATGGATAAAAAAGATATGATGTACACACACACACACACACACACACACACACACACTGGAATATTATTCAGCCATCAAAAAAATGAAATCTTGTCTTTTATAACAATGTGAATGGAGCTAGAGTGTACCACGCTAAGTGAAATAAGTCAGCCAGAGAAAGAAATACCATATGATTTCACGCATCTATGGGGTTTAGGAAACAAAACAGATCAGCATATGGGAAGGGGGGTAAAAAGAGAAGAAGAGAGGGGGAGGCAAACCATAAGAGACAATAGAGAACAAACTGAGGGTTGTTATAGGGAGGTGGGTGGAGGATGGGCTAAGTGGGTGATGGGCATTAAGGAGGGCACTTTTGATGAGCACTGGGTGTTATATGTAAGTAATGAATCACTAAATTCTATCCCTGAAGCCAATAATACATTATATATTTTATTTAAATTTTAAAAAAATAAAAATTTGGTAGGAAAAAATAAAAATAAAAAACACAGTGCTCTATACCTCACAAAGAGACTCAGAGAAATGACAGGTGCAATTATTATTATTCAGAAACCCACAGAACTTGTTTTTGAGTGAAGTTCTCTATTACCTTTACCATGGTTTGCAACCAGATGGTGTTACTCCTTGAAGGGGCATTTGGAAATGTTTTTTTTTTTTAATTTATTTATTATTTTTTTTGGTGTTCAATTTGCCAACATATAGAATAACACCCAGTGCTCATCCCATAAAGTGCCCCCCATCAGTGCCCGTCACCCAGTCACCCCCACCCCCCGCCCACCTCCCTTTCTACCACCCCTTGTTCGTTTCAGCATTTGGAAATACTGATGGCAGGCCTGTTATCAGAATAGCTGAGGGTTATGTGGTGCCTAACTGGGGTGTCTCTCAATTGGATGGGGGCCTCCCAATTGGGTGTGGGGTGGTAAAAGAATTCCCCTCCCAGTGGCAGGGGTGGTAAAAGAATTCCCCTGAGGCAGAACAAAGGGGATAGAAGTCTATTGAATATACTGCAAGGGAGTGGAGGACAGGACAGCAGAGGAGAGGCCATCTGCAACAAGGTGGGGGCTATTTTTGAAAGGGGAAAGATGAGAAGGTATGGCAACATATGAAGTTTTCCCTTTTTTGGTAACTGTGCCTAGCTGTAAGTTGCCCATTGATCAGTTAGGGACTATGGGTATTTTGAGGTGGGCTGCCTGATGGGTCTTTTCTACATCCCATTGCTTGAGCCTGTTTGCCTTAAAGTGGGCTCCACAGGTTGCAATTGCTATTTAGTGCCCCAAGGCACAATATGTTAAACATCCTGTGAAATCAGGACTCAGGGATGAATTAGGGCACTAGTGGGCATTTCTCAGAAACCCACAGGCAATCTCTATTTTGGACACCACCATGAGAATTGTAGAACCCCCCTTCTAGCGATGGTCATTCTCAAGATGCAAAATCTCGGGTGACAAAGTCTGATTGTTTTTCCTGGGCTCAGCCTTGGGTGAAGATTAGAGCCAAGGCACCACAATTAACAGTCTCTTCCCTGAAGGAAAAGGAGGGTTTTCATACTAAAAGAAGGAAAATGGACACTGGGTGGATGGGAACAGAAACGGCAAAGTCAGCAAAAACAGATGCCCATCATGGTTACTATCAGCTGGCCAATCTTGATCAGAGCACCTCTAGGTCAGAGTATGGATCACAATTCTTTCAGGTATAAGAAACAGAAACTCAGCAGAAGCCAGTTAAATGTATTAGCCTGAAACTGTGAGATCCACCACCACCTTAGTCTATTTCCACCCATTGCTCTGGGCACATAATGGTCCCTTTCCATCTCGAAGCTGGTGACACTTACTTCCGGGAGACCTTCTTGAATTATGCCTTTGCTAATTCCTTCTTTGTTTTCTCTGTGCTGTTTGTGGGATTTCTATAACTTGGATTATAGAAATAGCCGTGGTCCTCGAATTATTTTCTCTCCATTTTTCCATATGTTGTCTTTCTGCTGTCCTTCACAGGACACATCCTTAACTTCACCTTCTTTCTTTCTTTTTTCTTTTTTAAAGAGATACATTTTTTTAAAAGATTTTATTTATTTATTCATGAGAAACACAGAGAGAGAAAGAGAGGCAGAGACACAGGCAGAGGGAGAAGCAGGCTCCATGCAGGGAGCCCGATATGGGACTCGATCCCGGGACTCCAGGATCATGCCCTGGGCCAAAGGCATGGTGCTAAACCCCTGAGGCATCCAGGGATCCCCTTAACTTCACTTTCTAAACCTTCTGTTGATCTTTAAAATATGATAGCATGCTCCAAATGTCCAGAACCACTTTTTCTTTTGTACTATAAATATTCCCTTTGGAAGCATTCAATTCTTATTTCATGAATGTCATGTCTTCTTATTTTCTTTGAGGCATTTATATCTTTGAAGTTGTCTTATCTCTGCATAGCCTCTGTTTCCTCAAAATCTTTGTTTCCTGTGTGTTTGGTCTCTAGCTTTCATACTCTAGCCTTGCCTCTCATGTGTAGTGGTTCTTAGTAGTCTGTCTGCGGTAGGTTTGAGTACATAGAACATTTTGTCAGCTATGAACTTCACCAAGTATTGCCGTTTGGACTGTTGGGTGGGGGAGCCACAATGCCCATGGTCTTGAGTGTTTCCTCACTGAGGCTTCAGAGCCTACAGAGGAGATTCTTTCCACCTCCACCTGTAAGGGATGCAGGCCAGAGGGCCTTAGTTAGCTAGGTGTGCATATGGTCACTTGATCTCTCCAGAGAATGCCAGTCTTTTGCAGGGGTGAAAGAAGGGCACCCACCTGCTTCATGGAATAGAGAAGAGGAGCGGGGGATGAGACTGCTTATCAAATCACTTTGTACCAATTCCCCCCATCATTTAAACTATTCCCTCATCCATTTAAAGACATCATTCTAGAGACACCTGGCCCAGTACATTCCAGAGCCTTTTGAAAAGTTTACAGAGTAGGGGCACCTAGGTGGCTCAGTTGGTTAAGCATCTGGGTTTGGCTCAGGTCATGATACCAGGGTCCTGGGATCGAGCCCCACGTCAGGCTCTCTGCTCAGTGGGGAGTCTGCTTCTCCCTCTGCCTCCCACTTCTGCTTGTACTCTATCCTTCTCTCTCTCAAATAAATAAATACAATCTCAAATAAATAAATAGAAAAAGTCTGCAGAGTGAACTGGGCTGATTCTTGGTTTAGCATTTGTGTCCTGGGGTCTGCCAGCCAGTTATCACTTATCCATCTACTTTCCTGGCTCTAAACCTTTGTTGTTGACTTCTTACTCTTTCCATTATTGTGATGTTATGTCTTAATGGAAATTAAAAAAAAAAAAACTGCTGAAGTTTCTGAGTGTTTTCAGGGCAAGCAAAGCAAGGCCTTTATGTTCTGTCTGCCATTTTCACCTGAAGTTTTCATGTTTCTTTTAGCTTTAGGGACTTTAAAAATACTACTCTTGTCTTCCACCATTCACCTTGTAAACAGCTGCTCAGCAGTTGGCTTTGCTCCAACACAAACTGTCAAGGACACCGTCCTTGGTCACTCCTTGCAGACACAGAAACACAGAAGACTGGACTCACCTGTTCTAAACATCCTCAGGATGGGTAGTGCCCATTCACATTATCACAATTAGCATCAAACATTCGCATAATTAGCTTTTTACCTGTCACCCACCACATCTAATCACAGGACAGAAGCCCTGCCCTATGTCCTCTCCCAGTGTTCCCTCAGGACCGGCACAGAGATTCTCACATGGTAAGCATTTGATAAATATTTATAGGATTAAAGAAAAAAATGAATGCATGAATGGAGTCAGTACTTCTGAACTAAAACAGCTTGAAATTTTTAAATGCCAGTTCTTTAAATTTTTCTCATCATTTCAAAAATCTAAGGAGACAGTCTTAGGGCACCCCATTATGCCAGTATAATTTAAATATTTAACATATTCATTCATTAATGGGAAATGCTTGGGGATACCTACTGTAGGGGTAAAGGGCAGGCCACTCCAAAAGGCATACGGATTATTTTGAATGCATGTTACTTATAAATATGCAAGTGCAAGAAGAAAAATGTGACCTCCCTTTGTCTTCAGAAAGCAGAAATAAATCTCCCATATGAAAGATACTTTCCCTGTACCAGGAGGTAGAGACATCCTTATCACCAGAGATAGAGCATTCATAGCTAAGAAGGCTATATAAACAAATCTTGTTACTTTTAATAATTTACTACCCCAGGCCAAATCCTGTTTAGAGTTCTTTGCTAATTGAAGCTCTCAAACATAAATTTTCTTTGTCTTGTCAATTCCTCACAGACCTATGTCTTTGTCTTAAATGTAGAAAAACATGCATGACATGGTCATTTGGTGGGGGCGGGGGGATCCCAATTTCATTACTGGGCCTGTGTGTGCACATAATTAAACCTTGAGTTTTTTTCTCCTGTTAATCTCTCTCGTGTCAATTTAATTTTTAGACCAGCTAGAAGAATCTTGAAAGGTAGAGAAAAAATTTTCATTCCCAACAAAGCCCACCTCCAAAGTCCCAGCAATACTCTATCACAGCATATCCTACTAAACCATATGATGTGGTTAGATAATCTGGGCCCCCTAAGTTGTAAAAAGTCAGCCAAAAACTCACTATATAAACCATGTATGCTCGTATCATAGACGTTGTTGGTGCGACCTCCACCTCAAACCACAAAATATTGAGGCATGTGGAAATGGAAAGTCTTATAGCTTAAAACTATGAAATGCCTATACACCCAAACCAGAAACATGGGTATGTTACCAAAAGAGAACTCTATGAACTCTGTGATGTTCATTAGTAGTCAAAGAAGTTGTGTTGAAATAGTTATGGGACTAAGCTGGAGTGATTTCTTTGGAAGGATTGGTGGTTATTTGATATAATGGTATATCTCAGGAGTTACATGGTTGTTGTTGTTTTAAATATTTTATTTATTTATTCATGAGACACACAGAAAGAGAGGCAGAGACATAGGCAGAGGGAGAAGCAGGCTGTCTGCAGGGAGCCTGAGGTGGGCCTCAATTCCAGGACCCCGGGATCACACCCTGAGCTGAAGGCAGGTGCTCAATTGCTGAGCCACCCAGGCGTCCCAGGAGTTACATGTTTCTGTTAAGATATGTAACCCGGTACTTGGAGACTCAGCACTATCCCTTCCTTATCTTGCTGGTTTAAGCATTAACTATGGTGTTGTTTGTTTTGTGGTTTGTGTCGTATATTAAGGTTCCAGAGAAACCGAACTAATTAGATGTATGTGTACAGAGAGATTTATATTACGAAATCAGCTATCATGATTGTGGAGGCTTGGCAACTCCGGAACATGTAGGCTCAGCCATCAGGCTGGAGACCTAGGGAAGCTGCAATTCAAGTTCTTTGAGGGTTTGCTGGCAGAATTCCCTCTCCTTCTGAGGAGGTCAGTCCTTTTCTGTGAAAAACCTTCAACTGATTGGATGAGGCCCACTCACATTATGGACAGTAATCTACTAAAAAACCTACTGATTTAAATGTTAATTCCATCTAAAAAATACCCTCACAGAAGCATCTAAAATGTTTGACCAACTACCTAGGAGCTGTCACCTCGCTTAGTTAACACAAAATGAACTATTGTATGTGGTGATTATTCAACTGCTAATAGGGTTTTCTAAGTTTTGGAGCCTAGATGAAGAAGAAGGCAATGGATTTCAATTAAGATCCTCCTCAAAGCTTTGGGACATGTGCCAATGATAGAAGTGGCAAAATCTATCAAAAATACATTTTGAAATATGTTTGCTCAGAGGGTCTTCCTTCCAGAAATCATTGAATGTGTTTGAACAGCAGGAAGTGGACCCAAGAGGCCATCGATTCTGAAGGCTGTGTGTGACTTTGGCTGTGTATGGTTTCTGTTGCTTTCTAGAATGCTGGGCCCCCCATATGGCCAAAGGTGAGAAACCAAGGCTTCTCTTTAGCCATATCACAGTCGCCTGTCTTTAGAGCTAGGGTAGAGGAGCTTGAATAAAGGCCACCCAAAAATATCAAGTCCTAATCCCTGGGATTTGCAAATGCAACCTTCTTTGGAAAAAGGAACTTTGCATATGTGATTAAGTCAAGGATCTTAAAAAAAAAAAAAAAAAAAGTCAAGGATCTTGAGATAGGAAGAGTATTGCAAATTACCCAGGTGACCCACAATGCAATCACCAGAGTCTGTATAACATAGAAGCAGAGGGAGATCCAGGTAGCACACGGGGGAGGTGATGTGAAAGCAGAGGTAGAGATTAGAGTGATGTAACCACAAATTTAGGATTGCTGCGTGGCCAACCAATAGCTGCACAAGGGCAAGCAAGGACCCTCTCCTTTAGAGCCTGGAGAGCTCGGTTCTGCTGGATGTCAGTGGTCTGGACTCCCAACTGTGAGAGAATATATTTCTGCCATGTTAGTGGTAATTTATTCTACAGCAGCCTCAGAAAACTGCTATACGGGGTGAGGGCAGACAGGTGCCCAGTCCTACAGATGCCTAGGGACCACAGCAAGGAGTCTGGCCATACAGGGACCCTTCAACAATTTCCCCAATTCTTCAGCTGACCCACATATTCATCTTGCTTTGCACTCCATTCAATGATTTACGGAGAAGTTGCCATGGACAAGGCAATTTGCTAAGTATGGAGGAGCAGTGGATAAAAGGATCTCAAGGAACTCACAATAAGGACTCCTTGGGTATAATGCAGCCCAGAAGCACCTCTGCTGACTGAGCTTGCCTCTGCCCAAGTCAAGTTGCTTGGTAAAACTCGTCCTCTACCAAGCGGTCCAGCTTTGTGGAGTTCAGGATAGAGGGTGAACATAAAGTAGACCACTCCCCTGGACTCCCCTCGGCCTCCACCCAGTTACCTTGCACAAAGCACTCCTGTGCCAGGTGCTGTGCTCTCATTCTGGCCCAACCTGGAGCCCGGGTTTGGGGAAATTCCACTTTAGTTCCTCAGGACTGCTTGGCCTGGCTGGAAAAGTGCATATGGCTCTTTCCCCCACACTGCGGGTGAAACAGGTATCGTAGTTTTTGCCATTGTGATGTGAGTCAGCAGTACCTGTGGGTCCTGAGATTCACCATCTGTGAACCATTGATCTTTGCTTATCAGGTACAAAACCCGCACAAAGTATCCGAGGGTTTTCCCCAAGCTGCGTCAGAGCATGAATGATGTTGGCAAGGGGAGTTACCCAGGTATGAACCCAGGCACCGGCAGATATTTCTAAGAGATGAGATTTGTGAGGCAAAAAGATTGGATTCGCGGGTCACGATGCAAAATGTAGAGGAATACGTAGCCACTTTACTTTTATTTTTTTACATATTTTTTTTTTTTATTTTTTTACGTAGTCACTTTATATTGTATCTAAACTGAAGTGTAACAGGGACATGGATATCACCCGTCCTGGGAACTCCTACTCTCTTCCCCCAGGTTTCCGAGAGGAACTTCCACATACCTCCAGGAGGAGGAACAGTAGTGGGAAGACCAGCTCTGGTGTTTTTGCTTTTGTTTGTTTGTTTGTTTAAAGGAATTCAGTTGGGGTGATAACATGGTCATAGCAGCACTGAAACTTGTGTTTATTTGGGGGGGGGGGGGTTAAATCCTAAAAGAATAAAGTCCTATCAGCCCCTGCCAGGATAACTCCTGCCCACTTGCCCACGGGGCTCCTTGAAGTCGTGCCCTGCCTCCCTGCTATCTTCTTGGGATGGTCTTCACTCTACAGGTGCTTGGGGCTGTGGACCCCTGCAGTAATTTGACCAACTGGGTCTGTTTTTGTCAGACCCACTTAGATCTTTACCTCTTCTATTGAGGCAAGATATGATCCTCCATGCAAGTGGGCCTACTTGGGTCTCAGCCAGCAGAAATAAACCATCTTCATCACTTCACAATTTTGTCCTTGAAATGTCTGTTGTCATCACTGTGTGAAAGAAAGCACAAAGGATCAAGTGATGTGGAGCAACCATTCTAGACAATATACAGATAAAATGAGGATATTTTTTCACCTAGCATTGTACTCTTCCAATGACTAAATGTTTGTGCAGCTACCTTAGTAGAATTAAGCAGTCTACTTTCTTTCTTTTTAAGCTTTTAAGTGCTTTCCAAGTTGTTTCTACTATAAATTACATCATATTGTAGCTTTCTTTCCCTCCTGCATTTTGGATTATTACTTTAAGTCAGGTTTACAAAAGGTGGCCCCAAGGCTCTCCCAGACACTTTATATTTATATTATATACAGACACTCCCAAGTTATTTTTACCTGAGCTCTTGTGCTCCTTTGCACAGATACTGTGTTGCAGAGTGGGAGCAGCAAACAAAGACTTTCCTGGTTGCCTTGGTGGTTTTCCTGTTACCTCCTGTTCTCAGCATATTCTCTTAATACATACTTGTGCAAATTTCCTCCCAAGTTACAATGTCCCACGGAATAGTGGTACAGCCCTATTTGCCCCCACTCCAGATTTGGGGTGAAAACACGAGGAGAACAAACCATGAGAGACTCCAATTCTAGGAAACAAAGGGTTGCAGAAGGAAAAGTGGATGGGGGATGGAGTAATTGGGTGACAGATATTAAGGAGGAGATGAGCACTGGTTGTTATAATATACGTGGGCAAATTGAATTTAAATAAAGTATTAAAAAAAAAAACATGAGGAGAGGGGTAAACTCAAGAGTGATGATTAGAGGACCACCTGTGATGTACTCTACTTTCATGTTGATACCTCCTTTCTTCCTCAGAAGCTTCCAGAAGGAAACTACAATCCTCATTCTACATACAAAGAAGCTAAGAGTGGGAGACCAATGGGCTGTAAGTCTGATTGCATTTTAGAATTAAAATTAAACAGTGGTGATACTGACAATTTTCATCACTCTCCTACTTTATTTCTTCCAAATTCCCCTACTTCTCTCTTTTTTAAAAGGCTTTATTTATTTATTCATGAGAGACACAGAGAGAGAGGCAGAAACACAGGCAGAGGGAGAAGCAGTCTCCCCACAGGGAGCCGAATGTGGGACTGGATCCCTGGACCTCAGGATCAAGCCCTGAGCCGAAGGCAGACACTCAACTGCTGAGCCATCCAGGCTTCCCCCAAACTCCCCTACTTCTAGGGAGCTCTCTTCTGATATCCCAAAGGATGTGTCCATTCACAACAGGCTTCCTTGCCCCATAATCTAGCAAGACTGCTTCTATCAGTTGGTTTCTGTCACAACAATGCTGCATAACAAACCATGAAAAAACCCTCAGTTGCATTTAATGACAAGCATTTATTGCTCATACATCTGTGGTGGTCAGCTAGGCAGCCCTGTTGATCTTGGATGGGCTCGCTTCTACATTGAACTCATGAAGTTGGCTGGCAGGTCTAGGTTGGCCTTGGTTAGGATGAGTGAAGTAACTTGACTCTCCTCCAGCTGGCTAGCTGGGGCATAGTTTCATGGTATTAGGGAGCTACAAGAATGAGCATGTGCCTCAGATCTCTACTTGCTCCATGAAACACTGGGACCATGAATGCAAGGAATCTATTGCAACCTTCCAGAAATGACTGAGTTAGAGTTGGGGAGTTTCAGGAACTTCTATAGCTCCCTCCCAACATCTGGGGACCTGTTCACTCCCTTGGGCTAGGGGAAATTCATTTAAGGTGAGCCTCCAAACACCTTCTTTTTGAAAGAGTTAACCTTTGGAACTTAGCATTCAGTTTTGACCCAACACACACTGGAACCCAGGGGCTCTGACATTTGCCAATTTTAAGATAATGAAATGAAAAGTTTGAACTTTGTAATCGCTTGGACCTGAATTTGAAGTCGAGTCTTCAGTTAACTATTTGGGTAACCACTGCCACATCACTTCACTTCTCTGAGCTTCAGTTTCTCAAACAAAAGTGATAATAACTCTCATTTATGATCTTCATGAGACCAAATGAGGATGGCGTATACAAACGAATTGGTACATAAAAGGCACTTGATAACTGGGAGCTATCAAATCAGGCTCTACTCTTTAATTGTGCCAGAAACCCAACTGAAACTGGCTGAAGCCTAAAAGGGTAGTGCTGGGGGTAGAGGGTGGGCACAAATGAATCACAAAACTGTCATTCCAGGAACACAAACAAAGAATTATATATTTTCTCCATTTCTTGGCTATAATTTTCCCTGCTTCGTTTCATCCTTCAAATAATTTTCTGCTACATGGGGGCTCAAGATGTGAGATTCTTTAAATCAATTATGACCGTGGATGGGAAAATGAAACATTCTCCTTGACCAGAACTGAATCAAGGAACTTCCTTCCTTTTAATAGTATGTGTGCCTGTGTCAATGTGATTGGCAGTCCCACAGTAATGAATGGAATGGGAGCTAGATGGATTTCCCTTTATCTAAAGATTCATTTAAAAGAAAGGATGTTGATAGACATAAGCAACAAAATGGCCATTACTTTATTACTCTGCTTAGCATAGAATGAAAAAGGGGAACATTTAATGATGATGATATTTTCAATGTACAGCATGTAAGTAACGAAATGACTCACAGAAATGATCACTGCTACCCCTATAATTCAAATATATATGCATATACACACATAGTCACCACACTTGGGCATGCTACATGTCATGAAGAAATTATACAGGCAGAAATAATACAACTTCAAGATAATGATAAAATTATCATCTTATTTTAAATATGGTTTTCAGTTAGAAAAATTTAATAGACTATTTCTTAGGGAGGTTTTAGGTATGCATACAGTTTAGGTAGAAAATACAGAAAGTCTCTGTATATGCTCTGTATTAGTCTGTTTAGGTCATCATAGCAAAATACCACAAGTTGGGTGGCTTAAATGTATTTTCTCATAGTTCTGGAAGCTAGAAATAGAAGATCAAGATGCTGACAAATTGGGTTCCTGGTGACAGCATTTTCCTAGCTTGTAGATGACCATCTTCTTGCTGTGCCCTCACTTGGTCTTGACCTGATTTGACTTTAATTACATCTCTAAAGGCAAATACCATCACACTGGGGGTTAGGGCTTCAGCCTCTGAATTTGGGGTGGGGAACACAATTCAGTCCATTAACACACCTCCCCTTCCTGCAGTTTCTCCTGTTATTAACATCTTGTATTAGAGTGGTACATTTGTTACAACTGAGGAGTCAAAATCAATAGATTACTATTAACTGAAGCTCATAGTTTATATTAGGGTTCATTCTGCATTATACATTCTCTGGCTTTTGACAAATGCATAATGATGTGTATCCACCACTACAGTTTCAGACAAAATAGTTTCACCACTGTAAAAATGTCCTGGGCTCCACCTTTTCAACCGCCTCCCCCTGAATCTCTAGAAACCACTCATCTTTTTAACTGTCTCTATAGTTTTGCCTTTTTCAGAACGTCATATAGTTGGAATGTAGCCTCTTCAGATGGGCTTCTTTCACATAACAATACGCGCATGAAGTGTCTTTGTGTGTGTGTGTGTGTGTGTGTGCGCGCGCGCGTGTGTAGCTCGATAGCTCTTTTTTTAAATCACTGAATAATATTCCATTGTGTACATTACCACAGCTTGATTATCCATTCCTCAACTGAAGGACATCCTAGTTCCTTCCAATTTGGGCCAATTATGAATAAAGCTGTTGTAAATATTCATGCTCAGGTTTTTGTGTGGATGTGTTTTCAACTCATTTGGGTAAATACTCAGGAGCATGATTACTGGATTATATGGTAAGCCTATTCTAGCTTTATAAAAAATTGCCAATCTTCTTTCAAAAAAATTTTCCAACCTCTCTCCAAAAGTACTGGTATAATTTTGCATTCCCACCATCAGTAAATGAGAGTTCCTCTTGCCCTACATGCTCTCCAGCATTTGGGGTTGTCAGTGTTTTGGATTTTAGCCATTCAAATAATTACGTAGTGTTGTTTTAATTTACAATTCCCTAAACATAATGTGTTGGGAATATTTTCACATGCTCATTTGTCATCTGTATGTGTTCTTAGGTGAGATCAATTGTTTTTAACTTTTTAAATACTGTAGGATAGCAGGTCCACCCCTATCCTACCACTCACCACAAGTAGATAAGACACCTCCCTCGAGACAAGCTCTTGCTCACTGAGCTGCACCCACAGAGGGCAGGTTCTGAAAAGAAGGAATCAGCAACACTGAAATCTCCAGAGCAAAGGCTCTGATTAAGGTATGTATTAATAAGCATCCTTGGGGGAGAAAGATAGAAGTAGGCAGGGACAGTTTTTTATGTCCTTGGGGAAAAAAAGCAAAGGGAAGGCAAATATTTCAGAAGTCCGGCAGAAGAGGTATACATTTTTCTTTAATCTTTGCATGTGTTGAGTCCACAAACCTGCAGATGTCTTAGTGGCTGCCCATGGCTCTGTGTGAGGGAAACAAGCCATGCCATTTTCTCTGCAGGATGCTGGGAAGGGTCAAAGCTCCCACAAGAGTGGGAAGGGTGATAAGAAAATACTTCTTATCACCAGGCATCTGAGAAGAGTCTGTCCTTGTGTTAGTTACAAAGGCTTCTGTCAGACAAACCACTCAACTACAAAATAGTCTAGAACTTGGAAGTCTGGTGGGTTGGAGTGTTTTCACTCGACCGACAAAATAGCAAAATATAGAAGAGAAAAAGGGTTCGGAATGCATGAGTTTTGAGTCCTGGCTCTGAGATTCAGATACAGCTCTAACTCCAGAAACAGAAAAGAGATATGAGTGCCTGCTTCCCAGGGATTCAAGAGAAATGAATGAAGGAATGCATCTAAAATGCTTGGTCCAGGCACCAGGGTGGCTCAGTTGGTTAAGCATCTGCCTTTGGCACAGGTCATGATCCCAGGGTTCTGGTATCAAGCCCCGCATTGGGCTTCCTGCTCAGCCTCTGCCTGCACCTCCCCCCGCTTGTGTTTTCTCTCTCTGTCAAATAAATAAATAAAATCTTTAAAATGCTTGGTCCACTGTAATAAATGATAGACTTCTTAACACTTCACGTGGATTTTACAGATGAGAAAACAGGGGCAAGTATGGTTAGAGGGTTAGCAGGAAGGATTTGAGGAAAGAATGAGTTATGGACCTCCCTTTATTCTAGGATATTAGTAGAGCAGAACAGAAGGAAGGCAAAGCAAAAATTATTTTTCTTTAAATAACTGTAAGACTAGTAGGAAGGAAGATGTAGGTGGAGAGACTATTCGTTTGAGAGATAACTAGCCACAAAAAAAAAAAAAAAAAGACCTACCTTCATACTTCAGAAATTATGTTTTTAAATTCACTTTGGGTACATACTTCAATGAAATTAGTATCTTTAAAAATGGCTAACTTGCTTGGCGTTTCCAGTTATAGAAAGAAAGGTGGCCTGGTGGACAGATGTCTGAATGTTTGGCGGCCAAACACCTTGGAAAAACAATGTCCAAATTGAAGGCATCTTGAGTGTATATATCAATCTGAGAATTATCATGTTATAATTGTTGCATTTTCCCTCACACATATATAGCATATGTTTCCTTTTTAATTATGTCCTCTTTGATGGCCTTCAACAAAGTTTTATAATATTTTCTATGATTGAACTGCAGTTTTTATCATGTTTATTCTTAGAAATCTTAGTAATTTTTGTTGATTTGGATCATTTTTTTCTATTGTACTTTTAAAATAGTTATTTGGATTTGGATCATTTTTTTCTATTGTACTTTTAAAATAGTTATTTATGGTGCTTAGAAGAGCAGTGAAAAAAATTGACTGAACTCTTTAGAATAGTGTGGCTATATTTCTAAAACAACAGTGCAAGGAGAAGTAAGATACAAAACCAGAGACATGACACCATTTGTGTAAGTCAAAAGTGAGCACAAAACAATATTATATATTATATACTATTGATGGATACATTTAAGTATATAAAAGTAGGGTTGCTTGGGTGGCTCAGTCAGTTAACCATCTGCCTTGGACTCATGATCTCGGGGTCCTGGGATCGAGCCCTGGATCAGGCTCCCTGCTCAAAGAGGAGCCTGCTTCTCCCTCTCCTTTTGCCCCTTCCCCCTGCTCATGCTCTCTTGCTCTCTCTCTCAAAAAAAATAAAATAAAATAAAATAAAATGATCCAAATCATACCAACAACAACAAAAAATCTTTAAAAAAAAAAAAATGTATGTAGGGCAGCCTGGGTGGCTCAGCAGTTTAGCGCCGCCTTCGGCCTAGGGTGTGATCCTGGAGGCCCAGGATCGAGTCCCACGTCAGGCTCCCTGCATGGAGCCTGCTTCTCCCCCTGCCTGTGTTTCTGCCTCTCTCTGTCTCTGTGTCTCTCATGAATAAATAAATAAAATCCTTAAAAAAAAATGTATGTAAAATACAGGGAATGGATCATGCCAGACTGGTTTTAGTAGTTGCTCCTGGGGCATAGGGAGAAGTTGTGTAGTGAAAGAGAACTTTAGCTTCATCTGTATTGCATTAGGAAAGCAGGAAGGAAGGAAGGAGAGGGAAGGAAACTAAAAAAAAAAAAAAACAAAAGCAAATCTGACAATATGTTAGCAATTGCTAATTCTGGGTGATGGAACTACGGGTATTTAGATTTTCTTCATAAATTTTGGCTTTTCTTATGCCACCCAGTCCCCCCTGTATTGGTCAGCTGGGGCAATTGTAAATTTTCAAAACATGTTAATAGACTATTGTCTAGAGAAACTTTAGGTTTCCAGGAAATTTGGAAATTTTGTCCTGTCTCTGCTGGAGTGGAAAGGTCTGGGGCTGTGGGAAACAAAGTACTTATTCTAAAATCTACAACCTTGTTGAGGCAAGGTAACAGAACTAAAACAAAACGTACTAACATAAGCAAATGGATTTTTTTCACCCACTTGACCAACAGTTACTGGGTAATCACTATAAACAAAGATCTGTGTCAAAGGCTGTAGGAAGCTCCCTAGAGGCCCTAGCTGCTGTTGAAATGGCTGATTAACTCCAGGGGTGGCCTCCTTGTGGAGTGGCTGTTCCACCACACCTTTGGTGTCCTTTCCAGAAATAGCCTAATTTTTGTGGTATGGACAGGCTTCCAGGTCTTCAAGTTCTGATTCATCTTTGTATGACGACTCCCTCAACTTACCTCTGTCTTGCGTTTGACAATAAGCTGCACAGAGAAGCCAGGCTGCCCCTTAACATTTGGCTTAGAAATACCCCAGCCAGATATCCAATCTTCCGCAAAACCCTAGAACGCAACTCAGCCAAGTTCTCAGCCACGTACAGCCAGAATCCAATTCTTCCACTTCCAATAAGGTGTTCCTCATTTCTGTCTGAGACCTCATCTTTAACATTCATATTTCCACCCCTTTTCTGTTCACAATGATACCTGTATTCTCTGAGGTGATGGAAACTCTCCAGCCTCCTCATTTCTTCTTGCACCCTTAGCATAATCACTTTTATCATCCATATTTCCGCCAACAGTCTCCTCGAGGCAACCTTGGCTTTCTCTAGCATGCGCCTCAGGATGCTTCCACTCCACTCACTAGCCACTTCCAAGCCACTTAGGTATTTTGTTATAGCGGCACCCACCTCTCAGTGTCATAATCTGTACCAGCTCAGGCTGCCATAACGAAATGCCCCAGACTGTGCGGCTTAAACAACAGAAATTAATTTTAACATGGTCCTGGAGGCTACAGGTCCAAAACCAGTGTGCCAACAGGACTGGTTTCTGGTGAGACCTCTCTTTCTGGCTTGGAACCATCCATCTTCTTGCTGTGTCCTTGCATGGTCTCTTTCCTGTGCATGCAGAGAGAGAGAGAGAGAGAGAGAGATTGCATGGTCGGTTTCCCCTTCTTCTTATAAGGACACCAGGACTGTGGATTAGGGCCCCATCCTTATGATATCATTTAACTATAATTACCTCCTTACTGGCTCATCTCCAAATACAGTGACATACGTGGTGTCTTGGTCAGTTTGGGCTGCTGTAACAGAATAGTACAGACTGGATGGTTTATAAACAACAGAAATAGAATTCTCACCATTCTAGAGGCTGGGAAGTCCAAAATCAGAGTGCTGGCAGGCTCTGGTGAGAACCTTCTTCTAGGTTACTGACAGCCAACTTCTCCTTGTATCCTCATGTGGCTGAGAGTGGAGAGAAGAAGCAAGCTCTAATGTGATTTTTATCAGGGTACACCCCTCATGACCTCATTTAACCAAATAACTTCCCAAAGAACCCACTGCTTAATGCCATCACAAAGTAGGGTAGGGCTTTAACATATGAATTTTGGGAGAACACAAATTTCAGTTCATAATAGGGCTTTAGGACTTCAACATGAATGGGGTGGGATGGCTAAACTTCAGTCTATATTTTTAAATAAAAAATATTTTTAAGGAATGAATCTCTTTTAGGTGCTTTTCTGACCTCATTCTCCTTCCTTGATGGATTATACACTGGAGCCCAATGTGACAAAGATAACAGACTACTACTATCCTGATATCATCTCAAGCCCCTGTGATGGGGAACTTATCCAAAGAGACAGCAAGTTGCTTCTTGCCGTCTTTTACTGTGTCTTATTTGTATTCGGTCTTCTGGGAAACAGCCTGGTCATCCTGGTCCTTGTTGCCTGCAAGAAGCTGCAGAGCATCACTGACATATACCTCTTGAACCTGGCCTTGTCTGACCTGCTTTTTGTCTTCTCCTTCCCCTTCCAGACCCACTATCAGCTAGACCAGTGGGTGTTTGGGACTGTAATGTGCAAGGTGGTCTCTGGTTTTTATTACATTGGCTTCTTCAGCAGCATGTTCTTTATCACCCTCATGAGTGTGGACAGGTACCTGGCAATCGTCCATGCTGTCTATGCCATGAAAGTGAGGACAGCCAGAATGGGGACAGCCCTGAGTCTGGCTGTGTGGCTGATTGCCATCATGGCTACCAGCCCATTACTAGTATTGTACCAGGTGGCCTCTGAAGATGGCTTTCTACAGTGCTATTCATCTTACAATCAACAAACTCTGAAGTGGAAGATCTTCATTCACTTTGAAATGAATATCTTAGGTCTGTTGATCCCATTCACCATCCTTATGTTCTGCTACATTAGCATCCTGCACCAGCTGAAGAGTTGCCAAAACCACAACAAAACCAAGGCCATCAAGTTGGTACTCATTGTGGTGATTGCATCTTTACTCTTCTGGGTCCCATTCAATGTAGTCCTCTTCCTCACTTCCCTGTTCAACATGAACATCTTGGATGGATGTGTCCTGAGCCAGCGGCTGATTTATGCCACCCATGTCACAGAAACCATTTCCTTCACTCACTGCTGTGTGAACCCTGTGATCTATGCTTTCATGGGTGAGAAGTTCAAGAAACACCTCTCAGAAATTTTTCGGAAGAGTTGCAATCACATCCTCTTCTACATAGGAGGACAAATCCCAAAGGAAGGCTTGGAGAGGTCCCACTCCTCCTGTCAACACCCCTCCCGTTTCTCCACCACAGACTACATTTTGTGAGTGGGTGCCTGGAAGCAGCTCTTCATTTAGGGGACAAATGATTTACATTGGAGTCTGAGGCTACGTGAAGGGATACTTTTAGAAATGTGGTTACAGACAGATGGCATATTTCATGATAGTTAATGAACTCCTATTGCAAATTAATTTTCTCAGGTTTTGAAAATTTTGTTACCATTCTCTGGAATATCTCACTATTATAATAGGAGCTTTGTAATTTTTTTCTTAGTTTTTGTAGTGTCTTTATCATATATCAACTTAAAATTTATCAAATGCTTTTTCATATATATTAAGGTGATCATATAGTTATTCTCTGTTATTCTGTTAATTCAGTGAACTACATTGTGTGATTTTCTTATTTTAAGTCAACCTGTATTTTCCCTGGAAAAGATGACCTCTTGGTCACAATCATTTTAATAAATAATTGGATTCTCAGGGTTTTCGTGTCTGTGTTCATGAGAAACATTGCCCTATAATTTTCCTTTTTAAATGTCCTGGTCAGGGATCCCTGGGTGGCGCAGCGGTTTGGCGCCTGCCTTTGGCCCAGGGCGCGATCCTGGAGACCCGGGATCAAATCCCACATCAGGCTCCTGGTGCATGGGGCCTGCTTCTCCCTCTGCCTGTGTCTCTGCCTCTCTCTCTCTTTCTCTCTCTGTGACTATCATAAATAAATAAATAAATAAATAAATAAATAAATAAATAAATAAATATTAAAAAAAAAAATAAATGTCCTGGTCAGATGTGCAACAGCATGAATGGACCTAGATGTATTATGCTAAGAAATGAGTCAGAGATAGAAAACCAAACACAATGCGATTCCACTCATATGTGAAATTTAAGAAACAGAACAAATGAAAAGAGAAAAAGGAGATACACAAAAAAACAGATTCTTAAATACAGAGACTGAACTGGTGGTTGCCCAGAGGGCAGGTGGAAGGGGCTGGGATGGGTGAAATAGATAAAGAGGATTAAGAGGTACAAACCTCCAGTGTTAAGATAAACCAGTCCCCAAGATGAAAAGTACAGCATAGGAAATACAGTCAGTAACGTTGTTTGGTGACAGGTGGTGGTGCCTACACTTACTGTATATGAGCACTGAGACATGTACAGAATTGTTGAATATTGTATACCTGAAACTAACATAACACTATATGTTAATGTATATTAAATTAATAATTTTAACAAATATCATAATATTATATATATATTTAAAGTTTTTTTTTATTTATTCATGACAGACACAGAGAGACAGGTAGAAACATAGGCAGAGGCAGAAGCAGGCTCCCTGCAGGGAGCCTGATAAGAGACTCGATTCAGGGACCCGGGGATCATGACCTGAACCACAGGCAGACGCTCAACCACTGAGCCACCCAGGTGCCTCAATGTATATTATTATATATTATATTGTATACAAATATACAAAATATATAATGTTATATATTATATAAATACCATATATAAATATAATAAATTAATATATTTTTATTTTTAAAAAGTCCTGGTCGGATGTGGCCTCCAAAAATGTGTTGCAAAGTATTCCTTTTGCTGCTAGTCTCTGAAATAGTTTGTGCACAATATTGGGTGTTATGTCTCCCCTTAAAGGTTTGGTGAAATCAATTAGTGAAGCCATCTGGGATTTCTCTTCAGGACGATTTAAAATTATGCTTTCAGTTTCTTTGGCACATAAAGATTATTCAGACAACTGCTTGTCTCAGTTTGGGAACGCTGTGATTTTTAAGGAAATTTCCCAGTTTAAGATGTCAAATTAGCATAAAGTTGTTCCTAATATCTTCTTATAGTATTTTTATGAGACTATGAAGTGATGCCCTATTTCATTCCTAAAATTGGTGATTTGTATTTTGTCTCTTTTTTGTTCCTGATCAGTCTTAGGAGGTTTATCAATTTTATTAATCTTTTCAAAGAACCAGCTTTTGGCTTTGTTGATTTTCTGTTTTTGTCTTTACACTGATTTCTGCTCTTTAGCTTTTTGTTTAAGATTTTTAAACTTAGGGGGCACCTGTGTGGCTCAGTGGTTGAGCATCAGCCTGTGGCTCCGGTCGTGATCCTGGGGTCCTGAGATCAAGTCCCACATCAGGCTCCTCTCAGGGAGCCTGCTTCTCCCTCTGTCTGTGTCTCTGCCTTTCTCTGTGTGTTTCTCATGAATAAATAAATACAATCTTAAATTTTTTAAAAAATTTATTTCAAAGAGAGAAAGAGTTAGTGTGAGTGGGGGAGTGCAGAGATAGGAAGAGAAAGAACTCAAGCAGATTCCCAGCTAAGTGGGAGCCCATCACCACATGGGGCTCTACCCAGGGCTCCATGAGGGGGTCCATCTTCTGACCCTGAGATCAGGACCTGAGCGGAAACCAAGGGTGGGAGGCTTAACCGACTGAGCCATCCAGGCGTCTCTGCTCTTATTTTTATTTCACCTGCTTTCCTTAGGTTTAATTTCTATTTTATTCTAGCTTCTTAAGAAGGAATGTTAAATCACTGATTATCAACATTTGTTTTTGAAAGATGTGCTTTAGAGCTACAAAATTTCCTCTCAGCCAGGCTTACATGGCATCCCACACATTTACATGTGATAGATTTTCATTGATTTGCAATTTAAATTATTTTCTGTTTTTCATTGTGAAGTCTTCTTTTTATCATGAGTTGTTCAGAAATGAATTTAAAATTTCCAAATATTTGGGGATTTCTTTATGCCTTAGTTTCTAGTTCAACTCCACCGCCCTCAGAGAATATATATGTGTGCATTTGGCTTTTTGAAATCTATCGAGAATTGTTTTATGACCCAGAACAGGGTTTATTATGGTAAATGTTCCCCGTACATGTGAAAAGAATGGGTGTATTGAGTGGTTGCTGGCTGGAGCTGGTTAATCAGATTGCTCAAGTCTCTATTCTTTCCTTCTTCTTCTTCTTTTTTTTTTTTTTAATTTATGTATTCATTTATTCAGGAGACCCACAAAGAGAGAATCAGAGACACCGGCAGAGGGAGAAGCAGGCTCCCCACTGGGATCCTAATGTGGGACTTGATTCCAGGACCCTGGGATCACAACCTGAGCCGAAAGCAGATGCTCAATCACTGAGCCACTCAGGTGCCCCGCTGAAGTCTTTATTCTTGCTGATTTTTGCTGTTTGCTTATTCTATGAATCACTGCAAAAAGTGTATTAAAATCTGTGTTCAGGCGCCTCGGTGGCTCAGTGGATTAAGTGTCTGCCTTTGGCTTGGATATGATCCCTGGGTCCTGGGATCAGGTCCCACATTGGGCTCTCTGCTCAGTGGGGAGTCTGCTTCTCTCTCCCTCTGTCTCTGCGCCCCCTGCTTGTGCACTCTCTCTGTCAAATAAATAAATAAAATCTTTTTAAAAATAAAAAAATTAAAAATAAAATAAAATCTGTGATTGGGAGTTTGTCTATTTTCATTTTAATCTCTTTAAATTTTGCTGTATATATCTTGACACTCTGTTATTAGGTGCATACAAATATAAGATTTGTATACCTTTTTATTGAATTGACTCTTTGGGGGCATCTGTGTGACTCAGTGGTTGAGCATCAGCCTGTGGCTCAGGTCGTGATCCCAGTGTCCTGAGATCAAGTCCCACATCAGGCTCCTCTCAGGGAGCCTGCTTCTCCCTCTATCTGTGTCTCTGCCTCTCTCTGTGTTTCTCACATGAAACATATAAAACATACATATAAAATACATACATACATTTCTCACATGAAATATATAAAATCTTTTTTAAAAAAAAAGAATGAAAAAAAAAAGAATGAACTCTTTTATCATTACTAAAGTTTATTTATTTGTTTGTTTGTAATCTCTACACCCAATATGGAGCTCAAACTCCTGATCTCAAGATTCTCATATTTTTCTGATTGAGCCAGCCAGGTACCCCGACTCTTTTATCATTTTTTTTCTTTTATCATTATTAAATATTTCTTTTCCTCCAACAATACTCCTTGTCTGAAAGTTTGCAATGTTCAGCATTTATATAGCCACACCAGTTTTCTTTTGATTAGAGAGTGTGTGTTGTGTTTCTCTATACTCTTCTACTTCAAGCCAAACTATGTTCTTATACTTCCTTTCTCTCCTGTAAATTTAGGTGGGATTTTTTTTTTCTTTTTGCACAGACAAGGTTTTATTACTACGAAGATACATAATACATATAAAATCTAAAAATCACCTTTAGATGGAATATTCTCTTGGATCCCATTACATAGTACACAAAAGGTTGATTTCTGATTCCAGAACAATTATTTCTTTTCTTTTCCAAGTTAACAACATAATTTCAATAATAGATGATACATTCTCCAAAAGTGACACACATTATATTGACCGTATTGTAAATAAATGCCTGGAGGGCAGCCTACTCATTTTAGGATAGCATCCAAACAGCTTCCTTGAAATGTTCAAAATATGCTTAGGATATTCACATACTACTCCTGCAAAAAATGTAACTTCTGAAAAACATGAGAAGGTTGCTTCTTACCCCTGCTTCAGACACAAATTTACTTTATTCTGAATATTCCCCCAGCTCCATTATTAGGTCAGGTCACTAATGACAAAAGACAAACTCCTCATTCTGAATGTCCAGACACTGAAATTCTGAAACATAACCTTATAGCAATTTCCTGATAATCTGTGTTTTTGTGGAACTTTCATTATACTGTCACCTCAGTGCTTAGTAGATCCTCTTTTCTTGGAGTAATTTCTTACATTGATGCCAGTAAGTGCGATATGTGCTTATATAATTGTTGTTGAATGAATAAAGGAATGGGCCCCTGAAACAAGACAGGGTTAAGAACTTAGGTGAGGTAGGTAGGTAGGACCATGTGTCCTCATTCCCAGACACTGAGGTTATCTGCTCTCTTCCTGGTCATTGTTAATCACCCTGGTAACCCCAGCTGGGTGTGCCAGGTAAAGGCACTGTCCTTCCCAATTCCTCACCTGTACTGTACCTGTCTAGTCTACAGGAGTCACTGGGTGGGAATAAGGAGATTCTAGGAGTGATTGTGCACGGAGTAGAGACAGCATGGGACCCAGAGACAGGAATTTCTGATTCTAGTGCGGGCTCTGCCCAAACCTCACTGTGTCTCCCCTCAAGGCCTGCTTTCTCACTTCGAAAATGGGCAAGTTGAAGTAGGTGGTCACGAAGTTCCTTTTCTGGCCTAACATCATGTGAGTCTAGGATCACCATGTTCAGACTTGTACCTAAATCTCAGGCTAATGCAAGCTGCACCAGAGGGGTGGGAGATGTTTTGGGGCACAGAGCACCTTGAGAAAAATACCCACACATAAGCGAAGTTTTGACAACAGTTTTGAATTATTCAGAGTCCCCATCCAGCCCAAGTTAAGTGCTCCTGATAGAGGTGTTCAGATTTACCAGGGATAGCTTTAGCATCTTAGCAAGGTCTACCTCTTTAAGAAACTGCACAGAGCACCTACAACCTGAAAGTCATATCCATGATCCATTTGCAGTCTTCTCTATGAATTCATAATAAAGCTCCACCATGATGGGCCTCCACCCAGCATTGGGATGGAGAATAATCCTTACACTGGACTGGAAGTGGTTGCTGAAAACCTAAGAAATCCAAAAGAGGTGCAGTCTAGACTTCGCCTGATACTATCCTGATTTGACTCATTAGTTCACGCATGTATTTAATACACAGGTCAGTTTTCACCAGGAAGAGCAAGTACCAAGGTCCAAAGGTGAAATGGACCATGTCAAGTTCCCAGAACTGCAGAAGCAGAAATGTTTAGTGGTAGGGAAAGGAGGCCAGGGAGCAGGTCGGAGAGAAAGGCTGGGGCCTGGCCTGCCATGTTAAAGAATTCAGGCTTTATCCAGAAGAGTTATAGGTAGGAGAATGAAATGGTCAAATTTGCATGTTGGAAGGATCCTTACTTGCATATGGGGACTTGCAGTCTGGTTAAGCCCCAATGACCCTGGTGGCACACAATTCAAAGACAGTCTTCCCTGGCACTTCCTTGTCCTGCTCCCCCGTGTCATCCAGGCTTTGGTCCTAATATGCTTCACCCTGGTTGGCCATTTGGTTTACTATGCCTTCTTACTTGTATGCCCTCCTCCCAAGGATTTTGGATAATCCATCATACGGCAACATTTTCTTATACCTTTCACCTGGTTATTATTCATGTTCACTGGTACAAATCAGTTTCTACTTTTTTCTGGCTTATTTATTGGCTTACTCACAGTTTCCTGTATACACCCTTTCTCATCTATACAGATGGAAAGAAATATAGATTCTCATTTATAGAGAGATGGGCTCTTCAGGGGGGAAAAAGCCTAGTAATGGTCTCCAATCCTCACTGCCCACCTGCTGGGGGCTCTTTTGCCAGCAAGTAGATAGTAGAGCAGTATTTGAATTCAGTTTCCATAACTTCTTCCCATTAGTATACTGTACTTCCAGCTGCTTGTCCCCTAATTGCTCTGAGCATCAGTTTCCTAGTCTGTAAAATGAGAATGACACCCCATCAGTCAGGTTCTGTCCCAGAGGCCAGGCACCATAACCTGTTGGGGACAGGGCTCGTGCTCCCTCTCGTGGCCACTTTGAGCTGCAATTCTGAATGGGTGAAGGAGCACCAGTGGAAAGGAAGGGCAAAGGCTCGGAAGTGGCATTGAAGGGACAGGAGGAGTCAGTTGGAAGACTTCTGGTTTCATATACCTAACCTGTCATGAGAGTTTCTGCTTTGAGATTCTCAGCAAAAGTGCAGGTGTTTGACAAGTGTTTGGATTTTATGTATTGAAAGCTTCACCTTTGGACTCTAACTAAGTCCTCTAAGCCCTCCCCATGTCCCTTGGAGATAATACTGCCCAGGAAAATCTCACCTAAATTTCAGACCTTGGTAATTAGAGGAGGGGACATATTTGCTTATTTTATAGACAGGATTTTCACCTGCCAAAATCAGTGCATTTCAGATTAATATTTGTTATTCAGTTGATAGAAACTGTGGCATCCCGAATTCATGGGCAGTCCATTCCTCGCTATTAACCTCTTCTCCTCTCAGAGGAGTGTGGCACTAGGTGGGAAGCTAGGACAGCGGGGTTTCCCGAGGACCTCCCTCAGGGTCAGGGGCTTTCTGCCTTGGAGATCTGCACTGCCTGAACAGTCAGTTTCCAGCCTGAGTTCCCCAACCTGACCTGACTCTTCTCTCTAGTTCAAATGATAGAAGACACCCACCTCCTCCAGATCACATAGATGGAGAGACTTGGCTTTGAATATGTCATCTTCCACAGTGACCCAGAGAACAAGTGTGTCTGCTTGTTCTAGCCTGGGCACCTCCTGGAGGGGCCATCTGGATGAGGCTGGAGGGCCAGCCAAGCCAGCAGCTCAAATGGGCTTTTTCTTGGCCAAAAAGCAGGGAGAGGGCCCTAGGCTGGCTGAGTCTGTGGCTGCCATGAGCAGGTTCTCAGTTACTGCGAAACAGAGGAGCATAAACCTCATTCTGTTGGCTCCCTGGAGAAGGGTAGCTCCACCGGCCCCTCAGCGATCCACCCGAGATAGGGCCCACTCCCTGTTTAGGGATCTCTTCACTGGTCCTCAACCTCCTAAATGGCAGTGGAACACACAGTGGAGGTTAAACATGATCAGAGAGAAAACTGCATCTTCAGTTTGAGTAGATGGCAGACCCTGTGCAAGGAGCTTTAGTTATGTTAATTCCTCACAAAAATTCTTAGAAGGAGGTAGTCCTTTTTCCTGTCTTACAAATGAAGACAAAGATGCCCTGAGTGGTTATGTGACTGAGGTCATGTGGCTAGAAACATGGGATTCAGAGTCGGGTCTCTATCACTGTGTAATTCTGTTTCCACCAGATGCTAACCCAGAAGGGTATACAAGATTCAGCAGAATTTGAAGTTGAGGCTGGTGGTGGAGCAAAGGGTTTCTTCTGCCACTTTGAATAGCTCATCCCCTTCTAAACAGGTGCTGCAGCTTACTTTAGACAACTTTACTTGTCTTCCCCTGGTGTATGTTTTCTCTTGCTTCTCTGCTCCACTCTGAGGGAGGTAAGAATTTGATCTTGGATGACAGGGAAGCCTGCACCATTTTGCCCCACCAGCACCTGGCTCTGCCAAGTGAAAATCTCAGGCTAATGCAAGCTACACCAGAGGGGTGGGAGATGTTTAGGTGACTATTGGTGACTATTTGGTGACTATTAGTCATGGTGACTATTTCTCCCCTCATCTGGCCCTGCAGGATTATCCAGGGTGGTGTGCTGGACACCATGATAGATGCCACGTTTTCCATGATGGCTTACAATAGTGCCAACGCAGTCTTTACAGGAACCGTGAGCATCACCTTCAAGAGGTCTGTTTTCTTGGGGTGCCTAGGTGGCTCAGTGAGGTAAGCAGCAGACTCTTGATTTCAGCTCAGATCATGACCTTAGGGTTGTGAGATCGAGCCCCCGCCTTGGGCTCACACTGGGCATGGAGCCTGTTTAAGAGTCTCTCCTTCTTTCTCTGCCCCTCCCTGTCCTGACCTCTCTCTCTCTCTCTCTCTCTCTCTCTACGTTTATTTTCTTGCCTGTGTCCAAGTTAGGAGTGAGCCCTGTGGGGTTATACTATGTGTTACGACGGACAATAAGTACTCATGCAGCAATCCTGATGTCAAAGGAATTTCTACTTTTGTTTTTCTCTTGGGCCAATCTTAGATGTTCCTTTTTTATCCAAGGACAAGGTAACAAGTTTGAAGATGGGGGGATCCCTGGGTGGTGCAGCGGTTTGGCGCCTGCCTTTGGCCCAGGGCGCGATCCTGGAGACCCGGGATCGAATCCCACGTCGGGCTCCCGGTGCATGGAGCCTGCTTCTTCCTCTGCCTGTGTCTCTGCCTCTCTCTCTCTCTCTCTGTCTCTCTGTTACTATCATAAATAAATAAAAATTAAAAAAAATAAAAAAAGAATGCTACCTTTCTTTAAAAAAAAAACAAGTTTGTAGATGGGTAATATGTTCAAACCTGAACATAATCTACATAGGATTTTTGGCCACCTCTGATTTGGGAAAACACCAATCAATGAGCCTGTAGTCAGTCTACAAACAATTTTGGGCCCCAACTGAAGTAATTCCTTACAGTTAATGTCTTACTTAACACTTCCATGCACATTATGTCATTTGATCTTTACTGTAATCCTGGAAGGTAGGTACTTTTAGCTCCAATTTGAGAAATGCGGAAACTGAGGTGAATGCACAGCAGCAGTTGACAAAGTCAGGATTGGATGCAGATATTACCACTGCTTCCCAAAGACCACTTTCTTTGCACGCTACTGCTCTGCCTCCATGGGCTCTCAAGGGCACACAGGGATGAGGAGGACACAGCTCCCGTTCTCCAAGAAGGGAGAACCAGGTGTATTGGTCAGAGTTCTCCAGAGAAATATATGTGTGTGTGTGTGTGTGTATGCACACATTTAAAAAATTGTATTAATATATATCAATATAGCTAGTATATATAAGTACATTAATAGATTTATTTCAAGGAATTGGTTTATGCAATTGTGAGGATTGGCAAGTCCAAAATCCACAGGGCAGGCCATCAGGCTGGAAACTTTCGGGAAGAACTCAAGCTGCAGTCCTGAGGCAGAATTTCTTCTTCTTTAGGGAAGCCTCAGTTTTGTTCATAAGGCCTTCCAGCTGGTTAGGTTAGACCTGCTCAGATTATTAAAGACAATCTCCTTTGCTTACAGTGTACTGATTGTAGATGTTAATCCCATTTACAAAATACCTTCCCAGCAACTCATAGATTGGTGCTGATTGAATAACTAGGGATTATCACCTAGTCAAGTTGACCCATAAAACTCAGCATCTCACAAGGAATACTTGTTTACTGATAGGGCCTTTCTGCTGAAGATGAAGATGAATACAGCTTGCCATGTGTGGGTAGAGCTACTTGATAGTCGATGAACTGCAAATGCATCCTGCTCACCACTGTGGGCAATTCAAACTGGTCAGGAACTGGGAGAAAACACGTGCTTATGTTTGTGAAGTTTTAGCCAAAAGGTAGTATATGTTTCCTCACTGGGAAGACAGCAGGAAAATGCAAGGAACTTGATCATTGCAAAAGATAGGGAAATGGTTTGTCACAATGCTGTTAGAGAGGTTTGTGGCTTCTATGTGCTGATTAAACACACAATGCCATATGGCCTGGGTTTGTTTCACAGCTCGACCCTGATATTTTGGCTCTTGGAGTAAAATCCCAGGACCCCTACTCTGTGGGGACATACCCCCAACACCTCACACACACCGTAGAGTCTTCTACCACTTTCTCAGAGACGAGCCCATGAATAGCTCTACCTCCTTGCTCTCTCTCATAATCTGGTCATCCCCAGCTCAGTGGTGAGGCTGGAGGCAAAGGTCAAAGGTCACTGGCACAGAAGAAAGAAAGCCTGAAGCAGTGACAGGACCATCCTTTCTGCCGAAGCTTCTGGTAAAGCCATTAGAATTTTTTCCCTGCTGGTTGTGCCCAACCTTGAGGCTAGGCACAGAGGGTGACTCCCCCCACTGCTGAGGGCAGTGTGTGCCCTTGGAGACTCTTAACACTGCTCTTTTAGACTGTGTTTGGGGTGGAGGGGATGTTCAAATGGATAGGAGCGTCTATTGGTTACAGGATGGAGCCCATCATAACATACCCATTCACCTCTCTGGGAGGCCACTAGTTGTAAAGAGGCTCACCCAGGTGCAAGGCACTGTAAGGCTCATCTACTTTTGCCTTGGAGGGCGGGAACCAAAGTTGCTTGGTTTCAGACTCTGCCTCCCATCCATCTCCGGTTTCCCATGCTTACTACAGCTTTTTCCTTCTTGGATGGTGGCAACGCCTCCAGATATCAAAGCTTCTGTGAATAAAGCTGTGAGGGGGGGTCATGTATCCAAACAGAGGTATATGTTTTTCTTCCTGGATTGAGAGTGACTAAAGTCACTGGGATGGGAAAGCATCATGAAACCTTAATGAAAGAAAGGCCAGAATGAGCTCAGGGGACCTAATGTATAAGTGGGGGGAGTTAGGTCATAGAAACAAAAATTACCTTCCATCGACTGCAGACAAATCAGGGGAGCTGTGTCTGATGCTAATGACCTTTTTTTGAACTAAAGTCACAAGCAGCATTTTCACCATATATTTTTCTTTTATTTTTTAGCTCACTGCTCCAAGTTCCGCCATTAAGTAAGTATTGTTCCAAAGCCCTCGCTCATCTGCTAATGAGTAATGCTTCTTTCATGCGATCTCATACATTTCCACATCTCCAGGATTGGAGACGATAGGGGGACTCTGGGTTCCAGGGCTGGGAGTATGGCAGAAGCAAATACAGAGGAAGAAAACCTGGCAGGCATCTACCACCCTTGAAAGCCAGCGCATATCTTCTGAGCCCAGGGCCAAGCCAATGCACTTGCCTGTGGTGGGGTAGCCAGCGACAACAGGCTTTCATTGTGGGTCCCACCTCTGCCCCAACCCCAGAGTGGCTAAGGGCTGCCTCTGAAATACACCAATCCACTGTTTCTCAAAAGTAGGAATCCTTGCCCTATGGGGGAAAATGTAGCTGTTCTCTAAAAAGAAGTTTTAGCTTAGCCATCAACACTGTACAAAGAAAATGAGCCTCATGCTTAGAACAAGATAAGCAGATTTATGTTTTTTTTTTTTTTAATGTTTATGTTTTGCTTCATCCCTTCTGGGGATAAAGAGCTGCTTTCTTGCTTGTTCCTTGTGACTTAATAGCACAGGAATGAAGTCTTTAAAAACAGCATCTTAAAATAAATAATAAAAATAAAATAAAATAAAATAAAAACAGCATCTTACTCCCTAAATTTATCAGTTTCTTCCCTGGCCTAGATTTCCTGGGTGAAGAATAGATACTGGAAAGTATTGGAAGCCTGTCACTATGAAAAGCTTGAACTTTATTCTTCAGATAATCAGGGACATGGAAGGTATGTGCCTGCTTTTTTCAATAGGAGTTGCAGGATCCCAGCAGCAGTACTTTTTCAACGGCTCCACCAGACTGGAATAATGGGAAGCTGGGAGACCATACAGGTTATTCCTAGAATCCAGAGGAGAGGTAAACCATAATCTTAAAACGTCTAGACCACTGTGGTCTAATAGATAGGTAGTGTGAGCCATCTGTGCAATTTCTAATATTCTAGTAGCCATATTTTTCAGAAAAGGAAAAAAATACATAAAATTAATCTTAATAATATATTTCACCAAATATATCCAAAATATCATTTCAACATGTAATAACCATTATTAATAAGCTATTTTACCACATTACTTAAAGTCTTAGAAATGCAGTGTGTGGGGGCGCTTGGGTGAGTCAGTTGCTTAAGCCTGGGACTCTTGATTGTCCACTGAGGTCATGATCTCCAGGGGTGAGTTTGAGCCCTTGGAGGGGGCTCCTCATTGAAAAAGCCAACGGGTAAAGATTCTGTGTCTCCTTGCGCACTTGTGCGCGCCCCCTCTTTCTCTCTTAAAAAAAAAAAGAAAAAAGAAATGCAGTGTATGGCCAATTTACAGCACATGGCAAAGTCGTTTAACAGAAAAATATTCCACATTGCTTTAACTTTTAATACAAATTAACTACAATTAAAAATTCTGGTCGTCAGGTACACGAGCCACATTTGTAGGTCAACAGGCACAGATGACTACTTATGCTGGATTCGGAGTGCAAACGCGTTCAAATCCTTGCACCAGACCTGGCAGCCCCGGCCTGGTCTCGGCGCGCACGTCCGCTCAAGCCCCGGGCCAGGGGAGCCGCGCGCCCTGCCGTGCCGGACACCTTCGCCGGGTGGCACTGCAGCGAGCACCCGCCGCAGCGCCAGACCCGCCCCGGCCCCCGCCCCGGCCCCGGCCCCGGAAGCGAAATCGCGGGGCTGCGCGCGGTTCCTCCGCTCTCTCCGCCCCCGACGCAGCCCGCCGGATCCGGGCTCCAGGAGCGTGCCGCCGGGCAGGATGGGCCGGAGCGCCGAGCTGGTCTAGAGCCGGAGCAGGCGCAGGGGTGCCCCGCGGAGGGCGCCCCCCGCAGAGCCCGCGCGCGCTCGCCGCCTTCTCCCGCGGGCTGGCCGGCGCCGGGCCCGCGCTCCCGCCAACGGCCCCCGCAGCCCGGCCTCCCGTCCAATGTTGCAGAAGTCACGCCCGGCGCTGCTGCAGCCTCAGGATGTCGGGGACAAGGTGGAGACGCTTATGGTAACGTGCGCGGAAGGGACGCAGGGGTTCCGAAACGCCGGCTCGTGGAGCGAGATTCGAGGTGGCCGAGGGCCAGCGGCCCTCCGCTCCCCGGGCGCCTGCGGAACCGGGCGGGGACGTGGCGGGAGAGGGATGGGGGGCGAGGGAGGCGTTGCACCCCCCCCGGACAGACGAGCCGAGGTCTCGCCGCCGCGCTGGTGTCCCGGCAGTGAGCGGAGTTGCCGGGACCCGGGAGTGGCCGGGGTGTGCTCGTGCGACCCCGAGGGAGGTGCGAGCGCTCCCGGAAGTTGCCCTGAGTTGGATGCCTCATGGCGGGGGGGGGGGGCGGGGAGGGCGCTCGGGCGGGTATTTGGGCCGTCGCGAGCCCCAGTGGTGAGGCCAAGCCTAAAAAGCAGCGTGTGCCCCAGCGAGGTGAGTCGGGGCTGCGGGCGGCCTCTGCGTCTCCACCTCCCCGCGGCTGGGCCACTGGCGCGGCGGGGGGGCGCCGCCAGGCCACGCCCCCTGAGCCCGGATTGGCTGCTGCGGTCGTGCCGCCAGGCCGCCATTGGTGGAGGCGGGGGCGGGGCGGGGCGGGGCGGGCCGCGAATCGCCGCCGCGTTCGTGCCACCGTCGGGTTCCCGCCCGCCGGTCACAGCTGCGGGTCACAGGCGGGGTGTGTGGGGGTTAATCCTTGAAGAAGGCAGCGGCCGCGGCTCTGCTTTACATCTTTGGAAACGTGCTTGCCGTTTCTCTTTCTGGGTCCTCCGGCTGTGGCCTGGAGACTTGAATAGGGTTCAGTTTTTTATTTTTTTATTTTTATCTTTTAATTTTTATTTATTTATGATAGTCACAGAGAGAGAGAGAGGCAGAGACACAGGCAGAGGGAGAAGCAGGCTCCATGCACCGGGAGCCCGACGTGGGATTCGATCCCGGGTCTCCAGGATCGCGCCCTGGGCCAAAGGCAGGCGCCAAACCGCTGCGCCACCCGGGGATCCCGGGTTCAGTTTTTTAAAAGGAAGTCAGTCGCTCGTGCAACCTGTTTGTTAACTTACTGCTTTTGCCTACTGTGTAGTATTGGGTTTCTTACCCTCCTTCCTCAAAAAAACAAATTGTTACTCATCGGTTTTTTGTTTTTTGTTTTTTTGTTACTCATCGTTTTCACCTTGAATAACTTTCGGCTATTTAGAAAAAAACATACCTTCAAAGGGTGTTCATGTGACAATATCGTAAGGCTATTCAAGATGAAGGGCACCGGGGTGGCTCAGTGGTTGAGCTCAGGTGATCCTGGGTCTGGGACTGAGTCTGCATCTGCCTCCCCACTGGGAGCCTGCCTCTCTCTGTGTCTCTCATGAATAAATAAATAAAATCTTGTTTTTAAAAAAGACTATTCAAAATGAAAAAAGTGTAAATTCTGGATTTGTTTCTGAAAACAATGGTATTACCTGTTGTGTGTGGGGTTTTTGTTTTTTAACTAGTAGAGGTTTGTCTGTACAGCTGGTATATATTTAGTATCTGCTCTGTCCTAATGCCTGGAAAATTACAAAGTTAAAAAAGTTAGAGGCTCTATTCATTCAACAAATATTTATTAAACCAATAATCTGCCCAATCATTAGGCTGTAAGGGTAAAGACCTAAAATAGTTCTGCAACCAGGGTGGTTAGGTGTGTGTGGAGTATGTGTGTCAACGACCACAGCCTTAAAAGACAAATCCCATACAATACCTATGAGAGAATTGGGTAAGCAGGGCAGAGAACTGCACCAAAGCTGCAACTACTTGTCATGCCCACAACCCAAGCAAAGGGCTGAAGGGAGCCTGGGGAGATGACCCTCTCCTGGGATGGGCCACGCAGGGCCCCCACTAAGCTTTAGCCTATGGAATTGTGCTCAATGGAGAGCCATCCTGCAGGTGATGGGATTCATTCATTTTTTACTCTTGGGCACCTACTGTGCACCAGGCTCCCTGGTCAGGGCTTGGAAGTACCATCATGAACAGGACAGCCAGTGGCCTCTTCTGTCCTAGACCCTAAGGGTACTGAGGAGCACTGAAGGCCAACAGGGCGATCAGAGGCTTTTTCACTGCAGGTGAAAGCTAAGCAGAGACCCCCAGGGATTAATCAGAGTGGGAGGAGCTGGGATGGGGTTTTTCAGAGCTAAGAGAAAGGCAAATTAGAAGTGGCTGCACCCAGGCAGCCCTGGTGGCTCAGCAGTTAAGTGTCTGCCTTCGGCTCAGGGCATGATCCTGGAGTCCCGGGATCAAGTCCCACATTCGGGCTCCCTCCATGGAGCCTGCTTTTCCCTCTGTCTCTGCCTCTCCCTGTGTTCTCATGAATAAATAAAATCTTTAAAGAAACAAAAAGGGTAACAAGGGGCCACTTGATCCAGAAAGGACCTTGTAAGCCTACCAGTGGCCTCAAACTCTCCCTTAGGACACATTGGTCACTTCTGTAAGTTCCAGGTTCATCTGTAAAATGGGTTAAAATACCTCGCTTTTAAGTGTACACAGATGCCTCACCCAGTGCTGCTCCAAGAGGTCAGGGGAGGGTAGGTTAGTAGTAGTGGAGGCTGCTGGGACAGATGGGTGTGGGCAGGCACTGGCAACACTGACAGTATATCAGCAGGACTGGGTCATGTAGCAGGAGGTACAGTGAGGAGTCTCACGTGTCTCCCAGACTTACCACTGGAATATCTTGTGGAGTGGAGGCAGGGCTGTGGTGAACTATTGACTGGGTTTCCATTTTGGAGCCAGAGTTGGAGATGCCTGGGGGCCTCCCAGGGAGAGGGGTGCTGGGCTGAACTGGTTGTGGGCGTGGTGCCCTGTGGTGTGGGTGAGGTGGCCCTGAGGGGCTGTGGCTAGGGGAGATAAGAGAAACCTCTGAGACAGGGACTGTAGCAGCCTGAAAAGCAGCCCAAAACAGAGGTGGGCCAGCTGTTTGAAATGCACTGGAACGGCCAAGTAAGGGAAGGTCTGGGACGGGCAAGGGGGCAAGGGGTCCGGGGATGGGCAGGTTCCTGATGAGCCGGAGGGGCAGCTTTAGCTGGATGGCAAGTGGTGGGGACTGAGGGATGACTAGCCAAGAGAGAGCAGAGGAGATGTAACATCAGGCTGGAAAGATAGGGGCTTTGATGCTTGCTGCCAGAAGATGCCACTTGGAAGGATGAGGCCGAGAAGCTCAGACTCACAGGAATAGAGCTTAGCCAAAGGAGCAGGACAGGGAATGATGAGGTAGACACATTTTGCTTGGTTGTAGGTGTTGTATTATCAATTCTGTCACCCTTGGATACCTGACAAGCCTTTTGAACAGAATTAGGAAGTTAGGACATCCAGTATTTATTACGTGATTTTTTTTTTTTTTTTTTTTTTTTTTTTTTTTTAGTCTTTTAAGTGGTTCAAGTTCTAATTTGAGACTTGCTCGTTTGGTAGAAATGTGGAGTGATCTCTGTTCCCTTTTGTGAAACAAAAAAACCACAGTTTACGCACATTTTAGTTCTGGGTGGGTGGCTGTAAGGTGTATAACCGGAAACTTCATAGTGTCTTAGGACAACAGCGTACTGTGTGTTAAAGAATAATAGTGCAAGTGCCATTTAATGAGAAGATCTTTTTGGATGGAGTTTGCCAAATGTCTTATTTCGAGAAGAGGGCTTTTCTTTCCTGGTTGGATTTTTTTCTTTAAAGATTTTATTTATTTATTTGAGGGGGGCGGAGCATGAGCCAGGGGGAGGGGCAGAGGGAGAAGCGGACTCCTCACTGAGCAAGGAATCCGACACCTAGGACCCTGGAATCCTGACTTGAGCCTAAGACAGACGCCTAACCAACTGAGCCACTCAGGCACCCCCTGGTTGGATTTTTAAATGCACCTTTTCACAATTGTTTGTGATGGAGCTGATTCTGCAGCAAGCCGCGATGCCTCTAGCATGGTGGGCTCATGGAAGGACATTTAGTCTTTGCCCTTCTGAGTGGCGCCTCTCCATTAGCCAGGGTATACTACTGTCCTGGTTTAAAGGAGAGCCAGCAAACCCAGGGGTCAGGGGTAGCTGCTGGTCTACAGTGCCATCTGTGATCTGCTTAGGTCCCGGGGAGGGGCATGGGCATGAGAGAAAGGGAAAGCTTCAAGTTAATGAAATTGACAGGGTTTTACAGGAAGTGGTCCAGGTTTTACACTGAACCTGAGCTTATGGTTTCACTTCCTTTGTCTCACTCCTGTAAATATCTACAGGTTCTATTACCAAGAGAGCCCGGCAACCAATAGTTCAGACACTAGGTTCAGTTGATTTTACTTCTGTGAAGATAAGGTGATGGTCCATAACTTTTATTGTCGAGACAGAGAAGGAGCTGCAGTTGGTGGCCTAATTCACGGATGGACGTAGATGTGTTGTTCAGGAGGATACTCCTTGCTCATTCTCAAGATTAAGGGCAGAGAGATCCCTCTAGCAGGGAACTCTGTTCTCCACAGCATTCCAGCACTCTTCTTTCCTGGGTACACTTTTCCCTTCTCTGAAGTGGGAAGATAATACAGGTCATCGCCAGGTAGTCTCTCGGGGTGGAGAAAGCAGCAGGGGCCATGAGGCCTGTGGCTGCAAAGTTGCTGATTCAGTGTTCTCTTGCCCTAAAGCTGCATCCGGTGATCAAGGCTTTCCTGTGTGGCTCCATCAGTGGGACCTGCTCCACACTCCTTTTCCAACCCCTGGATCTCCTCAAAACACGCCTGCAGACTCTCCAGCCCTCAGCCCATGGGTAATACCTGCTGTTCTCTCCATTTCTTTGAGGAACTGGTTTCAACAACTTCTCTCAGACACAAAGCATCTCAACTGTGTTAAGTCAACTCCCCTTCTGCGGGTTGCTTAAAGAGAAACCCAGGCCATGCCCAGCTTCTATTTGATATTTCTTATTAAGTAAATGGGCCCTCTGAAGACCCCTTCCTGGGATCTGCCTTGGGGACCTTGCATTTTACTGTGCTAGCTTGTAATGTCATAACTGTGCTGTCTGATATGAGTAGTATGGGTGGTTTTCTGGAAATAAGGCGAGTATTAGTGTTTCATTTATGCCCCGCATTGGGCTCAGCCCTGAGGGAAGTACATCAAATGCATGTGAAATGGGGGGTCATCCCATCGTTTGTAGTGTGAATGGGCAGATACACACGTCTGTGCCAAACCCTGCACATGTGGAAACTCAGTGATTCCCAGATGTGTTGTAGAGATTCTTGAGTGCTCTTAGGAAAGAAGTCTTTGGATGGGAAGTTCTTTTATGAGGACAAACTCTAATGGATTTTTTTCTTTCTGGCCCCCATTTTGTCTGCTTTCAGATCCGGACGCATTGGGATGCTGGCTCTGCTCTTGAAGGTGGTTCGCACGGAGAGTATTCTGGGCCTTTGGAAAGGAATATCCCCTGTAAGCTGCCTTTTGGGTCTCCTCTTGCACCCTCTGCTTTAATAGCCCTTTCTGGGGTGGCTCAGCAGTTGAGCATCTGCCTTCTGCTCAGGGTGTGATCCCTGGGGCCCTGGGATCGAGTCCTGCACTGGGCTCCTCACTGGGAGCCTGCCTCTCCCTCCGCCTATGTCTCTGCCTCTCTCTGTGTGTCTCTCATGAATAAACAAATACAGTCTTTAAAAAAAAAAAAAGTAGCCCTTTCTCATACACCTCACATATCCTCCCAAGGAAGGATAGGTGAGCGTCAGAAGCAGGGGGAGGACTTGTATGCTCTCCTGGTCTCTGTTGCTACTCACTCTTGCCAGAGGGCTTCTCCCTGTCTGTGTTGCCCTAGACGCAGCTTTTTGGAGCAGTGGCAGGTCTAGAGCAGGTGCAGCTGGTACCCCAGCTGCCAGCATATCCTTGCCCTTGCCCTTCGGTGCAAACAGGCCGAACCTGCGTTTCTTTACCTGTGGGCTCTTCCTGGCCCCAGGAACCTACTTTGCTGGGAGTGCCAGGGCGTGAATGCTCACCCCAGCCCACAGCAGCCCCTTCCCAATGGAAGATGACCGCTGATGTTTAAAAACCTCACTCTCCCTCCTCAACAGGAGGGGTAACTCTGAGGTGCCCTACGCTGATTCCCAGAGTTTCTCCAAAGGGATTCCATTGCCCAGGGCAGTCAGTAATGGGTCGGCAACCTGACCTTCACTGGCTGCCATCTCTCTTGCCTCACTGCCCCATTCTCTTATGGATATTACCTCCACACCTTCAATCAAGTACTTGCGTGCAGATCTCCATCTTCTTTTGGTAAAACCCAGCTAAGACAGTATCTAAAAGCATGAGTCTCTGATTTCTTTCCTCCCTCTGACTTATTCTGCAGTCCATTGTGAGGTGTGTCCCTGGAATTGGCATCTACTTCGGCACTCTCTACTCCTTGAAGCAGTACTTCCTGCGAGGCCATCCCCCCACCGCCCTGGAGTCCGTCATCCTGGGAGTGGGCTCTCGCTCAGTTGCAGGGGTCTGCATGTCACCCATCACTGTGATCAAGACACGTTACGAGGTGAGTCTGACTGCTTCAGGCCTTCAGGGTGGATGAACAGAAGCACTGGGCTTTTGTCAAGGGGCCACTGAGGTCAACTCCAGATTTAGAATCTAAAAGAGACCAGACCCCATGTGCCCTGGTAATGCCATGTACCCTGAAGTCAGGTTGGTTCATTGTTCAAAACCAGGGCCGCTGTGAAAGCCACTGGTCTTATGCTTCTTTTGCAGAGTGGGAGGTATGGTTATGAGAGCATCTATACGGCCCTGAGGAGCATCTATCGCAGTGAGGGGCACCGGGGACTCTTCAGTGGCCTGACAGCAACACTCCTTCGTGACGCACCCTTTTCTGGAATCTACCTGATGTTCTACAACCAGACCAAAAATATCATGACCCATGGTATGGACAAAAGAAGGTCTGGTAGGGAAGAGATATCTCCAAGACCTCGTATCCTCACCACTTTCTCTGTGATATGAGACTCTTTATTCTTAGCATCTCCAGATTCTTCTTAGACTGTTAGGACCTAAGCCATGTCAGCCTTGTGTCAGGGTTGGGTGCTAGGCCACAGTAGTAGTGGTCATGACATACTTGGCCACTGACCTTTCGAGTTTATAGACTATTATAGCAGAGTACTGGTATTACACCCCACACTTCTTGAGTGGGGTGGGGTGGAATAAAACATGTTTTGCAGAAGTCCTGCAATAATACCTCGCAGATTTACCTGATCTTTAGAATGCTGGGTCCCACCCAGGGCCTCCTAAATCAGAAACTTTGGGGTAAGACCTGGGAGACTATTTTTCTCAAGAAACACTTGATCTGATTCTTATCAGACACGTTTGATAAAGTTAGCACCTCCCTTGCCGTGTTCCCAGTTGAAGTGATTCTGAGCCCTCTGTTTGGGTGGAAGGGTACCAAACCTCAGGCATTCTGACAGACCCATGCTGTCAGTAAGCTCATGTTGGTCATGATGGGGGTACGATCAGTGGGCAGCGAACGTCTAACTAAACAGAGCCTGGTCCTGATAGAAACATCCTGTGGAATGAACCTGCATTCAATAAGGTGTCCCTGGATAATCTGAGCAAGGAAATGCAGTCAAGGTTGTGGAGGTGGGAAAACTGGCATGCCACCATCACGACAGTGGTAATCAAGTAAGTTGGGGTGCTTTAGGAGTTCATTGCTCTGCCAAAGGCACCAGGAGGGATGACAGGTATGCAGGTCACAGCCTTATGTTGCCCTAGAAAGTTAGGGCAATAAGGGAGCTTGTATGTACATTTTTGACTTCCCTATATGTATAATTGTTTATTCCAATTCCATTTAAGAGTAAGTTGCAGGAGTGATGCCCCTTTACCCTTAAATATCCTCCATGTGTGTTTCCTAAGAACAAAGAGATTCTCTGAGAACGATTTCCTCAAAATCAGGAAATTTATTTTTTTTAATTTTTTAAATTTTAATTTTTATTATTTTTTTAAATCAGTAAATTTAACACAGTTACAGTTCTTTTTTTTTTTTTTAATTTTTATTTATTTATGATAGTCACACAGAGAGAGAGAGAGAGAGAGGCAGAGACACAGGCAGAGGAAGAAGCAGGATCCATGCACCGGGAGCCCGACGTGGGATTTGATCCCGGGTCTCCAGGATCGCGCCCTGGGTCAAAGGCAGGCGCCAAACTGCTGCGCCACCCAGGGATCCCCAGTTACAGTTCTTTAGTCTCTAGCACCTATATCAGGAAGCTCATGACGTTGCTTGGACCCATTGTGGGCGAGGTTGACTTTTTGTCACTTGGACAAGATAGTGTCCCCACTGAAAACTCATTTTTTCTTTTGTAATTTGAAAGCGCCAGTGTGGGGGAACACTTTGAACCTGTATAAATCTGTATAAAACATCCTGTTGCTTTCACTTGAATGTTTGAACTTCAATCAGTGATTCTTGCCCAAATCAGTTATGGTGATGGTTGTAAAGACAAAATTTTAACTCCATCATTCCCATTCACACTTGGTTATAGCTTTAAATATCCACTCCTTAACCTTGTTTGAATCTAGACTCCTCTGACTTTGGGGAAGAATCTGTGGGCCACTTGGTATTGATATTTATGTGATGAATGTGAGATTCATTTGTAATTGAATGTCGCCTTTGTCCTGTTTCAGACCAGTTGGATGCAAACCTTATCCCTGTGGTAAATTTCAGCTGTGGGATCTTTGCTGGCATTCTGGCCTCCCTGGTAACTCAACCTGCGGATGTTATCAAAACTCATATGCAGCTCTCCCCAATGAAATTTCGGTGGATTGGCCAGGCAATGACACTCATTTTCAAAGTAAGGCTATGGAGTAAATATTGGTTCTTGTGGTTAAGGCGCTCCCTCTCCCTCCCTCTCTCTCTTTCTCTCTCTCTCTCTCTCTCTCTGTAGTTCATGTCTTTTAAATATTAAAATCAGCTGCAGAGCTTTAAAAAGTCCCCACTCCCAGGTCACAACCTGGGCTGCTTCTATCTGAAGGCCAGATCAGTAGCTTAAGTTCCCCAATGATTCCAAAGAATCACTGCTAAAAACATCTGGTTGGTTGTGGGTTGTTTTGGGTTTTTTGTTGTTGCAGGGTTTTTTTGGTGGTGGGTGGAGGGAACTGACTACATTAGGACAACCTGTGATACCTGTCAAACCTGGCAGATTGCTGGGCTCCACCCCAGACCTATGGAATCAGGCAATCTGGAAGGGCCTGGTCATCTGGTGATCAAGGACCAAGGAGGAACTAAAGTCAGAAAAAAATCACAAACACATTATTTGGTTTCTAGAAATTTGCTCTAACACAAATGCACAAACGGTATTATTAAAGATTTTTTAAAAATAAAGATAGAAAGTACAGGAGACATAAAGTACACTCAAGCACCATTTTTTAAAAGAGTTTATTTATTTATTCATGAGAGTCTCAGAGAGAGGGGCAGAGACTTAGGCAGAGGGAGAAACAGGCTCCCTGTGGAGAACCTGATGTGGGACTCAACCCCAGGATCATGACCTTAGGAAAGGCAGACACTCGACTACTGATTCACCCAGGTGCCCCCACTTAAGCACCATTTAAAAGCCCTTGGGTTGGTCCCTTGGAAGCACACAGTTATCACATACCAGCTATTGTTGTTCAAGCTAAGTTTGTCCCTACATTTTTATATTTTTCTGTATGTAGCAGAGGAAACAACATGAGCCTACGCATGCTTTATCTGTCTCACCCTAGATATAAACAGATAGTTTGGAATCTGATCATAGTCTTCACTGCTTGGGTCGTCTGCTTTCTTATTCTCTATACCTAAAACCCTAAACTTGGAAAATAATATTCTTCAGTTATGTATGAAAATAGCAGGAATGATAACGGTTGGAATGAATAAATCAGTCCACATTATGAAGGAGGAATAAGAGGTGTTTTGTCTTTAATTCTTATATAGGACCACTAAGAGCATAAGATGCTCCCTCCAGGCACACAAATGGCCAAAAAGGCGCCCTTTTCTCTAGCTTGGTGCCAGAACCCAGGGTGTGGCATCCACACTGTGGCCTGGATCTTAGCTGCCTGTTGGGTCTTGGTGCTTACGTGAGCTATATAAGCTATCCAGCTGTATATGGCAATCCAGTATAAAGATTTTCAGCTGAGGGGGATCCCTGAGTGGCTCAGCGGTTTGGCGCCTGCCTTCGGCCCAGGGCATAATTCTGGAGTCCTGGGATTGGGTCCCACGTTGGGGTCCTTGCATGGAGCCTGCTTCTCTCTCTCTCTCTCTCTCTCTCTCTCTCTCTGTGTTCTCTCATGAATAAATAAATAAAATCTTTAAAAAAATAAAAAAAGATTTTCAGCTGAGAAATTGTCCTAGCTAAAGCAGGCCTAAAAAGATAGAGTTTAGTAAAACGTTATGCAAAAATGCTTTTATGCAAAAAAAATGTTTTTAGTTCATTGTCTCCTTAGATCCATTATTCCGTTTTGGTATCACCTATAAAAATCTAAAAACCTAGGCTCGAAAATGGGGTAACAGAGACCCTCACTCTCACGCTAGGTGTGTTCATTGTGTTGGTACTTGGCTTCTAGAGTATTGACGTTCGTTTTCCTCATAGGATTATGGGCTGCGTGGCTTCTTCCAAGGTGGCGTCCCCCGGGCCCTCCGCAGAGCTCTGATGGCAGCGATGGCATGGACCGTGTATGAGGAGATGATGGCCAAGATGGGACTGAAGTCCTGATCAAGAGGGACCAGGCAAAGATGGGCTCTGTTGCCCTGCCTGGCTCTTGCCAAGGGCTGCTTCATCTCACTGTCCTAGAGTAAGATGAAGTCCTATCTGGAAAGCCAGGCTGATGTATCCCCTTCATTCCCCAGTTTGAGTAGGGAAGAGATGGGCCTGACTCAAGCCTTCAGAATCTCCCCAAAGTGGAGTTACTGCCACATACAGCACACTGGGAAGTTAGAAGGGTTTGCGCATCCTGCCAGGCTACTCGATAAGGCATTTCTGGAAAGAGCTCTTTCAGGTGGCTCTGCCTCAGCCACCCACCTACACCAGGCTGCCTGTTTGGATCTGTTCTTGCACAAGGCTTCACACAGCCAGAGAAGCTGCAGCTGAAGAGCTCCAGTGGCGGAAGCCGGGTTGGTGGAGAGAGAGGGTCCTTGTCACCAGGCTTTAGTGTGTCTGGGATGCTGATAGGATGAGAAAGAAGAGATGTCATTACTTAATTGGTTACTAATCACCTCAGAGGCTCTGAAGAAGTGGGGACAGTGGCTTCTTAGCCTGTAAGTGTCCAGATGACATTCTTTTTGGTTTTGGCCTCTGCACTGTTTCAATTACAAGTTGTTCTGGCATTTTTCTGCAGCTAAAGTTCGCATAAGTAAAGTGGAGCACTTTATCATTGAAAACTGGAAAACCTAGTGTCTGTACTGTGTTTTAAAATAACCCAATAGTCTAAGGGGGCTGGCTCTTAACCTGTATAGGTCCTAAAAATCTAAACATTTTTTTTAAACAGCTTTATTTCACACATTGTACAATTCACTCATTTCAAATAAGCCATTCAGTGATTGTTAGTATTCATCACTATGAATCCATTTTAGAACACATTCATCCCCCAGTAAGATCTCAGATTTATAATTAATCCTCATTCTGAGCCCCAGCCCCCAACCACCATTGATCTGTTTTCTTCCATAATTTGCCTTTACTGGACAATTCGTATAAATGTAGTCCTACAATTTGTAACCTCTTGCATCTGGCTTCTTTCATATGGCATCATGTTTTTGAGGTTTATCCGTGTAGCATGTTTAACACTGTCCTTTTATTTGTTTATGGCCAAATAATACAGTATGCCTGTATGAGATTTTATTTTTCCATTCATGAGTTGATGATTATTTGAATTATTTCCACTCGGGGCTCTTATGAAAAATGCCACAATGAACATTTATGTACAAGTGTTAGTGTGGACCTATGTTTTCATTTCTCTCATGTAAATACATGCCTAGGAGTGGAACTGCCGGATCATGTGGAAACTATGTTGAACCATTTGAGAAACTACCGGACTGTGTACCATTCTACATTCCCACCAGAAGGGTGCAGAAGGGTCCTGGTTTCCCCCACATCCTCCTCAACACTTGTTATTGTATGTTTTGTTTATTATAGCCACCCTCGGGGGTTTCTAGGTGTTTCTATCCACTTGCCAACTTAGGAAAGAGCCATTACATTATCATGACAGCAGGAAGGGGAATTTTGGTCTGGTTAAGAATATAGGCTGTTCTAGATGGAAAGCTTGGTTCTCTACTTATTTAGACACACTTGTAACTGTTCACAGAAAGTGGGATAGTAATGATGAAGGTTAAAGGAGCAGATGTTTCTGGTACCCTGGGTTAGTTTCCTAGGGCTGTCACAACAAATTACCACAAATTGGGTAGCTGCTAGCGGAAATTTATTCTCAGTTTTAGAGACTAGGAGTCTGAAATCAAAATGTCAGCAGGGACATCTTTTCTCTCAAGGCTCTAGGGGAAGATAGCCCTGGTCTCTCCAGGCTTCTGGTGGTTGCTGACAATTTTTGGCATTCATCACTTCAATCTGCCTCCATCTCCACAAAGCGCCTGCACATCTGTCTCTATGTCCTAATTTCAAGGACACCAGTAAATGGATGAGGGCCCACCCTACTCTAGAATGACCTCAGTCTGATTACTTCTGCAAAGACCGTATTTCCAAATAAGGTCACATTTCCTAGGAGCTAGGGTGAGGGTTAGGACTCCCAGGGTATGCACAATTCAACCTCAGACACACATTAAGTTTATTTATTTTATTTATTTGTATTAAGTTTAATTACAAGTTTAAGTTTATACTTAAGGTTTAGGTTAAAGTGTCCTATTCAAAATAACAGAAGGAGGAGTCTAGGAGAGGACAGAGAGGATCCTAATCTCAGCTGCACTGAAGCCACCAGTGCTTGGTGACCTGCATGCATGAGGTCTCATGCCAGAGAAAGTAGAAGATTATGTAAGACTGGAAATGTTGCTGGGATAGGAATGGAGGGAAGGCCGGTCACCACAGGTGATGGATATAGGGGTTGCCTCCCAAAAACTTAGGCCCTGACCCTGATCTTGGGCCACGGGAGCCTCATGCCAGTGGGGGCCCTCCCAAGAGCCCCTGGCAGACCAGGGACAGAGATGAAGTCCAGAGGTATAGGCTTCACTCCAATCTATTCATCTTATACTTGGCCGGTGAATTTCAGTCACCAGAGTCACCTTACATGTTCATTTGTTCTTTCAGCGCAAAGAAATCATAATTTGGAGAAACAGTCTAATTTCCTCTAAACATGGAGTAAAACTGGAACTGCCCCTTTTAACCCTGATTCCAAAGGCAAGTGGCCCTGGATAGCTGCATTATCTCTGGCCCAGGAATTGGTTTTTCCTCTTCTGCAGTCTGTAACAACTATTAAAGTTTGAGTTTCAGCTGATTGGAAACACTGCCCAGTGCCTTTTTAAACTAATTTGTTCTTGGCTACCTCAGACTTAAAGCAAATTATTTAGAGGGAAAGCTTTGTAGGAAGGAAACACTTATTTGGCCACTTACAGGTAAGGCCTAGTAAAGCATGGGCCAAAAGAGGATAGAAGCAAAGCTTTCAAGATGTTATATTCAGTTTCCAAAAGTAAATTACAAAATATTTCAATCATAAAGAGTAGAGCAAATGGTATAGTGGCCCTTCATTCCCATTACTGAGAGATGAAACAATTATCAGGATTTTGCTACCCTTGTCTTTCTACTCTCCCCTTTATGAAGGCTTTAAAAAAAAAAAAGACTCCAGACACAGCACCATTTCACCCTTCCATAGTTCATCTCTAAAAACGTACACCTGTAAAAATAATGAACTTTCTTACATAACTACAATGTTATTATCCCACCTGGAAAACGTTAACAAATTTTTTGCATATTATCCAATACCCAGCCCATATTCACATTTCCAGTTGTCTCAAAACAGATTTTTTAGGGGTGCCTGGCTGGCTCCGTCCATCAAGTGAACCCACTAGTTCAAGCCCCACATTCAGTTTAGATGAAAGGGGATACAAAAGCAGAAGGAAATTAGATAAAATTAAGTGTCCTTATAACCTGCAGTCCATTGCCAAATGCTTGAGGCAGGCAGAGTATAATGTTACTCCAGGAAGCTCCCACCCATCTTCACGTTAATGCCTTGCTAGAGAGAAAAACAACCTTAATTTGACAATAGCAAGGCCATTAAGTTTCCAGTGATATTTAGCATATGAATATCCTTCTGGAATTCACCTTATCCATACTTCCCCTAACCCCAAAGTATTTATCAATAGCTCCTCACAATCCCAGAGCAGCAGCCACTGCTGCTCTTTCTGCCCAAGAGTCCTGTCCCCATGTTTTAATAAAGTCACCTTTTACACCAAAGACGTCTCAAAAATTCTTTCTTGGCCTTTGGCTTCGGACCCCACCAATATTCCAAAACTACATCATAAAGCTTACTTAAAAATAAGATCTTAGGGATGGCTGGGTTAAACCTCCAACTCTTGGTTTGGGCTCAGGTCCTGATCTTGGGGCAGTGGGATGGGGCCATCCTGGGCTCTGTGCTCAGCCAGGAGTCTGCTGGAAAATTCTCTCCCTCTGCCCCTCACCCCCACTTGTGTCGGTGGACTCTGTCACTCTCTCAAATAATTTTAAAAAACAAAATCTTAGTGTTTTTTACAGTTGGCTTATTAGAATCAGGATGCAAACAAGGGCCTGAGGTTCCTTCACCAGATCTCCCACGGGGTAAGTAAATTTGAGTGAAACCATAATTAGAATGAGTGAATTCCCGAGGGTCTCATCAAGTTAGGGAACGGAACAGCAGGCACAACAATCACCAACCTAGATCTGCTCCCCAAGGCAAGGTCCCTCCCGTGCCCCCCAGGGTGAGTAGCTTGCTTTCCAACTTCTTGCTGACTTCAAATTCTCAATTCTCAATTTTTTTCACCATTCCGTCTCCAAAAATAGTAGCCTCTAGGTGTTATCTCAGCGTCCAAGTTCTTCCCAGTGGTTCTTCCAAGTGGGAGCCACTGGGTTAGGTGGCCGACAAAACACAGGTCTAAGGTCAGTGGTTCTCGAAGAGGCTGCATGTTGGACTCACCCAAACAGTTTTAAAACCTGCTGATGTCTGGGGTCTGCCACCCAGAAATGTGAATGTAAGCAGCCTGGGTTATGGCCTGGGCAGGAGGAGTTTAAAAAGTGACCCAGGTGTGGGCCGCCTGGGTGGCTCAGTGGGTGAGCGTCTGCCTTCCGCTCGGATCCCGATCCCGGGGTCTTGGGACCGAGGCCCGCATCCTGCTCCCCACAGGGAGCCTGCTTCTCTCTGCCTGCGTCTCTGCCTTTCTTTCGGTGGCTTTCGTGAACAAACTAATAAAAGCTTTTAAGAAATAAAAATAAAAGTTCCCCAAGTGACCCTTAGGGCGCAGCCCTGGCAGAGAAACACGGAGGAGCCCCGCGGGGCGAGAGGTCCCACCGGGCGGTCCCTAACTCGGCTGCAAGGGTTCAGCAGGAGCCGCGGGGCGGGGCGGGGGCGGGGCGGGGGCGGGGCCAGGCCAGAAACCCGGCGGGAGAGCTCGGGTCGCCGCGGCCAGCACGCTCGGCTGCGGCTGAAGCCCGCGGAAACGCCTCCGTTGTACAAAACAAAGGGAAGAAGCGGGAGGCGTGCGCGGTGTGCTGGGCGCCGACCTCGGGTGGGCTCCCGCGCCTCTGGGTAGCGATGGAGCGGAGCCCGGGGAGCGGCGGGCGCTGGGAGTGCAGCGGCCCCCCGGCGCCTCCCGAGCTCACCCCGGACGTGGCGGAGCTGCAGAGCCGCGTGCAGGAGACCCTGGAGCTGCTGTCCCCGCAGGACCTGCGCAACTTCCGCCTGCTCCTCAAGACCGTGGACGAGGAGCCGCGGGTGAGCCCCGTGAAGCTGGAGCTGGAGGGCCGCAAGAAGGCGGGGCTGGCCCGTCTGGTGGCCCAGAACTACTGCGAGCCCGCCGCGTCGCGCGTCCTCGTCAAGGTGCTGCGGCAGCTCCGCCGCGCCGACCTGCTCAGGCTCTGGCAGGGCGCCGCCGACCGCGGGGGTGAGCCCGGGCGGGGGCGGGCGGGGGCCGGGGCCGGGGCCGGGGCCGGGGGCGGGGGCGCGCGGCGCGGCCCGCCGGCCTCCCGGGGATTTCCCGCGCGGCTCGCGGGGGCGCGCGGCGGGAGGAGGGAGCCTGGGGGGAAGCGGTCCCGGCAGTGGCCTTCCCGAGCGCCGAATCCGAGTGAGCCGCCCAGGAGCAGCCGTCGGGATCCACCGGCACATTTGGCGGGGAGGGCCCAGAAATGGGATCGACTCAGTAGGCCCGAGATGCTTTGTTAACAGGCACCTCCGAGAGAGCATGATGTGGGAGGTCACCGTCACGTCTCCAGGGCATGTATTTATGGGGGGCAGGCAGCTCCCTCCCGCACACCATGAGACCATTTGCCATAAATCTAAGATGTGGCTTATGATCGAGACACGCAGTATGTAACAGGTTGAGGGAGGCTGGGGCGTCCCTCCTCCAGATTTAATAAACGTCCGTGCACATAATATGCGCGTGTGGGAGAGTACAGAGAGGAAGCAGCAGATATGGGAGAGCCCTCAGATAGACGCTAAAATAAACTGTCGGTGACCTCTCCTATCAGCATGCTTAGGATCTGATGGAGCTTTGAGGTGTGGTACTGTTCCTGACTTTGTTTAGACTGGTAATGGATCCCAGCTGTCTGGCCCACCGGACACGGCCTGTAGGCAGAACACCGGCCGGCCTGCGGAGCTTTGACTCTCCTGTTTTTGTGCACCTGCACAGCGTGTGTGCTGGCCCTCCAGCGTAGTTATTCATGTATTACACTTTTGTTACTACCTCTTTAGACTGTGAGTCTCTTACTCTTGGCAAAGTGTTTGTGGTTTTTTTTTTTTTTTCCCCCAGAATCATCCAGACTACACAATATTGTGGCTGTACACTTTAGGCACCCACTAAATATTTGAATTAAATACTAAGTGATGACGTTACATTTTTAAAAAACACCTAGTCTTTTTATCTGTCCCTTGATGGAAACCTTGATCTCCTTTTCAGGAAGGACATGTGCAGTAATGTCAATCAATTAGACCTTGTCCTTTTCATCTCTGGCTTGGCTCTTTCTGCCCTTGTACCTAACTGGGGTCCAAGGGAGATCTGTTTTAAGTTTCTAGCCTCATGAGTTTGAGGAGAGTGTGTTCATAATCCAGGGAACCTGTTCTAAAATGAGATTGAAGCCTGCTGGACCTGAAAGCATAAAAGGCAACAGAATTCCTGTTAACAAGAATGACAGTGGATCTTGATTGAAAAGAAGAAAATGGGAGTTATACTATATGTTGGCAAATCGAACTCCAACAAAAAAAATATACAAAAAAATAAAAGCTGTAATAGTGATTCTACCCCTTTGACTCTACAGAGGAGAAAACTAAGGCAGAAAAAATAATAATACTTTTTCTGTTTTATTCTCTTTTCTCAAAAATGCATTCAGGGATTCCAAGAAAGATTCTAAAGAGAAGCTATGACTGTGTGGATGGAGAACTGGTAAATATTTTTGCTCTTATATCAGCAGTACACACTGGTTAGGAAAGATGGTATTTAGCCACTTTTTCTAGCTGACATTGGAACATTTTTTGTGCGGCTCTAGTTAGCTAAAGGGGATTGTACGGTTGTCTAAAGTAGTCAGATCTCACTGCTTTCTGTTATGATGGTGAAAGATAAACATGAGCCATTGAAAACTACTGTGCCTGCATTAACCAAACAAGGTAGGCACTGCCGTTATCTCTCTTTGTAAATTGAGAAAATGAGGCACTAGAAGTTCTAGCATGACAGGCTCTATGGCCTTGGATGGCCATGTAAATCACTGGTTGCAGAGTTTGGTTTTTTGTTTTATGATGGAAATTTTCAGCAAATACCAATGAAAAATAGAAAACAAACCTGCCGGTTTCCAGCCCAACTTACTTATGACCCCGCTTCAGCAAATTAATAACATAGGGCCAATCCTGTTTTGTCTGCTCCCCACTCCAGTAATTTTAAAGCAAATTCAGATACCCTCTCACTTTTATCTACAGATGCATGAGTATGACTCTTTGTCTTTGAGCATGACAAAGAGATTTTTCAAAACAGAACCACAATGCCATTATTCTACCTAAAAACAACTTCCGTAGTGTGTGCAAAGATGCAGTTGACATTCAGATTTTCTTGACGTGGTCTGTCTTTCCTTTCGCAGGTGATTTGTTTAAATCAGGATTCTGATTCATACAATACAGTTGATTGCTTTGTGTCTTAAGACTCTTAGGCTACTTCCTACTTCTTTAAACTTTTTTCTTATTGTTTACTTGTTGAACAAACTAGGTTGTCTGTAGAATGTCCCATATTTTGGATTTTGATGACTACAGCCCTATGTTGTCATTGACTATATTCCACTCTCTGCCATGTTTCCTTAAACTGATAGTTATATGTATACATAGGAATTTAAAACTGAGATTGACCTATTAGTCCTAGTGTAAGGAAGATATTTGAAAGAAGTATAAATCCAGTCATGCCTCCCCCACCCCTCCTTCCATAGCTAATAAGAAAGTCAGGCAGTATTGCACCCCTGATCCAAACCGGGAAACCTCACCATTGATTCTAGAAGAAACTCATTATTTCCTATCTGTGACATATTTAGATTTGTGAATTTGGTTTGGTTTAAATGTTGGCTTTCCTGAAAAATAGGACCGTTATGACCTGAGTGGCAGTCGGAAGGCTTTCCTCATGTGTGTGGAGAAGAGCAGACCAGGGGCTCACCGGGACATCGAGCTAATGAAGGAATGGCTTGGCCAGTGCCAGTTTGAACATACAGCGTGCATCGATCCGAACAAGATGGTAAAATTAAAAACAAAAATGAAAAATTGTGACTTGGATCTTAAAATTTTCCTTTCTTTTTTAGAAATTGGATTTTGGGATGCCTGGGTGGCTCAGTGGTTTAGCGCCGCCTTCAGCCCAGGGCCTGATCCTGGAGACCCGGGATCGAGTCCCACATCGCGCTCCCTGCATGGAGCCTGCTTTTCCCGCTGCCTGTGTCTCTACCTCTTTCTCTCTCTCTCTCTCTCTCTCTCTCATGAATAAATAAATAAAATCTTAAAAAAAATAAAAATAAAAATAAAAATTGGATTTTGAGGGGGGCACCTGGTTGGCTTAGTCAATTGAGTGTCTGACTCTTGGTTTCAGCTCAGGTCATGATCTCAGGATCAAGCCCCATGTCTGGCTCTGAGCTCAGTGGGGAGTTGGCCTCTGTAAAGAAAAATTTTTTTTTTAATAAATTAATTTTTTATTGGTGTTCAATTTACCAACATACAGAATAACACCCAGTGCTCATCCCGTCAAGCGCCCCCTTCAGTGCCTGTCACCCATTCACCCCCCACCCCCTGCCCTCCTCCCCTTCCACCACCCCTAGATCGTTTCCCAGAGTTAGGAGTCTTTATGTTCTGTCTCCCTTTCTGATATTTCCCACACATTTCTTCTCCCTTCCCTTATATTCCCTTTCACTATTATTTATATTCCCCAAATGAATGAGAACATACACTGTTTGTCCTCCGATTGACTTACTTCACTCAGCATAATACCCTCCAGTTCCATCCACGTTGAAGCAAATGGTGGGTATTTGTCGTTTCTAATGGCTGAGGAATATTCCATTGTATACATAGACCACATCTTCTTTATCCATTCATAAAGAAAAAATTTTTAAAAACCTTTTAAAGGACAGCCCTGGTGGCTCAGCGATTTAGCGCCACCTTCAGCCCAGGGTGTGATCCTGAAGACGGGGGATCGAGTCCCAGGTCGGGCTCCCTGCATGGAGCCTGCTTCTCCCTCTGCCTATGTTCTGTGCCCCTCTCTCTCTGTCTCTCTCTCTCTCTCTCTCTCTCCCTGTCTCAGGAGTAAATAAATAAAGTCTTAAAAAATAAAAAATAAAAATAAATAAATACCTTTAAAAAAAAGATTGGGTTTTGGGGCACCTGGGTGGCTCAGTAAGTTGAGTATCTGGCTCTTGAGTTCAGCTCAGGTCATGATCTCAGGATCCTGGGATCCAGCCCCGGGAATGCACTCAGTTGGGAGTCTGCTTTAGGATTTTTTCCCCTCTTTCTCTGTCCCCACCCCTGCTGGTGCTTGCTCACTCTCTCAAAAGTAAATAAAGAAATCTTTAAAAAAATAAAATAAAAATTAGATTTTAATACCTGGCAAGAACCGGGACTACTGAGCAATCCCATGCGTGTCCTGATAAAATTTTTGATGCTTTTGTAATCTTAAGTGTGTGATACCTTACTTCCCCTTCTAGTCAAGCAGGGGCCTCTTGGCTCCAGTCTTGGCTAAGGCTCTGCAGTTGAAGAGGGAAGGGGACCCAAGAAGGTGTCCTAAGCAAGATGAGCAAGGAGGCCCAAGGACAAGGTGTGAATGTGGAGTAGGCAAGCTCCAGAGCATTTGGGAGCAGGAAAGACCAAAGAAACCCCTTTGAGAGATCACCAGGAGGCAGGCCAGAGGGATTCCAGTTCTTGTGGGATTCATTTAAAACCTGAAAGAGGTGTAAAGAGGGAGCTAAAAGTCATGAGCAGAATTGCATTTTGGATTAACTAGATGATGCTGAAAAAATAAGATGGAAGAGTGGTGGTGGGAACTCTATTTGACCTCTCTGACTCTAGCTGAGTCAGGACCTACACCTGCCTTAATTTAAGGATTATAACATAAGAAGACCCTTCCTGGATATAAATAAATGTCAAGGAAGAGTGCAGTAGGGGCTGTGTGTGCCACATAGACCGTCTGAGCTGGAATTCTGTCTCTTCTGAGTTGTTACCTTAAATCTGATACTCAAACTGGTGAATTTTCCCTCCTCATTTGGCCATGTGTGGAGACACTTCTGGTTGTCACAACTGGAGTGTACTACTGGCATCTAGTGGGTGTTTGCAATGCCCAGAACAGCCCCTACAGCAAAGGATTTTCTGGCCTCAAGTGTCCATAGTGCAATAGTTTTAGCAACCCTGCCTAAAAAGGATTGACTACTTTCCTTCCTCTTCCTGAAATGGGGTTGATGTGAGTGACTTATCTTGGGGGGCTGTGGTGATAATGAATGAGCTTCTGTGTGTCAAAATTCCCAGAATACGAGCTGGCTTATAGCAAAAGCCCAGTAAGCTTAGATTTTATTTTTGTTTCAAAGGTAAAAACACTCTCACTTTCCCCAAGGATTGTACTAGAATCACTTACGTATTGTCTGGCTTTTTATCTGGTGCCTTCCATTTGAATGGTAGATACTGCCAAAGTTACTTTTATTTATTCTTTTAAGGATCTTCAGTAGTGCTTTTCTTGCATCCCAGCAATGTTTATTTATAAATGTTTAGCACTGTTACTGGCAAAAGTATTTCATTGTTTTGGGTTTCATTTTCTAGATTATTAGTTTAGTTAAACATCCTTTGGCCATTTTTTTCCTTCTGCAAATTATCTGTCCTGTCTCCTTTGCCTTTTTTGTACTGGGTGGTCTTTTTCCTATTCTTACAGTTATTTCCTGGACATTATTCATTTATAAAATGTAGTGCAAATACTTTTCTCTTACTCTATTACTTGTCTTTTGATTCTTTTTGTTCTCTTAAGTTGTATGGAAGTCTTTAAAAAATTTTTTTGAGTAAACTTGTTAATCTCTCTTGGCAGGTTCTTGACTTTTGTGTCTTGATTAAATCCCATGCCTTCCCAACTTAAAAAATTTAATTTTTCTGTATTATTTGTATTTAAAAGTTTTAAGGTTTCCGGGACACCTGAGTGGCTCAGTGATTGAGCGTCTGCCTTGGGCTCAGGGCGTGATCCCAGGGTCCTGGATCAAATCCTCCCTGCTCAGTAGCGAGTCTGCTTCTCCCTCTGCCTATGTCTCTGCTTCTCTCTCTGTGTCTCTCAGGAATAAATAAATAAAATCCTAAAACAAAAAAAAAGTTTAAGGCTTCTTTTCTATTCTCTGGAATCTTGTTTTTGGAACAGTGTGAGATAGGAGGTCCCATCTTATGTCCAGATGGATAGTCAGTTGTCTCAACATTTACTGAATGTTGAAGACATATTTATCTTTCCCCCACATATTTGAATCTCCACCTTTATCATGAAACAAATTCCTATATGTAATCTGATTTGTTTCAGGAATCTAAAATATTTTGTTCCTATATTTGTTTATATTTCTGCCAGTATGTCACTGTTTTCATTCACCATGATTTTTCTAGGATATTTTGATGTCTGATAGAACCTATTCCTCTCCATTTTTTTTACTTCTGAATGTTCTTGACTCTTCTTCAATGTCATCTGTTCTCTGTGAGCTTGGGAATAATCTGGTTAAGGTCCACCGAAATCCTTTGGGAGTTTGATTGCCATGACACTGAATTGAGATTCATTTGGTATGAATTGGCAAATTAATAGTATTAACAGAACCATTGGGCATGTCATGGTGTATGTTGCCTCTTCCCTGAAGCTTTCTTTATCCTTTTCTTCATTTAGGTAGTATGTATTTCTTCAGTTTATTCCTAGGTATAGTCCTAGTTTGGGTGTGACCATGAATGGAACCCTCTTTTTCCATTATGTAGTTTAAATGATTGTTGCCAGGTAACTGGGAGGGGTGTTTTATCTTTGTGAGTTAACCTTGTGTCCAGTCAGCTCACTGGTTGCTAGTTCCAATAGTTAGTTGGTTGATTATTTTATATTTCTAGATAATCATGGTATCTCTAAGTAATGAGTTTTGGCTCCTTGTTTCCTGTATTTAGACTTCATTTTTTAAAAAATGTTTATTTAAATTCAGTTTAACATATACTGTGTTATTAGTTTAAGAGGCACAATTTAGTGATTCATCAGTTGCATATAACACCCACTGCTCATTATATATATCACATGCCCATCACCCAGTTATCCCATCCCCCCACCATCTCCCCTCCAGCAATCCTGTTTGTTTCCTACAGTTGAATGTCTTAGTTTGCTTCCTTCTCTATTTTTATCTTATTTTATCTCATTTTTTAAAGATTTTATTTATTTATTCATGAGAGAGAGAGAGAGAGGCAGAGGCTCAGGCAGAGGGAGAACCAAGCTCCCTGCGAGGAGCCGGATGCGGAACTCAATCCCAGAGTCCCGTGAGCCGAAGGCAGATGCTCAACTACTGAGCCACCGAGGTGCCCCTATCTTATTTTTCCTTCCCTTCCCCTATGCTTATCTGTTCTGTTTCCTATTTTTTTGTAAAGATTTTATTTATTTATTCATGAGAGACAGAGAGAGAGGCAGAGACATAGGCAGGAGGAGAAGCAGGCTCCATGCAGGGAGCCCCACGCGGGACTCGATCCCAAGTCTCCAGGATCACACCCTGGGCAGAAGATGGCACTAAGCCACTGAGCCACCTGGGCTTCCCTCTTTTGTTTCTTAAATTCCACGTAGGAGTGAAATCATATGGTATTTGTCTTTCTCTGACTGACTTATTTCACTTAGCATAATACTCTCTAGCTCCATTTACTTGGTTGCAAATGGCAAGATTCCATTCATTCTTTTTGATGACTGAGTAATGTTCCTGTGTGTGTGTGTGTGTGTGTGTGTGTGTACACACCACATCTTCTTTATTCATCTGTTGATAGACATCTAGGCTCTTTCCATAGTTTGGCTATTGTGGACATTGCTGTTAAAAATATTGGGGTGCATGTGCCCCTTTGAATCACTATTTTGTATCCTTTGGATAAATACCAAGTAGTGCAATTGCTGGGTCATAGTGTAGTTCTATTTTTAACTTTTTGAGGAACCTCTCTACTGTTTGCCACAGTGGCTGCACTAGTTTGCATTCCCACCAACAGCATAAGAGGGTTCCTCTTTCTTCACATCCTTGCCAACATCTGTTTCCTAAGTTGTTCATTTTAGCCATTCTGACTAGCGTGAGGTAGACTTTATTTAACTTTTAATTTTATTGAAGTGACTAGGATCTTGACTGAGGGGCATGGGAGCAGCAATAGTAGGCATTCCTGCCTTGCTTCTCTAGGGGGCTTGATCCTGGTGACATCTCATAGATGCTGGCATGGAAATATTATTGGTAGACACTTCCATTCTCTTCCATTTCTAGCTTATTGATGGAATTAGTTGTAGAGAATAATAATTTCTATATGTTAAAATAAGTTAACGATATAAAATTTATATACATTAGCCCTTTGGGGGATTACCATTCTATTGTATTTTGTGGTAGAGAATCAAAAATGACCTAATTCTGTCAAAGAAGAACCAGTGGCACCGGAAGAATTCTGAGAGCAACCAACAGGGAAGTGACAGGTTAAAGAACTGATATTTACCTCATACTAACCCTGTTCGAGACATTCTTTTCATATTTGTCATGTCCTCAGACTGCCTAGGAAAGGGGCCGTCTCTAGCATTTTTTTTTTTTTTTTTTTTACCTTCAGTTCTTTTGAATATGTTATCCTATTTTCAGGAGTTACTCAGGAAAATAACATTATTTCGTGATGGACTCAATGAAATTAAAGGTGATGTTGGCTGTTGCCTCATTACCCTTATGTCCCATGGGGAGAATGGCTTTATTAAAATGGAAGATGGTGAAAAAGTCAACCTGCAGGACATTTTTGAAATGTTTAATAATAAAAATTGTCCAGCACTTCAGGAGAAACCGAAGATCTTTATCATCCAGGCCTGTAGAGGAGGTAAGTGGAGACTTCTTTCTAATAGCCATGTTTCGGGGATGCCTGAGTGGCTCAGGAGGTTGAGCGTCTGCCTTTGGCTCAGGGTGTGATCCGGGGGTCCTGGGATTGAGTTCCCCATCGGGCTCCCTGAGAGGAGCCTGCTTCTCCCTCTGCCTAGGTCTCTGCATCTCTCTGTGTTTCTCATGAATAAATAAATAATAAATAAATAAATAAAAATCTTAAAAAAATAATAGTCATGTTTCTAGGAAATTTTCATATGGATGATTGAGAAAAGAAGTTAAAAATATTTACTTGTTTGTTTTTTAAAATCAGAGGCCCCTCAGCTGATGTGGCTTTAGTTGCATGGTATCCTGGAGATTTTGGACTGGGAGAAGGGCTAGAAGAGGAATTGAGCTGGGATAGAATGGTTAGCTAAGGCTGAGGTGGGCCTTGTGTCATGAGGTAGGCCAGGGAGGCTCACAACTGAGAAAGATGTGTGCAATTCTCAATGTCCGTGGGATGGCAGGTGGCCTGTGGGGCCGACATCCAACTTTTGTAGCTTCTTCAGATATTTCTCTCTTGTGGAGATACAAGTTTTGTTGGAACTTTGAGTAAGGGTTCTTAGTGTCTGTGGTATATTCCTGTAGTATGTATTTTTGTTCTTCAAAACACAGAGAGAAGAGACAGCGGTGTTGAGACTGATGATGAACCCATGGAGTCTGATGATGTATCTGAGAAGAGGAGGCTGCCCACATTCAGTGATTATTTCATCATCTATCCCACCCAGGCAGGTGAGTTGTGAGGTGTGAGGGTATATGACAGTGACACACACCTTCCAGAAGTTTTGGGTCATTCGTAACTTTCGTGTTGTTTTGTTTTTGTTTTTGTTTTTGTTTTTTAGATTATCAGTGCTTTAGAAATTGACATATATAAGGAGATTTTTTATTAACTCACCATCTCTCTTTACAGATGTTCTCACTTTTAGAGAGGGCAGGTTGACATCTTATTGTTAGTTTCTTACAGGAAGACACAAACCTCTGAGCAAAGTATCACGTGGTAAATAAGATCATTGGCTTTCATATGAAAAAGATCTTGTCCCAAAAGCTAGTTCTGCCACTTGCTGTATTTGAGACCTTCAGCATTTTTAAATTTCTAGATATGTCCATTTCTTCATGTAAAACAGGAATGATGGAATTTACTTATATCGGGATGTTCTATAAATTGAATTATATAACCACAGATGTGCTTATCATAATAACTGGCATAATAAAAAAAAGTAATTAGGTTCTATTATTACTAATACATTATGCTAATAAGATTATTATCATCATTACTAATAGTGTTATTAATAGTAAAAGCCCAAAAGAATCTTGTGGTAGACTTGATTCATTTGTAGGAGAGGTAGAATTGAGAGGTCAAAGACATTTCTTTAGCTTTTTTTTTTTTTTTTTTTTAAGTAATCTCTTCACCCAACATGGGGCTTGAACTCACAAACCAGGCATCAGGAGTTGCACGCTCCACCAACTAAGCCAGCCAGCCAGGTGCTCCCCTTTAGCTGTTTTTATCCTGACCTCTTTCAAAGAGGATAAAGGCAGTTTGCAAAAATACATATGGAATTCAAGATAAAATGTTAGTGAAAAAATGTAAGCAAAGGAGAATAGGGCAACAACTTAAAATTAAACATACTTCGTGGTAAGATGTGAAGAATACTATCCCAATTCAAGTGAGATGTAAGATTTCACTCCTTGGTTATTTATCCAAGAGTGGTGAAAGCACACGCTCTCCCAGAGACTGGCACACAGATGTTCTTAGCATCTTTATTTGAGGTAGTCAAAGACTAGAAACAACCCAAATGACCATCAACAGGTGAATGAATAAACAAATTGTGGTGTGCCATCCATGGAATACTACTCAACAATAAAAAGAAATGAGTTCCTTATATAAGCTAACCACAGAATTATTATGGAGCACTTAAGGGTCAAGGTGAGGAACTTAATGTTCCAGTTTTATTGAATGAATGGATTTTATCACTGTGTGCTGGACTATGTATGTTTAAGGTCTAGAGATTCAGTATTATTATTATTATTATTTTTTTTTTGAGATTCAGTATTGAACAGAAGAACTAAGAATCTCTGCCTACATGGAATTTACGTGCTAGTGGAGACAGACAATAAACACATAAACCATATATTGTGCTACTTTATGATCCCATTTATATAAAGTTCTAAAATAGGCAAAACTAATCTGCAGTATTGGAAATCAGGATACTGTTTGCCCTCGGGGATGCAGTGTTTGGGGTGGTCATGACCAGCGCGTGCAAGAAGAGGACTTCTAGATGCTGGCACCAACTTGTTTCTTGAGGAGAGCACTGGTTAAAGGGTGTGTTCATTTTATGAAAATTTATTGACCTATTATATACCTCATGCACACTTTTCTGTGTGATGGTTACCTTTCAGTGAAATGTTTACTAAAAGTAAAATATGTTGCATGGTGACCAGTGCTATGGAGAAAGATAATGCAGGGACAAGGGATACAGGGAGTGTCCCAGGGCAGGAGTAGAGATTGCAGTTTAAAAAAAAAAAGAGATGGGGCAGCCCCGGTGGCACAGCGGGTTGGCACCACCTGCAGCCTGGTGTGTTATCCTGGAGAACCGGAATCGAGTCCCACGTCGGGCTCCCTGCATGAAGCCTGCTTCTCCCTCTGCCTGTGTCTCTGCCTCTCTCTCTCTCTCTCTCTCTGTGTCTCTATGAATAAATAAAATCTTTTAAAAAATAAAAATAAAAATGAAAAAAAGAGATGTATATGGGATGCCTGGGTGGCTGAGCGGTTGAGCATAGGCTCAGGGCATGATCCCAGGTCAGGGGATTGAGTGAGTCACACATCGGGCTCCCTGTGAGGAGCCTGCTTCTCCATCTTCCTATGTTTCTGCCTCTCTGTGTGTCTCTCATGAATAAATAAATGAATAAATCTTTAAAAAAATTTTAAAAGAGATGTATAGAGATGTCCCCACTGAAAATCTGATTGTTGTGTAGATACTTGGGGGACATGAGAGAGTGACTACAGATATTTGAGAGAATTTGTGTTGTAAGATAAGAATACTTAGTATATAGCAGTAACAAGAACTCTGTATATGGGCAAATAGGCCACAGGCTGGAAGAGAGAACCTAGAGGCAAAACCAAATATGTAGGGAAACTAGACAGGTGACAAAGCAAAGCAGTCATTGCTAATCAGTGTGGAACGAATGGCTGTTCAATAAATAGTGCTGGGAGAACCAGTTTCTTCATGGGAGAAAAATAAAAATTTATTTTCAGATTTCTTGGCCAGGTTTCATTGCATGAAATGTCCAATCTATGGTAGTGCTCCTTTTATCTGATATTTGTGGCTTCCCTCTTTTATCAGTCTTGCCAGTCGTGTATTTATTTAATCAAGAACCTATTTTTAGTTTTGTTAATCTCCTCTGATATCTGTTTTTGATTTCATTAATTTTGACTCTTGTTTCCATTTTTCTTCATTTTGGTGGTATTTATTCTACTCTTCTTTTCCCAACTATTTCATTTAGGTACTTGGCTCATAATTTTCTATCTTTTTAAAAATATAAGCATTTCTATTTTTTAATTTTTTAAAAAAGATTGTGTTTATTTGAGAGAGAGAACACAAGCAAGGGGAAGGGGCAAAGGGAGAGGGAGAAGCAGACTCCCCCACAACCCAGAGCAGGAGGCCTGATGCCGGACTCCATCTCAGGACCCTGGGATCATGACCTGAGCCAAAGGCAGATGCTTAACCAATTGAGCCACCCAGGTGCCCCTCCTGGTCCTAAATAATTTTTCCTTTGACCTTGTTTGGTAAATCAGTGGAAATTGACTAGCTTTCAGCCAAAGTCTAAAGTTCTCCAATGTCACTTATCAGACTCCGTTTTTTGTGGCCTAGAATCTGTCTTGAGGACTGAACCCATGGCCGTGGACTTAGGATCGCTGATTATTTTCAAAGCAATGAGAACTTTATAATCTTTCATTTGATAAGATACCTGGCAGCTACTCTGATTTTCGTTTTACTGACTGGCACATGATTCTTCAAAGAGCTTGAGACTATGTTAGGTTAGAGGTTTTCAAGTGTTATTTGCCATAACCCACAAGAAGATTGTGTTTCATCAAATCTAATGCCTTGATTGTAAGACATACCATTATTTTGTATCCTCAAGAAGCTACCAGTTGATCTATGACACAGAAGATATTATAGAGCACATCCAGATTTCAGAGATGCTAAAGTGGAAAAAAAAAAACCTTTGATCTTAGAATTGATAAAATACATAATTCATTGTAGTTTGTCATATATATTTATGTAAAAATATAAATATATGTGTAACACACTAGTTTTATAAATCATAGCTGCCCTTGCTACCATTGAGCCACTTTAATATTTTCTGGTATAGCCTGCTTTATCCCATTATAAAAAAATGCAGCTTAAGGGACTCCTGGGTGGGCTCAGCAGGTGAGCGTCTGCCTTCAGCTCAGGTCATAATCTTGGGGTCCTAGGATCGAGTTCCGCATTGGGCTCCCTACAGGGAGCCTGCTTTTCCCTCTGCCTGTGTCTCTGCCTTTCTCTCTGTGTCTCTCATGAATAAATAAAATCTTAAAAAAAATAGTGCAGCTTTAATCCACTAAATTGATTTATTGGCTGATTATTGGGCCACAACCTGCAATTTGAAGAACACTGGACAGAATGGTTCACCAAGCTTTGTGAAGAGGGGTTTCTGACTGTGATTTACTCTAAGAGGGACAATACTGAAATTCCTGTATAGTTCCCACACTGAACAGATATGTTCTGTGAATTTGTTTACAACTTCATAGAGATAAAACCGAAGTATGAGCTGTACATGTTCCATGTATGCCATTTGAACACATGTAAGTATACATTCATGACACTATCACCATGATAGAAACAAATGCTTCTATCACCCCAAAAAGTTTCCCCATGTTGTGATCTACCCTTGCCTCCATCCCCATCCCTATGCAACCACAGTTGCACTTTCTGTTGCCACAGATTAGATTACATTTTCTGGGATTCTCTATAACTAGAATTATATAGTATGTATATACTTTTAGTTTTGTTAATCCCCTCAGATATCTGATATACTTTTTAGTATGTATTACTTATATATATTTTCTTGCCTGCCTCCCTGTCTTTTTCCACTCAACATAATAGTTTTGTGATTCGTCCATGTTTTGTGTATCAGTAGTTCATTTCCTTTTATTTCTGAGGAGTATTCAGTTGTGTAAATATAACACAAAGTGAACACAATGTGTTGAGCCATTCACTTGTTTTTGAACATTTGAGTTGTTTCTAGTTTTTGGTTATTACCAACAAAGCTCCTGTGAACACACATGTGTAAGTCTTTGGGCATATGTTTTTGTTTTCCTTGAGTACATACTAAGAAGCAGAATGTTTGATTCATATAGTAGGTATATGTTTGACTTTTAAAGAAACTGCCAAATTGAAAATTCTTTTTCAAAATGATTGCATCATTTACATTCCCGCAAACAGTATATGAGAGTTCTAGTTGCTCCACATCTTTGTTATCAGTTGATTTGACCTGTTTTAAAACTTTCAGAAAGTCTGAGGGGTGTGTAATAGTATCGACATGTGGGTTTAATTTGCATTTCTTGAAGAATTAATGATTATCTTTTCCTGTACATATTGGCCATTCATATATCTTCTTTTGCTAAATGTCTGTTCATATCTTTTACCTAATTTTTTATTGGGTTGTTTGTTTCCTTGTTGATTTGTAAGATTTATTTATGTATTCTGGATACATGTAATTTGGAATGTATTACAGATGTTTTCTCCCAATCTGTGGCTTTTCAATTTCTTAGTAACATTTTCAAAATATAAAAGTTTTTGGGTGCCTGAGTAGCTCAGTCAGTTAAGCATCTGCCTTCGTCTCAGGTCATGATCCTGGGGTCCTGGGATTGAGTCTCGTATCAGGCTTCTGACTCAGTGGGGAGCCTACTTCTCCCTCTCCGTCTACCCCCCCCCCCGTTTGTGCTTTCTCTCATTCGTTCACTCTCTCTCTCAAATGAACAAATAAAATCTTAAAAAAAAAAAGTTTTAAATTCTGATGAAGTCCAACTTATCAGCTTTTTCTTTTATAGTTTATGTTCTTTGTGTTCTAAGAAACCTCTGCCTATGTTGAAGTTGGAGAGATATCCCCATGTTTTTTCTGTTTCAACCTGGATTTATTATCAAAGTGTACAGTTTTGATATCCCCATCAAATTTCTACACTAAACAGACATGTTTGGCGTTCTGTTTTTTTTTTTTTTGGCGTTTTTTTAAAAATCTAATTGATAATAAAAATAATTTCACTAATTAAACTTTTGAGGACCCTAAAATGAATCTCTATGGGTATATTTTGGGGGAATTTAGCTTAAAATCCTATAGCAAAAGCCAGAAATTAAAGAAAAAAAATAGGGAAGGGATAAATGAAGTAAATATGGCAAAATGATGATAACTGTTGAATCGGGGGGATGATTATATGGGAGTTTGTTAAACTTTGCTTTCTACTTTTGTGTATATTTGAAGTTTTATTTGGAAAATTCATATAAGAGAATTGCCCTGTTGAGGGGTTAGTTTGACCATGCTGCTGGTCACAGTAGTCCCCTGAGACACTCAGGTACTTCCTCTTTTTTGTGTCTATGTCTCTTACGGCCCCAGACACTCTTATTAATGCAAGAATGCTTTTTTGTTCTCAGCTTAAAGCCATTTTCCAGGCTTAAATGTGAGTAAAAGACCATGTTTGGTGTGAAGAGAGGAGTAAAATGGAAAAAACGTCTTGTGTTTGTATTGTAGATCACGTTGCTCTACGGCACCCTCGCACTGGCTCCGTGATGATTGAAGCAATGTCCGAAGTCTTTAAACAGTACGGAAATAAGTGGCACATCGCTGACTTTTTCACCAGAGTAAGTAAATTCCAAGGGAACAGGTGCTCCTTTCATGCTGATGGTAATGCACTTGATGAGAGCATTTTCAGGCAAAGGTTGACTTTAGCCATGGAAATATGAGAGATACTGAAAAGTTGCCTGGAATGATGGGCTGATCATAAGTTTTGATGACTGTGGCATTCAGATAACATGGTTGAGCCAGCTGATGAGGGAAATTGATCGTGACATTTTCTGGTCATTGGTAATCTGAGTGCGTTGGATAGGAGGTGAGCATCAAAGTTCTTGCCTGACTTGGCTTCCCGAGAGAGGAGAACCTTGGGACTTTAAGGATGGACTCTAGCTCACATTTGTCTTCCCAGTTGGTAGCCCATAGTAAACAATCATTGAATGAATGCGTGCCCATAGTTACAGTAGATTTATACATGAACCATAGTTTGGAGAATTGCCCGGTTATTGTAGTTTATCATATCAAGATTAAAGGGTAATTTTCTTCTCAATATGAGAGTTTTATACCAAAAGAAAGCTAATTAGAAAAAATTGCAGAAGGGGTACCTGGGTGGCTCAGTGGTTGAGTGTCTGCCTTCGGCTCAGGTTGTGATCCTGGGATCCTGGGATTGAGTCCTGCATCAAGCTCCTTGCAGGGAGCCTGCTTTTCCCTCTGCCTATGTTTCTGCTTCTCTCTCTGTGTCTCCCAGGAATAAATAAATAAAATCTTAAAAAAAAAAAAAAAAAAGAAAAGATTGCAGAAGAGTACAGTAAGAGTGATACTAAAGTCTATTGCATGGCTCACTCCAGAGCAATTACTATTTTCTGCGCTTCACAGAGTAATCCATTAAAGCCTTCCAACACCCCTCAAGTAGCTACTGGGATTCGCATCCACCGTGACACATGGGGGCTAGTCAGTGGCTCAGCTGGCATTCCAGCCTGGGCGGAGTGCTTCTGGAGTTCATGCCCTAATCAAAATTATGTATTAATTACTTCACACCTCCCCAAGGTATAGTAACTACTTTTGTTTCTTTAGAATAGATTTATTGTTAATACTTTACATATGATGCTTAATAGCTTTTAAAACTCCATTTCACCTCATAGGAGCTTGGGGGGAAATATTAAAGGGAGGGGCCATGGATAGTTTTGATGCTTATTTCAACCATATTCCCAAATATCTTATATTGTTCAATTTCTCTAAGAACATAGTTTCTGGTCAGCTCAGGAATATGTCATAATAAAGACAGATTTAACCAGCTCTGAATAGAAATCCATTTTAACTGATGCTAACTGAAAAAACTGTTCATTAAGCCTTTACTCAACACCCTTCATTTTTATTTACATATATGTATTTTACATATTTATTTTTGTTTTTCAATTTTTTTTTTAAATTTTTTTAAAGATAAATAGTGCAGGGTAGGGGCAGAGGGAGGTTAGACTCCTCACTGAGGTGAGACTCGATCCCAGGACCCTTAGATCATGACCTGAGCCAAAACCAAGAATACACTTAACCTACTGAGCCACCCAGGCACCCAGCCATTCATTTTTAAAGCACTTTCTGAGTAGACACTGGCCAAAACAACAACAAAAAAAATCCAAAAATGTGCATGATGAAGCTACATACAGCTTAGGTAGCAGATGGTAGATGTACTTACGACCCACCCTGGGATTGTAGAGTTGTGGGATGGTTTGGACATAGCGTAATCCAACCCTTTCATTTTACCGTGAGTCACCAAGACTCAGAAAGGGTTAATGCCTTGCCTACTATTACCCATGGGCAGGTTGAGACCAAACCCAGGTCTGTGGACCCAAAGCTAGTGCTCTTCGCATCCAGAGTGCTACCTTCCAAGCACTTGGTGGGACGTGCTCATCTGAATGCCGTCTGCATCACTTTCGGGAATGCACAGAATTTCACTATGTGGAGTTTACTAAAAGGCTTTTTGCTCAGGGCTCTTGGACAGTTTGTGCTTTAATCTTTCAGGTGAATAACAGAGTGGTGCACACTGAGTTTCATCTGCACGAGGAACCAATTAAAGTATCACTTGTCATGGAATCAACTTTAACTAAATCCGTGTACTTTTGACAGCGGGAAGATGAAAAACTGAGGACTGTTTTGTAGCCAACTTTGTAAATAGCGGGGAGTATTTGTAGCATAGAACGAATGGTTATCATTTTGCGTTATTACTGTCACTGGCTGTATTTCTCCAATTTGTTTTGTCTACATACGGTATTTCTCCAAGACTGGACCGGGCTTATTTGACACTTGTAAATAATTTGGCTTCTTTGAAAAGAGAACTGTTTTTTGAAAATGATTTTTCCTGAACTGTTATCAAAACATGGGAGTCCAGCTCTATGCGTGGACCATTTTTATCGTGTGCTTCTCTTCTTGATTACACCCCATCATCTTCCACTTTGGTGCTGGTGTCCTCGTTTCCTTGGCTCAGTCTTCATGTAGTCTTACCTGTGTTTCACCTGATTTCCCCCATATTGTTGTCTGTGGCCAAACTCGTCTCTGTTTTGACTCTATAAGCCATTCCTGAGTCTTATCTGGATGTCTTCGTTTGCACTTTATGCCCTTGATGCCTCATTGTTCACCTTCGCCTCATTCCCCAGCTTCTCCTGTGCCATTGTAGTACCTTGAAGAGATACCTGCAGAGTTTGGCTGAAGCATCCCTTGTGCAGGAAAGCTTTTGTAACCCCTCATGCTAGGTCAGCCCTTTCTACATGCCCACAGACCCCATGACTTAGCAGTTAGCACCACTGAACTTATTAAATGACCAAGTATTGGCTGTTGATCTCTTTCTCTGGTTCAGTCAAGCTCCAAGAGGCAGGGGCCACTCGTCTCATTCATTGTTGTGTCTCAGCTACCCCCGCCCATGCCTTAAGACATAGAGAAGCACTGTGATGCATGTTTATTGAATAATTTGTCTCTGTCTTTCCATTATTTTGTTCATTCCTCAGACCTTGCCTCATTACCTCTGTGCATCTAGCCACCTTCTAGTCATCCCCACCAGGTTGGATGTCCTGTGGCCACTTTAACTGAACAAGTTGGAAATCAACCTGTTACCCTTAAATCTCTCCATAAAACTCATCCCATTATTGATAATCTTTGACTCTCCACTGCCTGCAGAATATATGCCAGTTCCCCTAAGAGAATATTCCAAGTCCTTCTCTGTCGGGCCTTAAACTATACTACTTGTTTTGGGGGTTTATTTTTGTTGTTGTTTTAAAGATTTTATTCACTTATTCATGAGAGACAGAGAGAGAGAGAGAGAGGCAGAGACATAGGCAGAGGGAGAAGCGGGCTCCCGGTGGGGAGCCCAATGTGAGACTCAATCCCAGGACCTCTGGATCACAACCTGAGCTGAAAGGAGATGCTCAGCCGCTGAGCCACCCAGGTGTCCCAACCTATACTACTAGTATACTACCCACTTGTCCTGGGTCTTGACCACACCAGATGATTTGCCCTCCCCTCAAAAGTCCCCTCTCCCAGAATCAGGCTTATAGATTACTGAATGTTGAATGAATGCTTTTGGCTATTTTATCAGTTCATTCTCTCCTTTCCCTCTGAAATGCCCTTTGTTTTCATTATGTTCTTCCTCTATACCATACATTCCTTAGGGTGCAAGTTGGGTCCCATCCCACTAGAAGGAAAACCTGCATATAGGCCAGTGTTTCTAGAGTAAGAAACTCCAGACTGAGTATGAGTTTTCATTGCAATCGTGTTCTAACTTTCTGTGTAACTTTGGACCATATTACGCCCGGTTTCCACATCATAAAAGGAGACTTGGCTCGGCTGAGAACTCATTCCACTGGACTTCAATGAACTTTGGCTTCTTAATAAACTGTGAATATTCTGCAGGTGTGGCTATTCCTGAACTTAGAGGTTCAAGCTGGCAGTTGCCTGACATGGTTGGGCCTGTATGAGGATACAAGTGTTTGGTGAAAATGCTCTGAAGATTGAGGGTCACAGTGACTGAAGCAACCCAGAATCTCAGGCCAGTCTCCATTTCAGGGACAATTGTGTCTTTTTTAGTTAATGTGACTTCTCAAGTATATATGTATGTGATTTAATTTTTAAACCTGTTGATTTTGTATTTGATGTGTAACTTCACTTTTTTTATATAAAGCATTAAAATGTCACCTTGGTTCATAAAATATGAATATCAGGTGAGCCTTCTCTGTTCATTTGCATACTGTGTGATCCTAGGATTCCTGGCACAGGGGCTCATCTCAGGGGGACAGCAGCAGCTGAAATAGACAATAGCTCTTATTTCCTGGGAGAGGTTAAGTGACTTGTTCAGAGTCACAGCATGTAATGAAGCTAGGAATCCAATGTATGAACTTGTATTCAATGCATGAATACAAGACAAAAAGTGCCAAGTGAGAGAGAAATGGTATAAGACAGAATCCTTTCGGTGGACAGAAATCCATTTAATTAAGGATATGAGAGCTTTGGGACAAAGGAGGGAACAGGGAACGGTTATTTTGGAACATTGCTCAGGCCATTGCAGGTAAGTTTCCTGGAGAGGGCTGCAGCACAACTGGATAACAGACCAACAGGTGAAGGAGGAAGCTTGGTTGGGGAAGGAGGTGGAAGGTGCCCAAGATGAACTTGAAACCTGGAGCCAGCTATGTGTCCTATATTCTCAGCTATAAATCAGAACAGGGACTCCCCTAGCCATCCAGTGCCCTGCGTAGTCCCCCTAAAACCACAGTCCCTAGCACAATTGTATATTTGGAAAGAAACCTATGCCAGATGTTTATATTTTTATTTTTTAAAGATTTATTTATTAGAGAGAGCCTCGCGCACAAAGGCACACACAAGTTAGGGGAGGGGCAGAGAGAGAAAACCCTCTAGCAGACAGTGCCTGAGCACAGAGTCTAACTCCAGGCTCGATCTGCAACCCCGAGATCACAAGCTGAAACCAAGAATTAGAGGCTCAATTTAGGAGCCCCAAGATTTTATCTTTTTTACTTTTATTTATTTATTTTTTTAGATTTTATATATTTGAGACACAGAAAAGCAGGGGGAAGGGCAGAGAGGGAAGGAGAAGCAGACTCCCCACTGAGCAGGGAACCTGACCTGGGCTTGACCCCCAGGACCCTGAGATCATGATCTGAGCTGAACACAGATGCTTAACTGACCATCCAGGTGCCCCTAGTTTTTATCTTTTTAAATATGAGCCCCAGAAATCAAGTTTGCAAAAGGAAGGCTCTGAGATTTTAAAGAATGGGCATGTATATAAAAATGCTGCAAAGACTTGTGCAGAGAACTGGGAGGCTGCACAGTGGAGGACACCACAGACAGTCTTGGGCAAGTGCTTCTTGGGGCAAGGGCTCCTCACAGTGGTTTACTGCCACTGCAGTTGGTACCTTCATCTTTGGACTTCTGAGAACTCGTTTCTTCGCCAAGGATTTTCATCATGTAGATTAGTTCTCAAGGGAGCCCTGGGTGGCGCAGCGGTTTAGCGCCTGCCTTTGGCCCAGGGCGCGATCCTCGATCCTGGAGACCCGGGATCGAGTCCCACGTCGGGCTCCCGGTGCATGGAGCCTGCTTCTCCCTCTGCCTGTGTCTCTGCCTCTCTCTCTCTCTGTGACTATCATAAATTTAAAAAAAAAAAAAAAAAGAGCAAAGTTATTTTGTGAGAAAAATAGAATTTTGTGGGGAAACACCAATGAGAGTAAAATGTCCTTGTAATGAAGTAGTCTTGGGGCTGAAGGGTGCTTCTAGAACAGAGCTGCTAGGGTGGCTCGGGAATGTCCCACAAGGCCCTCCGGAGAAGTCATGCAGTGACACAAAACTGTCCCTAAAAGCCACCCATTCAGTTCCTACAGCTAGTTTTTTTTTTCTTTTGAGAGCCGAAATGCCTAGATATTTTCAATAGTTTTGAAGAATGCGTAAAGCCACGCCTATTTGTTTCCTTGCTATCAGCTTTTTATTTTTTTCTTTTCTAAAAAAGGTTTTATTTTTCTGTGAGAGAGAGAGGCAGAGACACAGGCAGAGGGAGAAGCAGGCTCCCAGCAGCGGGGAACCCCATGCGAGACTTGATCCCAGGACCCTGGGATCACGACCTGAGCAGAAGGCAGACGCTCAACCGCTGAGCCACCCAGGCGCCCACGTTTTTGTTTTGTTGTTTTGAGAGAGAAAAAGAGAGAGAGAGAGAGACCCCCCGAGAGACCCCTCCTGGGGCGCGGTGGGGGCGGGGCGGGGCGCGGCGGGGCGGGAAAGGCGAGACCGAACCGTAAGCTCCGTGCCGAGGGGGCTCCGTCTCACTCCGAGGACTCCGATCCTGACCTCAGCCAACATCAAGAACTGGCAGCTCAACCGACTTAAACTGTTTTTGTTTTTTGTTTTTTTTTAATTGTAGTATAGTTGTCACGGGCTTCAATTCTTTAAAAATAATCTCCCTGGAGTCTTTTTTGTATCCCAGAATATCTTTCGAATATTTTTCAGTGGCTGCATAGTACTACAGGAACAGAATAAATTTTTAAAAACGAACTTATTGATAGAGATTCCTCTTCTAAAAAATAAAATCTGCCATCTGTACAGTCTTTTTTTCCTTTTGATTGATTCAGGAAAATTTCCCATAATCAGATTTCAAACTCTGGATGTATTCCTGAGCTGTTCTCCCAAGAAATGAAAATAATTCCTTCGGCTTTTACCGATGGAGTACTTGGGCACGGTGTGATCAAAACGTAAGGAACCTGCAGGCTCGGCCAGGGAGCGGCACCGGGCACCGGAGCCAAGAGCTGCGCGGAGAGCCCAGGCCGCACCCCTCGCCGCCGCGGCCGCGCTTTGCTGACGCAGGACTCCGTGGGCGGCCGCGCAGCGCGGAACCTCTTCGCAGCGCCGGAAAGCGCCACCGCCGCAAAGCGCCACCGCCGCAAACGGCTCCGCGGGATTAGGGTGCTGAGCCGCCCTTCCGCTCGGCTTCTGTTGTCATTGGCTGCTGGCGGAGTATATAAGGACGTCACTTCCGCCCGCCGGTCCTTTCCGCGCTACCCAGGGAAGGGTCCATACGGCGTTGTTTTGCGTGAGTGTCTTGTAGAGTTCGTGGCGCCCCCAAAGCCACCAGGAGGGCTTCCTGTTGGGAGTGCGGGGTGCGGGGGCCGGGAATGGAAGCCGGCAGGGACAGCGAGTCCATCCCAGGCCCCGCGCGCTCTCCGCCTCCGCCCGGTCGCCCCGCACGTGGTCGGGCTCGGGCCCGCAAATTCCCACAATGCCCTGGGAGGGCGCGGAGGTCGTGCTGGACCCGGGGTGCCCGGTGCGGGGGTTGGGCGTGCGGACTCGTTTGCGCCGGTTGGCAGGGGTGCAGAAAGCGTCGCCGCGCCGCGATCGGGGCGGGCCCCAGCACTCGGCCTTGCGCTCAGGCCCAGGCGCCTATTTACAACGGCTCGGGCGGATTGGTTTATCCCTTTCTTGTTAAGGTTCTTGGCAAGGTTTTAGAGAAAATTAGTTGTGATCATAGGATTTTGAAGCGCCCACCTGCAGTCTGCTTGAAAAAAAACTTGTTCGCATTTCTGCTTCCTTTGCTCAATTTCTGCAGTTTGTTGAACATGACTCCTATCTTCGTACTTGGTTGACCTGGAGGGTTAAGTGGCAATTCACTTTTCGTTTTATTTGGGTGTTTTTCCCACTTGCACACTCGATGGTTTGCTGTAGTGTGTGGGGTACGTCTCTTCTATTGTGTCATTACACTAGACTGTAAACTGAAAAGTATCCTTGGGTTGGATTCCAATAGGAAGTTGTTTAGCTCTCAAGAGTAATTAGAATGCATCTGGTCCCTAAATCAGTGGAATGAATATGGCTGGATTGTTAACTGCTTTTTCAGGTTCCCATCGTAACTTAAAGGGAAACTTTAACAATGTCCGGAGCCCTTGATGTTCTGCAAATGAAGGAGGAGGATGTCCTCAAATTCCTTGCAGCAGGAACCCACTTAGGTGGCACCAACCTTGACTTCCAAATGGAACAGTACATCTACAAAAGGAAAAGTGATGGTTAGTCTTTGCTTTGGTTTGGGGGGAGGGGCATTGCATTTAAGTTACAAATGAAACCACATCCCTTCATTGGAAATAAGCTTTAAAACTAAGTAAAAGTGGGGTGCGTTACTGGCTTAGTTTGTAGAGCATGCGACCAGTTCTCATAGCTGTGAGTTTGAGCCCCATGCTGAAGGTAGAGATTACAGTTTTTTTTTTTTTTTTTTAAGATTTTATTTTTTTATTCATGAGAAACGCAGAGAGGCAGAGACACAGGGAGAGGGAGAAGCAGGCTCCATGCAGGGAGCCAGATGTGGGACCCTAGGATCACACTCTGAGCTGAAGGCGGGAGCTAAACCACCCAGCCACCCGGGCATCCCTACTTTTAAGAGATTTTAAAGATTAAAGTGTTCTGGTGGTTTTTGGAAGGCTAGCTTTCCGGGTTCCAGTGGAAGAGTATGTCAAATGGTAGATTATGGGACGTGGGTTGCTTCATGAAGGAGCTGTGAGATACAAAGATGATGAGGAAGCTCACTAGCTTATCTTGTATTGTGCATTTTATTTTGCAGGTACTGATACGTGTTCATTTGACTGAATTTTCTTTTTTAAAGATTTTATTTATTCATGATAGACACAGACAGAGACATAGGCAGAGGGAGAAGCAGGCTCCATGCAGGGAGCCTGATGTGGGACTCCATCCCAGGACCCCGGGATCACGCCCTGAGCCGAAGGCAGATGCTCAAACGCTGAGCCACCCAGGGGTCTCGTCATGTGACTGAATTCTGAGCATAAAACAGAGCAGGAGATAGGAACAAATAGGTTTGGAAGGCATGTTGGGAAAGGCAGTGAGTGCTTCAGCTCAAAGATGGAGCCACCGAAGGACATAAGCCTGGGAGTGGCACATTGTAAAGCAGTTTCAGGCGAATCTGTCATGGAGGCAGGTGAAAAGGAAAGTGGCGAGAGGCCAAGAAGTGGCTAAGAACTTGAAGGAATCCACATGGGGGCCTGATGGAGGGAGGCTTAGTGCAGGAAGAGAGATGTGCTTCGCCTGCTGAATCGGGCTGCACACTATTAAAGCTCAAGGTTGAGGCCACCGTGGCCAATGAACTTCTGAGTGTCGGAAGTGTGCTATATAAACAGCAGGGTTTTCGCTAACACCAGTAGAGCTTGTCTCTATGACTGGAGTTTGATAGTACTCACTGCTACATTGTTTTTGAGAAGAAAATCCATTGCAAGTTACGTGAGGTGTTAAAAAGCTCTCTGCCATCATAGGTATCTACATCATAAATCTGAAGAGAACCTGGGAGAAGCTTCTGTTGGCAGCTCGTGCCATTGTTGCCATTGAAAACCCAGCTGATGTCAGTGTTATATCATCTAGGAATACTGGCCAGGTTTGTAAATAATATGCTCTTTATAAAAAATATGCTTACAGACCTTGGTGTAAGGAAAAGTAAGAAAAAGTATTTTACTACTTGGAAATCTTGAATTGCTAGTATTTGAGGTCTTTAACGTATACAATTTGGCATCTGGTGGTGTGTTGAGCTTCAGTTTTCATATCCTTGTATTTTCGTGCGCCACCAAGTAGAGTTGATCTTGTTAAAAATGGTTTATCAGAATGTTCTGTAGTCCGTTTTTTCTTTTTAAAATGATGAAATAGTCAAAATTTGGGTGTCCATTCCAATTTTTTTAAGATTTATTTCTTCATGAGAGAGAAGCAGAGGGGAGAAACAGGCTCGGCTCCCCTGTGGGGAGCCCAATGCGGGTCTCATTCCTAGGACTCTAGGATCAGGACCTGAACCAAAGGTAGATGCTCAACCATTGAGCCCCCCAGATGTTTCTCAACTGCAAAATTTTTAAGAACGTTTTTTTTTTTTTTTTTTAAGTTTTTATTTATGTGTTCATTAGAGACACAGAAGGAGAAGCAGCCTCCATGCAGGGAGCCCGATAAGGGACTCAATCCCGGGACTCTGGGATCACATCCCGAGCCAAAGGCAGGCGCTCAACTGCTGAGCCACACAGGAGTCCCAAGAAAGCTTTTCTAATAGGGTACCACTCCCTTTCTAAGGCTCAATTCTCCTAAGAGTAAGAATCTTTGCCAACACAAAAGAAAACTTAATTTCTTTAAATGGCCAGTGGGATAAAACTTCTGTTTTGCCCCTTTTCTCTTTTGACAATTCTTTTTCTGTTGAGAAAATTTAACAGTTAATAGCCTATTGTTGACCTTTAGCAGCCTCACCAGTAAGCTAAGCAGTCGATTAACACCTTTTGTTAACACATACTATATACTATATTTTAAGCTGTAGAAAGGAAAATACACCGTACTGTAAAATATGTCCTTAATGAGTGGATCTCCATGGTTTAAAGCTAATGGTGGTGTTCAAGAGTCCACTATATATAAAAGCTCGAGCAAGGATTTCGCTGAGCCCATTTATTTCTAATTTGAAAAAGATGTTTAGCTTGCATTTTGACAGGCATTTAAATTGTATAGTGAGACAGGTTCTCTTGTACTTGAAGGTTGATGGTAAAACTGGTTCCCATGAGTTTAAGATTGTTTTCCAGGGGGTTATTCCCCAGGAGCTGGCTTGCGACAGGACTTAGAGTTCAGTGCATGGTAGAAGACTGTTTAGAACGAAAATTAGTGCCCACTCTCAATTTCCCTCAGCAGAAATTTACTGAGTGTTTATATTAAGTCTAGTGTTGCTAGGGGCTTGAGATACAGCAAGAAAACACCAAGTCTGCCTTTTTTGAAGGGATGCAGGAAACCAGTTTTATAAAGGGAAAGAGCGTATATTCCTGCTTTATTAAAATAGGGTAGCTGGGATGAAATTAAACCAGAACGTGGAAGTGCTTATTGCTGTCGGGCATTGTTGTATTGTCTGTGTTGGTAAATTTAACTTTCATGATCCCATGAGGAAGTTAGAAGCACATAAATAACCTACCACATTCACTCCAGGAGTGAATTAGTTGGTTCTTGAAACCAGGCGGTGTGGCCCTGGAGCCTCCAGATGTGAGGAAGCCAGTGAGCTGCAGGTGATCTAAGGGATGTGGGAGTGGGTAGGGCATTCCAGACAGACGGCCTGGAGGTGGGGTGTACTTAGCATTTCTGGGCCCTGGTCTATAAGTATTTCTCAGGTAGCATAGAGGACAAAGAATTGTGGGTGTGAAGTGCTTTGATGTTTTCATTGTTGAGGGGATAGTAGAAGGGCTCCAGCTCCATGGGCTGCTTTGGGGCTATAGAACTGAGTGTCTGCACATGGACATTTGGGGAGGTCCTGGGATGCCATCCCCGGAGCACTGCTAACTCTTGATATTAATTCTTCAAGCGAGCTGTGCTGAAATTTGCTGCCGCTACTGGAGCCACTCCTATTGCTGGCCGCTTCACTCCTGGAACCTTCACTAACCAGATCCAGGCAGCCTTCCGAGAGCCAAGGCTTCTGGTGGTTACTGATCCCAGGGCTGACCACCAGCCTCTCACAGAGGCATCTTACGTTAACCTGCCTACCATTGCTCTGTGTAACACAGACTCTCCTCTGCGCTACGTGGACATTGCCATCCCTTGCAACAACAAGGTAACGGCATTATGACACACTAGAGCCTCAATAGTGAGTACTCTTGAAACAGTTGGGCATTCCTCTGCACATTGTTAGAGCTTGGAGTTGAGGCCACTGGCTGGCCGATGAACTCACAAGTGTAGGTAGTGTGCTACATGAGGGGCAAGTCTTTTCGCTAACACCACAAGGGTCTCTGGCCCAATGAGTGGAGTTTGATAGTAATTCTTGCTACAAGTAGAATTCAGATATGTCAGAACTTTAAGGAGAACCCGTTTTTTAGATGGTTTGTGTTTTCTGTTTTTCTCCATATTTCTTAACTATTTGGGCGACTCAGGCATTACTGGGCTTTTTCGGTTTTCAGAGCAACTTGATGAATCGTGCAATGAGGTCCTTAAAAGGTGGGTTGCATATGGTTCAAATTGGTCCAGTGTATTGGTCTCAAAACCTTGGTTCCATGTAAGAATCACCTAGAGATGTTTTAATACCAGGGTCCAGGCACTCTTTAGGTATTTTGTTTCATTGGGGGCGGGGGGTTCTTGACAGTTGTGTTTTTGTATTTTAATTCCTATGGGTCCAGTGGAGACCCACTAATTATAGAGTACTCCTTGTTAAAAATAAGTGCTTAAAGTGGGAAATGTGTCTATTTTCTTGGTACCAGGGATCTAGATGATGGGACAGAAAAGTGGAATTGGGAGGTGGCTAGGTGTCCCTTCTTAACCTGGCGCTCTTGCAGGGAGCTCACTCAGTGGGTCTGATGTGGTGGATGCTAGCCCGGGAAGTCCTGCGCATGCGTGGCACCATTTCCCGTGAGCACCCATGGGAAGTCATGCCTGATCTCTACTTCTACAGAGATCCTGAAGAGGTAAGCTTCCTCCGCAAAGGCCTGTGGTTACATAGCAAATCAGACATCTTGGTTTATGCTTCTTTGAAATAAAATTTGTCCCAATAAACTTTTTTTCCTTAACCAGATTGAAAAGGAAGAACAGGCTGCTGCTGAAAAGGCTGTAACTAAGGAGGAATTTCAGGGTGAATGGACGGCTCCAGCTCCTGAGTTCACTGCTACTCAGCCTGAAGTTGCAGACTGGTCTGAAGGCGTGCAGGTGCCCTCTGTGCCTATTCAGCAGTTCCCTACTGGTATGTATTGTGATAGATCAGGCTAGTCACTTGGATTTTTGGTAATTCTCTAACTTACAAGATCTCCATGGCTATATATACTAGTATTGAAAGGTTTTTATGCCAGTGCGGTATAGCTGTGCTGATAACTTGACAGATTGAATTTGGGTGCTTTTGAAGTGGTCTGGCCTTGCGTGTTTGTCCTTTGAAATGTGTATTTGGTGGAATTCACAGCACAGTGCTGGTGGCAGTGGGGCTGACTATTTTTTGGTGTTTTCTTAACAGAAGACTGGAGCGCTCAGCCAGCCACTGAAGATTGGTCTGCAGCTCCCACTGCTCAGGCCACTGAATGGGTAGGAACAACCACTGAGTGGTCTTAAGCTGCTCTTCCACAGAAGGAACAGAATGGAAATAAGGTTGACGGAAAATAAACAGTTTCTAAAAGTCTTGTCCATTTCCGCGTTTCATTTACAGATCAAGATGCCTGGGATTACTTCAGGTCTTGACTTCAGTTTTACTTCTCTAAAGCCTGCTTTAGATAAAACATAGTGCTTCTTGGGAGTTTCCTTTTAAGTGCCAACTCTTGATTTCAGCTCAGGTCATGATCTCAGGGTTGTGGGATCAAGCCCATCATTGGGCTCTATGCTGGACATGGAGCCTGCTTGAGATTGTCCCCACCCGCTACTCTTGTGTACACTCCAAAAAAATGGGATAATTGTAAATATTATAGTGGTGCCCTTGGAGTTTTTTTTCTAAGGTCAGACCTGATAATTCTTTTACTAATGTCTGCACTGGCAAATTCTGTAGGGCCAGAGTAGAGTAAATTGGCTTTTAGTGATAGCCCTGCTGTATGCCAGTTGAGTGGCCACTTCCTTTTTTTTTTTTTAAGGGCCAAATTACCATTTGTTTTATTTTTTTATTTCTTTTTTAATAATGAATTTATTTTTTATTGGTGGTCAATTTACCAACATACAGAATAACACCCAGTGCTCATCCCGTCAAGTGCCCCCCTCAGTGCCCGTCACCCATTCACCCCCACCCCTTGCCCTCCTCCCCTTCCACCACCCCTGGTTCATTTCCCAGAGTTAGGAGTCTTTATGTTCTGTCCCTTTCTGATTGTGTGGCCACTTCTTGAGTGGCCTCTATATTTGAATACCAGCCTAGGTTAAAGGTAGAGTAGGAACCACTGGAGGGGCCCCAGCCTGTTACCAGGTCAGCTTGCCTTCAGGTTCTGGGAGGGTTGTACAGGTGTGTGTACAAAAATGTCCTGTTGTGCTCTCCATATCTGTTCTGTGTTTTCGATTCTATTTAATATGCTTAACAGCTCTCCTGAAGTCCTAGTAACATTTGACCCATTAAAAATTAGAGAAATAGAGTGGAGGTTTTGAGGAACCTAAATGATTTGTTGATGAACTCCCAAAGAGCTATAAATGTCTGTGTAACCTGATTTCCAGGGCCCCTTCCAGTAGGACGGGTAGTGAAGGGATCCATAGCTCTCAAGCATGGTGATTGTACATTGGCTATGCAGAACAAGTTTGGATACCTCTACCGTAGAACTATAAAGTGCAATGTGCTTAGGCCTTGAACCCATAGGACTTTGTAGTGCTCTAAGTGGCTAGCAACACCAGTTAATTCCTGGGATCAGGATGGCTGGGGAGGAGGTGGGGAGAAACAGGTGCAGAAGGAAACCTAGGAAATGGGAGCAGGGAGAGGAGTAGATGGTATTAACAGCTTATTTGTTAGCATTATCTGGGGTAGGGGGCCTGTTCAGGGAACAAGGGCTTGAAAAACGATATATTCTGGCAACTTCATCTGTCTTCCAGAGAATAATCATGGCATCCCATACCTGCTCTCAAGCTATGTGTGCTAGTGGCCAGGACCTCCAAACCAGAGACCTTGCTGTGTTCTTTTGCTTCTTGCTCAGGCATTTGTTTCCTGGCATTCCCACAATAAATAGTTGTTTTTTCCCTCTAGAATCCCTGGCATAGTTGACTTGTGCCCAGCATGAATCAGGCAAGGGATCGTAGGTGGAATTTTTCACAGATCTTAGCCACCTAGGTTTAGCTTGCCCAGGGCATCTTCCTGCCTCCAGGAGAGAGATCCTATTTCTTTTGTTCACAGCTAAGATTCTGCCCCAACCCAGCACCGCAAGGTGGCTCAGACCTGTCATCCCACTCTGTCAGCATAGTGGCCCCATGGCTCCAGACCCAGTGCCTTTAAGCCAGCGCGAACTGGAATAGGCATCTTAAACACTTTGACTCAGTGGTGCCTACCTGATGGTCAGTTCCTCAGCACTGCTGAAGGGAAGATTACCTCCCCCCCACCCCGGGTGTGCACCCTGCAACTGGCAGCTTTCCCCCATGGGTGTTAGCAGCCTTGAATTCCCAAGGACCTTGGCTGGAGTGAGGAAGACTTTCTCCCTGCACTGCATCTGATTTGGCCAAGTGGGCCGCCTCTATTTCCTCAGTACCTCTCCATCTCCTTTCACACTAGCACTAAATCTTCCTGGACATGGTAACTCGTTCAATTGTCCCACCTGATCTTGGGGACTGCTGTGAATAATACATGGTTTGTCATTTTCTCTTTAACGATACTTACCACGAGAAATCCCTAGCTTAAGGTTTTTCTTATCATAGCTTCCAGCTTTTGCACTTCCTGGGTTTTCTACACTTCTAGAAAAGGAATTACATCCAGAAGTTTTGTAGAGTTCTCCCATTTCTCCCTCTGCTTTCCTAAATACTTTGAGGACTTCTCCTTCCATAGATGTGTTTCTTGCTATGTCCCAGGACAAGGGCAAATCAACATCCCCATTGAATTCAGCCCTACAGAACTTGACACTTGGTAGATACCGGTGAATGAATACTCTTGAGTGAACAGACTAAATGTTAGGAGTGCCTGAGTGGCTCAGTCTGTTAAACATCTGATTCTTGATTTCAGCTCAGGTCATGATCTCAGGTTGTGAGATTACTGAGCCCCACATGCGGCTCCACACTGGGCATAGAGCCTGCTTGGGATTCTCTCCCTCTGCTCGTTACCCCCCACTTGTTCTGTCTCTAAACAAAATCTTTCCAAACAAATTTTTAAGTCTTTATTTAGGGAGCATTTAAGAAAGAGCTGAAGAGGGGTACCCGAGTGACTCTTAAGTGTCTGCCTTCAGTTCAGGTCATGATCCCAGAGGCCTGGGATTGAGCCCCACATCAGGTTCCCTACTCTGCAAGTAGCCTACTTATCTCTCTCCAGACCTCCCCCATCCCTCCCACCACTTGTATTGTGAATAAAATCTTAAAAAAAAAAAAAAAAAAAAAAAAGCTAGAGAGTTACATTCCACTTGGCAAACCTGGGGCTCCTAACAAGGCTTGAATTGCCCACTCTGTTGCATGTTACTCATCTGCACAGAGCTCACTTCACAGGCAGCTGCATCACCTGCTCTAAATCTTCCTTAGGGTGTTTCAGTCAGCTCCACGTCAAAGCTGCAGCCTCACACGGTGTTCAGGGACATGCTATATACTCCCTGAGCTTGGCTTGGGTTGTCTGGTGAGTGGGTGGGTGGGCCTGGGTCTGGTCTGGGCTATGACCCTGCACCAAGTACACGCTCACATCTCCCAGTGGCAAGTGAAGGGACTCTGGTTGTTGTACTACCCTGGACATCCTATGCTATGAGTGAGGCAGATGGTGGAGCAGGCTTTGGAATCAGCCATGCCTGAGATGAAAGAAAGCCCTACCCAGCTCCTTCCTCGTGTGTGGTTCTGGACAAGAGATGATGTCTCCCAGTGACCCAAGTGGCCCCAGCATGGGAATAATAGAATTGTGATTCAGGGATTGTGCACAGCAATTAGCTTGGGTCCTGGCAGGTAGCAAACATTCATTCTATGTATCACATTGTCTTGTTAGTGCATAATTTAAAAAAATTTTTAAATTGTAAGATGCATCATATGTGCAGATGACTGCAAATTATATTTGTATGTTATATATTTGTATATTCTAAAGAATCAAATGAACGCCTCTGTAGTCATTACGTGGATTTTGAAATAGGTGCCAGGACCTGAGAAAGTTGCCGTGTGAGCCTCCTTCTTGCCCCCTGAAGTCATAGAGCTCCTCTCCTGCAATCCCTTGGTTCACTTGATTGTTTTACCTAAATGTGCCCTTGCAATCAAGAATTGTTTAGTTTCCCTATTTTTGTTTCCCAAAAATGGAATCATAGCATATCTTCTTGTGTGATTTGCTTTTTAAAATTTTTTAATTTTAATTTTTCTGGGGGGAGGGGAGGGACAGAAGAAGAGAGAATCTTAAGCAGGTTCCATGCCCAGTGTGGAGCCTAAGGTAGGGCTTGATCTCATAACCCTGAGTTCATAACCTGAGCCCAAATCAAGAGTGCTTAACCAACTAAGCTGCCCAGGTGCCCCTTGTGTGATTTGCTTCTTGCCCTCAATGTTATTTTTGGCTTTTCATCCCAGTTGCTTTGAACACTTTTGATAGATCCTGGTACACCAAAATTTCCCCAAGTCTAACTTTACCGGCTAACATCAAATGGTTTCACAATACTATACAAAATCCTATGAAAACACAGCCACAATCCTCTACTTTGTATTAAAAACACCATCCTTTCTTTCTTCACTTCTCAGAACTGCTGCCTCTCAAAATCCAGGGTCTGCCCAAGCAAGATCTGATCAGGCTGGCCTCTCTATTCTACCCTTTGCTGACACCACCCAGGCGTCCCAGTTATATATATTTTTTAATCAATTAGTACATTTCTATTATGAATACAGTTGGGATTGACTGATCCTGTAATTTAGAGCAGTATAGACTGATTTACAATACTTTTTTCAATCCTATATATCTTGCCAGTTTCTTATTTTATGTTCTTCCCTCAATGAAATTATATAATTTTTCCAGAAGAGGTTTTACAGATCTTTTGGTAAATTAAATTCCTAGAGACTTTGGATGCCTGGGTGGCTCAGTGGTTGAGCGTCTGCCTTTGGCTCAGGGCGTGATCCCAGATTCCCGGGATTAAGTCCCACATCAGGTTCCTTGCATGGAGCCTGCTTCTCCCTCTGCCTGTGTCTCATGAATAAATAAAATCTTTAAGAAAAAATTCCTAGACACTCAAGATACTTTAGATCATACCCTTTCATACCCTTAAGGAAACCACTTTTAGCAATACTGTTGTAACAGCTTAATCCATATTCTACGTAACAGATAATCCAGTGATGAATGTCACTATTGCCATGGGGCTTCTGACTCTACCTGAGCAATCCAGACCTGTGGAAGGCAAGGATGACATTACTAAATCCCATCCATGAAAAACCTGCTCCATTCACTACTCCATTCTGTACTCATTCAGTAGAGCAGAACCTGTGGTGCTGAGTGCAGCAGGTTTCACTTAGGAATAACCCAAGAATTACTCAATTTTATCTCTGCAAAGAATCTCAAGCAAAATAAGAATTCAACATTCAATAAATATTTATTAAGGACTTACTCCAGGCCAAACAGTATTCTAAACGTTGGGAATAGAGTGGTGAATGAAAACAAAGCCTGTGACCTTGGTACCTATATGTTGATTGGAGAGGCAAATAATTAGTTAACAAGCAAACCATTTTTTATGGGATCAGAAGTGAGGATGATGGAAACATGGAGAAAAAGTTATGTCTGAAACAAGAATCCTAGGCATTAAGCTATAGAGAAGAGAAGCAAATAGAATCATTGAGAGAATCAAAAGAGAGTAAAGAAACCCCTCTGGAAAGAGGAATCTAAGCCCAGTCTCACCAGGTGGAGCTGAGAGAGATCTGTTCTCATGGGGAACTGGGGCCTTTACCATAGGCCCTGGAATCCCTTGGAGCCCATGCTCTGTGAAAGGTATAGATCTCGATCTCTACTGTCTGCCCCACAGAAAATTCATCTACATTTCTCCCCCTCCCTTTTCCTTTAGATATTTCTGGAAATGAGTTGGGGACCAGGAAAAAAAATCTCAAACCACTTAAGACACCTACCCCAGTTCTGCCCCCTTCTCTATCCTCCTGAAAGTGTCCTAAAGAGCACTTTCCCCTTTCCGTGGGTTGTTGGCTCAGTTCACACTGGTGCCAAGAGCACCGCACATTGCCAGAAGTGCCCATCATCATGTCGCCACCAAAAGGCCCTGCACCACCTGCTGGGCCACTGGCCTCTGCATTTCCTTCTATCCAATACCCTATCCCAACCCAAAGGTGTCTTCCATTTATGATTTGCAAGAGAAAGTTACAGCCTTAAGCATGGGAAAGTAGTTCTCCAGACCATCATGGCCATACACAGGACTCTGCTCAGGGCCTCAGAGGCTTTCAAGCCTGAAGGAATGAACGGCCTGGTTTGATGTTTATTTCAAAATCTGTTATAGAGGATAATTTTTTTTTAGAGGATAACTTTTTTGTACAAGTGTATATCATTTTATACAGATATAATTCTGTTAAGCAAATTGGCTTTTCAAAACAATGCCTATTAATATTCTGCATTTGCAATTTAGAAATGAAGAAATATCACAATTTAAAATACAATGGACAGATTTAACAATAAGACACTGTTGGAGGGAAGTTTCGTGAACTAGAAAAGCATGAAAAAGTTACAAGAAGAACAGATACAGAGGGGCAGAAAGAAGTTAACAGGATAAAAATGAGAAAGTCAAACATCTAGTGGGAAATTGCAACAGAAGAAGAGAGAATGAGGAAAATCACTGTCAACAAGAAAAGGCTGAGAACTTTCTGAAATTCTCACAAATCCGCAAATTCAGGAATCCCACTGTGTACCAAGTAGGATCAATTTTTAAAAACCCGTCCTTTGCATTGTTGAGGAATCATGGAAACACCAAAAACAAAAGTGTTCTTGAAAGCAGCCAAGGAGGAAAAGAGCACCTGAGTATTCCCCATCAAGAGAGATGGAAGATGGTTGAATGAGAAAAATGGTCAACCCAACTCTGTTATTCAAGAACTAGGACAATATAAGGACTTTTCCAGACAACAAAAATAAAGTTAATAAGGGGAGAAAAAGGTGATGCCAGAAGGAAGCTGTGGCCAAGAATGCTGGTGGTCCACCAATGCCCATCCTCCCTTCTTCCACACTAACAGCTTCCTTGATTTTTATAGCTGGGCATAGGCTGAGAAGCAGGTACCTCAAATTCCATGGTGATAGAATGTTTGGTCAGGTTTTGAGGCCTGCACTACTTTGGATGGTAGACTACAATTTGACCAAATCTGTAGCATTAGAGAAACGGTAAGAAAGATCCAGAATGATGGCTTATTTTTATTGCTTTGGGCAAAGTCATGAGAGAGACAACTCCAGCTAAATCTAGTGAGCCTATAAAGCAGAAATGGAAGGATCCAGAGTTTTGCTAATGCAGGCATATTCTATCTCTGGCATCTGTATATTCAGCCAAGTATTTCCAACCAAGTCAAACAGTTAAGAGCTATGCATCAGAGGGGGCAAACTCTGAAGGGGAAAACATTCTTACTCTTTGGAAAGATGGCATGCAGGAAGGTGAGTTAAGATAGGATTAAGGTATTGTTTTCTATTCCAAAGCTACCATAAACAAGAAAAAAATCTGGCAAAATCAGATTATGGTAATAGGGCTTTAGAGCAGGAACTCTCCTACTGGCTGGTAGGAGTATAAAATGGTACAGTTTGGCATTAATTAATAATAGAAGCATCCATAATATCCTTGTTAGGGATATGCACCAAAGCAGCTCATGCAATTTGCACTAGGATTGTGGACAAGAATGTTAATCAACAAACCTGGAAGTGGTCAATGGTCCATCTACAACACTGTTGATCAACTGTCCTATATTTATATCACAGGGTACCAGGCAGCAATGAAAATGAACAAAGCACAGCTCACACAATGACATTCATCAACTTCACAAACTTAACTTTCGATAAAGAAAGTGGTAACAAAAATTATTCCTAATATGAACCATATGATCCTAATATGAATCATTTGTAAAAAGCTTAAATACAGGCAAAGGGAAACTATAGAGATGTATTCCTTGGTGGCACACATTATAGACATCAATAAAGCATCCAATTTATGGGGTAAAAACCAAAAAAAGGAAAAGGGGTGCCTGGGTGGCTCAGTTGGTTGAGCATCTGACTCTTGGTTTCGGCTCAGATGGTGATCTCAGAGTCCTGGGATGGAGCCAAGCATTGGGCTCTACACTCAGTGGGGACTCAGCTTCAGATTGTCTTTCCCTCTTCATCCCGCTCTTGCTCTCTCAATAAATATAATAAAATCTTTAAAAAATAGAGAAAAAAGCATTCAATAAAATATATACAAAGAGCAGAAAGGACATGTTGAAGATAAAGTGTTTCAATGTCTTTGTAAATGAGAGAGGTTAAAATACCAACTTTAGAATATAAGAATGTCTCTCATCCCACAGTTTACTGTGTAATATACAACCTTACCACTACCCCACGGATGGATCTGTCCTCCCCCTCTTAATCTGAGTGAAATTTTGGAATTCTCTCAACTAATAAGGAACAGTGGAAACTGTATTGTGTGATTTCCAAGGACAGCGTGAAAGTGCCACCACCTTTGCTTTGGATTTCTTTGTTCTGGGAATTCCACCATCATCCAGTGAAGAAGCCCAAGAAGCTGAAAGAAGCCCACTTGAAGAAGAAGCAAGGCCCCTTGCTCCCAGGCCCTAGACCAGCCGAACTGCCAACCAATAGCCAGCATTAATTTGCCAGCCACATGAGTGATCCGTATTGAAAGTGGATTGTCCAGTCTCTGAGCCATCTCTGTGGATGCCATGTGGAGCAGTTGTAAGTCATTCCTGTCAAGCTCTGTTGAAATTGAATATTTGTAAGCAAAAGAAATCACTCTTGTTTTAAGCAGCTTACTTTTAGGCAAGTTTGTTATTCAATAATAGGTGGCTAATACAATGGAAAAATTCTAGAGGCCTTTCACTAAAATAAGAAAGAAGACATGATGCCTACTATCACCAGTCCTTTGTATCATATCAATGAACTTATCTGGCAATTAGTTACTCTTGTGACTAGGCAAGAGTAACTAATTATAGACACAGTAATAGCCAATTGACTTTTCCCTATAGAATTTACAATAAGCATTTATCTGTAATATTATAGCTTTTGTATCTATTGTATATGTTAGTTATATAATATAAATTGTTAAGTGGCTACCAAATAATTTGTATGTTTATTTTCCTATTTTTAATATTTCACAAAATTTCTCCTTTATAAACATAGCTGTCATGAACATCCTTGTGGCTAACTGGATCAAATGACAGGGATATTTTAAGGATTTAAAATAAAATCATTACATTTTCTTAAACTGAAGTTTAGTAGTGTCAAAAGAGAATGCAGGGATCAATTTATCATCACCCACGATAATTACCAATCTTTGTTAATCTGATTAATGAAAAATTTCATCTCAGTGCCATTTCTTTTGCTTTTAACTAGGTAAAGAGCAATTGCTGACCTGCTTTGAGTTGAATGTCTGGGAAGAGGGTGCAAGGCTTGCCGCTCTGAAAGCATTCCTCCATGCACTGGGAAGTGGGTCTGGGGGGCATAAGGTCCCCTCTGCCAGCAATAATCTATGCATAAGAGGATCAAATAAAAAGCCACTGCCTTCCATGTTTGCTGCAAAAATAAAGAGAAAAAGAACGTAAACTCTCACGCCTTATAATTTTGTTCTTCACCAATATTTGCTGAAAGCCATGTGCTCTTCATGGAGCTAGGAACATGGGATCTGACAAAACTAGAAACATCCCCTACTGTCTGGGAATTTACCTTGTAATTTGGAAAGAAGCCAAATCGAAAGGCCTTTATCATGTGAAGGTGTGGAGAAGTAGAGATATCTCTACTGCTTTTTTTCCCCTGTAGAAAGAGTAGGTTTATGAATTGAAGATAGAGTACTTGAGAAAAAAACTTCTATTTTTATATTTCAAAGAATTTACATCTTTCACCTTCCCCACACCTACAGTAGAGACTACCATCTAAATTAAAATGGGAAAATAGAGAAACAAATGGCTTTCATTCATCTCAATCCGTAAACCAAAGCAGGGCACCTGACAGATCACTGTCACTCTGTTAACCACAGGAGGGCAGTGGCACTCCGCATGTGAAATGCTTCCTGGCCAGTACATTTTCAAATACTGATGAAGACAGGTGCCTTTTCCATCAGCTGAGATGTAGTTCTTGAGACCAGAATACGACCCAGGGTGCTTTAAAACATGGCTTCTCTCCTGTTGGTAGGGTTCCACCGGGAGGTGGCTCGAAGGTCCCCTTTTGTGACAGATTCACAAGGAATTGCTTTTGAGCCCCCTGCATCTTGCCAGTGATGGGCAGTCCAAGGGACTCCGTATCCCAGAAGACTTCCTCCAACTCAGATGGGCACTCACCATGAGAGGGCACCGTGGGAATTTCCCACAGCACCTTCCTGAGGCTGGGAGGGACATATGGTGGTCACCAGTGCAGTTCCAGGTGTCCTAGCCGGCCTGGAATGATCCTACTTTCACTGTGAACAAGCTGTCCTTTGCTTTTTCTTCTTTTTTAGATGATTTTATTTTATTCGAACTTTCTAGAAACCAAATTAATGCATTATTTACCAGAGCACAGATTCCCAAACACTTGCTACTGTAGAAAATGCCATCCACCATTGTTCAGGAAACCAGAACCTTAAATAAAAGACTGAAAAATTAAAAAAAAAAAAAAAAAAAAAGACTGAAAAATTTCAGCAAGAATATCTAATTTAATTCGTACCATTCTGGTGCATATTACACACATTCCAGCATTCCAGATTGAAAACAGCTTTTGTGAAACAACCCAGAAAAATCTAATTAAGAGTTCTTGTTCTTGCCTTCTAAATCCCCTTGGGCAGCAGCTTGGCTTCTTCACTTGGGGGGGTCACAGCTTATTACCACTCTGGACTGCCTCTTGGGAGGCATTCCCCAAAACCCAAAGCCCTTGGCTCAAGGGACTCTGAAATATTTTCCAGCATGGGAAATCTTTATAAGACAGTGAACTGAATTTCTGACACACAGAGAAAGAAGTTTGGAATGTGTGAGGTGAAAAAAAAAGGGCAATCGAACTGCATATTACCACTTGGGATGGAAAATGGAAATTGACGTGATAGGAAATGAGACCAGGTTCTATCACTTCTAAACTGGCTGCAAAGGATATTTCCAGCGAGTGGTCCTAAACATGTTTTGAACACCTATATAGGGCAATATTACTGTGCAAGTCTAGTCTCTAGGTTAAGGGTCAATCATGCGACTTCACTCATATTTCTTACAACTCTGCTAACAGACTGGACCTGCTTTTGTAATGGCCAAGCAGCTCCATTTAGACAATCTTCCATGGATAAACACTAAAAGCTCAGGAGGAGATGTCAAAAGCTGTTGCTGGAAGATTAAAAAAAAAAAAGTGGGTTCTGGAAGGGAGTTGACCCCTATAAAGTCACTAGATGAGTGTCCCATTTTTTTGTAGCTGTTATCTTTTGTCAACCTCTATCAACCTTGATCAGGACATGCATAACCAGAACTAGTTTGAGGCAATTGAGTTAAAATCACCTGTAACCCCCCTGGCCCTTATTGGCTATCATCTCATACAAAGAAAGAAATGTATTTCCTATCCACGTTTTCACATGTGCAGGGATGGAATGTATACCTGAGATTGTTCAAGGACAAAGGATGTCTTTGTGAAAGGACTAACTACAAGGGTTACAGCGCGTGGCAGGCATACAATGAATGTTTTCTTCCTTTCTCCTTTTCCTTCCTAGGAAATAGTAACACTGAGTTCAGACTTCACATCCCCAAATTCCTCTTTTGATCCCTTCTCTGAGCTTGGTATTGTCTAATAAACTTAAAAGGAGGGTGTCTGTCTGTGGATGTTGGTCTCAAGTATTAAGGAGCAAAGAGCCTTCAAACACCAAAGAAATGCCAAGTCCAGGTTACTGCTGGGAAAAAAGAACAGCATGAAGGAGTTTAGCAGAGAAAGTAGCTTTTGGGGGACACTTAACATTAGAAAGTAAAAGGACCTAGTAACCACTGGAAAGGACAGCTAAGGGTTCTCCCTTTATCCAGAAACAGGCCATGGTAGGATAAAACCCAGGAGCCTCGGGCACCCTAGGGAGGATTTAAGGGGGCTGTGTCTTGGCTACCATCACAACCAGGCCCTCATAATTCTATCACCCTTGCTTACCTTTAAGCGTTTGTCTGTCTCAGCGGTGTAGGGTGAGGAAGTGACTTGTCCTACCTTGATGGTGCCTGGCTCTAGTGACAAGGGCTCAGCCCAACCGTGCCTGCCAAGGCCTTTGGCAGACAAGCCCTTGGTAAACGTGGACAAGTCTGATCTAAGCCTGGCTGGAGAAGGCTTCCTTCAGGATTTGCCTTTTGGGAGTCAGGCTCACGTGGTCTGAGTCACTGAGGTCAGCCCCGGGTGCGCAGCGACCCGGCCCCAAGCGCATAGCACTCCCCCTTGGCCTTAGCCCGGACTGCCAAGAGCGGTGGCAGGGGACAGCCGTGCTAGCCGGCTGGGCGAGGCTCCCTCCTCCACGGCCTCTAAAATTGGAGCCTGTGCTCCAGTAGGTCGGGAAAGAGGCACAGGAAGACGGGCAGCTGAGTCCAGTCCCACATCCCTCGCTCCCGGGGGTGCACGGGCCCGGCTCCGGGAGCCTCGGGGCTCCGGGCAGTCCCGGCCTGGGACTTGCGAGCGAGCGGAGGGCCGCACGGACCCGGCTCCCCCGAGGACGAGGACGACGGGCCCGGGGGCTCCTCGGTCTCCCCGCCCCACCAGACCTGCTCCCCGGCCCGGGGGCGCCCTCGGTCCCCCGCCCGCAGAGGGGCTGACCCAGCAGGCTGCTCCGGGGCACCGCAGCGCTCCCCCATCCGCCTGGGGGCCTCGTGGGCTGGGGGCCCCCTCGGATTCCTCTTCACTCCAGGTCCGGGGCGCCGGCGCCAAGGGAGTCCCCACCTTCTAGCCCTGTTTATCTCTGGCGACCCGCCCTGGGCGCAGGCCCGTCTCCCTCTCTCCGCGCTCTCAGCCACTGCCTGTGACCCAAGATCCCTGGGAGATTCCCAACGGCCCCCGCCAGCACCCCAACAGCACTTAGTCACCCTCAGGGGAATCCAGCTAATCCCAACGGACCCGGGGCCCATCCCAAGGGTTCCCACCAGCCCCAAAGGCCTCTAGCCAATCCCCAACGGCAGCTAGCCAGGGGCCAACGGTCCCCAGCCAACCCTGAGTGACCCCTGGTCAACGACCCTACCTTCAGATCTCCTGAGGGGTGGGGCTGGGAGGGCTCCTCAGAGGACGCTGTCTTTAAAGGGGTGCTGGGAGGATGAGGAGGAACTGACAGAGAGGGTCTGTTGTAGGCCGAGAAGAGGAGGCTGCCTGGAGAAGCCATAACTTGGGGTGGGGGGTACCTCTCATTATCTAGAGTCCAGCTGGAGCTTAGAACCAGAAGAGGGGAAGTGGACAATGCTGAGTAGGAGAGAGGAAGCGAGATCACAAGGCCTCCATCTCTAATGGAGAGGGTTGTGCAGTGTAGTCAGATGTCTGGTGTAGAAGGAAGCTCTGGGGACGGGGGGACAATGGAGGAAGTTTGCTGGCAAGTCTGGGGTGAGAAGCTGGCCAGGAGATTGTGTGGATGAACTAAGTAGGAGGGAAGATGGCCTGGGCTAGAAGAAGATGGCCTTTTGGGTGGAGAATTGTAGACTTGTTTTAAAGCTACGGAAGAGAACCTAAGTCACACAAAGCAGGAAAGAATATCCAATGGAAAAAAAGATAATCTCTTCAACAGATGGTGTTGGGAAAATCGGACAGCCACATGCAGAAGAATGAAACTGGACCACTTTTTTACACCATACACCAAAATAGACTCAAAATGGATGAAAGACCTAAATGTGAGACAGGAATCCATCAAAATCCTGGAGGAGAACACAGGCAGCAACCTCTGTGACCTCGGCTGCAGCAACTTCTTGCTAGACAAGTCTCCAAAGGCAAGGAAAACAAAGGCAAAAATGAACTATTAGGACCTCATCAATATAAAAAGCTTTTGCACAGCAAAGGATACAGTTGACAAAACCAAAAGACAATAGAATGGGAGAAGATATTTGCAAATGTCTTGCAAATATACTGTATTTGGATATACTATATCCAAAAATCTATAAAAGACTTATCAAACTTGACACCAAAGAACAAATAATCCAACCAAGAAATGGGCAGAAGATATGAACAGACATTTTTCCAAAAAAAGCATACAAATGGCCTACAGACACATGATAAAATGCTCCACATCACTCGGCATCAGAGAAATACAACTCAAAACCACAATGAGATACTACCTCACTCCAGTCAGAATGGCTAAAATGAGCAAGTTAGGAAATGACAGATGTTGGTGAGGATGCAGAGAAAGGGGAACTCTCTTACACTGTTGGTGGGAATGCAAGCTGGTGCAGCCACTCCGGAAAAAGTATGGAGGTTCCTCAAAAGTTGAAAATAGAGCTACCCTACGACCCAGTAATTGCACTACTGGGTATTTACCCCAAAGATACAAGTGTAGTGATCTAAAGGGGCATGTGGACCCCAATGTTTATAGCATCAATGTCTACAATAGCCAAATTGTGGAAAGAGCCCAGAAGTCCATCGACAGATGAATGGATAAAGAAGATGTGGTATACATATGTAATGGAATACTACTCAGCCATCCAAAAAAAAAAAAAAGAAAGAAATCTTGCCCTTTGCAATGACATGGATGGAGGGTATTATGCTAAGGGTATTATGCTAAGCGAAATAAGTCAGTCAGAGAAAGACAATTATCATATAATCTCACTCATCTGTGGAATTTAACAGACAAAACAGAGGATTGTAGGGGAAGTAGGGGGAAGAATAAAATGACAAAGTCAAAGAGAGAGACAAACCATAAGAGACTCTTAATCATAGGAAACAAGGTCACTGGTATTGGGGGGGGTGGTGACGTAGCTGGGTGATGGACATTAAGGAGGGCACATGATTGTAATGAGCACTGGATATTATATAACACTGATGAATCACTGAACTCTGCCTCTGAAACTAACAATACACTGTTAATTGGATTTATTTTATTTTTTAAGATTTTATTTATTCATGAGAGACTCAGGGAGAGAGGTAGAGACATAGGCAGAGGGAGAAGCAGGCTCCCAGTGGGGAGCCCAATGTTGGACTCGATCCCAGGACCCCGGGATCATGACCCAAGCCAAAGGCAGCCACTCAACCACTGAGCCACCCAGGTGTCCCAATTAATTGGATTTAAATTTAAAAAATAAACTGGGAAACCATAAAAAAAAAAAATCCTGTCATCTGCAAAAAAAAAAAAAAAAAGAACCTGTTACAGACCAGACAGGATGGTGGAGACAGGGGTGTGAAGACAGGGATCCCAGTTCTGCACTGTCCACCCAACATTTTAGTTCTCTTCAGACACCAGTTGTTTTTGTGTTCTGCAGTAAAACCCAGAGTAAGCTCTTAGGTAAAATGACAATGTCTTTCTGGGAAGAGGCAAAACCGGTATGCTGACGATCCTTATCAGAAGTATCATGGTCGGACAAACCTGAAAGTATAATTCAGAAGTTTTATGACCTCCCAGGTATTGAATATGCACCTTTGCGTATATGATGTCTTTGCAAAACAGAATAAATACAAAACTTGAAGACAGAAAACATTTGGCAGCACTTGTAAAAATGGGAATGCAATTCTACTTTTCAGCACCTACCAGGAAAGACAGAGGTGGAGAGAGTGAGCAGTCCATCCCTGCAGGCAGGAAGGGGTGAATTGAGCAGAATTTACCAGCAGTCACTGACTAAAAAGCATATCTTCTGCTAATGATCACCATTCAATAGAAATTGATAACAAGGGCATCGATAGACTCCTCCCCACTGTGGCGACTGCTGCCACATGCCTCTCCAGCTGGGTATGGCCCTAGGGACTAGCATTATTGCTGCCTTGTTTTTAGCAGAGGAACTTTGGGAACAACCTAAATGTCCATCCACAGGGGAAAGGCAAAATCAAAGATGATCCATGCACTTGATGAAACAGGGCAGGGATCCCTGGGTGGCGCAGCGGTTTGGCGCCTGCCTTTGGCCCAGGGCGCGATCCTGGAGACCCGGGATCGAATCCCACGTCGGGCTCCTGGTGCATGGAGCCTGCTTCTCCCTCTGCCTGTGTCTCTGCCTCTCTCTCTCTCTCTATGTGACTATCATAAAAAAAAAAAAAAAAAAAAAATCTTAAAAAAAAAAAAAAAAGAAACAGGGCATACAAGGAATTCATATACCTGTGTGTCTGAATGGATTCTAAAAACACTGAACAAGCAAACATGCTTTGAATATGAAAATATTCATATTGACACTTCTTAAGAAAAAGCACATTTATATAATATGTATATTATATACATATATAAAGTATAAGGAAGACGGGCCTGGAGAGAAACATTCCCGAAGCAGTTATACTGAGCAGGACTTGAGGGCACTGGGGTTGGGAGTGATACTAAAGAGGATTTGGATTTAGGGACGCCTGGGGGGGCTCAGTGATTGAGCATCTGCCTTTAGCGCAGGGCGTGATCCGGGTTCCCAGGTTAGAGTCCCACATCGGGCTCCCTGCATGGACCCTGCTTCTCCCTCTGTCTGTGTCTCCGCCTCTCTGTGTCTCTCATGAATAAATAAAATCTTAAAAAAAAAAATTGGAATTTTGAATTCCAGCAAAGAAAAAAAGGCAAATGCAGTTACTGGTATAATTAAAAGTGGTACAACTGGAAGTAAGCAAGTATTTTTTTAAAAAGTACCTATGATGAGAGGCGCCTAGGTGGCACAAGTTGGTTAAGTGTCTAGTTCTTGATTTTAGCTCATGATCTCAGGGTTGTGAGATCCAGCTCTGCATCAGGTTCATGGGCTGGGTGTGGGCACAGAGCCTGCTTAAGATTCTCTCTCTCTCTCTCTCTCTCTCAACATCCCCTCTGCCCCTCCTCGTGCCTCTCTCTCTAAAAAAAAAAAAAAAAAAGTGTTAAAAATATCTAATGAAAAAAAGGCATCAGCCTCTTCACTCCATTGTTTAGAAAGTACAATACTCTCCCTCCGCCTTGCCTCATTTTGAGGACATGAGTGGGACACCAGAACATCCTGGCCACACCTCACTGACTTATGGTCCTACCTACATACGGAAACTCTCTGGAGCCTTTCAGGCCTTTTCACAGCCTGCTGTTTCTGGGGACCTGAGGGTCAAGTTGAAGCCTTTCCAACCCAGCTGTGCCCCAAGGTCCAGCTTGGGGTAAGCACAGCATGCAAGGTGCTTGTGATTTGCCCCTACCTCCTGTATCTGCCATGCACACCCTCATGAACCCTCTCCACTCACCTCCCTAACCCCCACCCTCTACCCCACCAGCCTCTGTTTGCTCTGTTCAGTTCTAGCTCCTTCCCATCCCACCCAAGGACACCACATTCTGGCCCTGGCTGGGAAGTAAACATGTATGCTTTTGCCACCAATATTGGAATGTTCATCTCAGTAAAGTACAGTATCAGAGCAGCATGTGAGGTAAAGGAAGTTCTGGAAAATGTGAAATGTCCTAACCATCTCCAAGAAATGTGTTCTTAAAAGGACCTTGGCCATGCAGAGAGCCTGGTGTGCTGCCATGAGAGGCAGGTGGGAAACCCAAGGGCTGAGAGGAGAGGCAGATGCCTGTGCAGGGGGCCCAAAGGACACTGTGGTTCTCAGGAAGGATTTTTTTTTTTGAAAGATTTTATTTATTCATGATAGAGAGAGAGAGGCAGAGACACAGGCAGAGGGAGAAGCAGGTTTCATGCAGGGAGCCCGATGTGAGACTTGATTCCGGGACTCCAGGATCACGCCCTGGGCTGAAGGCAGGCGCTAAACCGCTGAGCCACCCAGGGATCCCAGGAAGGATGTTTTTAAACATGGTGGGGAAAACCCAGGTGTAGAGACTGAAGGCTGAGGAGCTGGCCCAATGGCACTGGCTAGCAGTGACAGGAATTCTAAGACCAACAGGGTGCTCAGCTCCAGCTCTGGCCAGGTCCCCCGTCTGTGCAGAAGGAAGGGAGCAGTGCATGCAGGTGTAGGTGTGTGTTCAGCATGTGGATGCCCTGGGATGAGGATAGGCTGCCCTGCGCTCCATGAGGCACTCTCAATCTGCTCTGTGATCACAGCAAAAGGAAGTAGGATGGGTGACAGGTGGCTCTGTCTTCCCAGGATGGCTGGAGTTGTTTCTTTAACTATATTATTTGCTCTCATCTCACTACATATATATAGATGCTGTCTTTATTTTTTTAAAAAACATTTATTACTAGAGAGAGAGAGAGAGAGAAAGCACGAGCAAGGGGAGGGACAGAAGGAGAAGTAGGCTCCCAGCGGAGCAAGGAGCCCGATGTGAGGCTTGATCCCAGGACCCTGAGATAATGACCTGAGCTGAAGGCAGACGCTTAACTGACTGAGCCACCCAGGTGCCCCATTTTGTTTTTAAGTAGGCTCCATATCCAGTGCAGAGAACAACACAGGGCTCAAACTTAGGGTTAAGGTTAGATCAAGACCTGAGCCAAGCAAGATCAAGAGTTGGACTCTCAACCGACTGAGCTTCCCAGGCACCCCAACAGATACTTTCCCAAAAGCATACCATGTGAATTTTTCTCTGACATTTCCTTTCTCCTGTGGTCACAGAGCTTCTACTCTTGTGATACCTTGGTTAACTTTATCGTTTTACCCCTAAATATGTCCTTTTTATCCATACATTGTTCAGTTTTCCCATTTGTTTTTTTTAAAAAAACTTTATTAAGATATAATTCACATACCATATAATTTAGCCATTTATAGCGTATGGTTTCCATGGTTTTTCACGTGCTCAAAGAGTTGTAGTTGTGTAACTATCTTCATAATCAACTCTAGAACATTTTCCTTATCCTGAGAAGAAACCAGAGCCCATCAGCAGTATTCCCCAGTCTCCCTCATCTCTTTCTCCAACCCTAGGCAACTGTTAATGTGCTTATAATCTCTATAGATATTTCTGTTTTGGACACTTCGTATAAATGGAATCATATGCATATGGTCCTTTGTGACTGGTTTCTTCCTCATAATGTTTTCAAACTTCATCTGTACTGTAACATGTATTCATACTTTTTTAAATTGTTGAATAACATACCACCTTATGAATATACCACATTTAAAAAATCTGTTTATTAGTGATGGACATGTGGACCATTTCCATTTTGGGGCTGTTACCAATAACGTATTATGAACATTTGTGTACAAGTGTTTGCGTGGGCATAGGTTTTCATTTCTCTTGCAAATACTCCTAGGAGTAGAATTTCTGGGTCACATCTTAAGGAACTACAGACTGTTTTCCAAAGTGGCTGCACCATCTTACATTCTCATCAGTAGTGTATGAGGGTTCCAACCCTTTTACATCCCTACCCATACTGCTATTATCTGCCTTTAAAGTTGTGTTGATGTGCATTTCCCTGATAACTGTATGCCTATTGGCCATTCATATACCTTCTTTTAGAGAACTATTCAGTCCCTTGCTCATTTATTAATTGGGCTCATTTGTTTTTGAACTTCCTACCAATGGAATCATAGCATATGTATTATGCTTTGTGTGATCTGCTTCCTTTTCTCGATGTTATTTTTGTGCTTCTCATCAACAGTTGCCATGTTCCTGTAGAGTCATTGATGACAACGTCCTGCTATAACAAAACACCACAGCCTGGGTAGTTTATGAACAACAGAAATGTATTGCTACAGCTCTGAAGGCTGGAAGTTAAGAGATCAAGATAGCATCATGGCTAAGTAAGGGTCCTCTTCTGAGGGAATGGAAGGGCTAGGGAACTCTGGGACTTCTATTTTATAAGATACTAATTCCATTAATGAGATCTCTACCCTCATGGCCTAATCACCTCCCCTAGGTCCCACCTTTTATACCATCATGTTTGGTGGTTAGGATTTCAACATATGAATTCTGGAGGAATACAAACATGCAGACAACAGCAACTGGAATGGCCATTTGAGTTGTTTCCACGTTCTGGCTCCTACCAATAAGGGTGCTTTGAATATATTTGATAGATCCTGGTGCACCAAAATTTCTCCACTGTGGGTTTTAAACTCTAACTTCACCAGATAATGTCCAATGGTTTCATAATCATATATCAAATCCTATGAATAGAGCCACAACCCTTGGCATTTTCTGCTGAAAACACCATCCTTTCTTCACCTCTAAGAAATGATGCCTCTCAAAAATCCAAGGTCCATCCATGCAAGGTCTGATCCTGGTCTCTCTCTTCTTCCCCAAGCTCTGTGAGTCTGTCCCTAGGCCAATACTATATTCTTCTAATTAGTAAAGGTTTATAGTTTACTATAAACTTTCATTATAGTTTATCATGACATCTGGTAGGACAGATTTTTTTACCTACAGATTTTGTAGATATCATATAGATATAGATATCTACATATAGATATCATATAGAAAGATAATTTGCCTAGTGTGTATGTGGATATACCAAAGGCATTGATTGGAACAAGGGAATGGTGGTTTTCTATGAGCAGAAGCCCTACAGGATCCATTGTCACAAGGTAAAGTGATAGCTGTGATTGAAAGGAACACTTAATATGATATGGGCCAGAGGGCTGGTGGTACAAACAACAGGAGCAAGGTCTTCGGATGAAAACAGGACTGTACATTATCCTTTGTTCTTCCTTCTTATGGTCTTTCCCTCTCTAGCCTTCCAGAAGTCACAGGATTGTTCCAAATACTTCCCACAGTTCCTTTACCAGTCCTATCTTCGATATCCCAGTGTCAGGGAACTGAAGGGCTACTTACATCTTGGAAAAATGAACATTAAAATAGAAGTTGGAAAATGAACATTAAAATAGAAGGAAAGGGCTTTCATATTTCACTAAGGAGAATTATCACTTTGTACATCATAAAGAAATGGAACTTAAAAACTCATAGCCGAATTCCCTGATTCTGACTATAGGAACGCCATTGGATTTCTCCACTCTCCTATCAATATATATAAGAAAGTGGTGTCCAAACCACAAGGAGTAAACTCTTAATCCTTCTTTAAATTGAATAGCACACCAAGCATCTTTATAAAGAAATGGAATAGCATTGTGAGCATTATAATAAAATAGAAACCAGAAAAGCACTCCTGATATGGTTGAGCAGGGTTTGGTGAAATTATATTTCAGTTATTTATAGCATGAACGAACAAATTCAAGATGCTAAATGCATTTTTAAATGTAGTCTTGTCAAAGATTGTTAAACACAGAATTCTCACCATAGATCTAGGTGTCAACTCAAGGTGCAGAAACATCTGAAGTGTCTGTGTAGGATTCTGTCCCCAGGGGGCCCTCGGCAGAACGCTTTGGCCCTTGGGGCCCACTCTGAGTGAGATGTGGGTCTTCTGCTCTGGAGTCTTACCTTGGTTTTCTTCTCTTCTCTCCATTAGATATGCCTAGAAATGAACCAGGAAGAGGCATCTACCTACATTTCCCTGGGTAAATGAGGTTAACAGAATTTTCCTACTCTTCTTCTGTGGTATAATAAAAAATATATTGGTCTTTGCCTCTAGTTCCTGGCACAGAGCTCCTAAAACTCTTGGAATTTCCTAAGTGAGAAGAATGCCTTGTGTGCTAATAAGATGATTCAAGGTCAGAGCCCCTACATAGCTTCAGGGTGGCAGCTGTTCACTCAAAAACCAACCAGATGATTAGAGGGCCAGACCTTTCAGCCCAACTCCAACCCCTAACCCTGTGACCTCCAGGGAGGCAAGAGGGACCAGATTGTGTTCTACCACCAATGATGGATGATTTAATTAATTATGCCTAAGTAGTGAAACCTTGATTTAAGAAAAGAAAACAGCCTTTATTTTTTCAAGTTTTGTTTTAAAGATTTTATTTATTTCAGAGAAAAAGAGAACAAGCATGAGTAGAGGGAGGGGCAGAGGGAGAAGTAGACTCCCCGCTGAGCAGGGACCCCCCCCCCCCAACATGGGGCTCCATCCCAGGACCCTGCGATCATCCCAGGACCCTGCGATCATGACCTGATCCCAAGGCAGACACTTAACTGACTGAGCCACCCAAGAAAACAACCTTTAAGGAGGTTCCACAAGAACCATAGAGCTACCCTATGACCCAGCAATTACACTACTGGGTATTTACCCCAAAGATACGTATGTAGTGAAATGATGGAACACCTGCACCCCAATGTTCATAGCAGCAATGTCCACAGTAGCCAAACCGTGGAAGGAGCCACAATGTCCTTCAACAGACGATTGGATAAAGAAGATATGGTATATATATATATATATATATATTTTCAGCCATCAGAAAGGATGAATACCTACCATTCACATTGACATGGATGGAACTGGAGTATATCATGCTGAGTGAAATAAGTCAATCAGAGAAAAACAATTATCATATAGTCTCACGCATATGTGGAATATAAGAAAGAGTGAAAGAGGGACCATAAGGGAAAGGGGGAAAATGAGTGGGGATAAATTAGAGAGGAAGACAAACTGTGAGAGACTCCTAACTCTGGGAAACAAAAGGTTGCAGAACGGGAGGTGGGTGGGGAGATAGGGTAACTGGGTGATGGGCATTAAGGAGGGCACTTGATGGGATGAGCACTGGGTGTTATACTATATGTTGGCAAATTGAATTTTATTTTAAAGATTTTATTTATTCATGAGAGACACAGAGAGGCAGAGACATAGGCAGAGGGAGAAGCAGGCTCCCCACTGGGAGCCTGATGCAAGACTTGATCCCAGGAACTGGGCATCATGACCTGAGCCAAAGGCTCAACCACTGCACCACCCCGGTGCCCCAGGTGTATTGAATTTAAATTTTTAGAAAAGAACTTCTGGATTGGGGGTGTCTGGCTGGCTCAGTCTGTAGAGCGTGTGACTCTTGACCTTGGAGTTGAAAACTCAAAGCCCCATGTTGATTATAGAGATTACTTTTTTTTTTTTTTTAAAGAAATAAAGTACTTCTGTGTTGATGAACATATCGTTGTTCTGGGAGTGTGGCTGTCCCAGAGAGGACACAGAAGCTTTGTGAACCCCGCACCTCCCCCCGCCCCCCGCCAACCCCCAAGATATCTCTTCCCTATGTTTTTTTCTTCCACTTGGTTCGTTCCGAATTATACATCCTTTATAGTAAACTAGCAATATAAGTAAAGCTCTGCGGGTCCATTTTTATATATAAAATTTCTCAAGTGAGCCATTCCTGCATGTCAAATAAGGCTCACTAAAGAGATTCCTCCCAGGACTAGACAAGCTCTACACAAAAGACAAATTCCAATCCCACACTTAATGTCAAAAAGGCAGTTTTCTAGAAAGCTTGCTTTGTCCTGCCTTCAGAGTTGCAGATATATCAAAATCACCTTTCTGTTACTGGAGATGGGGTCTTGGGACCCCACAATGCTAGGAATGAAGCCGGATCTAAAATTCAAAGGCACAGGCAAGGCTTAACTGGGGTAACAGGTGGAGGTGAACAGAAACTCAGCACGGCCAGAGCGCAGTTCGGCGGGTCTCCCCGGGCACCGCCCACCTCCCCACCATCAAGGCCCGGCTCCAGTGCAGGTTCTCCCGCTGGTCCATTATGCTAATGAGGGCAGGAAGGGCCTCCTCCTGATTGGTGGATATTGAGAGGCACCTCAGGCCGCTCAGGTGGTTTTGAAGGTGGCTTTTTAGGTTTGTGGAGCCTCCGTGAACCGGCTGTGACTGCAGCTGGTGCACTAGACGCAAGCAGTTTAGTGCTAACAGCCAGCAGGGAATGCATATTTTTCACTTGAGATTTGTTGGTCCCTGACTGTCTCATTTCTACCCAGTTCTTTAAAAACGTGAAGCTGGATTACTTTACTGCCTTAGTGTATTTAAAAAAGTATTCTTTAATCGAGTAAGACACTAAAAGCAAGAAGAGGAAGAAGAGAAGGCAGGAAGGGAGGGAGGAAGGGTGTCCATGGTCAAGTTCGATTTCAGGCAGTGGTAATGCTGTATTTATAAATGTTGCATATTTTTTCAGAATTTAAAATAAAATCAATAGACCACAGAGAGTTTTTGCTTTATTTATAAAATAAGGAATTTGGTTAAGTGATCTCTAAATTCCTTTTTTCTCCCGAGTAGTGGGTGATAGAGCAGGTTCCCCAGGTGACCTGATAAAACTTTACATGGGCATGGACAAAGAAGTGAGGTTGCCTTCTGGGGTCATTCAGCTGTTTGGTGGCAGGATGGGGACTCTCGCCAGCACCCCTCCAAAAAGTGCAAAAGCTCCTGAGGCATCACAACTCCGTGTGGGGGGCATACTGGTGGCATCTGACTCCTCTCTCCCTCTGCTGTAGCTTCAGGCAGGCAGCAGCTCCCCGGGGACTGCAAGAGACCTCCGGGAATTTACTTCGTATGGGTATGGCGTCAGGCTGCAGGGAGGTAGCAGAGGCTGTAGAGGTCTGGAAGGTCTGGAAGACTCAGACCATATTTGCTTTTTAGGAGGCTCAGATGGGCCCACACAACTAAGAGCTCAGCACTGGTCCACGACTGGTGGGAGGAAGCCTGTTCCCCTTTGCTTCCCTTGCCTTGCTGGTGTAAGTTGGGCTCCTGAAGATATTAACTAAAGAGAGGATGAGTAAAGTAGTGATTGCAAAAATGTAGGGCCTGTGGCTTATGAATTACACAATACACGATGAATATTGATTCAATCCTTTTCCCAAAAACTATGTACTTGGAAACCAAGGTACCCAATCTTTGTGCTGGTTGCTGTGGTACTAATAGCAAGAATTCAGTAATTTCAAAAAAACACCGTTGCTCAGCTTAGGGACTGAACTCTCCATGTAACCAATAGAAAATGTCATAAATTTTCTCTGCTCACATCTCCAGGTCCATGTCACTACCCTCTAAAAATCTCTTACCCTCTAGACACACTGAGGTGCCCCATATCTCCCTTCCAGGACTTCACAAGGCACCATTCCCTCTCCCTCTGTAGTTTTTTGTTTTGTTTGGCATATGGCAGTTTTTACCATTTCTCTTGGAGAAAAAGAAGGAGAATATATTTTTGATTTTTTAAATTCAAAATATGTTTCGTATTTTGAGTGCTTGGCTGGCTCAGTCAGTGAAGCAATGCAACTCTTGATCTGGGGGTTGTGGGTTTGAGCACCACAATGGGTGTAGAGATTACTTAAAAAATAAAAATAAATTAGGGGCATCTGGGTGATTCAGTCAATTAAGTGTCTGCCTTCATGATCTCAGTGTCCTGGGATTGAGCCCTGCATTGGGCTCTCTGCTCAATGGGGACCACACTTCTTCCTCTTCCTCTGTGCTTGCTCTCTCTCTTTCTCAAATAAATAAATAAAAATACGTTTAAAAAGAAAAATAAATAAAATATACAAAAACTTAATAAGAGTGTTAAAAATAAAAAAAACCCCACTCTAAATATGTTTCAGTAACAATGAAATAACCACATGCTAATAACTCGAATAAAAATGAAAAACTGTAATAGGTATTTGGTTCAAAAATGTCCCTGAAAAATTTAGAATCACAACTCTTTATGTGTCCTGCAACCTCTCAATTATCTGTGCCAAATTATTTATTGTATAGAATCCTGTGGGAAAACTTCAAATCCTAGGTTGCTCCTGGCTTTCTCTCTAGATAACACTCTCTAAAACCTTTTATTTTCAAGTTAGTATATTCTCAAAGCCTGCAAGGTAATTGAATGTCTGCCTAAGGAAGTATGAAAATCATTCTAAAAATCATGTTCTTCCATAGGTAAAGAGTGCTTTGTTTTCTCCAATCGTCACACAAAACTGATGTAGAAACCCCAGCTGATGTTGGGGTTTGGAGCCAAGAGTCAAGAAAGAATTCTTGCTCTTTGGTACAAAAAGGTGGTTTTTATTAAAGCATGGGGACCGGCCCCGTGAGCAGAAAGAGTTGCGCTGGTATTGTGACAGATTTATATACTTTCAAATTTGAAGGGGGTCAGGGACAGCACAAGCCCCCAAGGATTTTGTAAACAAGGTTTCCAGGGTCCTAAAGGGGTTAGCTATTGTTAGGAAAAGGTCATTTATTGCCTTGTAGTAAAAACTCAATCATGAGACCCTTTAGATGTATATCAGTGGGTCATAGGCTTGGATGATGACTGCCAACATGTATCTTAGAGGGTAGAGATAAAGGAAGCTTCCAAAGGAATTTTTGTATGTTAAAGTAGACTTACAGGATCCTGGGGGATTGGGCTAAGATTGCCTCTTGCCTTTAGCAAAGTATTAACATCGAGGCAGCTGAGTTCCTAGAGGAAAGTCACTCTGCCTGTTTCAAGTATTTGTCAATGGGCTCTAAGTAGTAAAGAAATTTAATTTCTTTTGCCTTCGTTTCCCACATCAAAAACAACTGACCGAATTGAAAATACTGAGGTTATAATGAACAAGTTCCACTTGTTATACAAAGAGAAATAAAACACCCCAACATCTAAATTCTTTAAAATTCCAAACTGGGGAAATATGTCTAAATCACTGACTGCTTAGAGCTTTTCCATCTTCCAACTTCTAGAAAGACAAATATTACGGAAGCCTCCAGTCCTACTCCACAAAGTCCCAAGGGCTTGAAGTACAAGGAAACCAGATCACTGGAAAAGTCAAGAGAAAGTCTTTTTTTTTTTTTTTTTTTTTTAAAGACTTATTTATTTATTTATGAGAGAGAGAGAGAGAGAGACAGAGAGACAGAGAGGCAGAGACACAGGAGGAGGGAGAAGCAGGCTCCATGCTGGGAGCCTGACACGGGACTCAATCTCGGGACTCCAGGATCGCGCCCTGGGCCAAAGGCAGGTGCCAAACCGCTGAGCCACCCAGGGATCCCTGAGAAAGTCTTAAATACCATGAAATGTTTATAAAGAAAAGCATTATAACTTGCAGATGAAAGCAGGCTGTTGAATGTCCGGCTTTGAAAACCATAACATACTATTGCCACCAGGTCAGGTCCAAGGACCCAAGGGGGGATGTCTGGTGGGACCAGCCAAGAGGGTCTTTGCCTTCATGCAGGATGGAAATCAAATGTGAGCCTGCAGAAGGTGAAAGCAGAGTTTATTATTGATATCAATTAATCAATCAATCTATCTATATCATCTATGTAGAGGGTTAGAGAGAGGAGATACAGAGTGTCACGGAGTCTCCTCTTTGTTCAGAGCCTGGGTTTTTTATTCAGGATGGTGGTCTAAGCTATGTGTCCTCTGAGGCATCTCGTAACCAGTTAGAACAAAGGCAAGGGCCCAGGTCTTATTCCTTGGAGCCAGGGGACCTTGGTGTCCATATGTCTAGCACTGGTAGTCTGGAATATACATATGAAGCTTCATCTGGTCATTCTTACCTGGTCCTTCCTTAGATGTTATTTATTCTAGAGAATCATTAATTCCTTGTCCCTTACAAGGAGGACATATGCTATTTGCATTACAAGGCACGTGTAAAGTGGAGTGGAGATGCAGGTCCTAGCAAGAATAGAAGCTGAAAAAGAAGCAAAGGAAAAAAAAAGAATTTTCTCTTATGGGATCCCTTCAGTTTCCCTATCTCAATACAACTCGTAGACACAAGTGTTTTTTAGAATTAATCTATGTTGGGACGCCTGGGTGGCTCAGCGGTTGAGCATCTGCCTTTGGCTCAGGGCGTGATCCTGGGGTCCTGGGATTGAGTCCCACATCGGGCTATCTGCATGGAGCCTGCTTCTCCTTCCTCTTCCTATGTCGCTGCCTCTCTGTGTGTCTCTCGTGAATAAGAATAAAAATTTTTTTTAAAATAATTAATCTATGTTTACCTGTATCCTCTCCATGCTCTCTGACCAATATGTTGGACATTCTGTTCATTGATTTCTCTTGCGGATAATTGCAAATTCATAGCAATCAGTTACTGTGAGCAGCAAATCAGAAATGGTCAGTTCTGAAATATTTAAAATCTGGGGCCCACTGCACCAAAAAAAATCATAAAAGTCCTTTTTATGTCTACTAAATGCAGCTGGATGTATTTTAGACAGTCTACTAATTCTGAACTGTTGGATTTTGTAATTATTATTATTATAAATAATAAGGACTTCAGTTCCTGTGTGACCAAATACGCCAGTTAGGATTTTGCCCTGAGGTTTGTGTGATGGAATAGAAATTGTATGATCAAAGCCTGGTGTTTCATCTGAAAATACTTGAAATGCATTGGCTAAGAAAAATATCCGTCAATGCAATGGGTCATATTTTCTTTATCCTTTAAGTCACTGTTCTTTATAAGTTTCTCCAGTGAAGAAGCCCCTCTCCTTTAGAGGAAGAGGAAGAGGAAGAAATGAGTCTGAACTCTGATCTAATGGGTTCTGGGAAATTAAACCCAAATAAAGAATGGTGTTTCCTTAAAAGCTCTTGTTTTTATTTTACTCCATAATGCACCTGAGTAAAATTAATACTGTGTGAAAAACAAATCATCATTTTATTCCCGAAGACTCAACTACCCTTGTAGTCCTTTTACTCTCCACCTTAATAAGCAAAGCACAAACACATTCCCCAAACTGTGCAGAATTCTAGCACCATTCAGAAATGACAAAACAGGGGCACCTGGGTGGCTCAGTGGTTGAGCGTCTGCCTTTGGCTCAGGTCATGATCTCTGGGTCCTGGGATCGAGTCCCGTATCGGGCTCCCTGCATGGAGCCTGCTTCTCCCTCTATGTCTCTGCCTCTCTCTCTCTGTGTGTCTCTCATGAATAAATTTTAAAAAGAATTGACAAAACAGAGCATAAACATTTTACTTAAGACTAGAGATAAGAGGGGCATCTAACTGGCTCAGTCAAGAAGAGCATGTGACTCTTGATGTCTGGCTTGGAGTTTGAGCCCCATAATGGGTATAGAAATTATTTTAAAAATAAATAAACTTAAAAAAATACGGGGGTAAGAGAATTTGTTTTCATGTGCTCTCTTTAAACATTTCTAAATAGTGGAGGATCAGTTCCCACTTTTCTCTAAAATTCAGTGAATATGTAGAAAAGATTAGCAGGTGAATTTGAAACAGAAGCAAAATCCTGTAGCCATTTGTATTTTTGCAATAGCAAATAAACTACCAGATGAGAGTTCTCTTGTAATGCCAGTTTGAATTACCAAATACCACCAACAATCCCATGAATTATCATATTAAGTTTGGAATTATTGCTAAATTGTTAGGTATGAGGGGGATCCCTGGGTGGCTCAGCGGTTTGGCGCCTGCCTTAGGCCCAGGGTGTGATCCTGGAGTCCCGGGATCGAATCCCACATCGGGCTTCCTGCATGGAGCCTGCTTCTCCCTCTGCCTGTGTCTCTCCCTCTCTCTCTCTCTTTCATGAATAAATAAATAAAATCTTTAAAATTAAATAAATAAAATAAATTGTTAGATATGAGAATAGTATTTTGATCACTTTTAAGAAGTCTTGCTTTGTTTGAGATCCATGCAGTATATAGTGCAGATTTGCGGGGGAAATAATTTGATGCCTGGAATGTGATCTTTAAACTTCTGATCCTCTCCCCTGCCTCCACCAAAATAGTGTTTGTGGATTTGGGGGTCAGGGGAGTAAAAATGGGAGGGTAAATGAAACAAAAGGAAAATGGTGTTATTGGAAATAGGTACAAAAAAACCCCAAAACAAAACAGAATTCCCCTCTAATTTTGTGTATATTTAAAATTCTTCGTAATAAAAACAAACTATCAAGTTATTATGCTGAACACTGTAATTCACTAAAATCTACTGAGAAAAAAATAAAATCAGATTAACATAAAATATTTAAGTGAAAATACTGACCATAAAATACAGCTTCCCCAGTATGTTTCCTGAAATAATTCTGTATCCAACTAAAGTATTTACTGAATCTTGGGTTTTGGCCTTGTTGTGTGTTTTTCTTTTAAACCAATTACTGCCATTAAGCGATACTCAAAATGTTGATTATTCATGAGGAGATCAGAATCCCATGTTATAAAATAACTATGATTGCGACTCCCCAGGCTCAAATCTGTACAGAGACTGAGGGCGTTTGTCATTAGAATGTAAAATCACACTTTGTGAGATTAACAAAGACACTGCAGATGTGGAGAGATGCCACAAGTTCCTTATTTGCATGCCGGGGTGCCCTGTCTTTCAGTATTTCTTTCTCCCAATCACTGGTTCCATGAGGTCAAGTCTATAGCCTCATGAGTGTGGACTTCACGGCTTGACTTAACTGCTTTATCACTGAGCTGGCTGTGTCTATTTGTAATCTCCAAATGTTCAAGCATGAAGTAGTTTCCTTCAGTAATCAAAGAGAATGTTATATATTTATGATTTAACATATACTATATGCAGAATCTGTTCAGATTATTTAAAACTTTTTAAAATATTATTATTATTTTAGAGAGGGGAGGGCAGGGAGGGGCAGAGGAAAACGAGGAGAGAGAATCTTAAGCAGACTCCACAACTAACATAGAGTCTCAGTTTCATGACCTTGAGATCATGACCCAAACCAAAATCAGTCAGATGTTTTTTTTTTTTTTTTTTTAAGATTTTATTTTGAGACAGAGAGAAAATACATGAGTGAGGAGGAGTGGCAGAGGGAGAGGGAGAAGCAGAATCCCTATTGAGCAGGGAGCCAGAGGCAGGACTCAATCCCAGGACCCTGGGATCACGACCTGAGCTGAAGGCAGATGCTTAACCTACTGAGCCACCCAGACATCCCTGCTCATATTATTTTAAAAAGAGTATTTTTCAAGCTAATAACAAAGTAAAGCTTACTGATGGGTAGCATCTTCATATGGGGATGTCCCCAGTCTCAGCAACTACTAATGGACCAGTTAGAGCTGCATCGGGTTGCAGGAAGGACTGCAGTAGCATCTGCCTTAGCAGCAAACAGAAGCAAACACTTGGCTAAATCACGCCAAAGGATCAGGACAGGAGCCCTTGGCTAGCTCAGTCCATGGAGCATATGACTCTTGATCTCAGGGTTGTGAATTTGAGCCCCACCTTGGGTGTGGAGATTACTTAAAAATAAAAATAAAATTTTAAAACAACAACAACAACAACACACACACACACACACACACACACACACACACACACGCAAGGTTTAGGACAAACTAGAGCTTGGTGGATCCAAGTAGGAAAATCCTTCCCATACAAGGCAGACAAATTCCTCCTGGTTTGATGAGGCTACAGGTTATGTGAAGGAACAAAGGGCAAGGGTCACAGGAGGACCGTCCTGTGTTCTGTCCTTAGGTTGGGATCTACCCGAAGCAGACCCAGGGACAAGGATTCTAGTATAAATAACTTACTAGGGAGGTGATCCCAGAGAGCCTGTGCACTTAGGAGAGTGGGGAGGGGAGACTGGGCTGGCCTGTCACTGAGCAGGGAAATGCTATGGCCAAATGGGGCTCCATTCACTGGGGACTCAGGAGGCAGGTGGAACACAGGGGATGCAGGATGGGAACAGATTGCCAAGTTCCTGGGGTTTAATGATAATTGTGATTTGCTAAAGTTTCAAAAACTGGAATTGTTTGGTGCTCTGTTCATTGAATACTTTGACAAGATTCCAGTTGATTTTGAACAAAAACACAGTGAAATTTCAAAGTAATTCATTTACAAAAGTGAGTAAGGACTCTCAGTTTGATTTACAAAGTAGTTCTGCAAAGACTCAAACATTTCTAAAATCTGATGATTAGCACCAAGCTTTTGTTAAGATTTTATTTATTCCTTTGAGAGAGCCTGAAAGAGAGAAAGAAAGAGAGAGAGAGAGAGGATAAGCTGTGGGGTGGGGCAGAGGGAGGAGAAGTAGACTCCCCGAGGAGTAGGGAGTCAGATATGGGTCTCCATCCCAGGACCCTGAGATTATGACCTGAACTGAAGGCAGACGCTCAACCCACTGAGCCAGGCCCCCCATTAGCACCAAACTTTGGATGATAAATGAGCAAAAAATATTTTTTTAAGATTTTATTTATTTATTCATGAGAGACACAGAGAGGCAGAGACATAGGCAGAGGGAGAAGCCGGCTCCCTGTGGGGAGCCCCATGCAAGACTCGATCCCAGGACCCCTGGATCGTGCCCTGAGTCAAAGGCAGATGCTCAACCACTGAGCTACTACCCAGGTGTCCTGAGAAATGAGCAAACTTAAAAGGAGAGTCATTTGAGGGTGCCTGGGTGGCTCAGTTGGTTGAATGTCTGACTCTTGGTTTCAACTCAGGTCATGATCTCAGAGTCTTGGGATGGAGCCCTGTGTCGGGCTCTAAGCTCGGTGCAGTCTATTTGAAATTCTCTCCCTCTTCCTCTGCCCCTTCTGCTTGTGCTCTCCCTCTCTCTCTCAAACAAACAAACGAATCTTTAAAAGGGCAGTCATTTGATCCAAATGAAAAGCCACTTTCATAGAGTGATCTGTAATTGCACGTTTTGTAGGTGCACACATGGAAGGGCCATTACAGGGTGCAGGCTTCTCAAAACACCTACTTATAAAGTAGACCTTGATGCTTTCTCAGCATATTTCTATCATTTTTGGAGGGTGATGTGGGAGGACCAGTGACATCCTCTGATATGATGTGGGCCAGGAATGAGCAGTCAAAAATTCTGGAGATGTTTTTGGTGTAAAAAAGGTGTTTTTATTAAAGCATGGAGAAGGTACCTGTGGGCAGAAAGAGTTGTACCAGGGTTGTGAGGAACGATTGATTATATGCTTTTTTCTTTTTCTTTTTTTTCTTAAGATTTTATTTATTTATTCATGAGAGAGACAGAGAGAGAGGCAGAGGGAGAAGCAGGCAGAGGGAGAAGTAGGCTCCCTGCAAGGAGCCCAATGTGGGACTCGATCCTGGACCCAGGATCCTGCCCTGAGCCAAAAGCAGATGCTCAACCGCTGAGCCACCGAGGCTCACCCTTGATTACATAATTCTAAACTAGGGGAGAGGTAGAGATGAAGGAGGTTTCCAAAAGGATTTTCCTATGTTAAAGAAGACTTACAGGATCCTGGAGGCCTGGCTATTGTCCAGCTAAGATTGCTTTTGCCTCTAGCAATGCATTAACATTAAGGCAGTTGTGAGTTCCTTGAGGATTGTCACACTCTGCCTGTCTCAAGTATTTGTCAAGGGGCTGCAAGTTGTAATTTATTTTTTTAATTTTTAAAATTTTATTTAAATTCAATTAATTAACATATAATATACTATTGGTTTCAGAGGTAGAGGTCAGTGGTTCATCAGTCTTCTATAACACCCTGTGCTCATTCCATAACATGCCCTCCTTACTGAATATCAGCCAGTTACCCGTCCCCCCACCTCCCCTCCAGCAACCCTCAGTTTGTTCCCTATGATTAAGAGTCTCTTGTGGTTAAAAAAGAAAAAAAGTCTCTTGTGGTTTGTCTCCCTCTGTCATTTTATTTTTTCCGCTCTTTCCCATGATCCTCTGTTTTGTTTCTTAAATTCCACATGAATGAGATCATATGATAATTGTTTCTTTGACTGACTTATTTCACTTAGCTTTATATCCTCTAGTTTCATCCATGTCATTGCAAAAGGCAAGATTTCATTTTTTGGATGGCTGAGTAGTGGTCCATTGTATATATACATATCACATCTTCTTTTTCCCTTCATCTGTTGATGGACATCTGGGCTCTTAAGGAAACATTTTTTTTTAAGATTTTATTTATTTATTCATAAGAGACACACAGAGAGAGAGAGAGAGAGAGAGAGAGAGAGAGGCAGAGACACCGGCAGAGGGAGAAGCAGGCTCCATGCAGGGAGCCTGAGGTGGGACTTGATCCCGGGTCTCCAGGATCACACCCTGGGCCGAAGGCGGCGCTAAACCGCTGAGCGACCCTGGTTGCCCAAGGAAACTTAATTTTATCTACATTTCTCTTGCTTTTATTCTCCTCACCAATATATAATAATATATATGTAATACATGTCAATGTATTATATATGATAATCACTTCAGAAATATATTTAACATAGTTTTTTTTTAATTTAACATAGTTGTGAAGGCTAGCATGTTCATCATTTACTCTGTCTGCTGAAGTAGATCACAGAGTTTGGGTAAGATACACCGGATTTAATAGTTGATGTATTCAAGTTTTATGACAGGATATATATTTTTTAAGATTTTATTTATTTATTCATGAGAGACACAGAGAAAGGCAGAGACATAGGCAGAGGGAGAAGCAGGCTCCATGCAGGGAGCCCCATTCGGATTCGATCCCTGGTCTCCAGGATCACGCCCTGGGACTGAAGGCAGCCGCTCAACTGCTGAGCCACCCCGGTGTCACGGGATATTTTATTTTAAGCAGAAATTAGTTGTAACCATGTTGCCTTTTTTTTTCCATTCCTTGTAGATGCCTGCTTATACCACTGAAAAATGATTTGACTGCTGGTTACAGAGGTTTAAAATCACAGCAGCTTAATTAAGATGGGGTGTATTTTTCACTCTTATAAAGTAACTTCCAGACCTGGCAGCTCAGAGATTGTCAGTGTCCCAGGGTCCTCCTATTTGTGATCTGCCCATCTTAGTTTTTATTCTCATTGATGAGAGAGCAGAAGACAAGCTGAGGACAAAGCACAAGCTGACACCCCACAACCTGCCCATCCCCCTACTCCCAGGTGGGATATGTGTGACATTTCTCAGGCACTGCTGGCTGCTCCAAAGCTAAGGGAAGGAAAAACAAATAAATGACTAACTCGTAGAGATTACAACCCTGCAAGACATGAGTCTTCTTCAGTTGTCTTAATGGTTTACAAGGAAAAAGCATTCTTGGGTTGCTCAGTTGGTTAAGCATCTGCATTCAGCTCAGGTCATGATCTCAGGGTCCTGAGCTCAGGGTCCTTGGGCTCTCTGCTCAGCAAGCAGTCTGCTCCATCTCCCTCCCTGCAGTCCCTCTCTCTCTCAAATAAATTAATAAAATCTTTTTAAAAAAGGAAAAAATGTTCTTATCAATAACCCAACTTCCAGAAGGGAACATAGACAAAATTAAATGTCCTGTGGACCTGCAGCCCATTGACAAATACTTGAGGCAGGCAGAGTATTAATGTTCCTTCTGGGAGCTCCCAACTATTTTAATGTGTTTTTTTGTTTTTTAAAGATTTTATTTATTTATTCATGAGAGACATATAAAGAGAGGCAGAGACATAGGTGGAGAGAAGCAGGCTCCCTGAGGGGAGCCCGATGAGGGACTTGATCCTGGATCTCAGAATCATGACCTGAGCCAAAGGCAGATACTCAACCACTGAGCCACCCCGGGCCCCAACTGTCTTAATGTTAATACCTTACTAGAGGGAAAAACAACCTTAACTTGACAATGGCAAGGCTTTCAGTATCTTGTAGGTCCTCTTTAGCCTATGGAAGTTTTTTTTGAAAGCCTCCCCTTTCCTTACCCCCACCTCTCAAGTGTATACTCAGCCACCCCTCACAACCCTGGTGCAGCAGCTCTTTCTGCCCATGAGTCTTATCCCTGTGCTTTAATAAAACCACCTTTTGGGACACCTGAGTGGCTCAGTGGTTAAACCTCCACCTTTAGCTCAGGGCGTGATCCCAGGGTTCCTGGATAGAGTCCCACATCGGGCTCCCTGCATGGAGCCTGCTTCTCCTTCTGCCTGTGTCTCTGCCTTTTTCTGTGTGTCTCTCATGAATATATAAATCTTTTTAAAAAATAAATAAATAAAACTACCTTTTTGCATCAAAGACATCTTGAGAATTCTTTCTTGGCCACCGGCTCCGGACCTCATCTACATTCCAAAACTCCATCATCATGGTTGTCAGATGGCCACCACCACTTCTTACAGGCAGGAGGTAGAAGAAGGGGCAGGGGGAAAGAAAGGGTCCCTCTCAGCCAAGCAAGCCCCCGGAAAGAGCCCCCCCCACAAAGGCCCTCAAGGCTTCTACCCACATCATTGGCCAACACAGGCAGGAAGGCTGGGATGTGCAGGTTCTTTTAAAAGCTAAGCACATGGGAGGTGCCTGGGTGGCTCAGTCAGTTGAGTGTCTTCCTTTGGCTCAGGTCAAGATCCCGGAGTCCTGGAATTGAGTCCTTCATTGGGCTCCCTGCTCAGCAGGGAGTCTGCTTTTCCCTCTCCCTCTGCCTGTCACTCCCCCTGCTTGTGCTCTCTCTCTCTCTCTGTATGAAATAAATAAATAAATAAAATCTTAAGCATATGGTGACTCCAGTCCAAGAGAGGTGATGTCACTGGGGAGGAAAGGTGGAAGAGGTATTGGGTAGGCAGTCCGTGGTTCCCGATTCACTGCTCTCCCCAGAGAGCCCAGGATATTCAGATAACATGCTCTCTTGAATTCTGACTGCTGTCACACCCAGGGCAGAGAGTGTCTGGATCAAGGGTTTAGAACAATTCATGTTCCCAGTTTTTCATATTTTTCTCTCAGGAAACTTAAGGGTCTGCAGACTTGGCTTCAAGGGTTTCACAGACAATAAATTATTTTCTACTGAAAGTGAAAATTTAATGTTCTTGTGGAACACTTCTGTCATTTTTATGTTTCATACCTGAGATTCTCGATTCAAGGGGCTCTTAGTGTTTCTGTGATTTTTTCATAGCACCCATAGGCTAAAAGAAATACCAAGGGACTCCTTTTACAAAGCAGTTAGGCCCAAATAATTTATGTTCTAACAACTTAGTGGTGACTAGAAAACCATACGTAAACTGAAAGGAACAATATTTTTATACTTAGATGGCCACCATCACTTAACAATGGGACATGTATACCTCTTGGGCACTGTACTACTTCCCAAATTTTGGAATCTGATTTTGACACCACCATTTTCATGATTTTTCTGAAATACTTGCTTTTTAGCAAGCAAACATCTAAAAAGCCACCCTTATAAAGGTAGTGATGTCATCTAAAGGAACGTTTTACAATCTGCTGTTGAAATAGTGAAGTATCTCAAGCTACCAGTCCATGGAGTGGGTATAGGACAAAGGCCTGGTATCTTATTGTGTTCTTAAAATTTTACATATGCCATGGCATCCTTATGAGCTTGCAGTGGCACACCAGGGCTTCTTGCAGAGCTGGAAACCGTGACTTTTACACACAGGATGCTACCTGAGATCCACTGGTATGGCCCATAGCAACGTGCTAGCTTGGATGGAGGACACATGGAATGGAGAACCACGGAGGAGGGGTTGACATGATGAAGCTGTGAATGCATCCACATGGATAGCAAACTTTTTTCTTTCCAAAAAGATTTCTGAAACTTCTAACAACAGCCCTGAGGCTGCATAGTCACCGCATTTGCCACTGTCACTCTGAAGGTCTGACTACAGGACAGAGGACAATGCCATACAGTGACATGCTTCAGCAGATAGAAGCAGGGGACTTACATACACACCATTATTCATTATTTCACTTGGAAGGAATGAAGGACTCTCTCCCTGTAAGTAGCAGCTGCTTCTGACAAATGTTTAATATGCAGGCTTGACCAAGGGCAGAATTTCATTCTGGGATCTCTTTTTGTTTTTTTTTTTTTAATTTATTTTTTTTAAGTTTTTAAATTTATTTCTGATAGTCACAGAGAGAGAGAGGCAGAGACATAAGCAGAGGGAGAAGCAGGCTCCATGCACCGGGAACCCGACGTGGGATTCGATCCCGGTCTCCAGGATCGCGCCCTGGGCCAAAGGCAGGCGCCAAACCGCTGCGCCACCCAGGGATCCCTGGGATCTCTTTTTGTAAAGTGGAACATCGCTCTTCTCTTTACTTCAAATATCACATGAAGTTTTCTTTATTGGTAAATGAGTTCAAGGTGTGGTTTATCATGCTTGTAGCTCTTCCTCTCTTCAAACAATGGGGAGGTTATGGGCTCAAGAGATAAGTATGCAGTAACTGTGAGGAACAACCTAAACTTTCCCCTCACAAAGCCCTTTATAAAGTGATGATGGTCCAAGTAACTGCCTTCCAGAAGTCAGGGTTGACCTGGCCAAGTTTGCTTTGAGTGACAGTTCACTGGAAACTGGCCTACTGGGCATTGAACTCAGAATTATCTTATTTTATTTTATTATTATTTTTAAAGATTTTATTTGAAAGAAAGGGACTGAGAATGAGCAGGAGGAGGGGCAGAGGGAGAAGCAAACTCCCTGCTGAGCAGGGAGCCCTATGTGGGGTTCAATCCCAGGAACCCAGGATCATGACCTGAGCCGAAGGTGCCGCTTCACCTACTGAACCACCCAAATGTCCCATATTTTATTATTATTTTTAAAGATTTTATTTTTAAGCAATCTCTATACCCAACCTGGGGCTTGAACTCACAACCCTGATATCAAGAGTCGCATACTCTACCCACTGAGCCAGCTAGTGCCCCTGAACTTGGAACAATTTTCATTAAAAAAAAAATTCTTTTTTTATTCTCACAGCAGTTGTACTGTACTGTACTCTTCCCCCTCTCTGAGAAATGTGCCCAAGGCAGTCCCTGAGGCAGGGCTGGTGAGGAGAGAGAAGCTGAGAGAGAGAGAGACAGCAGGTGACTAGTGGCACTGAGAATGCCCAGGGGGGAACGGTTTTCTTCCCAGAGCCCTGTGAGAGTGGCTGGCTCTGTGTTACCAGGGAGCATGGAAGGTACAGATCCTCCTCTAATGAGGCTGCCCTCGCCCAGAAGCCAAACTTGGGAGTCAGGGGGAGAGGAAGACCGTCACTGGGAACTTCAGATAAGAACTGCAGTAAAGATTGTGTTAAAGAGAGTCTGTTCTCAGTCACATGTGTGCTGTCTACACTTAACAGTGGACTTTAGATTTACAGGATCAGAAACCAGATTTTTAGTTTGTAGGAGCAATAAGTCAGGGAAGCCAGCTTCTATTAGAGAGGTTTTACTGCGCTCCAGGCAATGAGATGGGTGGTTTTTTGTTTTGTTTTGTTTTTAGTAGATTACATGGAATCTGTGATTTTCTCAAAGCATTTTCTAAACAAACCAGTGGATAACAAAATGGCTGCTTGGCGAGCTGGGAATTAAAACAAAGATAATTCTTTTTTTTTTTTTTTTAAGATTATTTCCATTAACGTTGGGTCCCACTTCCCTGTGTGTATTTCTTGTCTCTGGACAACTGACTTCAGTAACTAGACCCTATGATCCCTCACTGCTACATGCTGACATAAGAGACACTCTCCTTAACCAACTTCAGTCAGGTTCCTCTGGACCCTCTTCCTAATCAGGCCTCAACCTGGGAACTTCTGAGTCCATCTTTACACCTATCAATTTTTAAAAATTTTAAAAGACTTATTTATTTGAGAGAGAGAGAGAGAGAGCCAGGGGAGCAGCAGGAGGAGAGGGAGAAGCAAACTTCTGGCTGAGCAGGGAGCCAGATGCGGGACTCAATCCCAGCACCTCAGGATCATGACCTGAGCCAAAGGCAAGATGCTTGACCACTGAGCCACCCAGGTACCCCCTACTCCATATTTCTTAATTAAAATAACTTTTTATTTTTATTTATTTTTAGTAATCTCTACATTCAATGTGAGGCTCGAACTCACAACTCCAAGAGTAAGAGTCACATGCTCCTCCAACTAAGCCAGCCAGACACCCCTGCACTGACCAATTATTTTTTAAAGACTTTATTTATTTAATCATGAGAGACACACAGAGAGAGGCAGAGAAATAAACAAAGTGAGAAGCAGGCTCCTTGTGGGTAGCTTGATGTGGGCCTCAATCCCAGGACCCTGGGATCATGACCTGAGCCATTATCCCAGATGCACAACCACTGAGCCACCCAGGTGCCCCTTGGTTAAGTTGCTTTAACCAGAAGTATCCTGTCACCCAAAATTACCTCTTGGTAATTTCCTATCCATTGGCTCCTCTGACCTCCTTGTTGGCTATAAATCTCCACTGGCGGGATCCCTGGGTGGCGCAGCGGTTTGGCGCCTGCCTTTGGCCCAGGGCGCGATCCTGGAGACCCGGGATCGAATCCCACGTCGGGCTCCCGGTGCATGGAGCCTGCTTCTCCCTCTGCCTGTGTCTCTGCCTCTCTCTCTCTCTCTGTAGCTATCATAAGTAAATAAAAATTAAAAAAAAAAAAAAAATCTCCACTGGCTATGTTGTATTTGGAGTCGAGCCCAGTTTTATACTGAGGTCTCTTTCCCCCTATTGCAATATTTCCTGAATAAAATCTGTTTTTAACACTGTTGTTGGGCTCTGGTTTTCTTTAACACATGATACTGACACATTCTTATTCTGAGTCTTTCTTTTCACTAGGATCCTTGCATCTGGCTACCCTGTGTCCACCTTTTCCTTCTCTAGTGGTAATATTACAAGGGGTAAATCCGCGCATGGGGTGCAGGCAGCTGGCCAGCAAAGGCATGTCTTCTACAGAGTGAGTTTTAACACAGCAAGTTGGACAAAACCAGACCCTTAATTAGGGAACACAGTGTACATTCTTACACAGGTCCCCACTGGCCAGAACACAATTGTGACTGGGCCCTAACGTAGTGCAGAGGGAGAGAGAGAGATTGGGTGTAGAGGTTGGGAACACATAGAGGCTTTGTCTGAGCGGCTGGCAGCTCAGTTGGTATCATAATCCTCTGTTCACCATTGAAAGCTGGGCACTGTGTAGTTAAAAATCTATAAGATCAAGGTCAAAGTCTTGGAAGAGACAGATTTTCTCTGAAAGTGAAGATTGAAGGGCAAGTGAGAAACCATTTAGGTTTGTTTCTCTGAGGTTTGATCAACGATTCATTAGTAAATACCATCTTACAATAATTAAATGGTCTTACAGCTATTTATAAAACTTACCCTCTGCCCCTCCGTATTTCTACTGGAAAAACAGTATTATTGTCATGAATCTGAAAACCTCTAGCTTGCCTTTTATCCTATTAGTCAAAAAACAACGTTTACAACACATATTTTGATACATAATTTGTTGGGAAGCAACAATTGTCTCACTGTGTATATGACTTTATGTACATTTCAGTTTTTAGGTGAAATATGGGGATGTCATTATTTTCTATAGATAATTTACTCATTTTATACTAATTTTCAGTAATCCCCCTAACAAAATATTTGCCATACTCTGTAATCCATTGTATGCTTATGCTTGACTATGTGCTAGTATAAAATAGTATTATGTCTGACTGTTAATGAGTCTAGGTTTATTTTTAGAGTGATGAAAACATTACAGAATTAAGTAGTGGTGATGCCCCCATAACCCCAGGGTCCTGGGATCTGGCCCTGAGTCAAGCTTCTTGCTCAGCAGGGAATCTGCTTCTCCTCCTCCCTCCTCCCTCTCTCTCTCTCTCTCTCTCTCAAATAAATCTTAAAAAAAGAAAAGTGACAGGTTAGGGGCACCTGGCTGGCTTAGTTGGTAAAGCATGCAACTCTTAATCTTGGGGTTGGGGGTTTGAGCCTCATGTTGGGTGTAGACATTGCTTACAAATAAAATCTTTAAAAAAATCTATTAAAGAAAAATGGCAGGGTAACTACACATGCTTATTTTATCTAGTCTCCCTTCCAAAAAATTGTTAAATTATAGCAGTAAAATGTGTATTTTAGAAAAGTAAAGAATTAAAAAATATTTTATTTAAGAGGTGTAGTTGAGAATTTTTTAAAGGCTTTAGCCCTTCAAGAGAAGGAGACACCCCCCCAAAAAAATGAGAGATTATAGCCCAATTTTTGGACATAGAAAGTGGGAAGAGAATGATAAGTGACTTGGCAGAGTGGAAACAATTCCACTAAGTGCTTTCAGAGGCCATGCCCCAAAAAGCAGGCCAAATGTATATGCTACCAGCCATGGTAGAAAGCAGGGCAAAGGCTTGGTGAAGCCTACATTCAGAATGGATTTCAAGTTTCACTGCATCAACTTGGTCTGGTCACTGGAAATTTATTATGGAGAAATTTCAAGACTCAGAATCTGTGGAGAGCAGAGGAGAGATGGGCATGGCTTGGAAAGGGGACACATCCATACAGTCATGCGGTCTCTTGCTTCCCTTGACCACAGAATCAGTAGCAAGATATTCAAACTCCCCTACCTTCTCTATTCCTTCTAAGCTTAAAAGCAGACTACTCTTCTCTGAAGGAGCTGAAAGACCCTAGGGGAAAATCTTCCAGCTACTTGGATTTTGTGGGGTTTATTTGTATTAAGATTTTATTTATTTATTCATTAAAGACATAGAGAGAGAGAGAGAGAGAGAGAGAGAGAGAGAGAGAGGCAGAGACATAGGGAGAAGCAGGCTCCATGCAGGGAGTCCAATGCAGGATTTGATCTTGGGACTTCAGGATCACACCCTGGGCCAAAGGCAGCCACTAAACTGTTGAGCCACCCAGGCATCCCACTACTTGGATTTTGAAGTCTGCTCACATAAAGTCCTATGTGGCTGCCCATTCCACCACTCATCAAGCCCAATGCTTGTACTTGGAGCATCCAGTCACCTCTTGAATGCCTAACAGACACAAAGGGACAGTGAAAGATGACCAGACAAAGGAAAAAGCTTTCAACAAGAAAGGGAGAGATGAAAACAAAAGAAGGTTGAAGGAAACTGGGGTAAACTTACTAATTCAATTCAAGGAACAAAGCTAACAAAGAAGCAAACAAACAACAAGAAGTAAGCAAAGAACCCTAACATAGTATAATTAGTATTTTCTTAGAGTTTAGAGAAAAGACCATGTGCTTTGAAAAAGGGAAAGTCAGCAAACAATAATGAGGTGTTAGAATTTAAAAATCTAATTCCAAAAGAAAATATAAAGTTCAATAGGATGCATATAATTAATAAAATAAGAAAACTTCATCAAAGGTAGAACCAAAAGTTAAAGAACTGGAAGCTTCCTAGAGAGAAAAATGAGGAACAATTGGAGGATCAATTTAGTTTTCTGTCATTACTTTTCAATAGCCAACTAATAAAAGTTTTCAGGCAGAAGCAAGAAAATGAAAGGGAATAAATTAATAAAAATAACAGAAGGGGCACCTGGGTGGCTCAGCAGTTGAACATCTGCCTTTGGCTCAAGATGTAATCCCAGAGTCCTGGGATCGAGTCCTACATCAGGCTGCCTGCATTGGAGCCTGCTTCTCCCTCTGCCTATGTCTCTGCCTCTTCTGTGTGTCTCTCATAAATAAATAAATAAATAAATAAATAAATAAATAAATAAATAAATCTTAAAAAAAAAAACAAAGCCAAAAAACAACAGAAAAATTACAAAATACAGTGTTGTAAATTTCTAAGGGACAATGATCTACCAAGTAGGGATGAAAAAGACTCATATCAAAGGAATGGGGGACTTTTAGCACATTTGGAGTTGAAATAAGATCATGAACATTTCCAGAGATTTTTTAAAAATTACAAAAGAATGGGAATCTGAAAGGTCTAGAGCTTTTCAACAACAGCAGTGGAAGAAACAAAAAACAGAAAAATAATATACCCAGAGTTCTGTGGAACTCTAATTTTCAACTCAGAATTCTATACCCAGACAAACAGGCAACCAAGTGGTAAGAATAGAAATAAGCAGTTTTCAGCATTCAACCACCCAAAAATACGTAACCACTCATATACATATATATGACATGGAATCCAGGGCACAGGTGATCCACTACAGCAAAGCAAAGAAAGGAAGGCCCTGTCCTGCACTGGCTTTGAGAGCATCCAGTTTAAAAACAGAACAAGAGAATAGGGAATTTCAGAAGACAATAGATGGAAATGATCATTTGATGTATTGGAATGCTTGAGAAAATTATTGATGGATATTTGAGAGATCTGCTGGAATGTTTGGGGAAAAATGAGTAACAAATAAAAAACTAAGCAAATTAAAATAAATAAATGAAAGCAAAAACAGGACAACTATTAACTCCAGGAAAAATAAAGTTGTAAAGAGAGAAATAATCACAGTTGATCACAAGTTTCTGCAGGAAATAGTATTTGCATATTTATAAGACTATAGATACTGACCTAGCTACATTCAGTGGGTGAAGGAGAGAGCAAAGAATAGAGGGCAAAAAACCCACACCCTCTTCAAAAAGCCAAAAGCCTACAATAAATAAATACATAAATGGCTGTTAGTGGAATTATTTAGCAATGTGGAAATAAATATAGAAAAAAATAGCTTAAAAAAGTTAAAAGTTAAGTGCGGTTGCCTTTGGAGTGGGATTATGGAGTGGGATGAGATAGCAAAAAGGGCTATTGTTTTTCAACATAAGCCTTTTAAAAATTGGGGTATAGTTGACACACAACATAAGTTTTTTAATACCATTATAAATAATCTCATGCATGTATTATTTTGATAAATACAAAAACTATTTAAAATAGTACATATAGGGATTATGGTGTATTGGTTTGCTGGGGCAGCTGTAACATAGTACCACCAACTGGGTGGCTTAAGTAACAGAAATGTATTTTCTTACAGTTCTCAAGGCTAGAAATCTGAGATCAAGGTGTTGGCAGGGTTGGTTTCTTCTGAGGCCTCTGAGAGAAGGTCTATTCCAAATCCTTCTCTGTGACTTGTAGACGACTGTCTTTTCCTCATGTCTTCTCATTGTCTCTCCTCCATGCATGTCTCTGTGTCCACATGTGCAGACACTGGGTGAAGGGTGTGTGGGTTGGTAGGGTGAGCTGGCATGTTGGTTTGGTTGGACCTGGCACATCGTTTGATGTGTGGAGTTGGTGAGGGGTGAGCTTTGGTGAGGGGTTTAACATGGAGTGTTGATTATGTTCCAACATAGAGGACCAAAATATGTGACTGTGTGTAGAGATATAGTGTGGATGTGGGGTATGTGTGTATCTCTCTGTGTGTATATATGGTATGGCTGTAGCTTAGTTTAGCTTTTGTTTAGATTTTCCTTTGCCCTTTGTTTTAGTCTTTGTTTTTGTCTTTGTTTGGCCTTTGTTTTGTCTTTGTTTCACTCTTTGTTTAAACTTTCTTTGGCTTTTGTTTGGTCTTTCTTTAGCCTTTTGTTTAAAGTTTGTGTGGCCTTTTTGTAGTCTTTGTGTAGCTTTTGTTTTTAAGTGGATCTTGGCTGAGAAGCCTTCAAAAATACCTTGTGTAATGAAAAACCCGGATATATAATCTCTCCCTATATATTCTGTGTGCATTGAAGTAGGCTCATCACCCCCAGGGACCTGGTGCAGACCTGGAGCCTGTTTCACACGACTGCTACTTGAAGGTAAGGGAATTCCATAGGTTTTCATTTTACTTCAGATTGTACTTCGGTTCAAGTGGTAACTGCACATTTTTGTATGGGCCATTTCATTATATTCCACAGGGAACTTGCTATTATAGCGGTCAAGACTGCGAGAACATAAAATGATGGAGAAAACAAGAGCAGAAGACACCAAGGTTATTCTAATGTGAGCAGAAGGCCCCTTCTGGAATGTTCCAGCTACAGTTTGGGAATTGTCTGAGCCTGGGGAGAGATTCCAAACCCTAACTCAGATTCTTTCAGGTTTAAAGCTTCAGGGACGCCTGGGTGGTTCAGTGGTTGAGCGCCTGCCTTTGGCTCAGATCAGGGTCTTGGGATCAAGTCCCTCATCGGGTTTTCCACAAGGAGCCTGCTTCTCCCTCTGCCTATGTCTCTGCCTCTCTCTGTGTGTCTCTCATGAATAAATTAGTAAAAAATCTTTAAAAAAAAATAAAGCCTCATGTGTCTGGAGCTAGATTTGTGGAGCTATTGGCTTCTTCTTTTTCTATTTCTTCTTTCATTATTTGTCATGATTTGAAAATGAGTTTTTCCTTCTTATCTAGAAGCAACATCTTCCCTCACTTAGCTAGGTTTATGTGTGGTGGATATTAATGGAATAAGAAAGTCTAAGTCTTGTTAGAATTTTGCTCCCTGTAGATTAGAAACCTTAAATGGAAAGATGTTAATGCTCTGTCTTGTGCAGAATCTCTTAGAAACCAGAGTTTTGGGAACCCTGGGTGGCGCAGCGGTTTAGCGCCTGCCTTTGGCCCAGGGCATGATCCTGGACACCCGGGATCGAATCCCACGTTGGACTCCCGGTGCATGGAGCCTGCTTCTCCCTCTGCCTATGTCTCTGCCTCTCTCTCTCTCTGTGTGACTATCATAAATAAATAAGAATTTAAAAAATTAAAAAAAAAAAAAGAAACCAGAGTTTTCCAATGTTGTGGTGGGTAGAACAAAGAAAGAAAAGATTTTGTGTCAAGGCAATAAAGCAATGAACTTGGCTAAAATACTAGGAGAAAAATAGGGAAAATAATTTTTGCTGCTTTGTGGATGAAACAGAAAGGAAAAAACAGATTGGTGTTCGATGCATAGCTTTCTGTTTTATGTTTATTTAGATTAACAAGAGAATGCCTTAGTGAGTGGATTTTAAAAATTGTTTCAGGGGCACCTGGCTGGCTCAGTGAGTAGAACATGCAACTCTTGATCTCACGGTTGTGAATTTGAGCCCCACGTTGGGTATGGAGCCTATGTAAAAAAAAAAAAAAATTGTTTTAGATTAGCAGAAATATCACAAACTCTAGGAACATTCCAGATATACCCAGATCACCCAAATGTTGACATTGTTACACATTTGCTTTATCATTCTCTCTCCTCTTTCTCTCTATACACATATACATATTATTTTTTCTGAGCCATTTGAGATTTTCAGATATGATCAAAATCAGAGAGCCAACATTAGAAAACAGACATCTAGGTTTTGTCAACTATTCCAGGTATCAGCCCCAGATCATGCATCACTTTGGTCACCACATGTCTTATTGTCCTTTATTCTGGAAGACACCCGAGACAGCCATTCTCTTTCATGGTCTTTACAAGTTTGAAGAGTATAGGTCAGTTATTTTGTTAAATGTTGCTCAGTTTGGGCTTGATCTGATGTCTCCTCATGATTAGATTCAGATTATGCAGTTTTGGAAGGAATATGCTTGTATTTCAGGCCATACATCTCCAAATTTATACTGGAATCTGATTGTACAGACTTTTTAACTTGAAGTCTGGTTTCTGTAATGGGTAACTAGAATTTTAAATGAATACCTAAAATCTTACAAGAAAACATAAAAAATCTAAAATCCAGAGCTTTTACAGATAATTCCCAAGTATTCACTAAAAGTGTATAAACGGTGGTCTTTTGTTAAAAATGACAACTGCAACAATATGTACATGAAGTTGATAGGAATAAAGTGAAGTATTTAATATTGACTCTTTGCATGTGTTAGATTCATGTCTACTGCTTTATTTATTATTTAAAAAATATTTTATTTATTTATTCATGAGAGACACACAGAGAGAGGCAGACACATAAGCAAGCTCCTGGCAGGGATCTCAAAGCAGGACTCAATCCCTGGACCCAGAATCACACCCTGAGCCAAAGGCAGACACTCAACTGCTGAGCCACCCAAGCATCCCATGTCAACTGGTATATGAGTGTTCATTTCATGAATGTGATCATTCTTTTCTAAGCAAAATCATCTGCTGAAAACAGGTATAGTTCACAAAAGAGTGGTCCTGGATAGCCACTCCAGGCTTGCTGGCAACCTTTAGCAGGTTGGCAAGGTGTCGAGAAGAGAACAAACTTTTGTTTGTAAGTGGGAAAGCTTCTGTTTGGAGGTAGCTGGCAGTTTTATCGTTCTGAAGGTAGACACCAACTTCCTAGCAGATTTCCTTTGTTTTAGGAAAGTTATTAAAATAGAATCTTAAAAAAAATTAAATAGACTCTTAAGATTTCCAAATATAAAACATCTATTTTTTTTCCCTAGAGGAAATAATGAAGTCATCATAAATATAAATGTAGGGCAGTTGGTTAACTTGTTAAATGGTCTTTTTAGTCAAATAAATGTATTATGGTTTTGATGGGACTGTTCCCTGGATGAAGTAGATAAATATTTTCTTTCCTAATATGGAATTAGATAAGAAATTTGGAGTTCTGCTCATGCTACTATTTAATGTTGAGAAACTCAGCTTTTGGGAAAATGTAGCATTAGCTATTTTGATTGCCTTATCTGGTCCATAGGAATCACCCTGGAGTTTGAGGAAGTGACTTTTACTTAAGGATTATACGTTCCCATGATGAACCATTGGATCAGAAAATGAAGGTGTCCTTTGGTCACTCACCCTAAAGAATTGGAAGCTAGGACCAGGAAGGTTTGGAAGGCCAAAAGAACATGTGGATGGGAATTGAGTTGTTTTCCACAACCTGGAAGTCTGCTAGGCTGGAATTAGGGTCCCTTGTGGAGTCTCCAAAGGTGACCTCTTATTGGCTTGGCAGGCCTCTCTGGTTTCTGTTACTCTGTTACCTCTAACACATTCGGTAAAAACTTGATGGTATTAGCTGTGGTTAAAAGACCAGTCTGTTTTAAATGTACTCAGGATTTTGTTTTCATTCAGGCATGATGAGGGCAGCAGATTAGAAGATGATTGCCATTGAAGATTGACACTCACAATTCCCAAAAGGAGGATGCATGCCTGACCATGCAGAGCCACATGAGGAAACACCTGGATTGACAAGGAGCCAGAGGGAATGAGGGGAAAGCATGGCAAGAGCTTTGTGGGGTTTTTTTTTTGCAGGAAGGACTGGGCAAAGCAGGGTAAATAGACTAGGTAAATTTAGGATGGGCTAGTTTGAATAATTTCAGTGGGTTCTGGCATAAAAGGACTGTCCTGGGTTGTCTGGTTCCTAGCCATAAAGTGATTAGCACAGAGGAATGTTGGCTTAATCTGTGGGACCTTGGTGAAAAGGGTAAGTGGCAAGTGTAGGCTCTGGATTGGCTGGTTTAAACATGAAAGTTACATTCATAGGGGAGTCATTTGTTGTCCCCAGGAATTAGCTAGCCTGGGGAAGGGCAATGTATCTGGGATCAATAGGCCTCCAGGTGCCAGAGCATCAAGAATAGAGAAAGGAAAATATAGTTAATACACAACAGCCACATTTGGAGTGAATGGGATTGGCAAAAGTAGGGCCGCATTCAGACTCTGAAGCAACAGCATTTAAGATCCAAGGACATTTGGTGTAGACAGGTCCATGGAATGTGTATCTATTTTTTATGCCAGTTCAAAAATTAATTGTGAAGATAGAGGGATGGGTCTTCAGTGATCCACAGCAGTGAGGATATTAGCTTGATGCAATATTATATTAGTTTGGAGGATATTACACTGTTGTGTAACAAATTACTACAAACTGAGTGTTAAAACCATGCCCATGTATTATTGCACAGTTCTATAAATCAATTGTCCAATAGGCTTGGTACTCTGCTTAAAGTCTCACAAGGCTGAAACCAGAGTGCTGACGGACTAGCCTCTTACTTAGAGGCTCTGGGTGAAAATCTACACCCAAGCTCATTCTGGGTGTTGGCAGAATTCATTTCCCCATGGCCCAGGTCCCTGGACCCCCATTTTCAGGTGAGCAATGGTGGATTGTATTCTTCTGGTGCTTCAAATATTTCTGACCTCTTCCTTTGTCCTAGTTCTCTGATTCCAGCTAGAGAAAATTCTTGGCTTTTAAAAGATGTATGTGATTAGACTGGGCCCACTCAAATAATGGGTAATCCCCCTATTTTAAGGTATATCTGCAAAGTGTCTTTTGCCATGAAAGGTTACATAATTCATAGGTGTCAGCAACTAGGATTTGGAAATTGCTTGGAAGGGTCATGTTGCCTACCACAGAGGGTTTATGATTAAATATTGAACACTTGATAAAGGTGGTATTTGCCAAAATCTCCATTATAAAATTACTATTTTTTGTTTTTAATTAATATTTATTGGGAGGGAGATATTTTGAGGTACTTTCATATTTATAATCCCGCCCTCTGTCTTCCTGTGAACATAATTCAGGTTTCTACCTGAATCTGTGTCTCTTGAGTTGCAATTCAGATTGCCCAAACTTATGCATCTTTGCTTAAATTTTCAGGGAATTCTTTCTTGGTCAACACCTATAAGGAAAAAAACAAAAACACCTATAAGGGGTTAATATCCTAACTACATAAAGAACTTGTGCAACTCAACACACACACACACACACACACACATACACACACACACACAAGAATAATCCAATTAAAAGATAAGTGGAGGGTCTGAAAAGGTGTTTTTCCAAAGAAGGCATACAGATGGCCAGCAAGATGCAAGTACCTTGTTTCTCCTCAAACTTTCACCTGCTGTTTTTACCATCCGTTAGTGAATATTGCTTGCAGAAGTTGTTACTGTGGTATTCTTATGATGATTTTTTATTTCCCTCATTGCTTCTACATTTATTAAATGAGAATTATTCCTTTTGCTTTAGAGTGAGGGGAGGGGCAGAGGGAGAGAGAGAATCTTAAGCAGGCTCCATACTGAGCACAACCCTGAGCCAAAATAAAAAATCTTTACTGACTGAGCCACCCAGCCACGTAGGCACCCTAGGATTATTATTCAAGGAAGAGTTTCTCTTCATTTACTTTGATTTTTTTAGATTCCACATATAAGTGAAATCATATAGTATTTGTCTTTCTTCTCCTGTCTCATTTCACTTAGCATAATACCATCACAAATGACAAGATATTATTCTTTCTTATAACTGAGTAATATTCCATTATATGGATATGTACATACTACATCTTCTTTATCCATTCATCTATCGAAGGACACTGAGATTACTTCTATATGTTGGCTATTGTAAATAACGTGGCAATAAACAGGGGTGCATCTATCTCTTTAGATTAGTGTTTTCATTTTCTTCAGGTAAATACCAAGTAATGGAATTACTAGATTATATGATATTCCTTTTTGAGGAACCTCCATACCATTTTCCACGGTGGCTGCACAAATTTACATTCCCACCAACAGTGCACAACGGTTCCTTTTCTCCACATCCTCACCAACACTTGTTCTTTCTTGTCTTTTTGGTACTAAATATTTCAACTGGTGTGAGGGGATATCACACTGTGGTTTTGCATTTTCCTGATGACTAGTGATGGTGAGCATCTTTTCATGCATCTTGTTGACCATCTGTACACCTTCTTTGGAAAAATGCCTATTCAGGTCCTCCACTTATCTTTTAATTGGATTATTCTTTTTTTGGGGGGGTGGGGAGCGGTGAGTTGTACAAGTTCTTTATGTAGTTGAGACATTAGCCCCTTATAGGTGTTGACCAAGAAAGAATTCACTGAAAATTTAAGCAAAGATGAATATGTTTGGGCAATCTGAATTGCAATTCAAGAGACACAGATTCAGGTAGAAACCTGAATTATGTTCATAGGAAGACAGAGGGCAGGGTTATAAATGTGAAAGTTTACAAGTGCAGTTCTCAGTCAGGGTTGTTGGACAAAACAGACTGAAACTAGGTCAGCTGGAATTGGTTGTGTTAATTTACCAATGAGGGATTGAAACTTGTCAAATCTCATTGGTTCCTTCTGAAGTGAAGAATGGGAAAGAGTCCAGTGTCATGGTGAAGAGGGAGTTAAGTCCAGGCCCAGGGCTTGCAGTTGGCAAAAAATTCACAGTTCCTTGAGGAGAAGGTGCATAAACTCCTCCTTCCATATGACCTCCTGGGCTATTTCATTCTTTTTTTTTTTTGAGATTTTATTTATTATTTATTTGAGAAAGAGGGTGAGAGCACAAGTGGGAGGAGGAGCAGAGGAAGAGAGAGAGAGAGAGAGAGAGAGAGAAGCAGCTTCTCTGCAGAGCAGGGAGTCCGATGCAGGGCTCAATCCCAGGACCCCGGGACCATGACCTGAGCTGAAGGCAGACACTTAACCAAATAAGCCACCCAGATGCCCCATTTTATTCTATTTTAAAGATTTTATTTTTAAGAATCTCTACACCTAACGTGGGGCTTGAACTCATGACCCTGAGATCAAGACTCTTGAATGCTCTACTGACTAAGCTGGAGGGAGGGGGGCTCCACCCTATTTTAAAAGAGACTCTCCTAGCTAGGTTTGCTTGCTCTATCTTGAAATCTTTTTTACACCAGATATATTATTTGCAAATATCTTCTCCATTCAATATGTTGCCTTTTCATTTTGTTGATGGCTTCCTTTGCTGTGCAAAAGCTTTATATTTTGGCGTAGTCACAATAGTTTATTTTTGTAATTTATTTTTAAAAATTAATTTAAATTTCAAAGGAAGAGGCTCATCTGATTTGACAGAGAAATCTTACAATAATTTTTACAGTTAGTGATACAGAGTTGTCAGTTGCATCATTACTATGATTAGCTATTGACTAAGACAAATTATCAACTAAGACAACTGTGGTATTATGATTTATTTATTTATTTTTTAATATTTTATTTATTTATGACAGATACAGAGAGAGAGGCAGAGACACAGGCAGAGGGAGAAGCAGGCTCCATGCAACTGGGAGCCCGATGTGGGATTCGATCCCGGGTCTCCAGGATCACGCCCTGGGCCAAAGGCAGGCGCCAAACCGCTGCGCCACCCAGGGATCCCGATTTATAAGGAATATATATTTAGTCATGCAAATGACCAAAATATATTTCTGTCGTGTATTTGGTTTTTGTCTATGGTTTCTGGTGCATAGCTCCTAAAACCTTTGAAATTTCCTACCATGGGGGCATAAAGATATCTTGTGTTATGTTAATTAGATAAGCTTGGAAAACCCTTAGACAACATAAGGATGCAAGGGTGGGGGTAGGGGGCTGAAGGTGATTAGAAGGATGGAACTCTTATTCCTACTTCCTGACCCCTGAGGAGGAGAGGCTGGAGGTTGAATTGACCAATGGCCAGTGATTTAGTCACTGACAACTGTGTAACGAAACCTCAATAAAACCCCAAGGGGTTGGTGAATGCTTGGAAATGCAGGGAGAGCCACATGTCTGGAGAGGGCAAGCTCTGCCTCCTTTCCCTATACCTCATTCACTGTATCTTTTCATCAGGCTGTTGATATGTAACTAGTGTTTCCCTGAGTTCTGTGAGCCAGTCTAGCAAATTAAGGGAACCCAAGGAGGAGATTGTTAAAACCTTCAAGCTGTAGCTGGTTGGTCAGAAGCACAGGTAAGAGCCTGGGATTTGCCACTGGCCTGGAATCTGAAGTGGAGAGTAGAAGGCAGTCTTGTGGGACAGATCTCTTAACCTGTGGAATCTGATGCTATTTCCAGGCAGATAGCATCAGAACTGAGTTGAATTCCCTGACACCCTGCTAATGTCCCAGAATTACTTGGTGTTGTGTGCATGGTGGTGGTGGTGGACACACCCCTCCTGCACAACACTGGAATCTGGTCTAGGAACTTTAAAAGAACCAATCAGAATGACAAGTTTCTTTTGCAGGTTATTTTTCTATCTATAAGACCTCTTTGTTCAAACAGCACTTCCAAGATCTGATATATAGTAAGAAAGGAGGGGGCAAATGGTTATGGATGGTCAGTCACACATCTCCATATTGCAAGGGAAAACAAGATTGATGTGAAATTCTCAATTTAATGTCTTATCAAATTGGATTCCTTCCTTGAGTTTTTAATGTAAAAAATGTGTCTCTCTTCCAGAACTGTATAGAAGGAGGACATTCCAACTCCCTTCTTGAGATGCTTTACTTAATTACCATGACTTGCATTTTTAAAGGCAGACTCTGAAATTTCATTTATTTTAGGACTTTCATTCATTAGTGTTATAAGTAAAAATCTGATTTGTAGAGCTCAGATTTACTAGAAGTGACTGAAGAATGTTTACTTAATGGCAATGAATGAACTACAGCATTTTTCCTCTCTAATGATAAGTTAGTCTTTAAAAAGTTTGCATGCGATTTTGTGATTATATTCTCTCCCTAGCCCCCAAAGAACAGATAACATCTAAATTACATCTCACAATCCTTTCTAGGATGGTGAGAGTGAAGTTCTGTCTATAGTACATATGAAGTAACTACAACTCGAATTACCAAAATACTGAATTAACCAGAATACATTCTACTGCTTCACTTTTAGGGAAAAAAGGAGCAAATGATACCAAGACAAGCTCATAACAGAGATCTAATCAGCAGATGTGTACGGATGAAAATACAGGTACAAATGAATTTCTTATATTCTTTTGGATCTCCATCTAAATCGTAGTATAATGATTACTAGTATTCAAAATGTTAAAGTAGAATGTGGAATCAGCAAAAGATTGAGCAATCAAACTTTCAATGAGAGTTAAACACTTTAGAAAAGCTTATTCCAGGTGTTTCACAGTACCTAGGTTTAGGGAGGTGGAAATATGAAAAAAACCACTTCTCTGCATTCGAGGAATGATGACCCCAGACACTATTTGTCTACTTTTGGCAAACCCATGTACTATGCATGGGGAGAAGAGCCATTCTATGAAAAAGAGACTCCCTTGACCTTTATCTTTAAATTCTACTCAGAATATTCCTTCTATTTCTTTGTCTTAACTGAATCTAGACAATCTTCTAAGAACAAGGCTTCATCTGTCAGCCTTCCAAATGGGGGGACATTTCCCCTTCAAGTGACTCCAGAATTGAGTGTGCCAGTGTCCTCCCCATTGCCACATTCAGGCCATTACTCCTTTCCTCTCTAGCTAGTTTTCCTTGCTTTGAAGCTTGTGCTCCATTCCTTGTGCTGGTCTTCACCTGAACTCCAGTCATGCCTCCTCCACTGGTGCTTCTCTGGTCAGCTCCCTCACCCCTTCACACCAACCCCATCTATCAGCCCACATGACTTTAATGTCCCTATGAATGAACAATTCACCACTCCAATGAATTACCGACTCTGCCTCATCCATTGCATGTTATGGAACTTGGCAATACTTGAAACTATTCCATTTCTGAATCTAATGGTGCAAACATCTCGTATTCATTCATAATCTTCTTTTCTTTCAACTTGCTTTGTTAAGTACCCTACTACTTCAAGTGGACCTTCCCTTCCATCTCTACATCCTCTAATGAATCTATTCATCAATTGCTCTTTTCTACCTATTTTCATTCTATTATTGGTAGATTTTGGGATCCATCATGCCAATTACTTTGCGGCAAATTCACTCCCAACCCTAGATGAACCCACGCCTTCTCCTTGTCTGCACCCTGGCTGCTGAAAACACCTGAGGAAAAACACAGTGAGACAAACTGCTACCACGACACATTAGTGGTCAGTGGTGACCCCACCCAGGCCATCAATACTACCTGGCAGCTTGGTCTTCAAATGTCTACAGATTCTCTGTTAAATCTGTTTTATTTTTCACAAATTCCCAACTTTCTCATTCTCAGCTATGTTTGCTTCCTGTTTCACTGGAAAAATGGAGTCCATTAGATAGGAACTTCATACAGCCAACTGTTTTCCCTCTTCCAACAAAGGCTAACCCTTCTGCATGTGCTCTGCAATCCATCTCATCAGGGTTTTCTCAGGGACACTAATTATTTTCTCTTTTATTTTATTTAAATCTCTTCCTCTCTTAGACCCTTCCCATCAGTACTTATGTTGCTATTAGCCGTCACATTATAGTAAAAAAAAAAATAAAAAATTCTGGAAACCACATAATCCTCTAGCTACCACCTCTCTCCTGCCCTTCATTCTCAAATCTCTGGCCTGAGTTGCCTACAGTGTCTCTCTATATTCTTAGCTCTAATTCTCTTCACAAATCTTCCCATTTACCTTCTGTCTCATCCACTCCATGGAAACAGTTCTTGTTAAAGTCACGAGTTATCTCCATATCACTTAATTCAATGTACTCTTTTTTTTAAACTTTTATTTATTATGTAATCTCTACTTCCAAAGTGGACTTGAACTCAGTACCCTGAGATCAAGAGTCTCAGGCTCTACTGGCTGAGCCAGCCAGGAGCCCCTCAATGTCCTCACAACACACCACCTCTCAGAATCATTCCACCAAATTGACCACTCACTCTTTTGAAACCCTTCTTCCCTTTGGCTCTCATGATATCACGCATTCCAGTTTCCCTCCCTCATTCTGACTCTTCCCCTCACCCTTTGACAAACACTCCTCTTCCACCTACCCTGTAAATGTGGGACGGCTCCCTGACACAGTTCCACCTTCTCCCCACTCCACATTCTGCCACCAGGCAATCCCCTCCATACCCCTGGCTTCAACTGCTACCTATGTTCCCACCAACTTAAGTTCTATCTTCCACCCAGACTTCTCTTTTGAAACATTCATTTGACATCTCCATCTAGATGTGCCTCAAATACCTCAACCTAAGTGCACCTAAAACCGAACTCATGATTCAGCCTCTTCCCCTAAAACTTCTCTTCCAGTAGATGCTTTTACCACTCACCTAGTTCCTTGAACTATATATACCTTGGGCTCAGCCTTGACTCCCCTTCCTGCTTCTTTGAATAGACGAATGATTTCAACATAATATAGTAAATATGAAGATGGAAGCATATAAATTGCAAAATGGAACAAAGATAAGTGGCATTTCATCCATCTGAGGAAGTCTACCAATGTAGCTGCTAGTGAGTGACTCAGAGTGGCCTTGGACCCAAAATTCAGACAAAAGCTTAGTCAACAATCTGGTGCTTATTTCAGCTTCCCTTATAGCTGGTTCTTTTCTTTGTCTTCCTGAGACTAATGCCCTTGGAGAACCCAAGGCAGTTTAGCAGCTCTCTTTGCCGAGCTGTCAGTGGAGCAATAAATCAGCCCATCAGGTAATCTAGCTTTCCCTTTTTGCCCTCTTGCTGTGAACATAGGCCAAATTAACATTTAGGTTTTTCTGTAAGACAATGCAAATCTGGAAGATTGGTTACCTATACAGGGAAAAGGTGAGCAGGGACCAAATCACTAGGAGTCTTGTTTGACTTCTTAAGAAGCAAGGACTTGCTTTGTAACTGGGAGAAGCCTCTGAAGTTTTAAAGTAGGAAATGGATACATGAGGAGATAAACTCATGCCTTTGGTTCTTTCTCCTGGAACCTCCTGCCCCTTATTTATAGAAAATTGTGGAATTTCACATCCGAATAAAATTCTAGTGTAAGTTCACCAATCCATACAACAGTGTATTGCATAACTTTTAGAAAAAAGAATGTCAGGTTATGAAAATTACATTCAGAAAATTATTGTACTTCTTACATGTTTATCTGGCTCCACTATAATAAGCAAAGTTTTTACTCCCCAAACATTTGCAAAATATATTATCTATGTGCTAAGGATACCAACCTTGGGTCACACTTGTTCCTTTTCCTCTAATAGCTGAATTCAGGTAGAGTTTGTTGTCAGAAAGGGCTCTGCACAAGTCTATGGGATAGTGGCCACTGTACTTTGTCCTTGTCACCTGGCACAGAGCAATGAGGGCTTTGTTCGCTCTCCAGATGGGTTGTCAATCCTTAGACAAATCGAGGCACTTTTATGCTGTTATTTTAAAGCCTCAGCAGCTCCCCAACTCAGTATTGGAGTTTGGCAGGATGCTGCTGTCTGTGGGAAAGTACCCTGATTCAAAATAAATATCTCTAAGAAATTTTCCATTACCTGGAACCGGTTTCTTAGTTCAAGAACCCACTGTTCAACATTCACGCTATTGATATGTAAACATTTTGGTTGCTAAGGAGATAGACAAATGGATAAAAGAGGTCAAATGGATAAAGACATCCTCAGAGAAGTCATGTAGTGACAACCAAAGTTTACTTCCTAGGCATAGTTTTACTGCTGCGGACGATCAACACGGAAGGCACAGCCTTTTATTGTGTAAATCTACACTCAGAGGAAAGCATTGCCCTCGGCCTGGTTTTAGAAAGCATTAAGGGTCTCTAAGGAAGGTGGTGAATGTGAAGTTGAATTTGCGTCGCAGTGATACTTTCTTTCCTGGCGGAGGAGCTGGGGCTGAGTAGAATTTGGAAAGCTATATGGTAGGTGAAGGATGCCCTGGTCTGCAGCGAGCGAGACCGCTGAGCCTCCGGGTTTTATTCCAGAAGCAGCTCTTCGCAGAGCAGTGGGCACCTGCGGGAGGCCCGGGCTCGGGGCCGGGGGCGGGTCCTCGGGGGAGCTCCAGCCCAGCCCAGCCCCGGTTCCCTGCGTTCCCGCCCCCTGCGCGCCTCCGGGCCCGCGGGTCCGCGGCCTTCTGCTCGCCTTTTAGCTCTTCTGGTCCTGTTTTAGCTCTTCTTTTTGGGTCGGTCGGAGTGGGCGTCGATTTACATTTCCTTGCTGTCATTTCCTGGAGTCCTACGGAGTTCAGGATATTTGCATAAGATTACCGGCTTTTAAAGATACTTCCTTTATATTTTTTGTGTGTGCCTGTTTTCATATTTTTAAAAATTTGTCATTTGTTTTCTCTTTAACACTCTGATTATGAAACCTTGTACTTTTATATATTCCTATATTTTTCTCCTATAATGGCACCGATCTTTTACCTTGTAACTTCATGGCATCTTTTGTTCTATAAAATCATAATCTTTATGATTTGTTTTCTTTCTCTTCACATCTGCTGTGTTAGAAGCCCCACAGACCAGCCTACCTTAGGTGGGATCCTGGGGATCCATTTACTAGCTCTGTGTAGGTTCTTTGACTTCTCTGTATCTTTGCTTTCTCACTTGCAGGAAGGGGCTACTGTGAGGTTGTGAGGATGACGTGAGTTGAATGCACAAAGCCCTGGAACAGTGCGTGGCTGGTATCTCTGGACAGGTGTTTGCTATTGTTATTCCTACCCGGGTTATTAGTCTGCTTTCATTTTTCTCCATTTTGAGTAATCTATCATTTTCCAGTAAAAAACAAACAAACAAACAAACAAACAAACAACCCCTCTGTTATGAACTATACTATGTTATACCTATGTGGGTCTGTTTCTAAGCTCTGTCCAATCCCCTTGATCTACTGGTCTATTTCCAAGGGCAACACTCTATTCTGTGTGTGTGTGTGTTTTAAGGTTTATTTATTTATTTTAGAGAGATAATGTGAGAGCAGGGGGAAGGACAGAGGGAAAGTGAATCCTCAAGGGGACTCTTCACTGAGGGAAGAGCCCAGGTGGTCAATCCCAGGACCCTGAGATCATGACCAGAGCCGAAATCAAGAGTCCCATGCTTAATCAATTGAGCCATGCAGGCGCCCCAATACTCTATTGTTTTAATTAGTATAGCTTATGATAAGAGTCTCTATGTGGTAGGATAAGAACCTACGCTTATTCAAAATTGTCTTGGCTTAACTTGGTCCTTTATAGCTTCATAAGAATGATGAAATCATCTTGTCAATGACATGAACATTTGATATTTATTGGAATAGCATTACGTTTATAGATTTGTTGGGGGATATTCAGCATATTTACATTGACTGTTTCTTTTGCAGCCTTCAAAAAAGATTTGCAAATTTATTCACAAAGGTCTTGCATTTCTTTTATTAGATATATTCTTTTTATCTGAAGTTATCCTGTGGTTTTGTGGTCAGCTTGAATGGATTCTTTTATTTTACATTTCTAATTGAATCTTCCTAATCTATAAAAATGATTTTGATTTTGGAATATTGATCTAGTGTCCAGAAATCTGGTTGGAAATCTTGAAATCTTCTTTTTAGTTCTAATTAGCCTGTAGAGCTTCAGTGTTTTGTTTATTGCACTGGTTAGGATTTCAAATACAGTGTTGAATAGTAGTGATAGCATCCCTCTTGCGGTGTCTGATTTAGATGAATGTTTCTAAAATTTCACCCACAGTAAGCTGTTATTATAGATGTTTTGGTAGCTAGCTTTTAATAATATTAGGACCATCCCCTTCCCCACCTTCTTTGTTAAGAGTATCTATCACGATTGGATTTCGAATTTTAGTTAATGCTATGTTACTGATCTTATTTCTCCCCTTATTCTGCTAATATGGTAAGTCATACTTATGGACTTCCCAAATCTAAAACATCTGAGGTTTACCATCTCTAGTTTGCATTATGAAACATTTTACCTATCAGGTTGGCAAAAATCTGAGGGTTCAATAATCTACTTTTATTGTTGATGTGTTGGGAAAATGGGCTTTATCATGCATTGTTTGTAGAATAAATAATAATTTGTACCAATCCCACGGAGAGCAAATTGGAAGACACCTATCAAAATCTGCAGAATTACAAGTGCACAGATTCTTTGATCCACTGATCCCACTTTTAGAGATACATCCCTCAGACACTTGCACGTGTGTGACATGATGGGTGCACAGTTTTATTCAGTATGGTATCACTTGTAATAATAACAGATGGGAAACCATCAAACTGTTTACTTGTAGGAAACTAGTTTATGCTCTGACCTTTAGCAAGTTAGAGGCATCTGTCATGCTTCTTTCCATCCTGCCATGTGTCATCATCAACATTAGATCCTCCTTGGCAACTCAAGATTTAACATGTTTGGTACATAGTAGGTTCTAAGTTAATATGTTGAATAAATGAATGTTCAAAACGGTACCCTTTCTCCCCTCTTTTGGAGCTTTCCCCACCTCAGTAAATGGCTCCACTGGGGATTTGCTCAAGCCATATGCCTGGCAATCATCCTTGCCAATGGACCCCACATCCAACCCATACTCAAGTTATATTTGATTTCCAAGATCCATCTTTGTTCCCCTGCCTCAATTGAAGTCCTTGCCTCTGTCATTGGTCCCTTGTTTCCTTCCTATTTGCCTCCAGTCTATGTTGCAAGAAGCCTGAGTGATCTTCATGGAACATAACTAGGAAGACTTACCTTGGGATCCCTGGGCGGCGCAGCAGTTTGGCGCCTGTCTTTGGCCCAGGGCGCGATCCTGGAGACCCGGGATCGAATCCCACGTGGGGCTCCCGGTGCATGGGGCCTGCTCCTCCCTCTGCCTGTGTCTCTGCCTCTCTCTCTCTCTCTCTCTCTCTCTCTCTCTCTGTGACTATCATAAATAAATAAAAATTAAAAAAAAAAAAAACAGGAAGACTTACCTCCTCCGGTCCAGATCTTTCAATGACTTACATTCTTCCTATCCTTTAGTTCACCTTCAAGGCCCTGCCTGGCCTTTCCGCACCTCATCCTGCCACCTCGTGATGCTCCAGGTGTATCCTTGCTTTGTTTTCTAAGCAAATCAAGTGTCGGGACTTCTGTCTGAACTCTGTCCTTCCCTGTGCATGGCTGACTCCCACTTATCCTTCAGATCTCAGGCAGAGATCTGCCTTAGCCTCCCATCTTAGCTCCCCCCACTCTAAAGGGGTCTCACCACTATATTCTCTCTTAGTACCCCACTCCCTTCCTCCAGACCCCTCATTAGATGGCAGTCATACATTGGCTATCCTGTTCTTGAGATGGCCTAGTGAGTCTCCCTCCACATTCCCTGAGCTCTGCAAGTACCCAGACCCTCTCGGTTTTGTTCAGCCCCCGGCACTTCAGCGTTCAACAGCTGTTTGAATGAATGGCTGAGTGTTAGTGTTGTGTTTGGCTGTACTTACTTCAGTCTTGTTCTGTGTATAATTTTTACATGTGCAGCCTGATGTTGCCTGGCCCCTCTCCCACCAGGGTCACCTGGTCCCCTCTGTCATTTATGATCACAGATTGTTTCCAAAATTCCTCCTGATGCTCCAGAGGGAGCTCACCAGCCTGAACATTTGCCCAAGTTTGCTTGAGGACCAGTAGCTCATCTCTTCAAGACAGTGTCTGAGCCTGCAGCCACCTTGCTAGGGGCCTTCTGGTTCCTATACCAACCCTGGCTGAGGCCACAACCACTGGAGATGTCTGGGAGTACCTGAGACACTACCACATGGGCTGTCAGCTGGCTTTAGTTGCAAGGGCCAGCTTCCTCCAGTTGATGCATGCAATAAATAATCCAGCTTCCTGTGCCTTTCACTTTGGTATTTTGAACATATTTTCTATGTTAATACAGCTTCTTTCACTTTGTAAAAGGGCTGCCTAATATTCAGTCAGCCTTCAAATGGCTACTTAATATTTCCATGATTAATCAATCATAAGAATATCAATAATTAAACAAAAATCAAAGCCTTGCCAATTCCATTGTATTTGTACAAAAATACTAAGATTTCCTTGACCACCTTCTCCTTTCATAAGCTAGCCTAATTTAAAAAAAATGTATAGAATAATGAATGTTGTACTTTTTCTGTTGTAACAATGTCTTGAAAGACTATCCCCTGTTTCTTGGGGAATATGCAGAAATTAAGTTGGGGATTTTCCTACCATCTCCCCAGAGAATGTCCCTCCCAGTAAGTAAAAAGCCATTTAGTATTTCCCGTCCATATTCTTACATTATTACTGGAAAATGTGTTTTACTTCTGTCTCTTCTTCTAGAATGAAAGGTTAAAGATTTTATTACTCTCAAGGTCTTTGCTTTTCAGAGAATAAATGTTAAATTGTAAAATAGAGGCAAGGTTTGACAGAAATTCATTCAAGATTTATAAGTATTTTAAGCACTTGAAGTTTATTCTCCATGCTTTTGAAATAATTTTGTATTTTATTTTTATTTATTTGTTCGTTTGTTTATATTTAAGATTTGATTTTTGAATGATCTCCACATGGGTCTCAAACTCACAACCTTGAGATCAAGAGTTGCACGCCCCACTGACTGAGGTAGACCAGTGCCCCTAACTTAGTATTTTAAAAATTGAACATTTCATGTTGTTCTTGAGACAAGTCTATGAAAATTGCAATTCCTGGTTATTCCCATCTCTTCCTTACTGTTTTCCTAATCACTTGAAGGCAGATAGGGTGGCAGTAGGGGATTTAATGAGAATTTATAGCCATAATGGGGAGGAGTTGGGTAAAGGAGAAAAAAGGCCTAAGAAGAGCATGTCCTTATTTGCTTAAGCCTTCTTCACTTTGTGAATTTTTTTAAATTTTTATTTATTTATGATAGTCATACACACACAGAGAGAGAGAGGCAGAGACACAGGCAGAGGGAGGAGCGGGCCCCATGCACCGGGAGCCGGATGTGGGACTCGATCCTGGGTCTCCAGGATCGCGCCCTGGGCCAAAGGCAGGCGCTAAACCGCTGCGCCACCCAGGGATCCCCACTTTGTGAATTTATGGAGGAACTCTGCACTCCAGGAAGCTTATTCAAGGTAGGGGGAGAGAAAGAAAGCTAAGAAGCAAACATTCATGTTCTCTCTTTTCTCCAGATGAAGCCTCAGAATCATGGCAGGGGCTGTGGTATGGTGCGGTGGAATCATCCAGATAGGTTTGAAATTGTGTATACGCGTGTGGTGGGTGATGGGTCCTACTGACACACTTGAGTAGGAGCAGTGAGGACAGGTTGCAAGCCCCTGGCTTTGCCCATCTAGTGTGGCCCATGAATCAATGCACAGCTTCGGTTGGGGAGCTTGTCTAAGCCAATGGTCCCAAGATAGGACTCTTGATTCCCCACCTGTAACACATGACACACACAGGAGCCAGAGGTTGCCTCAAGTAGATATGGAGGAGCTGAGAGGACAGAGTAGGGGGCTACTGAATAGGGACCCTGATGACCAGTGGCTTTGCTGGGGTTAGCAGTAACTTGCGTCATTCATGCTATGGCATTCCATGGCCAGCAGACGAGGATACTACCCAAACTAGCCACCTCTTCCCTCATAGCCATGAAGACCACCAGCTTCCCCATACCCTTATCCACCTTTAGAAGGATCAGAGGGAGGGCAGGAATAGTTCTGTCAAGGAGCTGAACTTTAGCTGACCACTTATAAGAAGAGATAATTTACGCCAGAAATGATCAAGGCAGAATAAATTCAGAAGTTAGTTTTGTCTCTCTTTTCCCAGTTAGTATTCAGCGTGAATAGCCTTGTAATACTGTAATTATATAATTATGAAATGAAAAAATGAAAAAGTCCTTTTTTGGGGGGTGCAACAGAGTTGATTTTGTATGGATTTGAAATGTCTTGCTAAAAAAAGAATAAAAGATAAAATAAAATTTCTTGCTTTGTTATTTTTAAAAGATTTATTTATTTATTTATTTATTTATTTATTTATTTATTTGAGAGAGAGAGGGAGAGAGATCGTGTGCAGGGGTGGGGGTGTGGAGAAGCAGAGGGCGAGAAAGAGAAACTCAAGCAGATTTCTCACTGAGTGTGGAGCCAATGCAGGGCTCCAACTCTAGACTCATGAGATCATCACCTGAGCAGAAACCAAGAGACACTTTACCAACTGTGACACTCAATGCCCCATCTTGCTTTGGTTTTTAATTAAAATTTCCCCAAGTTTATGTTAAACATTCCATTCCTTAATCCATATAACACATTACATCCTCGGGACTGATCATTATCTTCCTTTGGGGTTTTGCTTTCTGAAGCCAGAATATTGTTCTCACTGGTTTTGGACCATGAGAGGGTGAAGGGTGGCCTCCTGTCTCTCCCATGGTGAGTTCCTTAAACAAGACAAGTGCAGGCCCTTGCTCATGGCTCTGACAAGAACTGAAGGATTGTTCTGTGTTTCCCAAGTACTGACTTTCATCCACTCTTCACTGCACAGAGCCTGTACCCATTTCCACATTTGACTTCCTGTGATGCCCTGTGGATGTAAGGAGTACATAGCTGCAACATGTCAGCTCACTACTTGCATTGTCTTTCCTTACCAGAGGACTGCCTAAGACAAGGGCCACATGCCAATGCTATTAAATAACTACCTCACCTCCCTATTCTCTTTTAAGAAAACATAGTGGAAAAGAAGGAAGGATGGATAAAAGGAAGGAAATCGATTTTATATTTAGGGTTCTAAAGCCACCTGCAGTCTCTCCTTAGGGAATAGTGAAGCTATGTTTAAACACAGCTGGTGGTTATATAGAGATGCTAATGCCATTTCTAGAATATGTAATTGGATGTGTGTGTTGACTAAAGCTTCCTAATTAATTTGCATGAATTAAGAAAAGATGTAGTGGGTTCACAGAAAAATTTTTTTCTGAAGAATCCAGTTTTATAACTTTCAAGGTCATTTGGAAAGGTCGCTTTCTGTGTTACCTTCTCATTGAACATACACTATTGCTTGAGCCAGAGCAGAGGTCCTTGTGGGGACATCTGGAGACAGGCAGCACTTGTGGGACACATCCTTGTTCAGTCATTTTAATCAAGTATCGACTGAACACTTGTTCTGAATCAGGCATTGAACAAGATTCCAAGGGCAGAATTTTTAAGAAAGCAGTGAAAGGGTAAGGGTAACAAAAGCTTTCAGATGCTTTCCCAGAATTATGTATAGTACACAAGGTCAGGGCATGAAAGAGGAAGGAGTGATGGTTTCTCTTTGGGGTAAGGGAAGGCTCTGGAAAGATTTGAAGAAATGACTTGCTTTTGGGCAAAGATGATGGAGGTGTTTGCTGTGCAGTTGTTGGATGGGAAGGAAGCAAGGGGAAGGAGCCCTATGGACCAAGTGTGAAATAATCCTACCTACTAGGAGCTGGAGACAGCTGGGTTGGGCTGGATGCACACACCAAAGAAGAGTCTCTCTCTCTCTCTTTTTTAAAGATTTATTTATTCATAGAGATGCAGAGAGAGACAGAGGCAGAGACACAGGCAGAGGGAGAAGCAGGCTCCATGCAGAGAGCCCGACATGGGACTCGATCCGCGGTCTCCAGGGTCACGCCCTGGGCTGCAGGCGGCGCTAAACCGCTGCGCCACTGGGGCTGCCCCGAGTCTCTTCTTTTTTTAAAGATTTAATTAATTTATTTATTTATGAGAGAGTGAAAGAACACAAGCAGGGGGAGTGGCAGAGGGAGAGGGAGAAGCAGACTCCCTGCTGAGCAGGGACTCCCCCCCACCCCCAGCATGGGGCTTGATCCCAGGACCCTGGGATCATAACCTGAGCTAAGGGCAGATGCTTAACCGACTGAGCCACCCAAGCACCCCAGGAGCATTCCCTTCTTGAATAAAGCCTTATCATTAAAAAAAGGTCATCTCCTTATGGACTTTTGCCTGCAGCTCACTGTCAGAACATGATCACATGGGGAGCTGTACATGTTTAACTGGGTATGTCATGGTACCAAGCAAAATCCAGATTTGTTATTGAAGGGAAGAATGGATATTGGGCAATCACCTAGTCATATTGACTGTGATGAGTTTGCTGTTTTATTATTATTATTACATGATGTTGGAGCATTTACTCCTTCAGGCCTCAATTTCCTCATCTCTAAAATGGTGTGAGTAGGGACTACCTAGAAGGATTATTTTGGGAACTAGAAATGATGGATATAAAGCATCCAGGACATAGCAGGTATTCAATAAATAGTGGGGTGAGGTTCATGTTCCCCTCCCTTTGGTTCCTCTCTTTTACTCCCTTCTTCTCCTTCTTCAAGTACATGCCTCACTTTCCTCCTCTTTAGTTTTAGAGTATATAGAAATATCTGGAAAGCCTGGAGACTGTATTTTAGTTTAAAATTAAAATTCTCCATCCTGCCAGATAGTTCATGTTGTCTTTGCTCTGCAATTAGGTGACATCTTTTGTGAAAACATCATGCGGTGTTCATAATGATTTGTCTTCAGCCACTAACATCAAAAAAGATGTAATTAATGCTTGAATTAAATGTCATCAGAAATAACCCACTGAGATTCATTGAGAATGTGTCTGAAGGAGTCAGTAGAATTAGATAGGTTGTTTGAATTCTCAATGAAAGGGAAATAGAATTTATTAAGTGAGTAATTTACATAAGGTACAGTGTTAGGTTCTTTACCTACTTTATTTAATATTTTCAAAGGCCTCTTGAGTTAAGCATTATTATTATTTGTTCTTCTCTTCTGTTATGGACTGAATGTTTGTGTCCCCAAACTTTGTATGTTGAAATCTAACCTCCAATGTGATTGTGTTAGGAGATGGACCTTTGGGAAGTAATGAGGTCCTTAGGTGAAGCCCTAATGAATGGAGTTAGTGTCCTCATAAGAGACCCCAGAGAGCTCCCTTGCTCATTCCACCATGTGAGGACATAGCAAGAAAAATGTCATCTCCGAATTAGGTAGGGGTTCTCATCTTGCAATTTGATATTGGATTGCTTGACTTCTAGAACTGTGAGAAATAAATTTCTGTTGTTTGTAAGCCACCCAGTTAGATGAAGAAACTGAGCATATTTTTTAAAAAAGATTTTTATTTATTTATTCATGAGAGACACACAGAGAGTGTGAGAGAGAGGGGGGCAGGGGAGAAGCAGGCTCCACGCAGGGAGCCTGATGGGGAACTCGATCCCGGGTCTCCAGGATCAGGCTCTGGGCTGAAGGCACGCTAAACCGCTGGGCCATCCGGGCTGCCCGAAATTGAGCATATTAATTTGAATTGTATTTGCTTGCTTGTAACTGAAATAATAGTAGTTTAAATGAGGTGCAAGTTTGTCTTGTCTCTTGTGTAAAAGATATTCAGTGTTCATGAAGATATAGATTTTTTCAGTCTGGCTCTTGGCTGATGCACAGAGCCAAGTTGTAACCCAGCTATCCTAAGACCAGAACTTGAAGTCTTGACCACAATGCAGGCTGCATCTTGCAGGTCGATATATAAAAAGATCCAAACATTTAGGTATTAGGCAGCCTCCATATTTAATTTATAATTTATTATGAACGTGTGCCATGAATGGTTTATTTATTCAATGTCATATTATCTTTTTTAAAAAATTAAAAAGATGTTTAATGTTCAAGAGTTAGTCCTAGAACAGCAACTCCATAGTCAATGCACTCAGTCTTCTCCAGTCTTTCTGCTCTTCCGCTGGCTTCCCCTGCGGTGTTGAGCCATGATCCAAGATGGCTGTTGTGCCTAAGAATAGATGCTAGATGGTAGTTTGTGCACATTTTTACCTTCACTAGACAATCCTAAATTGTTACATATTAGTTATAGAAAAGATCGCAATCTTTTCAATCACATGTGGAACATTGTAAAGTATTGACTATGAACTAGGCCACAAAGCAAATCTCAACACATATCACAGTCATTATTGCACAGGCCACTTTCTCTAACTAGAATGCATTTAAATTAGAAGTTAATGTACAGTTGAAAATTTTGTGACAGATTAAAAAATAATGGATGAATCAAAGAAGAACTCAGCTATATTCAAAATGAAGTGAAAATGACTTATAGTCATATTTCTGGTATACAGCTAAAGTTGTACTTAATGGAAAAGTTCTAACCATAAAAGCATATGTGAGAAGTGTTTGACTCAAGAATAGAGGAGGAGCACGAGGCTGGCTCAGTCAGAAGAGTATGCGACTCTTGATCTCAAAGTCATGAGTTTGAGCCCCACAGTGGGTGCAGAGATTACTTAAAAAATAAATAAACTTCGGGCACCTGAGTGGCTCAGAGTAAGTGTCTGCCTTCAGCTCAAAACATGATCTCCAGATCCTAGGATTGAGCTCTGTGTTGGGCTCCCAGCTCAGTGGGGAATGTGCTTCTCCTTTTCCCTGTACTTATCCTTCTTCTTGTGCTCTCTCTCTCAAACGAATAAGTAAAAATTTTTTAAAAAAACTTAATAGAGAAAAAAAGACACAAGCCGAAAAAAAAATGAAGAAAAGAAATAATAAATGTCTACAGAAATTAATGAACTAGAAAAAAATAGAGAAAGAAACAAGCAAGAAAACCAAGAGCTTGCTTTTGAAAAGAATAATAAAGTCGGATAACTGCTGGCAAGATGACTCAAGAAAAATGAGACAAGATGCAAATATATGAATTATAAAGGGGGTTGTAACTATAAATTTATCACGGATTTTAAAAGCCATAAGAATACTATAAATAATGTGTATATCTGTAAAACTTAAATAAAATGAATGGTTTTTCCAAGTATATAAATCTGAACAGTATGTAAGATATGATCCTGCTTTTTATTAACTATATATTTATATGTAACTATTGTAAAAGGAAAAAATGTTCAAATATTTTGTGTTAACTATGGGATACAAATTTAGGAATTTTTATTGTTTTTATCCATCCAAGTTTTCTAATTTTCAACAGTGAATGTAGATTTTATTTTATTTTTTTTTAATTTTTATTTATTTATGATAGTCACACACACAGAGAGAGAGAGACAGAGACATAGGCAGAAGGAGAAGCAGGCTCCATGCACCAGGAGCCCGACGTGGGATTCGATCCCGGGTCTCCAGGATCGCACCCTGGGCCAAAGGCAGGCGCCAAACTGCTGTGCCACCCAGGGATCCCTGAATGTAGATTTTAAAACCCACTAAGGGCTGGTTGGGAAGGGATGGAGGAGGGTCACACTGCCTCCAGGACACTCGGAGTTTATATTCTAGTGTCCTTTCATGGGCCTCTTGCTCTGGCAGGGACACCATGCTGTATGATATTCCCCAACCCATTCTCTACTCTTCCTTCTGGAGTGAGCTGTTTCTCCAACTTACAGGCTTTCTCACCCTGGGACATAAACCCTTGCATCTATGCAGCCATATCCCGTCCTAGGCCCATTTCCAGTCCTTCAAAGTCCAACCTTTTTGGGAGAAGAGGGTTGAGCACAGGAGGCACAGATAGTGATGGGTCTGGTCAAAGGACCTGGGATGTTGGAGTCACACAGATATGGATTTATATCCCTTGTTTGCCTCTTTCTGGCTGTATGGAGTTGGTCCTGTTCCTTAGCTTCTCTCATCTTTAGTTTGTTGGTGATGATGCTATGTTCTAAAATGAGGTGAAGTGTATGAAGCAACCGCCATGTAATGGATGCTCAGAAAACGTGAGTTCTTTCCTCCACTGTTTGCCTGTGGTTATAACTAATTTACTAGTAAGCTTGGAGTGTTGGGAAAGGATGATTCGCGTGTGTGTTGCTGTTGCTTAGCACGTGGGGCTTAGTATTCCTAAGCTGGAGCATTGTTGGGGGGCAGAGTTGGAGAGGCAGGGAGTATACGCAATTAATCAGATACCCCAGCAACTAAATGCTGGGTTTCTGCTAGCAGGAGAAATAGTAGCCAGAGACTTTCCATAGACTATAAACATTTTACTAGGGGAAAGGGGGTATGAATTTTCATCTGCTTGCCCAGGAAGAATGTCAAGGTCCACAGAAGGGAACTGCTTTTCCTTTAGGGAATCATACACGGAGGATAGCAGGAGGTGAGACTGCCTCCTGCTGGACTTGTTGGGGGAAGGCAGAGGGTGAGAAAATTCCTGCAATGAGAATTTGAGAACTTTTCTCTGTGCTGGGGGAAGAGATGGCTGGGTGAAGGTCTGGCCATGCATGGAGTGAGCCAAGGCATCAGTCAAGTGGGTGGGAATTGAGAATTCAGTCAGAGCAGGAATTCAGAATCACAGGTCTTACTCCATGCCAGTCATTTTTTAAAATTTAGGGCAGGTGCTAGATTTTCTGCTATTTGTGATGAATGCCTGAACCATTTGGGAAAAGAGGATTCCAGAAAACTGGAGAAATTGGTGGATGTCTGGGTTGGCCATGAAAAGTTGAGTAACATTGTCTCCATGTGCTAGGAGTCTAAAGAAATGACTCCTACAGGTTAGTTCTGGAGTGTTTCATCGCTTCCCACTAGAGCAGAGACTTGCACTGAACTTTGCCACATTGTGCAGAACTTGGGTAAGAGTTTGACAGATCTTTAAGAGTCTTGGGATGAATCAGACCCTAAAAATCAACTTTAGCTTCTGGTTGGTTGAAAAATGCCTGTCTGCCCTAAGGGTTTCTTTGGGTACTCTTGGCCATGTCCTTCTCTGCAAATTTGGAAATTCCTCTTCTAAGAGGCTGTTCCTCCGCCCACCTCTCTGGCTGCCTCTGTTGTTCCTTTCCCTTGCCCCTCTCTCGGTAGTTTGAACATAGTGACTCCTCCTGGCAGCCTTCTCCAGCCCAACTCCTCGCTCAGTTCATACTCACCACATCCATTTCCAAGGCTGTGCCTCTTCCAGGAGTTGAAGGACTCACAAGTTGACAGCCGTAGCTGCTGTGTTTTGGGTGCCCACTTCCCCATGAATGTCCTGAGTGCCTTCAAGTCACCATATCCCAGACAATGAGATGATCTCCCTCTCTCTCATCTATTTTGATGACTGATGGGCTGATGGCCATGACAGGGCTCCCAGTCCCCAGGACTAGATCCTTCACGATGACAGTTAACTCTTGTCCTGCCTCATCACTTGCATCTGGCCACCCTTGCTTCTCCCACACTGCAGTGCCGACAGAGTGGGCTCTCAGGCAGACTGTAGTTGACCCTCTGTGTCTTTCTTAGGTATCAACCATTCCCATCCCTCCACTAACTCTTATCTCTGACTGTCCAAACCCTTACGGTGAGATGTGATGTTTGTCCCCATGATTCTCTACCTGCTTCCCCACCCCAGCATATTGTCCTTCTCCTGTGAGCCCTCCAGGCCAATTTACCCACACATTCTCATGTTGCAGAACATGCTGTCTTTGTATCCCACTTACTGACATCTATGTAATATTCCTCCTCTACACTGTAAGCTCATTGTTAGCAGGATGTTAATCTGAACCATCCCCTTAACTCCCTCAGGATCTGGTACAGATTTGGGCTCAATAAGTGGGTTTTGTGGCTGTCAACACCCCTTGTGCATCCTTGGCTGCCTGTCTACCCAGATTGTGGATAACTCTCTTGAGGACCGTGATGATTCAGCTCTGTGTCCCTGACAGCAGCTGGGCACTGTGCTCGCTTGACCTAAATATATAAGTGTTTAACTGAATGGTTGAAGATGACCCCATTAATCACTTCCTGTTTATGTTTATTGTACCTCAAAGAACTGCAACATTAAAAGTTTTGGACAAAGTGGTTTTGGATAAAGCGGGTGAAACTTTATCCAAAGGATAAAGAGGGGTTAGAGATGGAGAAGGGATTCTAGGAGAATGTAGTGTGACAGGAGAGGAAGCCTTTAGATGGAGAGAGGGATCAAAGAAGACAACTGGTTTGATAGCATGGAGGTCTCTGGGAGGCTATGGAAAACCATTTTTCTTTGGAAGGAAAGGAACAGAAGCCAGATTGAAGTACAACCAAGGGAGCTCGATGTCATGACCCTGAGATCATGATCTGAGCCTAAGTCAAGAGTCAGGCGCTGAACCGACTGAGCTACCCAGGCTCCCACAGTGAATTTTGACATGCATGTGCACCCAAAGCGATCCCTCTCAGATCCAGGCTCAGAACATTCTCTGGCCTCAACAGGCTCCCGGTGCCCTTTCCTAGCCGGACTTCACCTTCTCCAAACATAGCTATGTTCTGATTTCTAGAACTGTAGACTAGCTTTGCCTATTTTTGAACCTCATGTAAATTGAATCAGGCAGCTTGTATTCCTCTGTGCACCACTTTTTTTGTTCAAGATTATGTTTATGAAATGCAAACATGTTGATCGTTCTTTTTCATTGCTATGTAGTAATTTTGTATGAATGTTGATTATAATTTTAGTACCGAAATATTATTATTATATTTTAGAGAAAACGCCTTTCCTAAACCTAGACTATTATTTTGCCACAAATATGTTTGATTTTGTAATATTTTTCTTACACTAAATGGGTCATTAAAACATAAGTGAAAATGTGTCCATTTTCAGAAAACATGATTAAAAACTGTGCAAATAAAAATCAATAAACTCTTAATTTAGTTCCTTTCCATAGAGTTGGACAAGAAGTTGATCTTCTAGAGTCAGGGTGTAGGACAAGGCTGCATGTTAATATTGGACCTATGGGAGTGGCAGGGAGTAGCCTCCTTGAGTAGAAAGCTCCCCGCCTCATGTGCTGTCTTATTTCTCCCCACTGCTCCTTGCTCCAATGATTTCTAGTGAGATGAGTCAAAAAACGACTAAGGAGGGTCCCAGACTCTCCAAGAACCAGAAGTTTTCAGAGCACTTCAGCATACATTGCTGCCCGCCATTCACCTTCCTCAACTCCAAACGTGAGATCGTGGATCGGAAATACAGCATCTGTAAAAGTGGCTGCTTCTACCAGAAGAAAGAAGAGGACTGGATCTGCTGTGCCTGCCAGAAGACCAGGTAAGTGGTCTGCGCTGCCCCGGGCATCTGCCGGTGCGGCCTGCGGTCTCTCGCTCCACGCCCCCGCCTGCTCTGCTCTGCGATTTCTGGGCTGCTCGTCCCCGACGCCCTGCAGTCCGCTCCCCGTTAGACTAGACTCTGCCGCTGGAAGGTGCTGCAGGGCGATCGGAAGGTGGGAGGGGGAGCAGGGCCTGCCTCCCGGTTTCCAGCTCCTGTCAGCATCCCTTAAGCAGCAGAGGAGAGCCATGGCTCCAGCCTCCAGCTTCTTTTGGCCCCCTCAGCACCAGCCGCCGTGCAACGTCCCCTCAGAGGCCCAAGCACCAGCCAGCTGCACCCCCCGCCGTGGTCAGAGCACCGGCCAAGCCACGGTCCCCTCCGGCCAAGCCACGGTCCCCTCCGAGGTTCGAGCGTCAACCACGCCCCCGCCCAGAGGTCCGACCACCACCAGCCAAGCAGCGCCCCCCTCAGAAGTCCAAGCAGCCGCCGCGCAGCAGCCCCCAGAGAGGGCCAGGCACCAGCCGTGGGGGGTCCCCCATCAAAGCTTCTAGGTTCTGGTAACACCATCTCTTCCCTTTTGTTCCCCCAGCCCTAAGGTTAGTAGCTGCCTCATGTATTTACTAACATCTGGGTTACCTCAATGGTGCTCTCTTGGCCTTGCCAAACCTGTGTCAATTCCCTGCATTAAATCCCCTCATTTGAAATAACTAGTGTGGCTTGTGTTTTCCTCATAGAGCTGCGGGTACAGTACTTCCGATGGCAGTATCAGTTGCTTCTTTAGTCTAGGAGGACTTGATCAGTTGATTAGTTTATCAACTCAGAGATCCACCCCAGTAATAGATTGTGTAAATGAGGCCCTCCAACACTGTGCCTCAGAGAGAGGAGGAAGGGTCATGAGGGAACTGGTTCAGCCAATTCATGCACCCATCCTCCTGACATTTCATCTGATGTTAATCTCAGTGGCAAGATCCTTCATTCATTCACTTATTAAGTCATTCAACAAACTTGATTGCATACCAAAGAGTTCCATATATCATACAGGGGGATGGGACTATAGCAGTGAACAAGCCAGGTTGTGACTCACCAGGTTGAAACAAGAGAATAGTTGGTCACTATGTGGGGCGTGATTGCCTTAATATTGTCATAATCAGCAAGTATATGGAGCTATGGGAACCTGGAGCAGGGCTCTGCCCATCTGGGGTCTCAGAGGAGGTTAGGCTAGGGTAAGCAGAGAATAAAAGGAGGTCATGCAGGGATCCCTGGGTGGCGCAGCGGGTTAGTGCCTGCTTTTGGCCCAGGGCGTGATCCTGGAGACCCGGGATCGAATCTCACATAGGGCTCTTGGTGCATGGAGCCTGCTTCTCCCTCTGCCTATGTCCCTGCCTCTCTCTCTCTCTGTGACTATCATAAATAAATAAAAATTAAAAAAAATGTTTAAAAGGAGGTCATGCAGAGACAAAAGGTGAGCCATAGACATGTTTTTGTCTGTCCCATCTGAGACTGGTCAGCTTTTCTCTTTTTTATTTTTATTTTATTTATTTATTTATTTATTTATTTATTTATTTATTTATTTAAGATTTATTTATTCATTCAGAGAGAACGAAGAGAGAGGCAGAGACACAGGCAGAGGGAGAAGCAGGCTCCATGCAGGAAGCCCGATGTGGGACTCGATCCGGGGTCTCCAGGATCACACCCCGGGCTGCAGGCGGCGCTAAACCGCTGCGCCACCAAGGCTGCCCCTCTTTTTTCAAATAGACTTCATTTTTAGGTCAGTTTTAGGTTCATAGCAAAATTGAGTGGAAGGTACAGAGACTTCCCTCCCTGCTCAAACACATGGCAGGCCAATCTTTTAGTCCTTTTAATATTTGGAAATTAAGCTGTTTTGCAGATTAATAGTGGGCACTAATTATATTTGAGATTTTCATACCTACTCTGCTTAGCATGTTACTGTGTGCGCATGTCATGGGCTGTTGAATGACTTACAGGGGAATCAACTGAAGAGCATGTTAAAGATGCCCCCGGAGAATCTAATTCCTTGGGTCACCAATGAGGTCTGGAGATCTGCATTTCCAACAAGCAGCACCTCCACCCCAGCATAGTGACACAGGTGGTACACCCTTTGAGAAGCACTGATTTAAACCATCCATAAATAAATGATCCACATTATCTGTAATGTTCAGTAAAGACACGTGGAAGGGACCACACGTATGACGAAAAGTGAAAGCATTAAAAAGATGCAAGATAAGTGAGGTTAATTTGTGAAGGAGGTAAGAGGCCTCCAGTCTCTAACCCTGGAACAGGAAGTTGCATGCTAAGTTAATTAGTCATTAACTAGTCATTAATTAATTAACTAGTCTCCCAAGGGGCCTAAGTCCAAGAGGGCTGGCCAGGTAAGATAGGAAGTGTGAGAAGCAGGGGAAACTAATTAGATACAAGGCATGTCATCTGTGGGGGTGCCTTCAAGCCACCATTTGCAGCGAGTTGCGTGATGGCTGCTTGGATGGCTGGGGGTTCAAGCAGTACACAGACAGGAGATGGAAGACCGTTAAGGCCAGCTTTATCTGTCTGCACCCAGCCTGCTGGTTTTATTCACCTAAACTCCAGAGACATCCTAATTAATGTTGGCGTCACTTGATTTCCTGTTAACTGTTCTCGGTGGGTATCAGGCCGTCTTTGCCTCCTCAGTCCTCGTTGCTCACCCGGGATAGGGGACCCAAAAGCCTCCGTTTATAATGTTCCACTACATAGAGGATGGATGGACCATTGGAGTTCTTCCTGAGATACTTATTTTTCTTTCTCAGATTTCCAAAGGTTCTGAGGAAAAGCATTAGAGCCATTGCTTCACCATGTTATTTATTCCCTCTGTTGATACTGGTTAACTATCCCAAGTCAAAGGGGTGGGAGGAGTGTTAATGGGGAAAAAATTCACTCTTAAGCAGAGCTACTAAATTGCACTTGGAGAAAGGGTCAAAGAAGAGTTTCTGAAACAGACTTGCTTTCTGAAATGGTGCCATTCCTGAGTTCTGACCTTTAAAGATAAAACAAAAATTGACAAAGGCCTTTTGAATCCTTACTAATTCCCTTGGATAGATCTCAAAAACCAGAGAATATTTATATCTTAGGACCTGATTGGTATAATTCCATGCAGCCTAATTGAACATGGTAGAGTTCTTGTATCTGATGGGAGGAAACCCTGGCATCTCCCTCTTAATTTATTCTACTCTCAATTCCTCAAAATTTTAGGATTTCACAGGTCATCCTTGCCTTTAGTGTTAACACATGTTTTCTGGGCCAACCTTCTTTTGGTTCCTTGGTGTTTTGCTTTAGGAGCATGGGATCTGTGGTTTTGTGACTGATTTGGGGCAAGTCACCCAACTTTGAGCAGTGTGATGTATGCCTTTGACTCATTCCTTCACAAAATGTCTTGTACCAAATTGAGCCCTGCACATCAGAAACTTGGAGGACCAATCTATTTCTACATGTATTTGCAAACTTATTCATCAAGACTATGTGCACAGCACTGCTCCAAGCTCTGGGCAATCAAAGGAAATGATATATGCCCCTGGACCAGCTGCTCGTGGTATTTATGAGTGCCCCCCGCCCACCCCATGTGATGCTGCTCTTCCCTCCAAGAATCACCCCAAGCTTGGCTGCTTCCATACTGCCTGCTCCCTGCCTCGTCCCTCTTCTCCTCCAGCCACTTTTTTTGCTCTCTTGTCTCACTTCGGCAGATGATAAAATCAAAGCCCAGGAAAGTAACTGATTGCTAGAGGGTTAAGGTTCTAAGTGGCTTCACGTTCTCCACAGAATTTGGTCTTTTGGAGACAGAGTGCTTTAGTTTTGACTCTCAAATTGAAGCAAGCAGGGTTTGGTGTTTTACTGACCATGCATTGTCCTGAGCTAGACATGGTAGTGCATTGCTTCTAAAGGTTAGGACAAGTACACCCACTGAATGACTACGTGCTACGTGCTCGTTACATTGGTAATGGAGTAGAAACCACTCTACTTTTCCTTTGTACTGTAGAAGAAGATATATGTGTCAAACAACAATGCAATTATAAACACTTACGTACTTGATGAGCTAGAATTTACTTCTGAAGAGCACTGACCCAGAGCAATTACTCTGATGGTCTGAGAGTGTGCACTGACAGAACCAGGTATCGGGGCTAAGATTCAACTGTCAGGGGTACCTGCCTGCTTTTTAGGTGTGCAGGCCCAAATTATTTCAGACTTTTTCTATGACATGACTTGTCCTCACCTTGTCCTTCCTGATGCCAAAAGGAACACTGCATTTTGTTCTTCTGGAAAACCGTGGATCATTTTCTCTTTCCTTGTGCAGGACTGACTAAACTTCCGGTCCCTTTTCTGAGCTCTCTTTGTATTTACAGAAGCAAAAAACCTACTCTGTACTCCTTTCTTACATGCTTGTGGAAAAATCCCAGCCAGGCATGTATTAGGCTTAATTGCATCCCAGTGTTTATGCCCCGGCGATCTATTTTTGGTCTCTCATCGGCCAAACAGAATCGGAAATTCATCATTTCTCAGATGATGTCAGGGTTAGGGAAAAGGCCTGAGCGCTTTGCTCTTTGATCAGGTTCTGGCTCTGCCTGCCTCTCAGGTCACATTATTGCTTTTATGAGTTTCGATGACTGAACTCTTGAGTTTTGCCCTAAGTCATAAATCCCTTCCTGTCCAGAAGCAGGCTTCTATACACTGTGCTGGTCCCCATAGCACAGGGCCTGTGCAGAGCAGGCATTCGCAGAGGCCTGGGTTAGCCAGAGAGGCCTCTGGTCTGATGAGCTGTTTGTGCTCTTCCATTCTGATGTCCTTAGTCTGGAGCACATGGTTAACGACTCTCTGTAACAGACTTAATGCCATTGTTGCCCATCCTCCGGCCACATTCATTCCACATATCCCTCACGTAGATCAAGCTGATGATCCACGTGTACTACTCTGGCTTCCAGCTGCTGAGATGAGTCATGGATACAGAGAGCTGCTGAGTACAGCTAGGAAAAGCCTCTAGCCTTAAGGGTTGGTGCTAGCATGAATGGATGAGCACCTGTGTCTCTCCAGGCTAGTTTGCCTCCACAAGCCCCAACATGTCAGGATATGCATCTGTCATTCAATCCTTCCTGTCAGCCCCGGAGGAGGAAGCATTTTTTCCTGATCAGATCAACCCTTCCTTCCTTCCACTCAAGTGTGATCTGTGTGATCTTCTTTCCTCTACTCGCGTTTCCTCCAGGGTCTTACTGTACCTCCCTGACAACTTTAGCCTTTTTCTAGTGTCTAAAGAGAAAGCACTTCAGCTTTTAAACATGTCCAGCTATCTCTTAATGACTGAGTTCACCTCTGGTCCCTGTTTTGTCTCTCCTTTTCTCAAACAAATTTTTAAAAAATAGTGTAAATTCATCACCTTAACTTTTCTATATTGCATTTACTCTTCAACTTACTGTGCTCTGATTCTTTCCCATAGCACTTCACTGGAATTTCTCCTGTGCAGATTCCTCCAGGAGCAACCATTCAAGGGCAGGCAGTTTGGGAGGCAAAGGAAATGCTGAAGGAACGGGGAAATGAGGAAGGGAAGCAGCTAATAGAGAGTGTGTTATCAAACCAGTTCTCACTGTGGGCTCCTGGGGCTTAATCCTGCTAGGGAGCCCTAGGAGCCAGTGTAGGAGTGCACTCAGTTTTCCTATCCAATCAGCAGGTGAAAGAGCTGGGATATTTATACAACCAGGTCCTGTCAGTCATTAGTCAATCAATGCTACTTTAAGGGTAGAGATGTTAATTCATTGACCTTCTGGCCTGCCAAGCAAAGTGGGCTACAGCAGCAGGAAATAGCCCACAGGCAGAGAAAGGCATCTGGAAATTTAGCCAGTGTGCACACAGTGGTAAGAGCAAGGGGTCATAGGCAAGGCATCAGCAGCATCTGCTCTAATAGCTTACCTATGGTCTTTGTTACTTTACTTTTTTTTTTTTTTTGAAGATTTTATTTATTTATTTATGAGACACAGAGAGAGAGAGAGAGACAGGCAGACAGGCAGAGACACAGGCAGAGGGAGAAGCAGGCTCCATGCAGGGAGCCAGATAGGACTCAATCCCGGAACCCCAGGATCATGCCCCAGGCAGGAGGCAGGAGCTAAACTGCTGAGCCACCCAGGGATCCCCTATGTTACTTAACTTGATGAATGTTGAGTCCAATCTTTATATCAGTGATGCTGTCTGTTAAATTTGTTGACTACTCACTCATTCAGTTATTAAATTCTCTGTTCTCTTGCCTTCAGTGACTGTCCTGTTTCCTGATTCTCTGTGTGACCTTTCCTTCTGTCTCTATTGTGAATCCTTCCTTTTCTGCTAATTGTTAAATCTTGGAATCCCCTGGGGTTCCATCCTGAGCCTGTTACTTGGGTGATTTTTCCTTCTCTCATGACTAGCATACTGATTGATAACTTTCAAATCTTCCTCCAGCCCTGACACCAAACTCACGTATGGGCTTGTTTGTCCAGCAGATCAACTTGGATGTTGTCAAACCTGACTGTCTCCACTTGACTTCTTTACCATGAAGACTTGTTCTTCCTCTTCTCTCAGCAAGTAATGTTACTGTCTCTCCTTCCACACATGTTGAAAACCTTAGCACCATCTTAACTTTCAAACATCCCCCCAACAAATGACTGCCAATTTTACTCCTAGGGTTTTTTTTTCAAACTGTTACTTAGAGCACTCTAAGAGCCAATGGAGAGGGGTATAGACATGAGGGTGAGACTGAAAACAAAAGAGGGAGAATGGAGATCGTTGATAGAGTAAGACTCCTCCTTCACAATATGTGTGGAGGGACTGGCTTTCGATGAGAGCAGGAAAAGCCATTTGGTTTTGCAAAGGAGAGAGAGACCCATTAATGGGCATTAAGATGGAGGCAAGTTCTACCCAAGGATGAGAGAGTTGGGGGATTGAGAAGGTTAGGGTAGGTTTTGAGTACCTGAGACCACACTGAGGCAAGTACTGAGGGCTAACTGAGCTCTGATCCATGGAGCCGTGTCTGAATCTTTTGTTCTTATGGAGTTGATTCTCCAAAGAGGGAAACAAATTATCATCTTCACAATTGCCATTGGAATCATCCAACTCCACATCAGGTCTGCTTTTCTTCTAGCTTACTTTGTCAAGTGTCCCCACAGCAACTCTTCCTAAATTTCACTAGGCATCTCTACTACTCTGACCCTTGTTTTTCCTTCCCCATTCATCAGAATCCCCCCTTTCCCCCCCTGGTAGTTTGATTTTTGTATTTATTATGTTGTATAGTATTGTATTATAATTATTCAATTTATTTAAACCAAAAAAAAAAAAAACTCAGTTCACTCATTTCTCCTGTCCCCTACTCCCTACTCTCCACCTTTGGCTACTATCAATCTATTCTCTTTATCTATGAGCTTGATATTTGTCTTTCTCTGTCTGATTTGTCTGTGTAATGCCCCCCACCCCCGCCTTTTTAAAGATTTTATTTATTTATTTATGAGAGACAGAGAGAGAGAGAGAGAGAGAGAGGCAGAGACACAGGCAGAGGGAGGAGCTGGCTCCATGCAGGGAGCCCAATGTGGGACTTGATCCTGGGTCTCCAGGATCACACCCTGGGCTGAAGGCAGAGCCTTCAGGCATCCATGCAGGCCATGCAGGCATCCCATGTAATGCCCTTAAATATATCCTTGCTGTTGCAAATGGCAGGATCCCATTCTTTTTTTACTGCCAAATAATATTTTATTGCATATATAAACCACAATTTTATTATCCATTCATCCATTGATGGACATTTAAGTTGTTTCCATATCTTGGCTATTGTAAATAATATTGCAATGAACATGGAGGTGCATATATCTCTTTGAGTTAATGTTTTCATATTCTTTGGATAAATACCCAGAAATGAAATTGCTAGATCACAGTTTTAATTTTTTGAGGAACCTGTATGCTGTTTTCCCCATAGCGGCTGCACCAATTCACATTCCCATCAACAGTGCACAAGGGTCACCTTGTGTTCTCCACACCTTTACCAACACTTGTTATTTCCAGTCTTATTGATAATAGCCATTCTAAGATGTGTAGGTGATATCTCATGTGGTTTTGATTTGCATTTTTCTGATGATTTGTGATGTTCAACATCTTTTCATGTACCTGTTGGCCATCTGTATGTCTTCTCTGAAAAACTAGGTACTCATCTTCTTTCACCACTTTCCTCCCTTCCCAAATGAGAAGCCATGGCTCAACATTTTAATCTTTTTCAAAAATACCCTACACCCCTCTAACCTCTGAATATCTGTCTTATATCTTTGGAAAAACTTTAACTTTGGATAAATCCAGCCATCTGTCTTCACCACGTCTGTTTCCAGGCAGTTGAGTCTCATTGGAAAATAACCTACAGCAGGGCAGTAGTAGTTGGGTGTAAATAGGATTCTGCTCATCATATCACCTGGCACTGTTAATTTTGGGGCAGTCATGGTTCAATTACTGCATTCAGATAAAGGAGGAGATCATAGAACCCAAAAATGTCATGTATATATGTGAAAAACACTCACTCACCACCACACATACCAACATATATCAGGTTTATTGAGATATAATTGGCATGCAGCAGGATTTCACCTTTTCGGCAAACAGTCACACAATCATGTAAACACCATCACAGTTGAGACATTTTCATCACCTCTTCCTCCCACCAAATTTCCCTCATAATTCCTCTGCAGTCAATCCCCAAGCCCCTGACAACCACCAATCTGTTTTCTGTCCCTAGAGTTTTATAAGTCTAAAATGTCATATAATGGAATAATACAGTATGTAACCTCTTGAGTCTGGCTTCTTTAACTTAGCATAATGCATTTGAGATTGAATCATGTCATTGTATTAATCAGTAGTTATTTCATTTTTATTGCTAAGTAGTATTCTGTTATATGCATGTACCTATTGTAGTTTTCCATTAACCAGTTGAAGGGTATTTAGATTGTTTCCAGTTTTGGGTGATTATGAATAAAGCTGCTGGAAACATTCATGTGAGTGTAAATTTTCTTTTCTCTTGAGTAAATAACTAGAACTGGTATTGCTGGGCCATATGGTAAGTATGTGTTTAAATGTGTAAGAAACTGCTAAATTGTTTTCCAAAGTAGTTATATTATTTTGTATTCCCACTAGCACTGTGGGATGCTCTGCATTCTTGTCATCTTTTAAAATTTTATCCATTCCAAAAAGTGTGTAGTACTATCTCATTGTAGTTTTAATTTTGTATTTTCTTAATGACTAATGATGTTGCACATATTTAAATGAACTTATAATAAATCATCCACCAAAGATAGGTGATATTTATTAGATAAGTGTGTGCTCAATCTTTTGCCCATTTTGGAAAGTGGATTGTTATTTACTTATTATTGTGTTTTGGGAGTGTAAAGAATATATCTGGATATATTTTTAATGTATAATCAAATATAACAAATTTAATATATTTATCAAATATATGTTTTACAAATATTTTCTTCCAGTATGTGGCTTGGTTGGCTTGCTTTCTCATTTTCTTAAACTGTCTTTTGAAGAACCAAAGTTTTGAATTTTACTGAAGTACAACTTATTGATTTTTTTCTTTTTAAGATCATGCTTTTTGTATTGTATGTAAGAATTCTTTGCCTAACCCAAGGTCACAAAGCTTTTCTCCTATGTTTTCTTCTAGAAATCTAAAACTTTAGGTTTACATTTACATTACTGTACATTTTGAATTAATAAGTATGGATCGAGGTTCAATTTTTTTTTTTGCACATGGATATTTAGTTGTTCCAACACCATTTGTTGAGAAGATTCTCTACTGAATTACTTTTGCAATTTTGTCAGAAATTGGTTGACTACAATGTTTGAGTTTATTTCTGGACTTTCTATTCTATTCTGTTAATTTATATCTTTTCTTTACCAATTCTATTACTATAGCCTTATAGTAAGTATTGAAATCAGTTTAGTGTGAATTCCCCAACATTGTTCTATATTTTTGGAATTGGTTGTGACTATTCTAGTTCCTCTACTTTTCCATACAAAATTTAGGGTCAGTGTGTCAACCTATGCAATATATCCTGGTAGAATCGAATGGGATTATGTTGAGTTTATAAATCAACTTGATAAGAACTGTAACAGTATTGAATCTATGAACATGGCACATCTGTCCATTTAGGTCTTTTTTTGTTTTGCCTTTTCAGCATATGGATTTTGTACATAATTAGTTTGCTTTATAATGAAACATTTCATGCTTTTAGTTACTATTAAAATAGTTCTTTTTTCAATTTCAGTTTCCAATTGTTTGTTGCCAACACATAAAATATAATTGATTTTTGTATATTGATCATGTATCTTGTGATCTTCCTAAACTCAGTCTAGCTTTTTCCAGGGGCAGACGCTGAGATTTTCTACAATGACAATCATGTTTGTGAATACAGACAGCTTTTTTCCTCCCTTTTCAATATCTATGCCTAATTTTTGTATGGTTTACGCTACTATTTCACTTAGAACATTTCCTTCTTGGAGAAATATTTTTAATGAGATTAAGTCCTTGCAAAATTGGCTTTCTGAATCATTAAAGGGGGTAAAGCCCAAATTACATGCTCTGCTATGTGGATGGACAGTCTTTATAATTTTCATCATTCAAAGCTGTGCTACAATAACATGACTAAGGCATTTTATATAGGGTTTGACTTTTGTGTAATAATGAAATAATGTTGTTTTCCTATTTTCAGTTTGTCAATGGGGATGATGTACAGAGTATTTCATGTAGGCATAGAACTCCTCTCCTGTGTCAGCAGAATCATCGTTATTATCATTGTTAAGGAACCTTGGCGTACCCCTTTGACTTAGCCTTCACACTTCTTGCTATCAAATGGCCACCTCACCCCTGGGGTTGTCTCCTACTTCCACTACTACACATCAGACACAATAATGTACATATTCCTTGCTGGAACATTCATGAGTCAGGACCCAGGACTTTTACACTCATATCCCTGGGGACTGACTCAGGGGTTGGCTGATGTTATTGACTGAATAAGACCTATAAATACAACCTACCTGTCATTCTGGCAATGGGAAGGGCAAGGGCTCTGACATCAGGTTTGAGTCTGAACTCTGCTGTCTGGTCAAAGTTATTTTTTTAAAACTGTATTTTTCCCATTTGTAAAATGATGATATTATCTTCCTCATTAGTTATCAATGTAAAGTGCATAGTTCATCATCTTATACTTTTAGATGAGTGGGTATTATTAGAATTTTTATTTAATAGATACTTTGTGTCATTTAATCTTCCTCCACTCAGTTGCTTCCTCTTGTTGAATTGGAGTTTATGGGCTATTGCTGCACAATTTGGCCATCCCAGTGGCATCCATCCCAATGGCTGCCATTGCCAGTGGAGGACTAATTAGATAACAAGCTGGTCACACCATCTAAGATGCCACAGTGGCTGATTGCAGTGCTGCCTGCATAGGATTATGCCTGGGATCTGAGGGCTTCCATGTCAGTGCCAACACCCAGGGTTTCATATATAACATAATTTATGGGGGGTTCGCTTATGAACAGGTTGTCATGTCTGGAGTTCGTGGAAGAAATCCAGAAAATATAGGGATTCTCTTCTTAAATTTCCAGGGATGCATTCCAACCTTCTCAGGCTACAATTCATTCTACAAGTTTCAATAAAATATTTCTTCTTTTATTTTTCTTAGTATCCAGCCCTGTTAGTTTGATATATAATTTGGGGTTTGGGAAAATGGTATTGCTAACACCTGAATGTGAATCTTATTTCTAATCCCCCCCCCCCCCCGCAGTTATGGGAAATGTTATGTTTCTCTTAAGTTTAGTTTTCAGTGTAAAAGCATGGCACACTCCTAATGCATGTATCTTCGTGGGTTTTTTTGTTTGCCTTTTAAATTAAATTAAGAACTTTGATGATGTTCTAAAACTATTTGACAAGGCCTCATTTCCAAGGTGATCACATAGAGTTCTGCTATCTAAATAAATTGTGGTTAATTTGCAATCCCTCAGTTGGAGAGCAAGCTTGCAAGAAATTGTTGTCTGGGTCCACATATTTATAATGCTTTTACTGGGTGTTGTTGATATCCTGAACACAATCTGTTCCCCATCAAAACAGGAACATGTCAATATGGTCACAATTTTATAAAGTGAGTTCAAATACCCCAAAAGTATGTATGTGTACAAACATATTTTTATGTCTATGGGCAGTAAAACTAGTATTTTTTTAGGAGTGAGATATTTTGATTTCCTTTGTGTTTTTCTGTATTTTTAAATTATTTGCAATGATTAAACAGAAAAGCAATAATTATTGTACATAAAAACAGAAGAACTTCAAAAGAATGTCTATCTTAGGCTCAGGCCAGGAAAAAATTATATATGATTTTGGCCAGATACTACCAGAATTATGAAATAAGAAAAAGAATTTAAGGCTAGATTTCCCAGAAGAATAATAACCCCAAAGATAGCCTACAAATTCATAATTATGTTAACTGAGCACAAAGAGAGTGTTCATCACTTAGAAACACTGGATTTTTGTTTCTCTTTGTAAACCAGATTGAAAAGGAGGACCAAGACTACCCCACGGAAAAAGTGAGGGAGGACTTTCAAGCGAATGGGCCACCTCAGGACCTGGACTCACTGCTTCTTGACCCACGTGCCTTTGGGCAAGTTATCCAGCTTCCAATATGATGCGGGCGCAGACACCTGCTGATGTGGCAACTGCCAATGCCCACAGTCCCCTTGGTTCATGGGCTGCCAGGCAGCCTGCCTGGAGGTGAGAGGGGGCATCTTTGTGCATCATGTTCTATTGGTGGGTCCCAACAGCGCCCCTTGGGCCCCAGAGCTCAGTGCGTGGATTCTTTGGTCTCAGCTGTGCTCCTTTCTTTTCCAGAGCATGCACAGACCTCCGGGGTCTTTGGATCAGGATGGTCAAGTTCCAGCCCTTGTGTTGTCCTCTAACCTCTCTTCCCCTCAGTCTCTGGCATGCTGTTGCCTAGTTTGACATTTGACTTTCTTCTTTGTAACTAATCCTCTGCCTGGTTCCTCTCTTCCTTGGATTCCATGTGACCTCCTTAATCAGTTCCTTGTATTAGCACACAGTCAGAGGCACAGTTGGTTCTGGGGAAGATCCAAGTCCTTTTGAGTAAGTTATTAGGCTAGCTGATGAACCAGATATGCAAGGAAATTCCCAAAAAGGGTAGGAGTTGTCTAAATCCACATGTTAGATGCAGTTAATGTGCTGTGTCAGAGCTGAGAGTAAACTCATGAAGAAGTAGATCTCTCCCACTCCCTAGATCCCTGTCTCCAACCTCACACAGGGATTTGTGTATGTCTTCTTCTGGTCCATGCCTGGGTGAGAGCAAATACTCTAAGACACTGCCTTTGAGCCTTATCCAATTCACCTGGACAGTTCCAACTCCAGAATTAATTGCTTCAACTAGTTGCAACCTTGGGCAACTACTCAATGCCTTACCCCTGGCCCCTCTCCTGAAGGCTTCTGGAGACAGGGTTGCTAAGAGGGGCCATCTGTGAGGCAGAGATGTTGCTCTCCCATGCTCCCACTTCAGGACACAGGCATGTGGCCTGAGGGCCCTTCATAGGACCAGAAGGGGTACTCAGAGTTGCTATTTCTAGGCCACAGTGCCCCAAATTTCCAGGGAGAGCTGAGTCCAGGTCCCTCTATGCTGTTTCTGACTGATGCATCTATATACTATAGTGGGGTCAGGCAAAACAGGAAAGGAGCTTGGCCTTGGGGAGAGGAGAATTAGGGGGGGTGGGGGTGGGGACAAGGCTAGTTAAGGTAGATAAGCAGTCCAAGACCTCCCTCCCTGTGTAGAAAGTTATCCCGTCATATGTCCAAGTCTGAACCCAATTATAATGGAGTAAGGTTATGGGTTGACTTCTCATCTCTGATTTGCCCCCACTATCTATAGCCCCAGATTCTTAGGAAGAACTTTGATCTTGAATATGAGTCCTCAGTCAGGGGCATAGGAAATAATGTCCTGACTCTTTCCTGGCTACACCACACACACACACACACACACACACACACACACACACACTTGTTTGGTGGGGGTTGCCCCTGGCTTAAATGGAGGACTCTCAGATCATCTTGTCCTGTGGATTGGTGTATGTGTTATGTATATGTTGGGGAACTTGGCTTTGGGGGAATAGTTTTGGGCTCTCATTTTCTCTCCCAGGCCCCTCCTAGTCTCACTCAATTCCATTCTTCCCCCACCACCCCTGCCACCGGAGGACCCACTGAAGCTGATCACATGGGAAGAAGGCCACACCACTAATAGACTCCCTTAAGGGGCCTGACCTTGACTTAGGGTTTCACCGTTTACCCAGCAGCAGCCTTGCAAGAACCTCTCTTGGACCACTTTCCCTACTCATCTCAGAGTTGGGGGATAGAAGGAGGAGGGTTGGAATGGGCCTATTTGTCTTGAGGCTCTAGTGGGATCCACTCCAGAAACTATCTTAGCTTGTTTTAATCCCAAGTCCAATGCCTCCTCACCCACACCACCCTCAATACTTTTCTACTTAGGGAGACAGTAGAGCATGGCTCCAGCTCCTAGAGTACAAGACTTATTGCCTTTCCAGGTTTCATTTACCCCACATGTGGTTCAGAAGCCCTTTCCCTACCCAGAAAAATGACACTTTTCCTGTCTTCTTTCTATTCTTCCCTTCTGTGGGTATAAACATTATGTTGTCATAGCTACTCAGTGCTTGTGCTCATTCGGGACTCTGTTCTTGCTATTCACACTGCATGTGATGCTCTGGTCCAAGATCTTTGAACTGGTGACTTTAGCTCAAATATCATCTCAGAGATGTTCCCCCTGGAAGCAAACTATAGTTTCCATAGTTACTCTCTATCTCACCACTTTAGATTTGTTAGTTATGTTTGTCTTTACAGCACTTATCATCTTTGGGAATTATCTTGTTCATTTATTTACTTGTTTATTGTTCGGCTCTCCTTCTGCTCCTAATGTAACCTCCATGATCACCAACACCTGTTTCCTGCTACATCCTCAGTTTTCAGTACTAGGAAGAACTCAATAAACACTTGCTGACTGAATAGATGTTTGGTTGTTGTTTTTTTAAATAGGAATGATTTTTCAAAAGTTTAGATACTTTTGAGAAGCCAAAGGTGTCTATTGTATTTAGCAATAAGGAACGATTGGTGCCATGTTAGGGCACTTTTGGAGTAAATAGGAAGTCTGGAACAGGAATTTGACTATAGAGGGAAGCAGGTAGTCCAGTAGTTGGGGTGTTCCATGAACTCAGGAGATGGTTGAGCATGGTGAAGGCTATTGGAAAGGAAGCAGCAGAGTGGGTGTGCAAAGGAGGAGGAAGTATTGAGGAAGTCAAGAATGCAGGAGGTGGGAGGGGGAATCTGGGGCACAAGTGAGGGTATCAGGCATGGAGCAGAGGTCCCTTTTCAGTGGAAAAGGGGGAAGGAGGGAAGAAGGATGTTGATTCTGGTGGGTTTGCAGGATCAGTGGGAGGAGCTTGAGGCAGTTCCTTTCTGTGGCTTTGATTTTCTCTTGAAGTTGGAGGTGAAGTGACCTGTTCACAATGGGATTGTCGGTGGTGTCAAGGGTCAGAGATACAGGGACAGTGGAGGGGATTATAAAGAGATCATTTCATTTCAGGTCTTTGGAATCTTTAAAAAAAACCTCTTTTTCCAGAGGACTTACATTAATTAAGTAATTAATTAACAATTCAAGGCAACATTTTGCCACTAAATGGTTGCCTACAACTTCATATTTAGATGTAAATCCTAGATCTAAACTTAAGTTCCATATGGTCTCAGATGGAAGATGGAAGATGAAAGAATTAGAGAAAGAAAGGCAGAGTCTAATCTTAAGGAATAAAGAATCACAAGGAAGCTTTCACTACGGGAAGCTGCCAAAATCCTCACAAATCACAGAGAGATGAGACTGTACTGTGAGACAGTAATTTGCTGAATGTTCATCTGGACTCTTCCAACACCAGAGAGATATGGAAACTCAGACCAGGAAGGGTCCTGGGAGGGCTTCTGGACTCCATAGCACATGTCTCGATCCCACTAATAACACCATCAACAGGCACTTATTATCTCTGCTTAAACAAAATGCAGGTTCTTCTTTTTTTTTTTTAATGCAGTGTTCTTAATGAGCAAAGGTGATTCTGTTAACTCAACAATAGAACATACATTTATAACTTGGAGAGATTTTGCACGCTCACTCTTCTTGTTTGTAACATACATACACACTAGTAGGAATGTTGGCTAAATATAGTGATAAAAGTAACTTCTTTTCATTAAATATCAAGTATGCATCCATTCTACACTACATGTGTTTTGGGTTTGTAAATGGGAGAGGTTGGCCATGGCTGCCATGGCCACTGAAACTGTGACCTTGGTCTTTTTGCTACCATGCTGCAACCTAGAAGTTTCCAAACAGAGATTGATGGAGCCCGGGATACTTGGGGTACCATGTTGTGAGATGAGAGGGAGGTGGAGCCAACAGGACCCCAAGCTGCAGTTCCACATCAACTAAGGCAGCTTTTAGGGTCTACGCTGACTTCTAATTTTATATAGATGAAGGCTTCAACTGAGGTTAAAGAGTCTGACAATCTCCATTGTCCTGACCGAGAGCAAATTCTGATACAATACTTACACTAGTGATTTTCTAAATGATTTATTGAATCAAAGAGTGTACTATTTGGCATTACATCATAGGCTTGCGTGTTTCAGTGACAACTTATTTCCCGTTAGGCAACAAGTTACCCACCACCAAGTTGAGTGTTTTGACTTTTGATGGCTAGGTTTATCCAAAGCATGGATGAGCAAAAGTACACAGATTAGCAAACAGTCCTGATAATTATACCTATACTTAATTTTTAAGCAAATATATAAAAGTATTATATTCAACATGGTACTAAAAATCCACTTCTGTCGCATAAGCTATATTAACTAAATAAACTACATTAATAATACATAAAATAGAATGGAGAAAATGGAGGCTATAGTGTAAGTGGTGGTCTTATAATAGCAAATCAAGTATCTATCAAATTTGAATCATTTGGTTCAAAAAGATCTGTGAACAATAAACTAAGTTCTAAAATAGTGTTAAATTTTAGTATCAAAGTAATATTAGCCTTGGATTTTGAAGTACATGCACTGTCCCAAGAGTCCATTCATAATGTAAGGCTAGAAGCCTGTGGGACTCAGTGGTGATATGTGGGAGGCTGGTGCACTCCGCTTTAGAATCCAAAGGCTATAAATATTTTGTAGAGAGAAAGGTAGATAATCTCAAGTAATTAGGCCTAGAAAGAAGATACTTTTAGATGAAAAGGATTTGGGTTTCTAAGATTTCCTTTAGTTAGGGGATGTAAGCTCACCAGCAAGAAAGGTTGGAAGTATCTAAGTTCATGTTTGAGAAGGTGGTGATGGCAGTTGGAAGTCTTTCATCTGTTGAGTTAATAGATATTCTTAATAAATATAGGAAGTTATTTGCATTGGCATTAGCCAAACCAGCCCTCACTGCAGAAAGTAAGAGATTTTGGGCCAGTCTTTTTAAAAAAACATTTTGTTTATTTATTCATGAAGGACACAGAGAGAGGGGCAGAGACACAGGCAGAGGGAGAAGCAGGCTCCCAGTGGGGAGCCTGATGAGGGACTTGATTCCAGGATCTCAGGACCACAACCCGAGCCAAAGGCAGACACTCAACCACTGAGCCACCCAGGCATCCCAGGGCCAGTCTTTGTTAATGAAGCCACACTAGGGCCAGCATTAGAGGCAGATATATTATCAGATAATGCAAATGGTCCCTTGGCCCCTGTGATGGTCCATGCACAGCCCCCTGTTGATTAATGCTGAAATGGAGATATTCCTATTGTGCCCACCATCAAAGAGGTTGGGTAATCTATCATTCAGTGGGTGCAGGATTCAGTAGACATTCTGGCAACTTTTCATCAATTATATTATGTTTGCACAAAGATCAGAGGGTAACGTTTTTCCTGACACTTCATAGGTTGCCCTACCCAGGTGGCAGGCCATTCATAGCTAATTTACTTCTAGGAGTGCTTCTTCCAAAGCAGGAAAAAGGTGAATGGCACAGTGGGAAGTAGCTTGCTCCAGTAGTCACAAGGAGTGTCCCATGGGAGACAGCCTGGCTTCCAGGATCTCTTATTGATAGGAGTTATGTAGTGATCTTCCTGGATTTGGTTTTACGTCGGATCTCTGAAGTACACTAAGCTCTGAGTTTGCTATTTACAATTTCTGTCTCAGCAAGGCAGCATCTCTTTTCCATCCAGGAATAAATCTTAATGCATCAAAAAGAAAAAGTCTAGTATCGTAGGCTTTCTTTACCCTCACATGGCAGTCCAATAGATTTCTATGCAATCTATTTTCACTGTGCTCACCCTCATTTCTCGAATTCTCTGTGAACATCCCCTTCTGCAACTGACAACCTCTGTTCTTTCTCTCTGGCTTATGAGCTTTCTGAGTCAGACCCTTTAACAGAATCTTAGTTTTCTGCTGATGGAGATCATTAAGGATCTCTACTGCCAGGTGCAAGATTTTGTCTTTAATTTTCAACTAGAGCTTTGGCTTACAAGCAGAAAAAAAAGAATAATTTTCCAACTTTTGTCTTCCAGCTGATGCCTTGCTGACACCTCATTATTTGACTTGGAATGTAAATGGTATCGGGTTTTCTTCAACTCTTGTTAATGTGGATTTTGGTACCATCTGATTTCCCTGACTCTTTATCTTCTTACTGTGGTAATCTACCAACTAACTCTTATTTTTAAAATGATCCTGTTTATTACCTTCCCTGTGAATTTTCTCCTCTGATGCAAAGACGAAGAACAAGTGGTTTCAGCTGCAGAGCACATTTATTCAGAACTTCAACTCCATGATTTTGCTAAGCCACAGCTCTTTTCTGATACTTGAGATCTTCCCTGATTTACTTGCTGATCTCAGTAGGTAGGGCTAGGGGGGAAGGGACAACCAGGGGCAGGAGGAGAACATAGCTTTCCACTCTGCCCCCTCCAATGACTACACCTTCCTCTTCTCCAGCTCCTGTCTTTCTTCCATCTTGCATCTCTTTCCTCACTCATCTGCTTTCCAACAATTTAAAATCACAAAAGAACTTGATTTTTAGATTTCTAGCAGAGCTACCAACAAGCTTCATACATTTTTATTGCTCTGGGTTTCATACTGTCCTCCTCAGATCTTGTTCTCAGCTGCTGAGATTCTGCCCAAACCAGCAGGACTTTGAGTTACACAGATTCCCCACTGTCAGGTGACCAAGAATGATCTAGATGGGGTGGTGACCCAAAGCCAGGTTCATTCTGACTCCAAGTCCCTCCAATTCCAGTTTGTCTTGCCTTCTCACATGGCTTGGTGCCAAGCTGCCACCATGTCTTGCAAATGTGCTCATCTGAGTTAGGATGGTTGCATCACAGCTGTCTACCTCTTTAACTTGCTTTCATCTATTGTTTTATTTTTTTTTCATCTATTGTTTTAATTTGCTGATACTTGCATTGTCTCATGTCTCCAAAAGTCCTCAGTCAAATACTGGAACTTAGGTTCTCATGTGATACCCACCCCTTTCTTCTGGTGTAATTTTCACTTCAGTGAACTCTTGGAGTCCTAATAAGAGAATCTCTGGAGTCCAAAGGAATGCTGGGAGCATTTGGCACCAAATGTATATGTGGGTGGCAGAGCAGGGGCGGGGGGAGAGAGATTCTTTCCTTTTTGTGGCTTCTTTCCTTCTGCTGCTTCTTGTGTCCTGGGGGAGGTGATTTCTTTCCCTTACACTCTTTGTCTTCCCCTTGCTCAAAATCATATGCAGGTAGAGGTAGAGGGTAAACCTAGTGATGCTTCTTACCCATACAGATGGAGGTCTGGTTGGCATGCCATTCCAATTTCCTTTCTTTTCTGACTTGCAAAATTCAGGTTGCTGTGAAAATGAAAAAGTGTTAGTGTACATATACCACCCAACAAATCTTCATATAGCTGCTTTTTAAGCAGCTCTGTGTTCTGAACATTTTTAACCCTCTCTGGAATATAACTGATTTAGAATAATGTTATTTAGTGACTTTCTCATACAAAGATGCATTATGCCAACCAACCTGCTTATCCCAGGGCATTATTTATACAAGGGAAGAATAAGGCTTGTGTGCATATGCTTTCTTCCTAGATATAGAACTCATTTTGTCTTAAAATCTGAGTCCTCATTTAAAATTTTTAGAGGGCTACCTGAACCTTGTTCTCCATCCATGTTTTTTAGGAGCCTTCCTTCCTTCCTTGGGACCCAAGAGCACTAAACACTTTTGTACTTGTATCTAAAAGATCAAAACAAAAGTGTCTGTGTGCAAGTCCAGGGATAAATGTGCTCATCTCAAGTATCCCTGGACAACAGGTCAATATTTGCTGACTGAATAAATAATGAAAATATATTGAAGAAGAAAAATCATTTACAGATTTATTGAGTGTTGTAAAGTCTCAGAAGTGAAATTTCCAACCATCAGGGCTTTAGAGCCCAAGATTACACAACTATTTCAGAGGATAACAAAGTGCCCTAAATATATGCTACCATTTCCTCCGTCCATACTGGACTGGGCTCACAGGTGCATCACTGAGCATACTTTGTGTTGGTGAGTGCTTGCTCTATTAGCTAATGGTCTTGTGATGGAAGGGTGTGGGTATGGTTCTGGGCCATATCACTTTTCCTCTGCCCCAAACAATATTTCTATGGGTATTCATACTTAAATTTTATATGCAATTAATATTTATAAAATAAGATTTCATTTGAATATGTTACCTCTTTGTATAATCTAATATATATCTTGATTTTATAAAATTAATTATCTTGTTTCTCAATATATATTCAATTTCTTGATATTTCTTATCTTGTTAACTACATTTTGGTTATTTTACAAAATTTCAATACATTCATGTAGGAGCAAATATAGTAATTAAATTGTTGGTTTTTAAAATAGTGGCTCAAAGAAAGTTTCATGAAAATGGGCAAGAGCACTGGATTCTGGAAAGAGCATTTATGAGCATAATAAATATTGAGCTGGGACATGGCTTTGTTTCTCACTAGTTATATGACTTTGGACAAGTCATTTAAGCCAACTTTCCCTTCTCAGGCCTGTCAAGCCGACCAAAAGAAGATAAATTTTTTGAGTCTAAAGGATTTAGCAAACTTACATGAAAATAAACCTTCAGAAGGAATATTATAAAAAGTGCTAGTTGACAGTGTTCAGCTTACCCATTTTTAGTCATGTAGAACTTCAGGAACCTAAGTATTGTTTATTTTTATTTTTATTTTTTATTTTTATTTTTTAAGATTTTATTTATTTATTCATAGAGACAGAGAGAGAGAGAGAGGCAGAGACACAGGCAGAGGGAAAAGCAGACATCATACAGAGAGCCTGATGTGGGACTCGATCCAGGGTCTCCAGGATCAAGCCCTGGGCTGCAGGTGGTGCTAAACCGCTGCGCCAGGGGGGCTGCCCGGAACCTGAGTATTGTGATCAAATAGAGTCTAGTGGTCTGTTTATTAATATAGGACAGTAATTGGAGCCACACTGGACTGAGAAAAGAATGTGTTGGTCTCTGGACAGAGAAACTTGCATGTACTACCTGTACCGCTAACTGAACAAACTGGGATCCCTAAGGTGGGGCAGTCTTGAGGAACGTGAAATACTTGGTTAGACAAAACACATTGCCTTGCCAAGTGTTGTTTGTAACTCTGAGATGGAGCTAAAGGGCTCTGGACAAAGGATGGGGCTTTCAGGACAGAGGAGACAGGAAAGAAACTCCAAAGAAGACATATGAAGAGACAGACTTTAGAAAGAGAGTAAAGTAGACTTGATGGCAAAATCCAAGTATTACTGAATGGATTGTGAGATAGTCTCTGCTCCAGTGTCTCTTGAAGACTTCGCTTTTTTTTTTTTTTTTTGAGTAGGATTTTTTTCTTATTGGGATGCATTTTTTCTTATTGTTGAGCATGAATTTAAGGAGCACTTGGAGCAGAGTTCACCCCAAATTGCTGGGTCACATTTGTTTTTCCCACAGCAGTGTATTATCTGCTCCAAGATACCTGTACCCACTCCGTTTGTTTATGATGATGGTATGGGCTAACCCCCCTCATATACAGTGGTGGGGTCTTCAGCTTACTGGCAGGATTGTAGGACATCAACTTTAACATTAAACCCAAGAACTTTCCAGGAGAGGAAAAATGGAGAAATGAGAAGAGAAAAGAAGGACATAGTGAGTAGCCAGCATTTAAAATATTCCTACTTCAGACAGAGAATTATAACAGGCACATTAGGAAAGCCACTTCAAAAATTCAGCCCATATGGGTGCAGAGGTGGTGTGACTAGGAGAAGAAGAAGTGATTTGGGGGTTAGGAGATCCGAGTTCTGTCTCTATATCTGTCACTAACCAGCTATGTTGCTCCAAGTACCTCAATTTGTGGTCTTTGATTCACCCATCTATACAAAGAAAGGGTGTCTTTCAGAAAATTTCCAGGTCTGAAATTCTGTGATTTAAAGGATTTTATCTATTTATTCATGAGAGACACAGAAAGAGAGGCAGAGACATAGGCAGAGAGAGAAGGAGGCTCCATGCAGGGAGCCTGATGCGAGAATCAATCCCAGGACCCCAGGATCACTACCTGAGCTGAAGGCAGATGCTCAACCACTGAGACACCCAGATGCCCCTGAAATGGACTATGTTATCTTTAGTTTGAATAAAAAGAACACAACACAAGGATATCAGATTCAGAGTCTCTGTGCTTGTGAGGGAGTAAGCACACATTGAGATACTCCATTTCCTGGGTTAGAAAGTTGTTGGTAGGTTGGGCCTATCAAAGTTCATCCACTGATGGTCAGTGCTTTCATCTGGTGCCTTTTTTGGTTGCCTCTGTCTCCCATCTCTCACAATGGCTGGGCTATATTTTTCCCTGTCCATACAGCCTACCTGCCCTCTACCACTCCTATACCTCCAGTCAGTTAAACAATGAACTCTGACTAGAATCTTTTATTTTTTTTATTTTTTATTTATTTTATTTTTTTATTTTTTTTAATTTATTTTTTATTGGTGTTCAATTTACTAACATACAGAATAACCCCCAGTGCCCGTCACCCATTCACTCCCACCCCCCGCCCTCCTCCCCTTCTACCACCCCTAGTTCGTTTCCCAGAGTTAGCAGTCTTTACGTTCTGTCTCCCTTTCTGATATTTCCCACACATTTCTTCTCCCTTCCCTTATATTCCCTTTCACTATTATTTATATTCCCCAAATGAATGAGAACATATAATGTTTGTCCTTCTCCGACTGACTTACTTCACTCAGCATAATACCCTCCAGTGACTAGAATCTTTTAAATCTCTCTCTTTCTTTCTCTTTCTCTCTCTTCCTCCAAAAGCTTCCTCTCATTACTCTCAGATGGAACAGACCAAAAGAAAGAAGATGCATGGAAAGAGAGCTCTTTCTGTCTTTCTTTGTTTATATACCTACTCTTTATATCTATCTATATCTATATCTATATCTATATCTATATCTATATCTATATATCTATATATCTATCTATCTATATATATATATATATATATATACTCTTTGAACAAATCATGTGACCAGAGGGCATGAAGCTCCAAGACTGCCCAGCTTCTGACACCTACCTAACACTTCAGTCAAGGACCAATATCTGTTTCTGAAGAAGGTGGGGGACGCCGATTGAGGTTGTGCAGATACAATGGGAGAATAACATAGAATTCTAGTGTGATAGGTTTTTTGTTTGTTTGTTTGTTTGTTTTCCAACAGCCTTGTGAAGATAACACCCTATTGTCTTCTGACCTCTGTCACTGCCAATGAGAAATATGTTGTCAGTCTACTTGTCCTTCCATTGTAAGTGAATTGTTATTTTCTCTTTAAGAGTTTTCTCTTTGTCTTCATTTTCTGAAGTTTCACTATGTCACTAAATATAGTCTTATTTTTATTTATTTTGCTTAGGATTCAAGTTTCTTCAATCTGAAGATATATATCTTTCTTCAGGGATCCACACAAAGAAGATATTGTTGTATAACCATCATAATGACAAAATTTAAAAATTATCAGTGTTGGCAAAGATTTGGGAAAAATTCTGAAAAGCCACTGATGAAAATTTATAAACTATTATAACACTTCTGGGGTGCAATCTGGGTATGCTAGCAAAAGGGGATATTGTATAACTTATGATCAAGCAATTATAACTTTAGGTACCAATCCTGGAGAAAACTTGCATTCATAGGAAAAGGAGGCACAAATACATCTATTCAGTGAAGCATTGTTGGCTATTGGAAAACAAAAGAGAGAAAGAGAAAGAAATTAATAAAAATGTCCACTAACAAAATGAGTAAATCAACAATGGTATATTCATAAAATAAAATCCTTAACAAAACAAAAACAAATGAATCACATATACCTACACCAGGTAGACAAATTTGTAAGACAAATGAGGAATATAAAAAGCAAATAGTAGATGGTAAATGCAATCTGATGCCTTATGCGTGTATTTTAACCACGCACAATACTGTAATTTGGCAATAAGCAGAAACCATGACGTCTCAAATGCTCTCTATAATGGAATAGAATTAAAAAATGACAACAAAATGAAAGCCTATCCAAGAAATATCTATCCCCCTGGAAATCAGTAGGAAGATTTGAAATAATTCCTGCTTTGAAGAAGTAACAGAAATGAAAAGCTATATAGAAATGGTCAACAATATTAGCCAGACACAAATGTGTATGGACGAATAAGTGGGAGACTAATAATTAGCCTGGGGTCTCTCCAAGGTTACATGTCTTAGAAAACAGAACACTTGCTCATTTTGAACCTGGGTTGTGCTATGGCTTCAGCAGGTTTCTGACATGTGGACAAAGGACTAGAGTTAGAATATGCCAACCCTCCTAACCTTCCTGTAGTAATAAGTAGGAAAGCACAGTAGAAGATAATGGAATGTTGTAGAATGTGGAGGGATGTAAAATGGGCAGTATAAGTAGAGGGAAGCTCAGAGTACAGGAAAGCAAGGGCATCCGAAGCAGTCTTGTGCTGGGGGTTGGGTGGCCAAGCACAGGCAGATGCCTGAAGCTGCAACAAGGCCCTGGCTCTGTGTCTTTGAGTGAGCACCAGCAGACCCAGCCAAGTTTAAAAGGTAAGTGGGAATATGGGGCAATGCCAGAGAAAGTCTGCTCAAGGTGGGGCTGGGGAGAGAGGGAAGACAGAGAGTAGGGAAGAAGAATGCTAGACTCAGGTGCGATTCAGCTCAGAAGGCCATACCTCCGCAAAGCGGAATCAGGCCAAATACTGTCCCAAGGTAGCTGGAACGTGGGGCCAGAGCATCTGGCTTCTTTACTTGGGGAGGCCGCTTCTCTGGGCAAGTGGCAATAAAAAGGCAGGGGAATTGAACTACACAGAGCCTTCATGTAGAAATGTTTCTCCTGCCTAAACTCAGGTGCTAAATGAACAACAAAATGAGAACCTCTATTATGAACACTTTTTAATGATGAAATATGTGAGGCTGTTACATTTCTGGGAATGACACTGGGGCTCCATAACAGACCACTAGAAAGAACAAATTAGTGAGCTAGTCCCACTCAGACCCAATAAGGAAACTCAATATTCCTTCCACCCGTTTTGGATTTTGACAAAACCAGACTTCATGCTCAGAGCTCTATCCTCCAGATAGATACACTCAGAAGATAGTTATTATGAAATGCAAAATTGAGAAGGAAAGAGCATGGTAGTACTAATGCATGTAAAAAATTGGATATTAGCATGGAAATGTTAATAAGTAGAAATTACTGAATTCTCTGTATATGTCTGTTGTGGAAATAAAAGCCCTGGGGATGGATCAGAAATATCTGGAAATTACTTGAAACTGGTGGATAACTAAATGGATATTATAACTAAAATGTGCTATAATCCAATTGTATTTTTTTTTTTGTCTTCTAAGGTTTGGTTCTGGCAAGCACTATGCAGTGAATATTGCAAAAATTACATAAAGCTCCAAAAGCTATTCTATGTAAAGTTCTTAAGTGGGGATTCTTGACCATAATATTTGGCATAATAACTCTGATAATTCTGTATGTTAATGGGTTTTATGTTCTGATATTTTGACTGGTTTGGGAAAAACGGAGTTGTCCCAAAGCTGAACTCAGAGTTGTCCCGGTAAATGCTTAACAACCGACTTTTTGGGTGGAAAGCCCTGATCCATAGTGTTTGTCAATTTCCATGACTTAAACACTTTCACTATGGCTGATTGCAGGCTGTGAGAGTGACATCACTGAGAGCAGAATCGGGGATGATGTATGCAGCCGACCCTTGTAAGTTGGTGTACCCACTTGTATCCATGGGCATGTGTGAAATTGCAGTTTTTTTATTAAAAATTCTGCCCCATAGATATACAAAGGCACTAGTGGAAGAACAAATATAAAGGGAAAATAAAATAAATTCAAATTGGGAGCTCAAACGGAGATAATTGACAGTGGATTTTTTTTTAATTTTAAGAAGTGGTATTTGTGTATTATTTGCATTTTACTATTATCTTTTTTTATGCAAACAAGGTATCAATGTATCACACTGACTGAGTGCTCTGAACTCTGAGTTTCTTTGGTGTTCCCCTAGACAAAGGCTAGGACTGTTTCCCTTCCAGATGTTGGTGTGAAGGCAATGATCAAAAAATTGATGGAATCTGTGCACTATGGAGCCAGTTTCAGGATGGCTGAGCTTATGGTCAAGACAGAAGAAAAGATATGGAGCTTTCTGAATTTGGGGGAGGCAACACTGATATTTAGACCCACGGTTCGGTATGATAATACAATTTTTTTTTAAATTAACATTAATGAAAACAAGGAAAATTAGTTGTTGAATAATTGAAATGGATTAATAAACTCTTCTATCAGGCAAGAGGAACTTATTCAAATGGAGGTGAATTGGAAATATCAATAAGAATTCTGAACATTTTTTAAAGGAGAGTTTATCTGTTCATCCCTACAGTGATTCATGCTGTTGGACATTTTTGCTATCATCCTTCCAAATTCCAGTCAGTATGTGAAACAAGCTTATTTGTAGAACTAGTGCCTGTGATTTCTAAAACCATTCTCTAGTGAAAGACAAATGCCCTTGGAGGAGAGTTGATTTCATATTTCTGGGCATTGGGGGAAAAAAAGCAACATTAGTTTGTGGGTCCTAGGTGTTGAAAGAGGTGTCAGTGAGCTGTAAGTCCATAATGATATAAAAAAGATATAACAAACTTACCTGAAAAACATACCTGATTTCTGAAATTTTTTCTTAAAAAACTATATATTGATTAATACAAATCATGTGAGGCCTACGCTTAAGTTTTATAACCAACAGTTGGAAAATGCCAGATCCTGTTTTTCCCTATAAAGAGAAGGACCTGTAGCAGGACACAGTCAGAAACGGTATCACATGACATTATCAATATTCCAAAAATCTCTGTGAAGTGTGATTTATTTGATTAGCCAAGGATGCCAGTGGATTGAAAGAATCAGGATGTCTGGTTATTCCAGGGATGACCTTTAAGAGTTGTTGCTCTTATCTTTCTAGCAGTAAATCACAATCTTCCTTAAGTATTGCTGGCAGTGGTTGCACTGTGGACAGAGGCATCCCCTGAAAGCTGTGCTGAGTTTTATCAACTGGCCAGCACACGTGCCCTATTGCAAATTATGTCATGTTGGCTATGGCCATTTATTTAATAATGATTTACTCTGCACAGGCAGGGGCTTTGTATCCTATCTCTTTATTGTTTTTATTACTATGTGGCTGTGTGCCTCAGATGGCCAATCAGAACCAGCTTCTCTACCTTCAGTAGACCTGACTAGGACTCACCCCAAGGGGAGAAAATCCTACAGATGTCAGAAAATGTTAAATGGACACTGATGAAAAAAATTTTGAGTGGGCAATCTCAAACAAGAAAAGCATGTTGAAGTATCAAAGGTATTTAAAAAGTAAAAGGAAAATGATAAAAAATAAAGGGAAAATATGCCACAGAATATGAATTTTAACTGAACTTTAATTTCTAAGATTTTAAAATTAAAAAAGTAAGGGCACCTGGCTGGTCTAGTTGTAGGATCATGCAACTCTTGATATCAGGGTTGTGAGTTAGAACTCCACATTGGATGCAGAGATTACTTAAATAAATAAAGCTTTAAAAAATAAATAAAATGAAAGAAGCAAAAGAAATAAGTGAAGGAACAGAAAATAGAATGATAAGGAGTAAGTTTGGTCATAAATATATAGGAAAAAATGCTTGTGCTAAAACCCACCAAAAGCCAAAAGTAAGTGGGAAATGGGTCAATATAATGCCAGTTGATGTCTGTAAGAATTAAAGGTATGATAAAACAAGTGAAGAAAAGGTCATTTAGCAACAAGTTATTGCCTATGACAACATCCTGTTCCTTGCAAAATTTGTATCTTAGACTTACACTATGGTTTATGCAAAATTGGAATAAAACCAACTAACAATAGACATCAACAACGGATAGCTAAAAGCCCAACATATGCAAGTAGGAGGTCAAACCACTTTCCTCAAAGGAGGTGGTGGTGGAGGTGTGCTTTGAGCAAGAAGTCAGCAGCTCCGTGGGACAGTCTGATGGAGGTGTGGTAGAGGTACTTGGTGGAAACTCAGTGAGATTTAGGGAGGAGTAAGGAAAAGAGGGTTTTGGCCTTGTATAACACATGAATCCAAAGGTAAGGGGCTTCAAGCCTGTCAGCAGTGCCGATGGTCAGCATCAATTACTTGGGATTGCCAGGTTTGCCCTGCTTGATCTTCTCTGCTCTGGGGGTCACTGTGAGGGTTATAAATCAATTGGGATTCAGAGTAAAGAAAAGAGCCTACTGCTCTAACCAAACTGTCCTTGTTCCTGAGGGACCCGTAGAAAGAGGATATAAAAAGAGGCTGTCAGTATATAAACATCCTTCCTTTACTGGCTCTAAAGATCCAGTCATAGAGTTTGTGGCAATATAAGGGATACTGCTTTGGACTCCACTGAACATCTGCTGCCTGGATGTATGATAAAAAGGAAAAAAAAAAAAGATAAATCCAGAAGGCTCTATCTCCAGGCCTTTGGTAAGCAGGAAAAACAGGACCTTTGCAGATGGTGAACACCAGCTTGAAGAGAAGACTGATGTTTCAAGAAGGCTTTCGTGGTAATTGCTGAGGAAGGCTGCGTGGTCAGCCTTACTGTGAACACTCAGAAAAACTTAGGGGTATTTCCTTCACAAGGTGGGGATTGGAGTCGTTTTGGAGCAGAAATATAAATGTTATCTCCTTTCTCCAGTCATAGGCTGGTGACTCCATAGTTCAAATAAGGTTCCATTTACAAATTCACTCATTCCTCCTGTAATATCCTACTTTTCTTGCTTTGCTTCCTTATTCAGACTGAATGGATTTTTATCATATAGTTTTTGTAGGAGCAAAGGGGAAGATAATCCACTTCCATGGGATTAGTTTCCTTGCAAAGTCTGCAATAGATGTTCATTGTACCCTAGAACTCAGCCATTGAGAAGGTTCCAGAGGAGGATCCAGCACAAGAGTGGAGGGGTTGAATGCTTCATACTAAAGAGAATGCAAATATAGACACCTGTAACTTCTGTCTGTGAGCTGGGAGCCATAACACAGGGGTAGGATAGAATATGATGGAGGCCATGGGGAGACTCTTGGAGCAGGGAAGAAGCAGAAAGGTGTCCCAGACCATGGCTCAGAGCTGCCCTAGGAACAGGGGATGCTACTGAGGAAATGGAAGTTTCTGAAGCTGGTCTACTGGGTGGAGCATACACTTGTTCACAGATTCTTAAGTATAAACCAACTCAGCATACACTGGGCATTGTTAAATGTTTATTCACAACTAGTAATGCTCTAAGTGTGGTTTTTAGAATAAACTGATTTTTTTCCCATGCCTGGCCAGCCACTTACCCATCAGCACAGACCATATAGACACGTTTCCACCCTTCCACTGACATGTGTTAAAGATTTATTGAGCTATGTCCTATTAGGTATTTCATAAGATAACGTTATCTGATTTAGTCATAATGCAGTTCTTTAAACACTATCATATTTTAAGTGAGAAAAAATTAGTTTCAAAGACTTACCCCGAAGTCACACAGCTGATATTTAGAAGATCTGAAACTCTGACACTCATACAAGCTCCACTTTTCAGCCCTTTTTTTGGTAAATCTCAATGAACGGACACTGCCTGGTGTCCCCCTCTGAGTCGGCCAGGCCTTGGGGGTCCTTCCCTCAGGGATAGGTGATACTTGCTGTGATTGCCCCCTGCCCCATGTAAGTGGCCTGTTTGCTCCTATATGCTACTCCACACCTTACATCCAGATGGGGCAAGACCAAAGGTCAAAGGCAACAGCTTCAGATGGAATTTGTATTGAGCAAAACTCTGGTTCTTACCCTTGCTGGCCTTGCTCCTGGTTTATGCCAGAGCCTAATTCCCCAAGGTGTGCTCCATCATTTTTCTCATTTGTCTTAATAAAAAGTGGTCATCATTTATTGATAGTTTACCATATGCTAGACACTAAACTTTAGGTATATTTAATTTTCATGCAACCCTTTTAGACATATAGCTTTATTATCCAAGCTTTATAGAAGAAGAAAGAGACCAGCCCAGAGACATTGATAAGTTGCACAAGACTCCATAATTAGTAAGGAATGAAGCTGGGATTTGAACCCAGCAGCCTAGATCCTGGATTTCTTGGCTTCTATATTGACCTGCCATCCTGCTAGGTTCTTGATTTTGCCAACTTGCTTGACTCCAGACACTGACCATAGTTCTTCTTCCTGGTTGCAGCTCAATGACTCACAGGTAATGTAGGCTCCTTAGTCTCTGGTTATGGTCCTGTGTTATTTGAACAAATAAAGTCCTTCAACTGAACACCTCCTCCCCCAGAAGCTTCTTGAGGCATATGGTAACACTGCCCAAGTATTCTGGGTTTAACATTTTGGAAAGTCAGTTATTCCCCTGTGCCAACTTAGATCTACTCCAATGTTGAAAACCAAGATTAACCCATGCCCTGAACTATTTGCTGGATAAACATCTGCCTAGACTATTTCCTACTTGTTAAAAGATCTGCTGAAATTCAAATAGAAAATGTGGGTTTATTGTGTTTTGTGTCAGTCACATGTATTATTTGTGCTATACTAGGCTAAAGTGACAAACACATCATGACTAGTGGCTCAAAGACAATCAAAATTTGTGCCGTGGCTCACAATTTTGGGCAGGTATGTGAATCAGCTGGACTCCTCTCTTCCACACAGTTATTTAAGGCCCTAGCATAACAGAGGCTCTGCCATCCTCAGTACAGGGCTTCTGATGTCATTATAGTCATGTCCTTCTCAGTCAAGAAGAAGGAGGAAGGAGTATGGAAGATTTTCACAAGGAAGATTTTCATAGACCAAGTAGCACATTAGCACATATCATGTGTATTCACATCCTACTGGGTGAAATTAAAACAAAGGCCTCCAGCTGCAGGGAGGCTAGGGAGTGCAAGCTAAATGCATGCCCAAGAAGAAAACCTGATTTTGGTAAACAGTAAACTATTCTTACCACTTTCCACTCCTAATAAGTAATAGTCTATACATTCATAGTTTAACTTTCTCCTTCAGTTTGCTTTTCTGAATTTTCCTGGACTCAACTTTTATATATTTATAGTTTGCTACTTTATTGAGTGTGTCTGTTCTTTAAGTCTGTGGAAGGTGGCAGAAAAGAAATTAAGTAAGTGATTAATAGTACAAAGAATGTACAGCGAAGTATAAAATGATGCCTGTCATATATGGAAGGGAAAATGGGAAGATAACAGGTTGTTTGGGTTTCGAAGAAAAGGCTACATTTGGGTAACATTTGCCAAGATTTTATAGGAGCTAAGTTGTACCATGAACATTGTTCACTTCTTTATTGGTATTTCTATCATTGTAATCTGGATAAACTGATACCCTTCATGTGAGCAGGCCCATTATAGATGTAGATGACTGAGAAAGCAGACATTCATGCTTACCTGGAATTCTACTTACGGATATTTTCATGAAGATAGAGAAAATTAAAACCATTATATTTATAAACATTTCATATAATAAAAGGCAGGGTCTTTCTCATTTACCTTGAAATGTTATTTATCACTAATTAAAGTATGTCATTCTAACTTCAGACTTGAATAAAGATTTCTTGACTTGAATTTTCTTACTAAAACTTGCCAAATTAATTATTGGAAATTCATATATTGGGCTAATATATAATATTGAAAAATAATTAAAGCTTTGTTTGATGTTATTGAATAATCTCCAAGAAATCTGAATGAAGAAAGTAAGGTTCAGGAAAGTTTAAAGAGAAAGTCCTGGTTTATATTCATAGCAAAGCCTGCTCATTTTCAGATGAAGGGAAATGAGAAGACTGGTAGATGTGGGTCATTTTTGTTCTCTTCTCAAAGAGAAAGCCAACTCTTTGTTGTGTATGTTTTGTCTTGAGAGGACCCCATAATTAGGTTTCTAACTCAGGAACTAGTGGAAAAGAAAAAAATAAAAAATAAATCTCTTTAAAGAAAAATATACTTGGAATTCCAATATAAACTTATTTGTTTGAGACAGTAATCCTCTCTTGTACATTATAAGGAAGCAAGAGATGAGGAGGGAATGTATTAAATATCACTTAAACCAAAAAAAAAAAAAAGAGAGACATAAGATCTAAGTTGCAAGAGATCAGGGCTGCAAAGGCACCTGAAGTAAGCTCAGAGGCTGCTTAATGGAAGCGAGTAGGAAGGTGGCCATATGGTAGTAGATTTCAAAAATGTACTTCCTGTAGGTAAGGATACACACAAAAGTACTACAAAAGCATTTCTTGCACATATCAGGAGCTGACGGATTTGGGAAATAGAAGTGGGGACTGAATAGAAACTATGTCAGGGTAGGAGAAGACAGGCAATAAAAATGTATGGTAGAACCTTATGCATTAAGCACAGGGTTACATTTTTTGTTATTAGAAAATACATGATCTTTGATTCTGGACAACAACAAAGAAAATGTATGAGGGAAAGCAAGCAAAGGCAAATCTCAGAAAACATCAAAAAAGCCCAAACCCCCACCACCCAAAAAAACCCTAAAACTTAAACAACAAAAATACCTACTTGCTGAAAACAAACAGGAAAATCCAACTAATCAATGCTAAGAATAATAAAAAATAGTTGACCAAGAATCATGGAAAGACAAAATAATTTAATACTGAGCAAAACTGATCAAATGAAGAATAACAAAGAAACTTGCAAGACAATAGATGAACATTTTAACAAAATATTTTGTCTTGAGTTAAAGAAAAAAGAACTCTTAAAAAAATCAATTGCCCCCATGAAGGAGGATTACCTAGCAGAAACACAAAAACCCAAGGGAAGAGATACGATGTGAGCTGTCAAACGAAAAAGGAAGAAAATTAAAAAGCAGTAACTCAGTATAAAGTAATCTTGTAGGGATCCCTGGGTGGCGCAGCGGTTTAGCGCCTGTCTTTGGCCCAGGGCGCAATCCTGGAGATCCGGGATCGAATCCCACGTTGGGCTCCTGGCATGGAGCCTGCTTCTCCCTCTGCCTGTGTCTCTGCCTCTCTCTCTCTCTGTGTGTGACTATCATAAAAAAAAAAAAAAAAAAAAAAAGTAATCTTGTAATACCCTGTTGGATTGTAAGCTCCTTGAGAACTTTCCCAGGTGTAATCCAAAATCAGCCCCCAAACATGGAGGGCAGGAGAGATGAAGAAAGAGGCTGGCCAGCCACTCCAGGTTGGTGGATAGCAGGTTTAATAAGAAAGGGAACTTACATATGAGGCTTGTCTTGGTAGGCAGCAAGACAAATGGATCTTGGTACCTGTTTGCCAAACCTTAAAAGTTTATAGAGGCCTTAGAGGAGTTCAGTCACACATACCCTGCAGGTGTTCTCACCACATCACCATCTCAAGGCTATGTCCTTGGAGCAGCCTCTGGTGGGAAAGGGAAGTAGAACTCACATTCCAAAAACAGGGGAGAGGTAAAGAGTTCTCACAGGTCAGCCAGCAGTTATATCCTCTCGAAGACTTTCCCCAACACACTCTCATTTTTCTTTTAAGTAGTAAATTCCATCGGTGAATATTTGTAAGAATTCCAGCCAGGTCAAAACTGCCTTAGGTATCCCCAAGGAGGGAGGGACAAGTTCAGACCACTATAACCCCATCTTTCCAACAAACCTTCTGAAGAAGAAATATACACAAAAAATTAACAAATGCACACTGCAAAACTCAAGAAAGTAGAAAACATATAAGGTTTAACAATATGACAGACCAAAGGCCAAATATATTTGTTATATTACTAAATGTAAATAGGTTCAAATCACCTATTAAAAATATTTTCAGATGAGACTACAAAGCAAACTATATAAGAAAAACATCTAAGAGTGATTCAGAAACACTAAAAATAAAAGAAAGGGCAAAGGTATATCTGAAACATGCCTCCTACTTCAACTAAAAAAAGACAAGGAAGGTCACAATCTCAGTATCAAATAAGAATGTTAGTTAAAGCCAAAGACTATTAAGTGAGACTACTGCTTTTTATATAATAGCAGTGTGCACTTGATAAAAAAGTAACAAATATCTATTCACAAAAAAACCCACATCGTTAATGTTTATTAAACTGAAATTACAGGATAAGAAAGCAAATAAAGATTAAAGTATAGTAGTAGATGACTTTAACTTACTTCTCTCAGTCCATAACAGAGCAAGTAGGCAAAAGAAAGAAGCAAGGATATAGAAATCTTTTTTTTAAAAAAAGATTTTATTTATTTATTTGAGAGAGAGAGAGTATGCAAGTAAGAGAGCACAGCCAAGGTTCAGCAGCAGGGGGAGAGGGAGAAGCAGACTCCCCGCTGAGCAGGGGGCCTAATGTCAGGCTTCATCTCAGGATCCTGAGATGGTGACCTGAGCCAAAGGCAGCTGTTTAACTGGCTGAGCCACCCAGGTGCCCCAAGATATAGAAATCTTAATGACACAATTAGTGAGGTAGATGTAATTGATATGTACGGATCTATTATTCCTGAAAATATACATGACTATGGAAGATCAAGAAAATTGACGATTTTCCAAAGATATACAAATGGTCAACAGGTACGTGAAAAGACGCTCACCATCACTAATCGCCAGGGAAATGTAAATGAAAACCCCAATGAGATACCACATCCCACCTAGCAGATGTCTAGTCTCAAAAAGACAAGGGCTAACAAATGTTGGTGAGGATGCAGAGAAAAGGGAAAACCTGTGCACAGTTGCTGGCAATAGTGTAGCCACTGTGGAAAACAGTATTGAGGTTCCGCAGAAAGTTGAAAATAGAACTACCATATGATCTACCAGTCCGACTTCTGAATATATATTCAAAAGAAACAAAATCACTATCTCAAAGAGATCTGCACTGCTATGTTTATTGCACCATTATTCACAGTAGCCAATGTATGGAAACAACATAAGTCCCAGTCCAGGGATGAATGTTTATAAGTGTCACACACACATACACATATACACACAGGATTATTGTTCAGCCGTAGAAAGAAAGAAATCCTGCCAATTGTGACAATATGGATGAACCTGGAGGGCATTATGCTAAAAGAAATAAGTCAGACAGAGAAAGACAAAAATATTTTGTGGCATCATCTACATGTGGAGAAAAAAAAAGTCAAACTCATAGACACAGAGAGTGGGATGGTGTTTGCCAGGGGCTGGTGGGGTGGGGTGGGGGGGAAATTGGGAAGATAGGGAAATGCTAGCCAGTACAAACTTCCAGTCATAAGATGAATAAATTCTGGGAACCTAGTGCACAGCATAGTGACTATAATAAATAATACTGTTTTGTATACTTGATATTTACTAAGATAGTAGATTTTAAACATTCTCACAAAGAAAGAAGAGGTAATTAACTATGGAAGGTGATAGATGTTAATTAGCTTGATTGTGGGAATCATTTCACAATGTGTATGTGTATCAATCATTACATTGTATGTGATATATTGTATGTGATATCATCTTTAAACATATTGCATTTTATTTGTCAGGTATACCTCATTAAAGCTGGAAAAATCCTTAAGTTCCACAATGCAAAAGAAAAAAAAAGAAAAATAAGAAAAGAAAAAAGTTAATAATGATAAAACCCAGAAAGACTTTTTCATTTTCTCATTTGAAAATGCCACCATAGCTTACTGAAAAACAAACAAACCTATAAATAAATAGAAGAGGGAGCGCCTGGCTGGCTCAGTCGGTAGAGCATAGAACTCTTGGTCTCAGAGTTGCGAGTTTGAGCCCCAACCTTGGGGGTAGAACCTACTAAAAAATAAAGAAAAAGTAAAAAATTAAAAAAATAAAAATAAAAATACCGTCACCATCATGCCTTTCTCAATTTTTGGGTCAAAGAGGAAATATAGGGGCACCTGGGTGGCTTAGTCGATTAAGTGTCCGATTCTTGATTTCCACTCAAGTCATGATCTTGTTTCAGGATTTCTTTTCCTTTATTGCCCATAGTTCTTGGTCATGCTACTTCAAAGAATGAAGGAGTAGACCAGACGAAAAGTGGTGGGCAGCAAAGCAAAGTTTATTGGGTGATAGTACAAAGCTCCTGAAGAGGGAGGGGAACCTAGCGGTTTTCCGTTGGAGTTTCTAAGTCTAGGGAGTTTTAAGAGCTCCTTTGCGGAACTATCTTAAGTAACTAGGGTGTGCTGAGTCATGCCAATCAGGGCTTTGATCATGTATCTGTCTACCTATTACGTTAACGTTCATGTGCTGATGTTCTTGGGCTGACATCTGGCGACTTAACTGCCTCAGCTTGTGATAGTGACATGAAACTATTTTAAGCAACCAAGGTGTGCTATTCAGGGCTTCGATCACTATTTGCTGATGGTCCTGTCCAAGCTGCAAAACAGGATGTTAGTGCTGTTTTGTCTTAGATGCCCTGACTCCATGTTTTCCTGTTGGGGATCCTGGACCTGACTATCTAACTGTCCAACTAACTCCTAACAATCTCGGGGTCATGACATTGAGCCCCACGTTGGACTCTGTGCTAAGAGTGGATCCTGCTTGGGATTCCCTCGACCTCTTCCTCTGCCTTCCCCCGACCCCAATTTGCCTCTTCTTCCCCCCAGAAAAGAGAAACTATAAGCCACAATTTCAATATTTTGAGAAACAATACAAATCGTAAGGATATAGCTAAAGCTGTCCTGCTATACAAGTTAACAGCATTAAATTCCTTATTTCAAGAAAAAAGAATAAAAGTAAATGAAATAAGCACTCTACTCAAAAATTTAAAAGTAAACAGCAAATAATCCAAAGAAATGCAGAAGAAAGGAATAATGACTATAATGGCAGAAATTGATGAAGTAGATGGGGCATCTGGGTGACTCAGTGGTTGAGTGTCTTGCCTTTGACTCAGGTGGTGATCCCAGGGTCCTGGGATTGAGTCCTGCATCTGGCTCCCTGAGGGAAGCCTGCTTCTCCTTCTGCCTGTGTCTCTGCCTCTCTCTCTCTGTGTGTGTCTCTTGTGAATAAGTAAATAAAAAATCTTAAAAAAAAAAAAAAGATTGATGAAGTAGAAAAGAGAAAACCTACTGTTTTCCCGAGTGGTCCACAGAAAGCTTAAATAATGATTGGGCCCCAGGCCAAAAATGTATTGCAAGTTTTTATCAAACTGAAGAAAAATATCAAGAGAATTGATATTACCACTTGCCAAAGAAAATTCATTGCCAATTAGCAACTTGCAGGATTCAGAAGAAAATGGGCTCAATTGACATTTATCAAATTTGTTTCAGTGCTTTGCCAGAGCACCAATACGATGCTAATGATGCTGTGGGCTGAGAAGGAATTCATTAAAAATCAAGGATCTAAATCACCTTTCCCAAGTTATTTTACAAATGCCAGCCCTTCACCTCACTTAGTTATAAATAGACTGATTCTGTGATTGAATGGTTTTGGGCAAAAAACTATGTGTTAAATTTACAGGTTAATTTTATGTGTTAACCCAACTGGTCATGGAATGCCAGACTGAACATTTTTTCTGGGTGTTTCTGTGAAGGTATTTCTGGATGAGATTAGCATTTGAATTGGTGACTCAGTAAAGTGGATTGCCTATCCATTTTGCTTAAGGCCTGGAAAGAATGAAAAGTGGGGAAAGAAGAATCTGCCCTTCTTTATTTCTACCTCACTGTTGGGCTGGGACACCTCATCTCATCTCAAGCCTTCAGACTGGGATTTACGTGATCCATTTGCTTGGTTTTCAGGCCTTTGGAACTGGGCTGAATGATACCACTGACTTTCCCGGATTTCCACCTTGCAGACAGCAGATCCTGGGACTTCTGAGTCTTCACAATCATGTGAATGGATTCTTCAAAATTAATTTCCTTTCATATATATGTACCTCATTGATTCTGTTTCCTTGGAGAAACATGACCAATATAGTATGTATTGTATTCCATTTATGAGGAGTAATATTCTCATTAGAATGTTAGGAAACTCTGGGGAGGATTCTAGGATTTTACCTTTTTAAGCAAATAGGTTTCTACAGTATCTTCTAAAGTGATTTGCGCACAGAATCCTCTTACAAAATAACATCTCTTAATACTCTGTGGAGTACATATTAGGATATGCTGTCTTAGATTTTACTCATTTTATAAGAGTTGATTAGAAAGTTGCAAATACTGTTTTTAAAAATACCAGTGATACATATTTGCTCAGTGGTCAGCTTTCTATATATATCACTAACAATTTATCTTAATTGCTTAACTTAACCTTAAACAGTTACTTTGTGAATTCCCTCCTCCAGGAAGAAAAGGTCCTCTTTCTGCTAAATTCTTTCTCGAGGTATTGATATCATCTGGACTGCAGTGAAAATTTACTGTCACTTGCTGATGACTATATCCTTTATAGCTAAAATGTGACTTAGAAGGGAAAGATTAAAAAACAAACAAACAAAAACTCTTAGAAAATAAACATGAGAATGTTTAGGAGTACCTAAATAAAGCTAGACTTCTTATAGGTTGTAAAGAAAGTCATTCGGTAAGATATTTGGTCTCGCAAAGACTTTCCCTTTTATATTATAAAACAGGTCTGAGAACAACTACCCAAAGATCATCTCGAAGAGCACTCAGACCAGGTGAGCCAGCCTCAGACACACAGCTGTGAAAAGGAACAGACTTTTATCCTGCTCCTGGTCCTTGTAACATGAATGATTTTTTTTTTTTAAGATTTTATTTTTAAGTGATCTCTACACCCAACATGGGGCTTGAATTTACAAACCCTGAGATAAGGAATCAAATGCTCCACCAACTGAGCCAGCCAGGCACCCCCATGAGTGATGTTTTTATATTCCAGAGAGGATCTTTAACCTTCTTGTTCTTCCAGCTTTATGTGTGGCTCTTATACTCTCCTTATTCAAATGTACTAGATCAAGTGGAAGGAGGAGCTACCCAGAGTACAGAGATTGGACCCATCTAGCCCTAGTCCTCACCCATGGATTATGTGGTCATTTCTGAAGATTATATACCAACAAGATTCTACTAATATACTTTCTATGGGCTTGGAAGCTGCCTCTTTTCTCATCAATGCTGGGCAACTTTCAGGGTGGTGTGGAGACGACATGGGCATTGGAACTTAGCAGTTGAGGAGTTGGTTTCAGCACCATGACTTTCATCTTTGAGACCTTGAGCACATGGCTTCTCTGAGCCTCAGTTCCCTCATCTGTATAATAAAAAAATACTATCTTCTTAAAAGGACAGTTGAAAAGATTACAAGTAATGAATGTAAACTCTTTAGCACAGGTGCTGACATCTAGTAGGTGCACACCAAATGACAACCAGATAATCAATGTTTATAGAACACCTGCTCTCCACAAAGGCTTTGGGGGACAGAAATGACTAAGATATACCTCCTGACTTCTAGAAAGTTTCACTTTAGTTGGGGAGATATAATTTAATGGTTTACCCAGACTTCTACTCACTTTGGAACAAAATAATTTATATGGGATCTTAATCACTTAAATATACACTGATGAGGTGTATTCAGTGCCCATTCAATGAAGGAAAGTCACTTGTTCTAAACAGAAATCTAACCCTAAGCTTGGGATATTTACATTGTGCTCTGGACTATTGAGCCAAGTCAGCCAGAAAACAGCCATTGGGTAGCACATTTTGTATTGAAAAGCATCAATAGCCTATGTAGTTAGAGAAATAACTGGAGATGCTGTCTTACTGGTTTGTGGCAGGGAATGACTCAGAGTGATCTGGTTATAATGGAAAAGGCACAATGTTAGAGGTCAGTTACTATCTGTGGGGATCAGATTATGAACCTGTATGTCGAGCTCAGGATATTTGCTCTCTCAGAATTGATGTGAAGATCCAATCAAATGTGATCATAAACGTAAAATGTAAATTGCACTCTCAGCAGAGTTGATACTACTTTTATTGAATATAATTTTATATATTATTTTTATATGATACTTTTTAAATGCAGTGATTGCAGATCTCAATTTTTTTACATTCTTCACTGTCAGAATGACTTCACAATTAATTAGTCAAAACCATCTATGATGGTAGGAAGATAGATGCTTAAAGGAGAGCTACCCTACAATGTCACTGACTGTGTAAGAGATGATCCAAACATTTAAAAAAACTTTTTATGTTTAAAAAAAATTGCCTTGAAATCAAGTGTTTTAGAGCTTCCCAGAGAAACAGAACCAATGGATTGTGTGTACTTGTGTGTGTCTGTGTGTATAAATATACAAATAAGTGGGCTCACTCAATTATAGAGGTTGAGAAGTTCCAAGACTTACAGCTGCAAGCCAGAGACTCTAGGAGGGCTGATAGTGTAGTTCTTGTCTGATTCTGAAGGCCTGAGAACTAAGGGAACTGACAGTATAAGTTTCAATCCAAAAGCTGGCTTAAGGTCCAAGAAGATCTTAGTTCAACTCTGAAGGCAGGCAAACCTGATGTTCTAGCTGATGGATCCAGGCAGGAGTTATCTCTTACTTGAGAAAGAGTCAGCCTGTTTATTCTATCCAGGCCTTCAACTGATTGATTGAACCCCATCCCCCAACATTAACGGAGGGCAATCTACTTTACTCAGTCTACTGTTCAAACATTCACTTCACTTCCAAAATACTCATAGGCACTCAAAATAACGTTTGACCAAATATCTGGGCATTCTGTAGCTCAGTCCAGCTGGCACATAAAATTAATCATAGCATTAAGTAAGTTTTGTTTTCACTTATACTGATTTGATTTTCAGAGGTGGAAAAACTGCAGACTTTGGAGACCTGTAGACTGAAATGGATACAAATCATCTAATTGCAAAGGCAAATAATGACTCATTAAACAACAATAATTTTAAAAAGTCCTTGGTTCTAAAAGGAGCTTTTTCATTTACCCAAGAATTTGCTGTCCAAATAAATAGCCATTAGAGGGAGCTCTAATTGCAGTTTAGAAACAAAATGATCCTCCATGAATTGGTAATGTTAACTTGGAATTCCAGGTTTCCATGTTTTAATGGAGACACAGAATATATATTAAAAAAAAAAAAAAACTAAACTAAGAACAGATAAGTATCTTTTAACATCATTTTGTATAACTGACCTTAGTGAGATCAAACTTACTTCATGGGATATAAGCTCCAAAATGTTGCAGGGATAGAGCTGGATGGGGTGGGAAAGGTGCTGGATCTGAGTTCCAGCTGCATCATGAAGCAGCTGAGTGTCCTTGTGTCTGATGTTTCCCTTCTCTCCTGGTGTATTTCCTCTCCTGAACAATGAAGAAGATGACAGAGATTAGTGTTTACCACGCATTGGTATCTGTGGGTAGAATAATTCTAGGAGAATTTGAAAATTTTCTTTTTTTTCAAAAGACAACCTTCTTGAAAATGTTATGTTCTCAAAAGCTGATGGTCTTGAGAGGATTATTTTACCCATCTTCTCAGTCATGTGGATGATACATTCATACTCAAACCAGCTTCTGCCCTGCAGTTCCTGAGATGTGTTGACAGTTATGTTGGTACCGAGTGATCCTTGTCTTGAAGTGACAGCATTGAACTTTTAATGTGTTGCTAAGCTTCTCTAGAAACTTTAGGTTGGTGTTGTCAAAATGACGACAGTTGACTTATAATTAGCATTGTACTCATGTTATAAAAACAAATTTTCTCTTCAGCAGAGATAGTATGCAGTTCAAAGCATTATTATACAAGAAGGCTTTAGAGCCATAAGTAATTTTGCAAACTGAGATTCTGATTTGACATAATAAAAATTATTGCAGAAGAATGATGTACTTATTACTTTCATTGTATTTCTTTTATGTCTTTCACTTTTTGGGCTAATGAGAAGAGAACAGAACAATATTATAGGACCAATGCATCATGCAAGTAAAAGCTGCATGACAATATATTTTGTTGAATAAGCCACATACAACAAAGAGTTTTAGAAAGTTGGAGGTGGGTTGGAAAGAGAAAAGAGCTAGAAGCATTGAGTCCTTACTCAACACTAGATGATAGACAAGCTGAACTCAGACCTAGATCTCAGCAGGCAGAAATACACTCATAGAAAGTAAAAATCTTGGACAGATCTTGTTTTTTGCCACTAACTCAAAGCAGCTTAGTAGAAGAAGCTGGGAAGATTTTCAATACATTCTCATTATTTTCAACTGCACAATTTTATTGATTGGTTCATTATAATAATGGGTCATTGTTAAATGAAAAAAATAGCAATGACTCAGCATGCTCAAAAAGAAAAATAGAATAGGGCAACAAATAAGAAACATTTTTCTGTTATTAAACCAACATCAATGTTTCAGTTTAGCAAAACAGCATCACCCATTTAAACATTAAAATTCTAAATTTGAATGAAAGCAGTTTTGTAGTTTTGCTTCTGCACTATTGTCCCAAAAATATATCACATCAAGGAGAGGGTGCTAATTAGATAGTTTAATACCAAATCTCCTTGTTGCTGATGGAGGGTGCATTTGGCATGGCTTCTAGGAGTCTCTGTGGTCTTAGCATTGCTCCTGCTTCTGCACTGTTCTAGAACCTGGCTAGATGGAAGGAAAAAAGGAAATGCTGGGGTCAGCAGGAAAGTTCTTCAAAGTGGTTAATCCATTTACAGATTGCTGGGAATGGATTGTGCTATGCTAACTCGGCATTCTGGTATTTTCTGCTCAAGCACATGATTCCATAGACGACAGCTGATGGTGTTTTGCTGGTAAATATAGCTTTGAGCTCCTTTTGCTAGCTTGGCCCTAACTCAACAAAGTCTTGACTCACAAAAAGATGCTAGGAAGAGAATATGCAGGAAGGTGTTAAGCAAACCTTGGAATTAGAGAAAGAACTTTGCCTACTCCATTCTTAAGTGTGGTAATGTTTTGGGACTAAAAGGGAAAGGCCAAGTGTAGGGGGCCACAGTTTAATGGGACTTCTCATGTCCAGGATAATTTACATTTTAGGAGAAGGGGGTTTTACTTTTTTCCAGTGCCTCTATTCTTTCTTCTTATTATTCTTATAGAGAATTTTTATATTGAACTTTTGCTAAGAGAGGTCATCAATCTTATCAAGAGTGTGTTTTTTTTGTCCCAAAGAACCTCTACTTTATCCCTCCTAGAAAGAAGTTGAAATTCTTACCAGTCTTCCCTAAAGGATTATGGCAAGATGGAATGGGGTCCCTGTGGAGGGAGTAGGTGGGTAGTAAAAGAAGTAAGAGGAGACAAAGGGACAAGAGGCAGGTACCCATTTGAGATGTATTTTAGATGGATTGAATGTGGCCAAAGAAGAATAGTAAGGAGCATCTTGCTCTATCCTCAGGACTTGGAGGGTATCCATGTGATGCTGAAACTCTTTGGAACAGTGACAGAGGTATGTGAATATGATGTTGTTTTAAGTTACATAATACCGTGAGGTGGGGATTATCATACCCATTTTTAAATTTGAGAAAAGTCAGCCTCAAAGAGCTTACATGAATTTGCCAAAGATGGTCAAAGTGGTAAGGCTAGACATCAACCCCAAATCTACCTGACACCTACACTGGGGCTCTTCTCACCACCCCATCCCACCTCCCCTATTCTCTATCTCTGTCACGAAAACTCTCCATCTGTTTTCCTCTGTCTCATCTTCAGCCTTTCTGACTGATGGAGTATGGGTAAGAGATGCAGAGTTTGGGCACAACCTGAAGTTCTGTAATTGGGAGATGCCAATAGCAGCTGAAATCCATAACTTACACCTTGGGAAGCAACTTGTTCTGCCCCACCCCACATCTACTGAGTCAGAATCTCTGTTTTAGCAAGATCCCTGGCTGATTAGCAGGAGCGTTAAAGTTTGAGAAGTCTGCTCAAACCCATTCAGGTAACCTATTAAATGGTGATACAAATTTTAGGGCTTTATTATCAATAGAAAATAGAAAAGATCATCAGTTTAAACGCTCACCATCTTGTTAAGGAATACAACTGAGTGGATTAATTTCCATAACAGGGAACAGGGCAGTTGTGAATTTTAATAGACTTGCATGAAGAATATCCAGATCACTATTCTTTGAACACTTGCTATATGCCAGGCACATATTTAATCCATTTACTTCTCACAAAATTCTTGTGAGATCTGAGGCACAGAGAGGCCATATGACTTACTTAAGTTCCCATGGTTGGTCAGTGCCAAGGTGGGAACTCGAACCTCAGTCTTTAGACTCCAGGCCAATCGTCTTCTGACCAGTGGGAAGGACCTCATGGGTGTTCACTGCAGGGAAGATGGGAACGGGGGATGCCCCTCACAGTTGCTGGCTCACAGGAGGAAGACACGGAGTGTCGGGAGCTCAGAAGTAAACATCACTCCATATCACATGGCAAAGCAGCTAACCCTAACTCGGTGGCTGAGCTGACAGAAGCCAGAGCCCCCCAGGCAGGTGAAAGCCATTCTATCCTGTAATGTGATTTGGCGCTGTTTATGCATAGGGATAAAGTATATTCTTCTCTATCACCAGGAAGAAGCAACCTTCATAATAGACATCAAATACGCTGATCTCTCCAAAGCCTTTAGGACTTCCAAGAAGTAATCAAGTGTTATTTTATCTTTCTGGTAATATACAAGAGATCTAGAAAAATGAAGCTTTGGGCTTTTGATGAAATACGGCTGACTGAACACACGTTTATCTCCATTTCCCCAAGAAGCCCCAGTAAAATGACTGTAAGGGAATAATAAATAAAACTAATTAAAACCAAGGAACTCCTATGTTTAGGAAAACATGGGTTTTAGGGTTGTGAAATGTGAGAACTCAGGAAAGTAGACCAGAAGGAAAGCCAATTGCTCTGAGAAATAAAGCCCCACATTTAGGAATTGCCCTGTGACAAGGAGGACTGAAGTCTCCCGAGAACTAGAAGTGCTGAGATGGAGAAAATCTTGACAAGAATGGCACTGGTAAGGAGTCTCCTGGGGAAAGGCGGCCCACCGATAGACCGTGGTGGGGATGAGTGAGGAGCAGTAAAATGTCAAATATTCTATTTTTGATATTTCCTGTCCCCTGCTCTGCTCCAGTCATCTTTCATTTTTCTTAGGGCGTTTTTGTTTTGTTTTTACAGGTGGTAGAGATATTTTTATTTTTGCAGAGCAGAGGCAGCATTTCCTGGTTGTGGAAAGTCTGGGCTGCAGCTGTCCCGGGGCTCCTTGAGTCCCTTCTGGACACCAGTCTCCAGTCAAAGGAATAAGCAAGGTTACTGCAAGGGGGCAAAGCCCCCCCCCCCCCCCCCCCCCCCCAGTCCCTGACCGGCCTCTGGCAAGCCCTCCTCTGGAGAGATCTCTGACAGTGTGCCTTCTACCAGGTCCAGCTGGAGGTGGGGCTTGAGGTCAGGTTCAGGGCAGGCTTGCCTTCCATCACGGTCTCTGAGCCTTTCTGGAGCTGCAGCCCTTTGCGGGATGGGGGTGCTGTCTGTGATGGAGACCACTTCCAGAGCCCCTTGAGGGCAGACAGGCGCCCCGGGCCAGGCCCTTCCGTACCGCTGGGAGGTGGGTCAATCCTAACCCGCAGCTCTCAGGGAGGCTCTACCTGCTATTTGGGGGCAAAGCCCGCTCCCTTCCCGGCATTTGGGAACCTCTAGGCGCCACGCGAGGCGCGGCCAGGGGGCTGGTGAGCCGCAGAGGCCACCCGGATCTGCGTGCGGCTTTAGGGTGTGCGATCGGGCACCCGGGAGGCCTCTCCCATCCCGGAACCGGAGGGGAAATGCTGAAGCTGCTGCGGCCTGGAGCCGGAGCCACCTGCCACCTTGTCAACCTCCTGCTTGGCCGCCGCGACCCGCCGCAGCGGCGCGGGATGGACGGTGCCCCTGACCGCCGGAGCCGAGGCCCGTCTTCCAAGCACCCGCAGGACTTGAATTGACCCGGTCAGCTGCAGGCCACCGCGACGTCAGGGCCCTCACGGTCCTCAATTAACCATTTAGTGCCCGTACTACGCCGTGAGGTTGGAGCTGGCGCTCCGGGAAACCGGGAGGGGCTTCCTCTCCTCCCCGAGAGCAAAGCGGGGAGGAGAGCGCAGCCAGGTGGGCCTCAGGTCAGCAGGACAGGCTTCAGAGCGACGGGGACCCAGGGTAGAAACGTGTCTTCTCTCCGGCTCCTTTATCCGCCCTAATTCCAGAATCTTCAGTAAGGTAGTAGACACCCATTTTACAGTCCTGTTTGGGCTAATGAGGCTCTGAGGAATGAAGGGAAAATGCTTATTCCTTGATTGGGGCAAAGTGAGATGCACAGAGGAAGACAACAAAGAGGGTTATCAGCAGGAGGAATTTGGAGTTTGTGGTCAGTTGTCATCTCCCACCTTTGCTGTACAAATTCGTGCCTGGCCGATCTGGGAACTAAGTAAGCTATGGATGGACACAAGGTCTCACTGAATTCATTTAATTGAGTCAGTGGATTCTCACATAATCTTGTGAGATTAATTTTTGCCTTCCCCATTTTGCAGATAAGAAAACCTTAAAAAACTAGTGAGTTTCAGTATCTTACCCAGGATAATGCTAAATAGTGACTGAAGGAAAATTTTTACTCAACTTTGTGTTACTCAAAAATTATCTACCATTTGTATTCTTATTTTATTCACTTACAACATCGGCATTTGGGGGCCTTTCCACCATCATAAAATTGTATATTTTGAGGGCAGCATTAATGGGCTCCTAAATCCTGCCTTTTTACTTTTGCTTTCTTTGACGGTGCCCTCCTTGGCAGTTGGGGGCAGGGGCTGGAGTGAGAAATTTTGTTTTTGGGTTTTTTAAAAAAATATTTTATTTATTTATTCATGAGAGACACAAAGAGAGAGAGAGAGAGAGAGAGGCAGAGACACAGGCAGAGGGAGAAACAGGCTCCATGCAGGGAGCCCAATGTGGAACTCAATCCCGGGACTCCGGGATCACGCCCTGAGCTGAAGGTAGACACCCAACCACTGAGCCACCCAGGCATCCCAGAAATTTATTTTCTTTCAAAGTTTTATTTTTATTTAAGTAATCTCCACATCCAATGTGGGACTCAAACTCATAACCCCAAGATCAAGAGTTGCATGCTCTTCCAACTGAGCCAGTCAGGTGCTCCTGAGTGAGAAATTTCAAACTGAAGCATGACCCTGTAAATATTCTCTATCTTTAGTTTTCCCCCTATTGCTTGTGAAATTAGGGTGAGCCAGTATAAGGGAGGGGGTGCCAAGACAGATGCTATTCCCTTTTTGTCTTAAATAATTGCTAGGTGCTAGGTTTCTAGAGCTTTCATCCATCTGGATGCAGACCCCTTGGTCAAGTACATCAAATACCCTTGTGTATGTCTCTCCCTATTTAGAGCAAGCTCCAGGAATGAGGGCAGGAATAATATGAAGTTCATTTCTTAATTTCCCACAGACCAAGTCCAGAGCTGTGTACATTCTATTTGAACTACAAACACTTGTTGAAATTGAATTGGGTTGAACCCTACTTCCTCATAGATAAGTCCATTTATCATTTCCTCAGAACCTGCTGAGAAATGGATGGGAAATAAGACTCCAACCCACAAAGGCTTAATAAAAATTCTCTCCATATATTAAAAAAAAAAAAACCTCTCAAAACTTGCATGAAGTTCCCAATTCTCTGCACAGGATAAATCTCCTTTGGAGCCTTCTCCAGATTCCCACTTTGCTACCACATCATTTACTCTATGCATACCAATGAGATCTCTGGAATGAGCAAGATAGCTGAGTACAGCTGCTGGTGGATTGGTCAGGCTCAGGTCACCCATGTGAAGTGAAACCCCTCAATAGCCATGTTCTCAACATTGTGCTGTTCTTTAAGATGACACTAAGGAAGTTTGGTATTTCCCTGGTGTTCCACCCAACATGGAGAAATCAATTAATATGATTAGCCAGGAAGCAAAACATGCGTAAGTGGTTTTCTGACACAAGCACCACTAGCCTTGGCTACAATTTGAGGCATGGCTGGGATTTCACCTGCTTGTTTGTTTTCTTTGGTCAAAGCCATCTTAAGCAAAGTAATCACCTCAGAGCTTTCCTCAATGAGCCAGTAACAGAATTAAACTTCCACCTTCCTACTAAAATATTAGAGCATACTACTTGGATGCTTTATATTTCCAGGGTCAATGACTTTATAAATTCGTTCATTGCTCAATAAACACGACTCAAGTATTAGCTAAATTCTCATGTTAACTAGAATGGAATAAGATACAGAATAACTCATAAGAAATTTAAGAAATTATTTTATTTGTGTTTCTAGGATTTGGTTCCATTGTCCTCAAGGTGAACAGTTTTTTTTTTTGTTTGTTTTGTTTTGTTTTTTTTAAGGTGAACAGTTTGTACCAAACACCTGTAAGAGCAGGAAATGTCAGCCAAGACTTTTAATGTTACAAACATAGTATTAATTTCTGGAAGAGAATAAGTCAAATCTCGAAGAGGAAAATTCAGAGGGTGAAGAATAGGAGGAAAAATTATTTCTTGATGCTCAACCGAACTCTACAGACCTAGACCAAAGCATCAACTCTTGTTGATGAATGTTACTTCTACCACAGTGAAGCTAGCTCCCACCTGCCCTGCCAATGACCAGCAAGAAATTAATGGGCTAGATCTAACCCATAGTGGTCACTTTACCCTCAGAAGGAAATTCTATTCTCTACCCCATCCAATTCTTTGTATCAAGGGAAGTCACACATTCACTCACTCCACCTTAGTTTTGATATCCAGGAAAATGCATGGATCCATGGGACTTACTAGAGGAATGGAAGTGTGTTCCCATCACAATTAACCCACTAATCACACTGAACTGCAAAACAAGGTTATTCTTGCCTCTGAGGTTTTCATCCTGCCACTCTCCAGAGCTAAAAGCCTTCCCCCATCCTGCAATCTTTTGTCCCTGATCACACCTCCTCAGCCTTGGAGACATATTTCTGGTTCCTTCACCTCCCTTCCCAGGGTATTAGGTGCCACCTTTTCTCTGCCCTTATAACTCCTGGAGCCCAGGGAAAATTACTCTCTGCCTGAATTATAGAAAGTACTTGCGCTCCTGTCTCATTCCTTCCAGCTCAATACTTGGGACAGATTTACCTGAAATTCTCTCTAGAGGTTCTACACTTGAAAACATCTGCAATTGCAAAATCGGTGAAGGTTGAAAAGGAAGAAAAAAGTTTTGGAAGCTCATTTAGCTGTATAACATGGTCTGACCTGAACTTATTAGGGGGAAACTTGACTTGAAAGCTGTTTATAGCCTTTAATTTTTCCACTAAATGTGCACTTAGATATGTTTCATTGTAGCAATAATAATGTATTTGAAAATTCTTAAATTATGAAAATGTAAACAAATCGTAATATAACTCTTAGATGAGGGACAAGACTGGGGGGAATGTAAGAATTAAAGCCTCAAATCTTAAAAGGAAGTTAAGGCATAATGCTCTAAAATTGATATATCAGGAAATATCAGATATATTTAGTATTCAGAAATATGGTAACAAATACTTAGATAGTCCTACAATCACAAAGAAAAGTAGGCATCCAAAGAACTTCTTTGGACCAAACAGTCAAGGAATAAATAACTGTAGTTTATAAGATCTCTTTGAGATGTTATAAGAAGAAGAGCTACTTCCCAACTCACTTGGAGATTGCTTGACTTCACTACATCTCTGAGCAGTTTGAGAAACGAAAATCTCAGCTTAAGTATCACACAGGAACATGGATTTAAATTATTAGCAAACTAAATCCCATGATGTATAAAAGGGATAGTACATAATGATTAGGTAGGGCTAATAGAGGAGAATATTGATGGTTTCACATAAGAATAATAATTAGTATAATATGTGACCCACCATATTAACAGATTAAAGAATAATCATATAATTATTTCAGTTAATACAGAACAAGCATCTGATAAAATCTAGCATTGACTTGTGATTTAAAAATTAGGAAATCTATAGTAGAAAGAACTTCCTTAATCTGATAAAGAGTATGTATGAATAGTCAGAGCAAATGCCCTTTTCTGTGGTGAAAAGTTAAAAGCTTCACCTCTGAGGTCCAGAACAGGACTAAGATACCCACCATCATCACTATGCACTGACATTGTTTTGGAGGTCTTAACCAGAAAGAAAAATAAAGAAACAAAGTGGTCATTTTTACAGATATGTACACAGGAAATTCTCAAGAATCTATAGACAAATTAGAATTAACAAATAAGTTTTGCAATTTATTGGATACAAAATCTCTATAGCTACATCTATATTCCAAATGGATTTGTGCATTTTGAAGGTATCTTTTATAGCACTTGACAAATTGATTGGAAAGTTATATGGAATTGCAAAGGTCTAAGAATAGCCAAGGTAGTTCTGAAGAAGAAAAATGAGGTATAGGACTTGCCCTACTAGATATCAAGATTGATATAAAACTTTAGTAGTAGATGTATCTTGCAAGAAGTTACTGTGGCCGAGTTCAAAAAGGGTATTATGCTGAGTGAAGTAAGTCAATTGGAGAAGGACAAACATATGTTCTCATTCATTTGGGGAATATAAATAATAGTGAAAGGGAATATAAGGGAAGGGAGAAGAAATGTGTGGGAAATATCAGAAAGGGAGACAGAACGTAAAGACTCCTAACTCTGGGAAACGAAGTAGGGGTGGTAGAAGGGGAGGAGGGCGGGGGGTGGGAGTGAATGGGTGACGGGCACTGGGGGTTATTCTGTATGTTAGTAAATTGAACACCAATAAAAAATAAATTAAAAAAAAACTTTAGTAGTAAAGATAGTTTGGAATTGAAACAAGGAGAGAAAAATATTCCAGTGGAACAGAGAAGAGAGTCTGGAGGCCGATTTGTTCTTATATGAATGTTTTATTTATAAGGAAAAAGGCATTGAAGATCACTGGAAGAAGAAACATTTCAATAAATAGTGGTTTGGTAAGTAGGATCTGGTTATCCATATAATAAAATAAAAAGGAATCTGACACATCCTGACACCATACACATAAGTCAATTCCAGGTGGATTATGAAGATTTTAGAAGATAACACAGGAGAATATTTTCGCGACCCTGTATAAGGAAAGATTTTAATTTTTAATTTTTTAATTTTACTTTTTTAAAAGGTAGGCTCTATGCCTTGAACTCACCACCCTGAGATCAAGAGTTGCATGCTTTACCAACTGAGTTAGCCAGGTGGCCCTGGAAAGATATTTAACATGAGATACAAAACATGCTATCCAACAATGTAATTATTAATAAATTTGAGTACATTAAAGACTTTTAGGGGAACCTGGGTGGTTCAGTTGGTTAAACATCTGCCTTTGGTTCAGGTCATGATCCCGGGGTCCTGGGATCAAGCCCCATGTTGGGTTCCCCACTCATTGGGGAGCCTGATTCTCCCTCTCTCTCTGACCCTCCCCCTGGTTTGTGTTCTCTCTCTCTCTCTCTCAAATGAATAAATTTTTAAAAATCTTTTTAAAAAGACTTTAATCAGTTACTCTAAGGAAGGTGAATGTTTGCGACACAGAGTGAGAGAAGGGGCTAATATCAAAGATATATAAAGTTCTTCCGCAAATATAAAATCTGGTAAAAAAGAATGGGCAAAAGTCCTGAAGAGACACTTTGGAGAGGCAGTGCAAATGGCCAATAAGCATGTGAAATGTCTCTCAACCTTAAACTGATGAAATGATAAATTACACGATAATTAAGTACCATTAAACATATGGATATCTATTACACAGCCAACAGATATGGCACAGATGATAAAACTCTGACAATATCAAGCATTGGAGTTAATGTGCAGCATGAACTTTCACTTCCTATTGAAGGGAGCATGAATTGCCACCACCACTTGGGAAAACCTTTGACATTATCCATCAGATTTGAAGAGATGCATACTCTATGACCCACCAATGTCAGTCCTTAGTATATAACCTAGAGAAAATTATGTTCATGTACACCAACAGACAGGTGTACATAAGAATATATGAATTATAAGAATGCTTATAATATTATTGCTTTTAATAGCTCCAAACTGGAAGTAACTTGAATGTTAACTTATAGTCTGAGAATAAGTCAACTGTAGATTGATAAATGGTGTTTGATTCTCTAGCATAATAACAAGTGAAAAGAATAAAGGACAAAAGAATGTATATGGTATGATCATATTATTATCTTTTGTATTTTAAGGTATGAAAGATGACCTGATATCCCAGTGAACATTTTTCCCCCATTTTCTGTTTACTTTCTTGTTGCCAGACTCTGGGTCTTGGCCTATGAACTTAAATTCTGTCTGTCGAGATATTCTGCCAAGAGTTGGTTTGTGATATTAAGTTGACCATATTGGGAGATAAAATCAGTTTATTACAAGTCTCTCAGAAAAGAGAATTTCAGACATTTCATGCTTTTGTTGTTTGTTTTTGCAAAATTCAGATATCTTTACTGATAACAGTACTCAATCCTTCTTATCCTGCTAAATATAAAAACCTCCTGGCCACTTTTCTTTTTTTCAGCACAGAGCTTCTGTGTTGACACAGCTTTGGCTTCAACCTCTAAGTTAATATGGACTCATCTCTATTTATTCCATGATAAAATCTACCGCTTTAAAAAAAAGATTTTATATATTTATTCATGAGAGACACAGAGAGAGGCAGAGACATAGGCAGAGGAAGAAGTAGGCTCCCCTCCCTCCACTCAACCATTGAGCCACCCAGGTGCCCCAAAACTATCCACCTGTCTGTGGTTCAAATCACATTGAAGATCTCTGGACCAGCACAATACCATATACCTTAAAATTTCCCCCTTGTAATCAACTCCTCTCTCCCAGAATGTCAACTTAAATATTTTTGCCAAGACAATACAGAATTAATAATTAATAAATAATTAATAGTTACAGACTTTTCAGAGATCCTAAAGACAAATTTCATAGACTATAGCAACAATTGCTGAAGTTCAAACTTCTTACAAGTCTTCTCTGTTAGAAAGAGCATCTGCAAGAAGAATTTTATGAAGCACGTTACTATTTCTTTTCAGCAACTCTAGGGTAAGATGAATTTTTCCTTCTGACTGAGACCTATTTCCCCAGCTGTTAGAAAAGCTTGTAAATATCAAAGCCACGTGCTAGAATTCCATTAGTTTGCCCCCAGGAAGAAAAAAAAACAGATTTGAGAAACTTACAATATGGAAAGGAAAAGGATTATTAACAAATTGAATATGAGATATGAAATGTTTTGCATCTATAATACCAATCTGATATTCCTAGGCAAGATCCTTGTTCATTTTTAGTATTTCTGGTTATTCTGTTAACCATCCCAAGAGTATTTTATTATATAAAAAAGAGAGTTTGGGGATCCCTGGGTGGCGCAGCGGTTTGGCGCCTGCCTTTGGCCCAGGGCGCGATCCCGGAGATCCGGGATCGAATCCCACATCGGGCTCCCGGGGCATGGAGCCTGCTTCTCCCTCTGCCTGTGTCTCTGCCTCTCTCTCTCTCTGTAACTATCATAAATAAATAAAAATTTAAAAAAAAGAGAGTTTGTAGGTTATCACTGATTGAAAGCTGCGGCCAAAATGTTTTTTACTCATTCAATATCTGTGGCTCTTCCATATTCCCTGGTCAAATGGGGTCATGAAACTAGTCATGGATAGTTACAGTATGGCTAATTACAGTGTGTTACAGGAGTTACACAGATGGGGCTATGCCACTAGTTCTGGCTGTGAATGGAAGAGATGTTGAGTGCGACTCTCCTGTGCTTTCTTCAGCTGCTGCAGCAACAGGGAGGCCATGTGTTCCACATGATTGCTACTGGAAGATTGAGTCTTTGGGTCACTGCTTGGAAGGGGGCTCCCAGGAGACATCAGACCCACATTGTTAATGCACTAGGAATAAACCTTCATGTGTTGGGACATTGATAACTGTTATTGCAGCACAGCCTAGCCTAAATTGACTGATACAGAAGGGATTATTAACTCTATTTCTTCCAATAATCTATCTGATGTTTACTTCATTCATTTGATGGTGTTTATTGAACATCTCCTAGCTAGGGCTTGGACACTATACTATAATAAGTAGGTTACCAGTAAGGTAACAGAATATTGCTGTGCGGAATAGCTGAGGGGCAGGGAGGTCAGCCCAAGCCATCGGAAAAAGCTTCTAGGGAAAGGTGGCACTCAGCATCCTGAAAGACAGCAGGTAGCTAGGTCTAAGAAATAATGGGAGGACATTTTAGGTATTAGAAACAACATGAAGGGTGGAGAGGTATGATTGGATACAGCTGGTATAGGGAATTGTAATACCAAGTCAACAGTGGCAGTGAGGCCACTCACCCAGCCTTCGTTGGCACAGCACACCAACAACATGACCTCTGGGAGAGCCCCACTGCTACGCCCTCTCCACAATTGGCAACTGCTCATATTGGCTGATTCAGTTCAGTTACTCTTCCTATGTGAAGAGCTAAACAGTGCTAGGAAACATAATTAAAAATGGTTTTAAAATGAGCCAGACCTGAGTGTAAATCTTGACTTGATCATTGGACAAATCATGTAACCTTCTCTGTGAAATGTTCATAATAATACTTCATCCCATGTTGTAGGGTTTGTGAGAACATTCAGTGACATTTTAAAGGGCAGTGTATCTTAATTTACAGTTGACAAAATGCTGTCTCTCCCTCCCTCCCTCTCTCTCCTACATATGCACACATGCAGTATCTGGTACAGTTTAAGCCAATTCACCATGTTCAAGGGCAGTTTTAAAGCATCACACCCAGGACAATAGTGGCTGTGTCCATGAGTGCTACCTTGAGTCAGACAAATGGATGGGCTACACAGTCTCCTGGCAAGTGGTCATCCCTAAATAGTTACATTCGCACGCAGACCTAAGAGTTTTAGATAGCAGTTGTTCCTTGGTTGGGTGCTCTGGGAAGTGCTAATGGTAGCTCCATTGTGCGCTAGTCAAGGTGGGGCCATCGCCAACCTGGCTGGAGTGAAGATGACATTCTGAGCATCTGTTGGTTCCAGGCCAGGAGAGAAGTCTTCTTGGCCCAGCCCTGGGAGGAGATGTGTGTGGTTATTTATCCTCTCCCTAAGGATGGGCCAAGGCAGCATGCATAGGCTGCTTTTCTTATCCTTCAGTTTGTAAAGTGCCCTTGACCCCCTATTCATCTAACATCCTGGGTGCCAGGCCCTTTTGCAGTTAAGGAATTAGACATGGAGAGTGATGAGCTCTCAGAGTTGAAAGGGAAGATCCAGTGTAAGGAGAGTGATTTGTCTTCAGTTGATCCTCTTTGACCCTCAGGGATAGAACTCTTTACCTTCCATTCCCCTGTTGTCCTCTGGCTCCCAAGGACTTCCAGTTTCCAGTAGGGCAGAGAAGTGAAACAGGGCAAAAAGGAAGCTCTAGGTAAGAGCCAACTATTGACTTCTATGGCCCCAGTAGGGCTCTGCTCACGGCTATCCCTGGGTCAGCAGGCTCTGGCATCCAGGGGTTCAGCCCCATCCTACAAGCCCTCAGCAGCTGATCCTAACCTCCTCTCACAAGCCCAGAGAGGATGTTTGTGAATGGTGTACTGCCAGGGTTGCAGTGCCCAGTTCTGCAGGTTGTACACTACACAATGATAGCTGGCTTAGGGAGCACTGAGTGAGAGCTAAAACCCAGCCCATGATTCTCACTGGGCTGTGCCATTTATGAAGTTGCATCTGTTGAGAGAGGGCATTTTTTTCCTTCTAATTCCCACAAAAGTGTCTTCTATGATGGTGGGTGGTCCTCTTTACCATGATCTCCAAAATCTCTCCCTTCTAAAGGGTTCTCCTGGATTCAGTCCTGTCTCTTTCCATAAGAAGTGACATTGGAAATGTCACAACTGGTTTTCCCTTTCACTTTCTCTTCTTCCTTTAGGAACTCACTTTTCACTCTATGGCCAAGTCTTCAGTGGCCAAAGTATTGGGTCAAAGGGAGCTTGGATGATGAGCAAAGAGTACCTGGTAATAAATGCGAGATTAAAATGGAAATTCACATCTGCCACACAGTTGTCTCTGAGCTGAAATAGTTATATTTCCTTCCTTAGAGCAAAGAAAAGGTGGATCAGTAAACAGGTGGAAAAATGGGTAATATTTTCACCCTAGAACTCAAAGGGAAATCACTACAGTGAAATTAGGTATTAGACATTCACTAAATTAGCCAAGATCCCAAACATAGAAAATTGTTGAATAGCTTCAAATAGTCCTGTCAGCTGCACATCCATTTCCCAAAATATATATGGAACAGTCTCTTTGTGGTGAAAGAGTGGTGGGCAATTTCCAACTTATATTCTAAAAATCTACATGAAATATGTTTTAATTAGGGAATGAATGTGTATTTTTCAGTGACATTTGAGAAAAATTCTCAAAAACAGTACTGCTTGGAAGAAAGTACATGTAGCCTTCAGTTATGTCTGCAATACCAGGAAGTGTGGGCCAGTTTATCACCAAGAATATAACTAATTACCTTGTCATTGAGATAGTTAAAACCCCAGACAGTCCAGAGCTAACTGTCCAGTATGGTAGGGATGAGTTGCATGTGGCTAGGGAGTCTTTGAAATGTGGCTAGTCCAAATTAAGATATGGTTAAGTGCAAAATACACATTGGATCTTGAGGACTGTATAAAAAATTGTAAAATATCATATTAATTTAGAAGATGGGAGAAACAGTACTCATTTTTGACTCATTGTCAGTCCCTCTGGAGCCCATCTAGCATGGGCTCTTGGGAACCCATCTTTCCACCAAAGATCCCTGGGTCTGTCCTTTTTTTTTTTTTTTTTTTTTTTTTCTTTCTTTCTTTCTTTCTTTCTTTCTTTCTTTCTTTCTTTCTTTCTTTCTTTCTTTCTTCCTTCCTTCCTTCCTTCCTTCCTTCCTTCCTTCCTTCCTTCCTTTTCTTTCTTCCTTCTTTTTCTTTCTTTCTTTCTTTCTTTCTTTCTTTCTTTCTTTCTTTCTTTCTTTCTTTCTTTCTCTTTCTTTTCAGATTTTATTTATTTATTTGAGAGAAGCACACAAATCAGAGGGAGTGGCAGAGGGAGAGGGAAAAGTAGACACCCCCCTGGCAAGCAGCCCAACACAGGGCTCCATACCCGCACTCCAGGTCCATGACCTGAGCTGAAGGCAGATACTCAACCAGCTGAGCCACCCAGGTGCCATCCCTTCCTCCCCCAACCTCGGCCGGGTCTTTTCTACCTTCAGCAACCCTACCACATCCCATCTACTTTTCATTCTGTCAGATGATACTGATTCAAGGTTCTAAAGATCATGTTAATCATGGGTTTTTACTTTTTCCTGAAAGGGCATGGCAGATCCACAGTATCTCAGAGGAAAATTGATTTAGACATTTCAGAGTCTTCAGACAGTTGCATCTACAAGACAAACAATCTTTTCCTTGCTGATTTTGATGGCTTTCCATGGCCAAACTTAGATGAGTTCTTAGGCTAACACACTTTCTGCCTCTTTTTTTTTTTTTAAAGATTTTATTTATCTGTTCATGAAAGACAGAGAGACAGAGACAGAGGCAGAGACATAGGTAGTGGGAGAAGCAGGCTTCATGCAGGAAGCCTGATGTGGGACTTGATCCCAGAGTCCTGGGATTATGCCCTGAGCCAAAGGCAGACAGACGCTCAACCACTGAGCCACCCAAGAATCCCTACTTTCTGCCTCTTGACCTGATCTACCAAACACCCTGTCCTACCATGCCTGAAAACTAACTCTTCATAAAGCCCACTGAATACTTTCAACCTGTGTCACATACTTCTTTTTTTTTTCTTTTTTTTTTTGTGTCACATACTTCTTATTGCATCCTCCAGAATACATTTACTAAAGAAAGTAAGGCTAACATGAAATTCATTTTACCACTGAAATATGCAAAAGGTAAAGTGTATTACACAAAGACTCAGCAAGGGTTAATGCTTACAAGACCACAAGCCCTAATTCTCTTCCAGCGCTGGATCTCTGCAGCAAGGGAAGGAAGCAACAGAAAATGCACTGATACTCTGACATGAAAGCTCTAATCAATCTCTCTTTTGCCAGTACAGCCTCCACAATGTTGCTAGAGTAATTCCTTGAAAATGCAGATTTTGTTGTGTTCATTCCCTACAAAACAGACAAACAGAAACAAACAAGCAAAAGAAGATAATCTCCAGAGGCCACAGAATCGCCACCATGCCCCTATGCCCCTTTGCATACCAGGACTTCAACATGCTTTCCCAGCCTCATGTCTCCCCTTGCCACCCTATAAGCTCCCATTCCACAGTCCTTAGCACCTGTACAAATGCCACAGTCCCTTTGGGCTTGTTTTCTCAATTCTTCTCCTCTAATTCTTTGTATTACTCCCACATCCCCTAGGCTCCTCCTCGCCTTCACACTCTTAAAGGCACACTCTTCAAGCCCAGAGCAAATGTCAGCTCTATTGGAAGATTTCTGCAACCTTTCCAGCAGAATTAATATATTAATATATTCCTTCTCTGGGTTTCCTCAAATCCTTTGTACTCTCTTTGTGCACTATACTATTATATTAGGATCAACTCTCGTGTCTGTCTCCTCCATTAGACCATAATCCATAAACTGCTTGAGGACCAAGACTCTTTATCTCTGTATCTCTGTAGTAAATCCTCAGTGGATAGTCACATTCATCCTCATCTGTATGTTGTTATTTCCCAAGTCCATCTGCTGACTATAGCTTTTTAATTAATTAGTTAGCTAATTAATTAACTTTTATTCAATTAAATAACATACAGTGTATTATTAGTTTCAGAGGTAGAGTTCAGTGATTCATCAGTCTTATATAATATCAAGTGTTCATTACATCATGTGCTCTCCTTACTGTCCATCACCCAGTTACCCCATCCCCCCACCACCTTCCCCTCCAGTGACCCTCAGTTTGTTTCCTATGATTAAGAGTCTCTTATGGTTTATCTTCCTCTCTGATTTCATCTTATTTTATTTTTCCCTTCCTTCCCATAAGATCCTCTGTTTTGTTTCTTAAATTCCACTTATGGTTGAAATCATATAGTAATTTTCTTTCTCTGATTGACTTGTTTCGCTTAGCATAATACCCTCTTGTTCCATCCATGTAGTCACAAATGGCAAAATTTCTTTTTTTGATGGTTGAGTAATATTCCATTGTATATATCTACCACATCTTCTTTATCTGTTGATGGACATCTGGGCTCTTTCCACAGTTTGGCTACTGTGGACATTGCTGCTATAAACATTGGAGTGCATGTGCCCCCTTTGGGTCACTACATTTGTATCTTTGGTGTAAATACCTAGTAATGCAATTGCTGGGCATAGGGTAGCTCTACTTTCAACTTTTTTAAAAATTTTTATTTATTTATGATAGTCACACAGAGAGAGAGGGAGAGAGGCAGAGACATAGGCAGAGGGAGAAGCAGGCTCCATGCACTGGGAACCCGATGTGGGATTCGATCCCGGGTCTCCAGGGTCACGCCTGGGCCAAAGGCAGGCACTAAACCAATGCGCCACCCAGGGATCCCCTACTTTCAACTTTTTGAGGAACCTTCATACTGTTTTCCAGAGTGGCTGCGCCAGCTTGCATTTCCACCAACAGTGTAAGGGGATTCCCCTTTATAAAACAAAATTAAGTCAAAGAGGGAGACAAACCATAAGAGACTCTTTTTTTTTTTTTCATAAGAGACTCTTAATCATAGGAAACAAACTGAAGGTCAATGGAGGGGAGAGTTGTGGGGGATGGGGTAACTGGGTGATGGACAGTAGGGAGGGCGCATGATATAATGAACACTGGGTTATTATATAAAGCTGATGAATCACTGACTTCTACTCTGGAACCAATAATACATTATATGCTAATTAATTGAATTTAAAGAATATTTTAAAATGGGGAAAGAAAAGAAGGTTCACCTTTCTCCACATCCTCAACATCTGTCATTTCCTGACTTGTTAATTTTAGCCATTCTGACTGATGTGAGGTGGTATTTCATTGTGGTTTTGATTTGTATTTCCCTCATGTCAAGTGATGTTGAGCATTTTTTCATGTATCTGTCTGTTAGCCATTTGTATGTCTTCTTTAGAGAAATGTCTGTTCATGTCTTCTGCCCATTTCTTGTTTGGGTTATTTGTTCTTTAGGTGTTGAGCTTGATACATTCTTTAGAGATTTTGGATACTAGCTCTTTACCGGATAAGACATTTACAAATATCCTCTCCCATTCTTTTAGTTGTCTTTTGTTTTTGTTAACTGTTTCCTTTGATATGCAAGAGTTTTTTTTTTTTATCTTGATGAAGTTGCAATAGTTCATTTTTGCTTCTGTTTTCCTTGCCTTTGGACTTGACTAGCAAGAAGTTGCTGCAGCCAAGGTCACAGAGGTTGCTGCCTGTGTTCTTCTCTGAGATTTTGATGGATTTCTATTTCACATTTAGATCTTCCATCCATTTTGTGACTCCAGCTTTCTTTCCCAATTTCTAGACATAGTCTTTAACAAATATTTTTCATTTGATGTCCCATAGGGACTTTAAACCCACCATGAGCAAACCTGAACTCACCAAGTTACTTACCCAAACTGTTCCTCCTCCATGGCTCCCCTACTTTGTGTTTGGCACCATCATCTACCTCTTTGTTCAAGCCAGAAAATGGTAGGCATCCTTTAATCTATCTCTTCTCTTACCAACATCCCTTCCCTCATTCCCAAAATCTTATTCTGTTATGTCAACTTTCCAAATATCAATTAAATCTATGCACTTCCCTTTATTTCTGCTGCATTCATTCACTCATCATTGTCTCTAGCCTGAGTTACAGAAATCACATTTCTTGTTGTCCCTCTGCCTTCATATTTGCACCCAGCACCTAGAACAGTGTCTGGCATATAGTGAGCACTTGGTAATTGCAGACTGAATGAACAATGACTGTACATAGATGGGTATGTGACTCAGCCATATTACCAACCCCATCTGTTTAGATGTGTACCTTCCTCACCACCCCATCTTCCATTTTCTGGTTCAAAGACACAGGAAATGACTTGAGGGCCATTTCTCTTTGAACTTGAGACTGGAGTAACTTTCTTAACATGTGCAGCACCCAATAGCTTTGAATACATTTGCATATTAGCTTTGTCAGCTGAGCCTCACACTCCCTGATTAGATGATAGACACCTCCAGGAACCCCTTTTTGTAAAAAGAGTCTCTCTTTTTCACAGAGTCAGAGAGGCTGAATAATTTCCACAGGGTTTCCCAGTTAAGAGGCAGGGCTCAGGCAGAAGCATGTGGACTCCAAAGCCTGGCCCAGTTTAGCTCGATTTGGTTCATGCTCAGTGGAACACTTGCTCCTCGGAGAGTAGTTCAGACAACAGGATACTGAAGGCCAGGGGAGCTGAATGAAAACCTCTGAACCTCTGCTGGCTAGAGTTCTGACCCTCATCCTCATGGCCTGAGGAGCCTGGCAAAGGGGTCAGGGAAGGGAAGCCTGGAACCTGAAAGCTTGAGGCTCTTCCTCACCTCACTGTGTCAACAATGATAGGTAATAATCAGGGCTGCCTGTCTCAGATTGCTGTGGGGCATGTCACAGCGATGAGAAACTTCTCTGCTCTATCCTTAGTTTGCTTTCTGGGAACCAAAACTGCTGGAGATATAGGAATGCAGTTGATGAAATCAACTTGGTCAGGACAGAAAATTCAGAATTGGGAGTAATTACAGAATAGTGGCTGTTGTCAGCTTGATACCAGGAAATGGACTGCTAATGGGCAGGGATAGTGGAAGGAAAGAACTGAGGGCATTCCAAATGGCCCTCTGGGTGGCCTGAGCTCTAGAGGGGCCCATAGCTTCCCAAACCAGTCATGTGCTGACTTGTGTTCCTCATGTATTGATGGGGAGCAGGAAGACTTCATTCAGGTGACTGTCAGCATTTGAGGCGCTGTGACAGTCACTGGGCATGGAGCTGAGGTAGCAAGGACCCTGTTCCCTAGAAGAGTGGTCTAGCTAGGCAGATTAGACATGGACAGAAATATCATAGTGTAAAATATGAAGCCATAAGTTTCACAGAAGAGATTCTGACAAGGTCCTGGGGCATCCAGTACTGGGGGAACCAGGATTTACTTTCTGAGGGAGGAAGCTGAGACTAATATGTAGGATTTGGATAATCAGAGAATGAGAACATTTCTGACTGAAAGAACCATATGGACAAAGATAGGAACTAGGCTTTGTGGTAAGGAGTCTTGTCTACTAAGGGCTCTTCAAACTCAGCAGTTGGGAGCCTGGCAACTCTACCCAATTCGGCCTTCTCTGGTGCTTCTCTGGAGTTTGACCTCTGCCTCCAGTGGCTGGTAGCTAATAGTTTACATTTCTGTATAATTCTGGAACTTTATGGCTACTTGGTTCCCAGCTTGTTAGTTTCCCAAGAGATAATTCTGCTAGTGTTTTTGTTGAGAGCACTGGATCCTGTCACCTCCTGCTGGGATCCTCTGCAGCAAAGTTGTAGCAGACTTTCTTAGCACACTACACCTGTATTCCCTGATCTCATTACTACTTTTGTGCATATTGGTTCCCCTTGTGCTTTCCTTCCCAGGAGCCAGCACCTGTACCTATGTCAGAGTCTGCCCTTAGGCCAGGGGTCTCCTGGGCCTATGCACATGAAGAATCAGACATGCCTGGGAATTTGTGTGCCCCCAACCTGGAGTCAGCCCTTAACCAACAATTGCTGGATGCAGGGTACAGGCAATCCACTTTCCTTGTCTCTAAGGTGTGCCTAACCTGTCTCCACAGCACTCCTATAAAGTGGAGCCCAATTTCCCCTGTGGGATTTGGCTGACATCACACTTTGCTTGGCATTATACTTTTCCTGATCCCACTTCCCTTTTACTTCCCCAGGTTTTTCCTGGAAGCATTTCCTAATTACTTTCATTTGAATTCTCATATGAGGATCTGCCTATGCAGAACCCAACTTAGACATGTCAAGTATGGAAGGCAAAATAATGTTCCCCATCCCACCACCCTGCAAATACGTAGAACTTGGAATATGGCAAAAGGATTTGCATGCATAATTAAGAATAAGACAGATTATCTGAGTAGGCCTACTCTAATCATATGAACCCTTAAAAACAGAGAACATTCTCTGGCTGGAATCAGAAATGTTGCAGAAGAAGTCATCAGAGGAGTTGAAGCATGAGAAGGATTCAACATGCCCTTGTTGGTTCTGAGATGTAGGGGCTGTGTGTAAGGACCTGAGTGTGGCCTCTGAGAGCTAAGGGTGGCCCCCATGTGAAAGCCAGCAAGAAAATAAGACCCCAGTCTTACAGGTGCAAGAAATTGGATTCTGCAAAAAACTGAATGAGCTTGGAAGCAGATACTTCCCAGAGCCTTCCAACAAGAGCTTATTGTCTATCACTGTGATTTCTGCCTTATGAAACCCAGAGCATAGAGCCCAGCCAAGCCAACTCATATTTTTGACCTAATAATGGACTTTGAAATAACGTTTGTATTCTCTTTTAACCTGCTAAGTTTGTTGTAATTCGTTAAAGCAGCAATTGAAACTAATATACTAAGATTTTTCCTAAAAAAATTCTACATGCTCATTGCACATCTCATGGCCATTTGCACTGGGAATGTCATAGGTTGTGTTCTTAAACTGGTATACTTTAAATCCACATACTGATGTACAGATTTATGAAGCTGGTTGATCATCTCAGGGCTGTCACTTCTTTTGTCCTTTCACTGACCTCAGTCTGGTTGCATTGGGGCGAGGGTCTTTCCTCCCTCTGTTTAACTCTCACCTGGATTTTATCAGTGAAGGAGTACTGTGGCCTCTGGAGATATGGAGGCTGTAGGCGGAAATGGGAAATCACCTGTGGTGTGGCAGATGAGCCTGTCTTCTGTGGAAGAGGAGGATCCCCAGAGAGGGGACTTCCATCAGGGCACTGACCCTCCGACATTATGTTCTCCAGAGTTTTAGTGTATGGATGAGAAGAGTGAAATCGAATTTGGAGTTCTGAGGGCCTTAATGCTAAGGAAGTAAGACTTCACCCTAGTGGGGAATGGTTGAAGGCTTCCAGCAGGCTCTAACGCATTAAGGGCCTGTGTGTGTTCATTAAGTATTGGTTTGCACAAGGGAATGTGTAGCTCAGGAATTTTTATGTCAACCTTGTGCAGGGGCCATGCTAGTGTTCCGATTTCAGTATATGTACTACTGTAGCAAGCACTCAATGTGTAACTCAAGTGTCAGTGGTCATCTTTTCTATGCTGCCTCACTCAACCATTTCACTTCTATATATAGAGAACCCCTTAAAATGTTTGTCTCCTCTGCTAAAAATTTGAAGCTATGGAGGGGTCACTTTGTGTAACTTTTGGATTCCACTTAAAAATTCCCATTGAACATTTCAATTCTCCCAAGTCCCTTTGCCTGATTGTCATATGGAAAACAGTTCTCTCCACCTTTGCATAAATAGAACCTACCCTTTAAGGGTCCTCTCAATCAAGTTTTATCATGTAATTGTATTTAGGGAATATATTTATAACTTCACTCTTTCTCTCAGGTTTATGGGAAGACTCTTGGCCGAACAAATACAGTACAGGTTCAGGAGGTATTCTGGTGAAAACATTCACTGCACATGATCAAATCCAGGATATAAAGCATATTACTCAGCTATTAGAAATGACAAATACCTACCATTTGCTTCAACGTGGATGGAACTGGAGGGTATTATGCTGAGTGAAGTAAGTCAGTCGGAGAAGGACAAACATTATATGTTCTCATTCATTTGGGGAATATAAATAATAGTGAAAGGGAATATAAGGGAAGGGAGAAGAAATGTGTGGGAAATATCAGAAAGGGAGACAGAACGTAAAGACTACTAACTCTGGGAAACTAACTAGGGGAGGTAGAAGGGGAGAAGGGCGGGGGGTGGGAGTGAATGGGTGACGGGCACTGGGGGTTATTCTGTATGTTAGTAAATTGAACACCAATAAAAAATAAGTTAAAAAAAAGCACAATAGATGCCTTTTCAGCTGTAGGATCAAAATATCTCATTATGGAGCATCTCATCATGTGTCCTGGGTGGGGTGTTACCCTGTCTGTCTCTCCAGCTTCTTTTCTGAATCATTGTCTCCCAACTTAGGGGCAAGCCCTAGGTCCCTAGATGTCTGTGGACCTGCTGTCTCTTCGTCTCTTCTTCATGCTCTTTGTGGCCAGACCCTACTAACTTTGGGGAAGAAACAGCATTGTCTTGTGTCACAGAAACAAATTGAGATATCTCTTCTAGATTAAACTATATTGGAGAGTATTTTTTAAAAGATTTTATTTATTTATTCATGAAAGACACACAGAGAGAGAAAGAGAGAGAGAGAGAGAGAGAGAGAGAGAGAGAGAGAGAGGCAGAGACACAGGCAGAGGGAGAAGCAGACTCCATGCAGGGAGCCTGAAGTGGGACTCTGTCCTGGGACTCCAGGATCACGCCCTGGGCTGAAGGCAGGCACTAAACGGCTGAGCAACCCAGGGATCCCTGGAGAGTATTTTGATGGTGGGGATGCCCAATGGGGAAAGCGTAGACTTAGGGGAAATTCCACCAGGAGTATTCAACACAATAAATCTAGTTTCCTTCTTTTGTGGTACTTGAGAGGGAGGGCCTCCCTTTGGGAGGGTCATGTGATCTTCTGTGACAGGTGTGTCTCTATCCCTGAATCCTTCCAAGTTAAGGTTGGTGTTGCCTGCAGCCCTTCCCTCTTGACCTTTCCCTTGTCTCTTCTGCTCTTCTCTCATCTATCAGAAGACTCATGTCCATATTGAAGCATCTTTTTCCTTTCCCCTGTGTCTCTGTTGAAGTACATGTGCTCTTTTACCAATTATGGGTTATGGGTTTTTTTTTTTTTGGTTATGGTTTTTGATCTTCCTTCTAACACAAACTCATCTGAGCAAATGCTATATATTCTTCTGTAATATTTTTATCAATATGCAGCTATGTACTTGTACTATAGCCTCAAGGTTTCTTAACCACTCAGAGTCTTCCCAGTATCACTGCTCTGTGAGTCAGGAACTTTTGCCGTCCCAGTGCCTGGTTCTCTGATGATCTGGACTGGATGAAGTGTGATGGGAATGATCATCCAAGCCATCCTGCTTGCTGTGCTCTTTCTTGCTCTATCCCCACCTACAGAAATGTACCTCTGGCTGTGGACATGTTCCTAGGCCTATGATGATGACAGGTGTGTCAAGGAGACACAAAGTCTTCCCCAAGAGGCCTCACTTGGTGGCACTGTTCCCTTTCACTGGTTCTCAGCTTCTTTATTTGTGCTTATTTTATCAACATCCTAAGAATGGATTCATCTCTCAGGCAGATTTCACATTAATAAAGCTCATGAATGGGACTGAAGTTGAAAATAAACAGACTAGGTTAATAGTTTACAAGAACTATCTCAAGAAGTAGAATAAAATCCAAATCGGTAGCATACGGTTTCCCTGGAGCAGCGTTATCTGAAAGCTAAACCACAATCAGAGCCCCAGTTCTGATTTGCAATAGGAAATTACTACTCTGGAGAGAAAATTCTGAAGCCCAAGCAAGCCTATAAACTCTCCATGAGGAGTCTTATGCAAGGGACCAAGTAATTCTATGGTCTACTAGTCTATGGTAAGGGGAGAAGCAGAACAAGGGGAGTTAAAGAAAAGAAATATTCAATGTCATTAGGACATCATAGCTGGCTGCTTTCATTTTATGGTTGAGGTAGTGTGAGAGTGACCATCCAATAATACTCAGAGTTAACAACTATTTACCATGTCTACATCCATCATCATAGTATAGATATCTTCTCTACCCAACCCTAATGCTCTAGGTTTACTGAGTGTGAACCTCTTTCCACTGAACAGTAGCAGCTGCTCATCATTCTTGTTTACCTGGTTTCTCTTGTTTTTATATGGCTGGTGCAGGCCTCTTCTGATGGAGATTCCTCCTTTAGGTGCCAATACATTTGATCTGATTAGAGTGAGGACCTGCGAAATAGAGATGTGTGCTGACTCCATACAGTAAGTTTTCTCTGTTTCATTACCTGATGAATTTACAAGCTGGCTGTTAAGGGAAAATTTTATTTCTCTCATTCCCAAGTTCTCACACCATGAACCCTAAACATCTTAGAAAGCCACCAATTTTGTAATCCTTCTCTACTACTTCCTGCCCTGACATCTTCTAGAAGTTCTAGGCTTTATGTGGGTATATAAGACTTTAAAGGCACAGGACTAATACTTTGACCACCCTAAGATACAACCCCCCAGCTGGCAGACAGACAGCTACTCTGATGTCTGATTGCTCCAGTATCACAAAGAAAACACATAGTGGGAGAGGGGAAGAAAGTTTTACTTTCTTTCAAATAATTGCAATACCAACATCCAGGGCTGGTACATGGGCTAAGGCACAGGCTACCTATTGACGTTTGTTTAGCTACACTAATCTGCCTTATGGGAATGAAAACTTACTAGATTCTGGCAATTGACTACCCATAAAATTCTGGTTTTAGTACCATTGTTGAGTTTCCAAATTTTGGTAGCATTTCTAGGTTGGGAAAGTCTCTATCAAATATTTATAATTTGATTTAATCTTAAACCGAATTCCTGGTTCCAGTCTATTTTGAAGTTTGTAGCTGCAGAGTCTGAACCTAAAACTTTAAACATCAAGGACAAAAAGAAGGCACTGTTACTGTCCTGGGTTTCTCTCTCACTTCACATAGGAATTTGGGCAAACAAAGCTTTGAACACAGAACTCTGACTGAAATCGATGAATGAAACTTCATGTGAAGAGCCCTCAGAAATGTTGGTAGTCATATTGGCATTTTCTAAGTCTGTTGACTGCAAAATCAACTTTTTCAAATTTCAGAAACAGGTCAAGTTTAAAAGGAGCTTTAAAGTTTTCAAGACTCAGTGTCTGCCATGGGGAATGAAGACTAAAAATACTGAAAGTAAATATTTTGAGACAGTATTCTTCATGGTGAAATGGAGTCATTTTCAAAGGAATTGAACTGTACACTTGGCCTTCTGTTTAGGTTCTTTCATGGACTGTGATATGTTGGAAAGTGAATGAGGTTGGGCCTGGTCAAAACAAGTAGGAGATGCAACTGAGGGAGCTTAGACAAACTGGTTTTATTTCTTTTTGAATTTTGCTTTGCTCAACAGTGAAAATGTGGCAGATGATGTCAGGAGTCAAGGTATAACATGCACAAAGTGGTCCATAAAATTAATTTCCTCTCTTTGTAGCATCTTTATCTTCTTTTATCTTTAAAATTTTTTTTAAGATTTTATTTATTTATTTATGAGAATACACAGAGAGAGAGAGAGAGAGAGAGGCAGAGACACAGGCAGAGGGAGAAGCAGGCTCCATGCAGGGAGCCTGATGTGGGACTCAATTCTGGGTCTCCAAGATCACACCCTGGGCTGAGGGTGGCGCTAAACCGCTGAGCCACCAGGGGCTGCCCAAAAATTTTTTAAAAATATTTTTTATACAGGTGTTTTTTTCACCCTAGAGAAAAAATACATATTTGGAAAATAAAATAAAATGTGATAAAATCACTTTATTTCTTTGATTCTGTGAATATTATCAAAATTCATCTTTCTTGGGGAATGCTTTTAAACTATCGATGGGAATGCAAAGTGGTGCAGCCACTCTGGAAAACAATATGGAGATTCTTCAAAAAGTTAAAGATAGAGCTATGCTACAGCCCAGCAATTTCACCACTAGGGATTTATCCAAATGATACAAGCATAGTGATTCGAAGGGGGACCTGCACCCCAGTGTTTATAGTAGCAATATCCATACTAACCAAACGTATGGAAAAAGCTCAGATGTCCATTAACAGATGAATGGTTAAAGAGCCCAGATGTCCATCGAATAATTAATGTTTTATATATTATATATGTATATATGAATATTACTCAGCCATCAAAAAATGAAATCTTGCCATTTACAATGACGTGGTTGGAACTAGATGGTATTATGTTAAGCGAAATAAGTCAACCAGAGAAAGACAATACCACATGATTTCACTCACATGCAGAATTTAAGAAAAAAAAAAAAACAGCTGAACACAGGGGAAGGGAAGGAAAAATAAAAAATGAAAATGGAGAGGGAGGCAAATCACAAGTGATGCTGAACTCTAGGAAACAAAAACGTGCGTGGGTTGCTGGGGGGAGGTGGGTGAAGGGATGGGGTAACTGGGTAATGGGTATTAAGAAAGGCATGTGATGTGATGAGCCCCCCGTGTTATATGTAACTGATGAATCACTAAATTCTACCTTTGAAACTAATTTAAAAAATCATCTTTCTCAAATGGTATACTTTGGTTAATTTGCAGTGTACTCATAATCCCAGAAAGAAGGTGAAAATTTCCTTTATTTTTTAGTATAGTTTAACATGAGCACCACTATCAAATGTTGACCTTTCTCTAGAATTTTCTGGCTTGGTAAAAAGACAATTGGTCATGTAAAACACGACATCAAGAGTCCTGTTGCCAAGGCAAGCAGTGGAATAACTGGGAGGAAGGCATTTGTGCCTCTATATTATGAGGTGATCCTCACATTCATCACCCACATTTGGGATGTTTCTCTTTAATCTTCTCCCATATAAGTTTTTAGCTGTCTTCTCATTTGAGTTGACCCTACAGGTCACTTTGGGAAATCATTTGGTACTTTTCACAAAGAAATGGAGACATGCATGCACACAGGTTTAGTGTCTTGCCGGAAGTTGTACAAGATGGTTGTAAAATCAGAACCCAAGGCTCTGCAGGGCCAGATAGGTTTTCCCTCTAGAGGAGCTGTACTGTGCCGCTTGCAGTTAACTATTTGCCTACAGTCCTGCAAAATCTCTTAATGTTAAGGTTATCAATGACACCCAAGAATCTATTTTAAGGTGCTCTGAGATAATAGTCTGCCCACACGCATTATTTTCTTTTAGGTATTTTAATCATTTATAATATCTAGCCAATAACCATTTCATTATAAATGGATTAGTGAGCATATTAAAATCATTACTACCTGTAGTTGCCACGTTTGGGAATCTTTTGTTCTTGGCCCTTTATTAAGAACTTCAAAATCCCTGACATAACGTCAAGTAAATCAGATTAGCTTAAATTGGTTACGGGGGCATTATAATATCCCTAGGTCACAAATGTATGTTCATTATTTATAAGCCCTATGAATGTTACTATACATTAGCAGTAAAATAATCTAGCCTCAAACTCAGGGATTACTAGTCAATTTATCCTACATAAATATACAAAGCAGTATTACCCTCTAACCCAAAGATAAAGTGACTTAAAATCTACAAGCAGATATGTGCAAATGCTCTTGCACCAATTCTAATATCTCTAAGAGAGAAAACATTGCAAGAATAGTAAACAAATTCATAGCTTCTTTTCTTATCTACCTTCAGACAAGCATATGAAGTATTCCCAATAGCCAGAGAATGTAATTCAGAATTCAGTTCATTCCTACCTGGATTCTCAATCGTGTTTGCATCAGACAACAATGAGAAAAGAGCACATTACATACCTACAGCCTAAATCATTTTCAACAAACTGCTGGAATGTTTCCCTACCACTTTGCCTAAAAAGATGAAATCTTCTTCCAAAGAAATGAGCTATTTGTGCAAATCCAAAAGACATGTGACTTTGGTAATATTTCTAGGTGACAAAATGTCAGTATTATTTAATACATTTATGCACACAATAGAAAATCTAGCTAAAAGCATATGTGAAATTAAGTTCAGTTTGAACATTAAGACTCCCTGAAACTAGTTTTTTCTTTTCTTCTGATATTATAATACAATTTAAAATGAAACATTAAATTATTTTTTTTGGTTTCATATTATTGCTGATAATCTTCCTTGTTCTAAAATGTACTTTGTCTGCAATCAATGAAACTACTCCAGCTTTCTTTCGGGTAGTACCAGAAATGGTATATCTTTCCCCATCCTTTTGCTTTTTTGCTTTTAACCTACTTATGTCTTTATATATATATATTATTTTGTTTTGGATATTAACTGCCTTTATGTTTTTTGGGGGGAATAAATATTTTTGTATTTAAATTCAATTTGCCTTTTATATTTAAAGTGGGTTTTCTTTAGACAGCATACAGTTGAATCTTGCTTTTTGATCCAATCTGATCATCTCTGTCTTTTAATGGGCATATTAAACTACATATTAAACTATTCACACTTAGAAGTTATTACTGATATGATTGGATTAAGATCTACCAGTTTGCTTAGCTATCTTCTATTTGTTCCATTTGTTTTTGTGATTTTTCCTCCTTTTTTGAGGAGGAAAAATTTTTCTGGGGTTAACTGAGCATTTTTATGACGTAACTTTATCTTTTCTATTGATTCATTGTTACATCTCTTTTTAAATGTTTTTGGTGGTTACTATAGGGTTTACAATATACATTTATAAAATGCATATCTGGTTTCAAATAATATTATACTACTTTGCTTGTAGTATAAGACTCTTACATCCCTTATCCTCCTATGGTCTGAATTTTTTTTTTTAAGATTTTATTTATTTGACAGAGAGAGAGAGAGCAAGAGAGAGCACAGTGAGGAGAGGCAGAAGGAGAGGGAGAAGCAGGCTCCCCACTGAACAGGGAGCCTGATGTGATGCAGGGCTCAATCCTAGGACCCTGAGATCATGACCTGAGTGGAAGGCAGATGCTTAATCAAGTAAGTTGCCCAGGCCCCCTGGTCTGAATGTTTGTGTTGGCACTCTAATGTACAATGTGATGGCATTTGGAGGTGGGACTTTTGGGAGCTTCCTGGGTCATGAGGATGAAGGCCACATATGAATGGGATTAGTGTTCTTATTAAAGAGACTCCACAGAGTCCTCTAGCCCCTTTGAGGGCACAATGAGAAGACTGTGATTGGGGAAAGTCTTCACTCAACCATGCTGACACCCTGACTTCAGCCACTCAGACTTCTAGCCTCTAGAATAGTAAGAAATAATTTCTGTTGTTTGCAAGACACCCAGCCTGTGGTATTTTGTGATAGCAGCCAAGCAGACTAAGACACATCTCTTGTGCCATCTGTCATACAATTTACTTTTACATATGCTATAAACACACAATATATTGTTATAGCTTTTGCTTTAAAGAGATTTTAAACAAATAAAAGAAACAATTAAAAATAAATGTTTTATTTTACCTGTATTTATTTCGTTTCCAATGCTCTGCATTTCTTTGTGTGGATATGAGTTTCTGGCTACATCAACTTCCTTCTGTCTGAAAAACTTCCTTTCACTTTACTTATAGAGTAAATCTACTGACAATGAGCATCCTCAGTATTTGTCTGAGAAAGTCTTTACTTTTGAGAGATATATTTGGTGAGTATATAATCATGCAATGGCAGTGTTTTTCCTTAGCACTTAAAAAAAGCCATGGTTTCTGATGAGAATTGGTGATAATTCTTATCCGTGTCTTTTTATAGATGACTTGTTTTTTTTCTTGGGTTGCTTTCAAGATTTTGTCTTTGTCTTTGGTTTTCAGAAGTTCGACTATGATATGTGTAGGTGTTCCCCCCTTTTCTTTTCCCCTTCTTATGTATAGATTTATCCTGCTTGGTGTTCTCTTAGCTTCTTGGATCTGTGGTTTGGTATTTGTCACCGGATGCCTTCCCCTGAAGATTGGGAGCAAGGCAAGAATGTCTGTTTTTACCACTCCTATTCATCGTTGCACTGGAAGTCCTAGCTAGCTCTTCAAGGCAGGAAAAACAAAGGCATACCGTTTGGAAAGGAAGAATTAAAATGCCCCTATTTGCAGGTAACATAACTGTCTTTGTAGAAAATCTTGCAGAGAAAAAGTTCTGGAACACAAGTGAGTTCAACAAGTTTGCAGGATACAAAGACAAGACACAAAATCAGTTGTATTTCTATATACCAGCAATAAACAATTGAAAACAAAATTGTAAAAAATAATACCCTTTATAATGGTTCCCCCAAATGAAATACTTAGCTATAAATCTAACGACTAATATAAGATCTCTGTATTGAAACTTAACAATGCTGAAAAAGAAATCAAAGAAGACCTAAATAAATAGATATGTTGTAATCATGAGTTGGAAGACACAATATAGTAAAGATGCCAATTCCCCCAAATTAATCTACAGATTTAGTGGAATTTATTTATTTATTTTTTAAAAGATTTTATTTATTTATTCATGAGAGACACACAGGGAGAGGCAGAGACACAGGCAGAGGGACAAGCAGGCTCCATGCAGGGAGCTCAATGTGGGACTGCAGGATCACACCCTGGCCCCAAAGCAGGTGCTCAACCACTGAGCCACTCAAGTGTCTTACATTTAAATAAAAATTCAAGTAGGAGTTTTGGGTATATAGACAAGCTGATTCTAAAATTTGTATGTAAAGGCAAAGGAACTAAAATACCCAAAATAACTTGAAAAAGTAAAATAATGTTGGAGGAATTACACTACCCTATTTTAAGAATTAATATAAAGCTAGTTTACTCAAAACAGTACAGTATTGGCAAAGTGATAGCCAAAAAGATCTACTGGACAGAATTGAGAGTTCAGAAATATGCCTACACATATGCGACCAATTGATTTTTGACAAAAGTGCCAAGACAATTCAATGGAGTCATATTACTCTTTTCAACAAATTGCACTGGAAAAATGATATCACACACAAAATAATTAACCTTGACCTAAACTTCACACTTAATAGAAAAATTAACCTAAAATATATCACAGATCTAAATGTAAAATATAGAACTATCAATCTTTCAGAATAAAACACAGGAGAAAATCTTCATGATCTGGGATAAAGCAAAGAGTCCTTAGATATGACTTATTTTTTAAAATATTTTTTCAAATTTCATTCCAGTATAGTTAATATATAGTATTATGTTAGTTTCAGATATACAATATAGTGATTCAACAATTCCATACATTGTGCTCATCATAATTTCACTTCTTAAATCTCCATAGACATAATCCATTTTTAAAAACTGATAAATCTGACATCAACCAAAAAAAAGTATATGTGAAAGACAAAAGAATGGAAAAAACTGGTAGCACTAAATGCTGGCAAGGTATGTTGTATCTAGAACACTCACAACTTGTAGTAAAATGGTATAATCTTTGGGAAATAGTTATAAAGTATCATAAAGTTAACAATACCTTGGCCATATGACCCAGAAATTCTTTTTTTAAAAAATATTTTTATTCATTGATGAGAGAGAGAGAGCACACACACACACAAGCTGGGGAGGATCAGAGGGAGAGGGAGAAGCAGACTCCCTGCTGAGCAGAAAGGCCATTGTGGGACTTGATCCCAGGACCCTGGGATCATGACCTGAGCTGATGGCAAATGTTTAACCGACTGAGCCACCCAGGAACTCCTGACCCAGCAATTCTATGCCTAAGTGTTTTCCAGGAGAATTGAAAACATATATACCCAAAAAGACTCATACAAGAATGTTCATAGCATTGCTTGTGATAGACAAAATCAATGGTACAATAAATAAACATGTGTCTCCATTTACCTGATGTTTAAAGAGATAAAGTTAGTCTGCTGGGACAGAACATTGGTTTCTTATGATGGGTAGGGAATGACTAGAAGGAAACACATGGAAACTGTCTGGGATGACAGACACATCCTATATCCAGCCCAGCTTGGCTGTGCTTCCAAAGACAGTCCCTCCTACTCCATATGTTCATTCTTTTGTAGTGTAACTTTGCCAGTCTCCTGCCATAAGGCTTCTCTTCCCATTGAATGTGGTCTAGGGCTGTGACCTTCTCTGACCAACCAAATGAAGATGTGAAGCTGGCCTTTCTTTTCTAGGTTTCAAGGAGATTTGACTGGTAAAAGTGGAACCATTGGTTCCTTTAATAATAACCAGATTTTTTTCTTCAATACATGCAATTTCAGTTTGTAAGACTTCGATTAAATGAGCTGAAGAAAATAAAACTTGTTACTGTGCTCATGGTTTAGTTTCTGAAAAAGAAGAAAAGTGAAAATTCACCTAACCAGTAAAGCTGTCACAAATAAGAACCAAAGAAAGGATTACATATTATGGTAATTTTCAAGTAACTTTCAAGGCTGGGCCTTAATGGAGAATCACTCTAGTTTTGGCCTCTTGGAACACTCTGTGGAGCCCAGTTGCCCAAGCTGCCGAATGAAAGGGCTCACATCAAAGGGAACTTAGGCTTGGCTTGTAGTCTCAGCTGGTAGTGGGTCCCCATTCCAGCCTATCTGGACTTTCCAGCCATCCCAGTCTGACTGACATCACATGAGGCAGAACTCCCTGGTCAACCTGTTGAGTCTTAAGAAATAATAAATTATTCTTAAGTTACTCACTTTTGGAGCAATTTATTATGCAGCAGTAAATAACCAAAACTGGGCTGCTAGTTATGTGGGCATGGACATTTGGCAAAACTTATGGATTATATACTTACATTTTCAGCATTTTGTTGTGTATTAACTGAATCTCAAAAAAGAAAAAAAACTTATAAGCAAAACTAAAACCTAAGTGTATTAATTAATCATGAAAAACTAATGCCAATCATCGCGAGAAATTTAAAGCCAATATTGTTAAAATTAGGAGCTAGGAAGGGATGCTGTATGACTTAAAATTGCTTTCAAGATTTTAGCCAATTCAACATGTAAAAAATTAAAATATACAAGTTTTAGAAAAGAAGAGTAAGAAAATAACCTTATCTGCTGGTGTTAAAATTATAGAAGTAGAAAAATTCAGTGATTCTATTTAACAATATGAGAATTAATAAAAAATATAGTAAGGTGAGTGGATTAGCTGGCAATATACAAATGTTACTTGCTTTTGTTCCATAAACAACACTAAGTTAGAAATGGGAATAAAAATATCCAATTCTCAGTAGCAACAAAAATATACAATAGCTTGCAAAGCTACAAAGTCCAAATGGAGAAAGCCATAAAATATTACTTAAATAATATATAAAATGAGATATGTCATATCTGGGAAAATATGACATGAAAATGTTAATCTTTCCAAACACACACACGCACACACACAAACACAAATTGTGTGAATCCCAACAAAGTTTGGTTTGTTTTAAATCTGTTACTTAATCTCAAAGGTTTTAAATTAACTAGTTCAAATTACTTGACAATTCACAAGGAAGGATAGCAATATGCTTCTGAGAAGTAAAATGATTGCATGTTTGCTTTATCAGTCATTAAAATTTACTGTGTGAAACTTATTGGGGGCACCTGGGTGGCTCAGTCAGATAAGTGTCTGCCTTCAGCTCAGGTCATGATCCTGGAGTACTGGGATGGAGCCCCAAGTCCAGCTCCCTGCTTGGCAGGGAACCTGCTTCTCCCTCTCTCTCTACACCTCCCTGCTTATGTTCTCTCTCTGTCTCTTTCTCTCCTACTCACTCTCTCTTTCAAATAAAATAAAATAAAAACTTACTGAAATTGGTATAAGAATAAGCATATGAGTCTGTGGGGCAAAGCAGAATCCATACACAAATATGAGAATATATGACAACATTGGCCTTTCAATTCTGATTTTTTAAATATGCAATGCTGGCCTAAGTTGTCTTTTTAATCAAAAAGAATGCAATATTAGTATTCCCAATCTCCACATACATCTAAGTATAATCTTGATAGGTGAAATTGGAGGTATTTTAGACGGGGAGGTTTATCAAGTGCAAACACACATACACACATATATTTTCTTGATAGATAAAAAAAAATGTGTGCATTGAGAGGAACTCATGGTTCCACAGTGCTACTTTTGAAGACCTTTTGGGAATAGGAGAAGAAATGTTGGCTCTGTGCACATATAAACAGAGACATGCAAACATCCTGAACGTATGCCTAAACTTCCTCTCTCTAGTATGTACAGGCTGCTCTTGTGAAGAGGTAAAAGGAAGGGGCTGGGAAAGGCAGTAAGTGAATAGGGATGCCAATACACGGACCCCGGAACAGTGGGTACTCAGTCTGAATGAAGTAAAGAGAAGAATGGTGCACTTATTGCCATCATTTGTCTTTACTGCACATGCCAATTAAAACTGACAGGTAAGGGATCCCTGGGTGGCGCAGCGGTTTGGCGCCTGCCTTTGGCTCAGTGATCCTGGAGACCCGGGATCGAATCCCACATCGGGCTCCTGGTGCATGGAGCCTGCTTCTCCCTCTGCCTGTGTCTCTGCCTCTCTTTCTCTCTCTGTGACTATCATAAATAAATAAAAATTAAAAAAAAAACTGACAGGTAACCACAACAAAATGCGTTTCTAAGCATCTGGTGCTTGTACTGAGTTTGTAGCACAGACGGTGCATTTCATGTATTAAACTAAGTAGTCACAAAGCCTTTGACTTTGAAGTTCTTCAGATCTGTGTGACATACTCTGCCTTTCCCCACTGTCACCTTTGGTGAGCAAACAGGTGGCTGAGATGCAAGGTGCCTATAGCTTTTTCTTGGTTGAGGGTAAGCCTGTTCAGTCACAGTTTGACGGCTGTTATTATTGTATCTCGTCTCATCTAAGATTCCATCAGCTCTATTTTCTGTACCACTAAAAAAAGAAAGAAAACACTGCCAATAAACTAAGGCACAGCCTTACCAATGTTCTTGCTTAATGCATGGATTGAGTGCTCCAGCTCCGTGGTGATTTGGAATGCCTTTCATCTGTTCTGAGGGATTTGGCATTAGTTCTGCCTTTAGTTGCATCGTGTTGGTGGCCGATAAGTCATTCTTGTGCATTTATCTTGGTAACAAAATGTACCATGATTTCTTTCAACCTGTGGATTTCCAAAGTACTCAGTTATTGCTTTGAAGGAAGTATGAGATTGGAATCATTCCTTCCACAACAGATATTTGCTTCGTTAATATAAAATATATATACTCTACCGCTCCATTTCCATGCCTTTCTATAAGTACAATGACTTTCTTGTTTGATTTCCAAATCATAGTGAAATCTTTCTGAAGATCTCTTCAACAACAAACTCAGTATCTGTGGCTCTGACAATGCCTATAACTCACTGAGTGCTACAGTGTTGTGAACAGTCGAGACGAAGCTGGTTTATAATAACTGTAATGGTTCTAGCAGGCAAACAGGGTTTGTGAGACACATCCTGATTTCACAAATGTTAAACCATGAAGGAAAAAAGGGTCAGCTTCAGAGTCAAAGAAATACCTTAGATCTGCTTCATTTGAACAGTTTTACTTTTTCTACTGGGGAACTTCCTACAGCAATTCTGCCTTCTCAAGCATCCCTGTCACCTGGCCAGTGTGTGCGTGCACCCCTGAAACACAGGGGACTGTTCAGGGGGCAGTGACATCTCCAGCAGCAGCCTCCTGCCCTCAGCAGCAGATCACTGGCCTGACCATACATCCCACAGTCCTTGAACCTTCATGGTGGGGTAGGGAGCTGCCTTGTTTGGGCTACACAGAGCAGCAAGAACCAAAATCTATTTGAGCAGGTTTAAAAAAGGGGAGATTTATGAGAGCCCAAAAGGTAACTGCGCAGGCTTCTATGGGCTGAAAGGGAAGTCTGCCAGGCTCATGGGACAGAGCCTATTAGGTCAGAACCTAGGATCTCTTAAGTCTCGAGCACTAGGCCTCTCCTGTTCCTGCTTCTCCTGATTCCTCCCTGTAATAGACACTCACTAAAGCACTCTATGACTATGGCTCTGGCTCGCCACAGCAGTAGTGTAGACCCAGATCTACACGACCCAGGATCGGATCACAGCATCTAAATTTTGAAAGAGGAATCTTTTACATTCCACTCATCCCATGGGTGTGCCCTCTGCTCCATCTTTCCCCACCTTGGGTTGGATGTCCATCTTTAGTCAACTATGACCAACTTCAATAGGACCTGTGGATATGATTACTTCCCCCACCAGCAAATGATGTGGGCAGAGAAGTAACAACTGGTCTACCTGGGACAGGAATAGTGCAGCTTTTAATCTTCATTTGAACCTCTGAAAGATGTGGTATGGGCCCGGTTTCATAATCTGTTACTTAATCTCAAAGGAAAAACTCAGCTTCCATAGGAGTCAACTGTGGTGACCAGGACATGTCTGGCTGACCAGTTATGACAGAGGAAGAGGGAAAGAGACATGAGTCTGATTTTGATTTCTGGTTTTAATGTTGCTACTTAATGTTTGACATAGCCCTGCATAAGCCTATCAAACATAGGACACTTTCTCTACAAACCCAAAAGGCATGTAAGGTTGCCACCTAGCCCACCTGCCAGAGCCTCCCTCTGGAGTTCTGTGATCAACAGTGGGAAAGCAAGGTGAGTGTGCAGGGGGAGGTACTTCCATGCATAGTTGTGCATCTATATGGAGGTGGGTAGATGTATTTTATAGCAGAATATTTCTTTTTAAGAATATTTCTTTTAAGCTCAGAATATTCATCATGAGCTTTTTTCAAATGAGCACATTTGCAGGGTGAGTAGTGTCACAGGCTGAATGCAGGTTCTACCCAGCACTGGTATTGCCTGGAGGCAGATGTCCTCGTAAATAGGACACCAGCCTTACAGGGGGAAGTCACCTCTAGCATAGACCCATGATATGATCTTGGTTAGTGTCCTGGATGGGTCCACACTTCTAACTCCCCCTCTATAAAATGTGGGGGAATGGTGGCTTCTTGCCCAGCTAGCAGAATCTCTGCTTACAAAGAATGCTGCACTGGGGAAACAAAGGTGCTCACACAATTATCAACAGTATTCAAATGTGTCTTGGCTGAGAGCCCTGACCATTATAGGATTTCTGCCTCAGATGCCCAAGGCATTCTCTGCCCAAAGACCATTTTGTATGGACAGTACTGTACACTCTTACATTCTGTAGCTGGCAGAGGCAGGAGAGACCAGGCAAACTTTCTGGTCCAACAGACCTAAGAGACAGCAGTATGTTTCCTGCAGACACTCAGAGAGGCACCAGATTCATATTCAACCTTTAGATGTTCACCAACTGGGATGGCTTGAGGAGAAATCCAGAGACAGTAACCACAAACAGAAGTTTCAGGGGATCTGGATCCCTTGCTGTGGGCAGGTGCCTCCTAACTGGGCCCCTGGAAACAAGTTGCCCAAAAATCTGTGGCTGAGTTTGTGAAAGGAAGCAAATAGTCAGGTTCATGGCTGTCCTTCTGGTGGCAGAGAACTCCAGAGTCAGGTCTTTTGTGACTCTGAAACGCTTCTCTGAAGGGACGGGAGGCTTCACATTTTACCCACTGTCGCTCATCTCCCTATATATCAGCTTCTGACAAGGAGATTTGGGGGTAACACAAAAGAATACAAAGAAGATTTAATAAGGAATAAGAATAAAAGAGACTCAGAAAAAAGGAAAATGACAGGGAAGAAATGTAGGGCTGATGGGGAGGCACCAGGGCTCAGTGCATTTTCCCTGATGACTACAGATTGCCCGTTGTGGCATTTAATGACTCTCCTTTGCCACCCCAGGGACTGGCAGAGATCAGTTCTGGATTGCAAGTGGAGTCTGTTCTCTCCTCTCTGTTCTCAAGCAGTCTGACTCCTGCACCCCTAGGGGTCAGCTGGCTACTGCTCACCATCTGAAGGAAGCTGCCTTACATAAACCCCAGGACAGAGCGGGTCAGGGTCAGAGGGCTGACCACGATTCAGGAGCCCAGAGTCCCAGGTAGAGTCCTGGTGGGGACAATGGCTGGGGCTGGGGCATGATCCCAGCTGATCTGCTCCTGCTGCCCTGCCCCCCATTATGCATGTCCCTTCTGACACAGCTGTGGCTGCTGGTGTCACAGGGCGGGAGGGCATGAAGGCAGCCCAGTAGAGGCCAAACTCTATAAAACATAGCAATGTTAGTCCTCTCAACCCTATTACAGATGAAGCTAACATGACCTTTTCTTAAGAAGATCAATAACATTTGAGTTATTAATTCTTAAGAAGATCAATAACATTTGAGTTATTAATTTGAGTTATTAATTCTTAAGAAGATCAATAACATTTGAGTTATATTAACTTGTTTACAAGGGTCTAGCTGAAACAGAACCTAAACACAGAAACTCCTGGGTGATTGGAAAGTCGGCTCCTAGGTACTGGACTGGGGAGAGACTAAGAGATCTCTAGAGAAGCTGTATTGCATGGTGGTTAGTGGTTGGAGTGTGGGAGACAAGGCTTACTGATTTTGAGTAAGTTTCCAAATTTCCTGTAGTATCACTTTCGTCCTCTGAAGACGGGGAATACAACAATCCTCTCTTATCTGCAGGGGATACCCTGTGATGCCTGAACCATGCAGGGTGCTAGACCCTATCTATAGTTTTTTTTCCTAGACACACATACATACCTATGATAAAGTTTAATTTATCAATGAAGTAAGAGAATAACAGCAATAACTAGTAATAAAATAGACTAATTTAAACCTACTACTGTAATAAAATTACCTGAATACTGTCTCTCTCTCTCTTTCTCCCCCAAAATATCTCACTGTGCTGTATTCACCCTTCTTCTTGTGAGGATGTGAGATGGTGAATGCATGCCTGATGAGATGAAGTGAGGCCAATGATGTAGGTGCTGTGATGAAGTGTTAGGCTGCTACTGACCTTCTGATGACACATCAGGAGGATGATCGTCTGCTTCTAGACCGCCCTTGACCGCGGATAACTGAAACCAGGACCAGTGAAATCCCAGATGATGGTTGGGGGGACTACTGTAATCATAGTTCCAACCTTTATGATTGTTGGGGGGTTAAATGCCTTTCCTACATCAGGAAACTCTGGTTGTCATGGTAAGCGCTCAGTGAACATTGGTTACTACTACTATGTTACCCAGCCTTAATTTTTTAAAAGTTTTTATTTAAATTCTAGTTAGGTAACACATGATGTACTAGTAGTTTCTGGAGTATAATTCAGTGATTCATCACTTACATACAACACCCAGGGCTCATCACAAGTGCCCTTCTTAATACCCATCACCCATCTAGGCCATCCCCCACTCACGTCCCTCCATTAACCCTCAGTTTGTTCTCTATCATTAAGAGTCTCTTATAGCTTGCTTCCCTCTCTTCCCCACCTTCCCATTTGTTCATGTTTTGTTTCCTAAATTCTACATAAGGGTGAAATCATATGGTATTTGTCTTTCTCTGACTTACTTTGTTTAGCATGATACACTCTAGCTCCATCCACGTCACTGCAAATTGTCAACTGACATTTATAAGACAGTGGCATTGGCTTCTAGGAAATCACTAGTAATTCTCTATGGTGCGAGAAGATGTCCTATTTCCCTCTTGAATGAGGGATGAGCACTGTTCCAGGAGCAGACCGTGGAAAGCCATGTTCTCAGAGACCTGGCAATAGTTTTCATTAGAAACTGACCTAGGGCAGCCCCGGTGGCGCAGCGGTTTAGCGCCGCCTGCAGCCCGGAGTGTGATGCTGGAGATCCGGGATCGAGTCCCGCATCAGGCTCCTGCATGGAGCCTGCTTCTCCCTCTTCCTGTGTCTCTGCCTCTCTCTTCGCTCTCTCTGAATGAATAAATAAATAAGTCTTAAAAAAAAAAAAAAAAGAAACTGACCTAAAAGTACCCATATTTCACTTTACCTCATTGAGGAGACAATTGTGGCTGAGGGAAAGCATGGTAAGGAAGAAGACATCTACCTGATGCATTTTCCCTCTGTCAACTCTCTCATCGCTGCTCTTCATGTGGAAATGCCTCACTCGGTGGTGATGAGACCCAGGGAAGTTTCCACAATGCAGAATGACAGCTGATGTGAAGGTAACAGTGGACAAAGACAAGGGCTGAATACCCTTTTCTGAAGATGAACGGTGTATACAAACATAGAAATCATATCAGTTTTGCCATGGAGGCTGAATTGGAGAAAGCCTGGATTATCCTATACCATTAAGGAAGTGGGCGGGGCTTAAGGAGATGCACTAAGAAATAAACAAGGCTGATTTATAATCAACATTAAGTTATTTTCTATAAAATACTGCATTTAAGGATGCTCAGAAGGAGTTATTCTGTTAAGTCGGTTAAATAGCGTCCCTAACAATTTCATTTATACTATTACAGTGCTCAGCAAACTGTTTCTTTGTATAAAGGCATTTGCCTAAGGCCATGGGGGTATAAAAATGCCATGGCTCTGCCCTCAGAACATCATCTTGGACTACTTTGAAATTAGCCTAGGTAGGCTCAAAATTAGTATTTCCAGTATTCTCTTAGTATTAATAAGGGAAGGAAAATGAGCACACTTCATGCAAGTGTGTGTGTGAATATATGTGTATGTGTGTGTGTGTGAATATATGTGTGTGTGCGTGTGTGCACATGTAGTTCACCACCACCCACAGAGCCTGGCACATAGTCAGCCCTCAGGGAACGTTTACTGAATGACTGAGCACTGAGCACGGACAGGAATTTCTGCCTCCCCAGAAGCCCGCCCAGAGTGCACATGCTCTTCCCTGAGAAGTATTTCTGGTAACAGAGGATCTACAAAGCCCTGGGTAGGTGGGGCTGGATTTAGGGGGTGGCCAATGTCATCTAGCGGTTCAGGTCTGAGGAACACAGAGAAGATCTCACAGCCAAGGCTAGGATGAGAAAGAGAGAGCCTTTGGGAATGCAACTGCCCTGAGCTGGAATTCTGACTTTGTCACTTGTGAGCTGTGTGACCTGGTTACGTGGCCCTCTGAGCCTCAGGTTACTTATCTGTCAGATGCAAGTAATAAGACTCATCTCACGGAGCTGCTGTAAGAATTCAGTGCAAAAAACCACTGGCAGGACATACAGAGACAGAAACAATATCCCTGTCCAGGGAAGTTTTGTAATAAAAACCCAGTGCTTCCCTTGTCTTCCCTCTTAAAAGGAAGGGCTTCCACTGAATGCTTGCCATCTTCAGGCCACTGGCCTACAGTGCTCCACACCTTATCTTATTTCATCTTCACTGCAACCTCAACTTTGGTACTTCTACCATTCCCATTTTGCAGCTGAAGATGCACAGGGAAATACAATATCGCCCAAATTAGCTTACTAGGAAATGGTGGCATCAGGAGTCCAACCAACCATCCAACTCCAGAGGGAAACTGTGCCTTCCCTCCTGTGTTCTGTATTGACCACTTTCCATGGTTGGGCCATGAGCACATATTTGACAGACACATTACCAATTTATTTCTTAAAGCAACCTTAGGAATCAGGAAAGTCAGAAATATTATCTTTATTCTCTAAATCCTAACAATGACAACGATCATGATTCTCTACTGAGTGACTAACAAGTGCTGGAGAGCATCTGGTCCTGCCAGGAGAACTGCCTCCATGGACAGTTTGTGCAAACACAAGGTCATACAGGGACTCACCTAAGAGAGGCACCTGGCCCAATTCCAGGGGACTCTCCAGGGGCAGAAGATGGCAGCAGAGAGGACTCAGAACCCACAGGAGACCAGTGGGATGGGGTGGGGGAGAGTGAAGTAACAGCAGCTGACCAGCCATATTGACAGGACAGGTCACAAAATGTTCAGGAACTGACACTTCCTTCACAGTCTACATCCATCAGGACGTACTTCTTTTTTTTGTTTGTCTGTTTTTAAGATTTTATTTACTTATTCATGAGAGACAGAGAGAGATAGTGAAAGAGGCAGAGACACAGGCAGAGGGAGAAGCAGGCTCCATGCAGGGAGCCTGATGTGGGACTCGATCCCGGGACTCGAGGATCACACCCTGGGCCGAAGGCAGGCACTCAACCTCTGAGCCACCCAGGGACCCCCCAGGATTTACTTCTTACACCTGCCTTGGACTGTCTGTCCTCCTGTTTACAGCCACAGCAATCCAGGGACTCCTCACTTGCACTTCGGTTGCTGTACATATTGGGCTGTATCTTTCCTTTTCTCCTGGAAGACTTCTACATCAGCAGTTCCCTCAATAGTGGGTCTCGGGATCCCTTTACGCTATTACAGGTTATAGAGGACTCCCCAGAAAAGCTTGCTTATATGGGCTGTAGCTACTGATATTTACCATATGAGAAATTACCAGCAAGACATTAAAAATATGTATGTATTAATTCATCTTAGAATAACAATCATACACTCCTGTATGTTAACATACATAACATATATATTTTCCAAAACAAAGAAAATACAAAGAAGATTGACCTTTTTGTATTTATGAACTGCTGTTGGTACCAGGATGCAGAGGCTAGTTTCATAGGTCTTCATGATTTCCTAAGAATTTTGCTGAAAGCACTTCAACTCTTTTGTTCCTCCATATTTAGATTATATTTAGATACATTTTAATGGATTTCTTTGAAGCTTAGTGCCAGCATCTACTCCTCCAATTAATTAAGTGTCAACTCTGCAGTTCCTGCAGGCTAATGGATTTACCTTCCAAATGTGCTTTGGCCTGTTGTAATAAATAATGTGACCTTCTGAAATGGGAAATGGAAGCTTCTGAAGCAGGGAAAATGTGCAGCCTTTATTAGAGTGCTGAGCATGGTTGCCAAGGCCAAGCCTGAGCTATAGATCCGTCAGCAGAAGGCCAAGAGTCAGAGCACCTAAGAAAGACTTGTGAGGGTGAACATGGAGAAGGAGAAAGGGAGGAAATTCATAAATCAGGAGTGATCATTATGTTTCAGAAGCTCACGGGCATATCAAATGGTAAAGTAAATGCTGTTGTCATCTTCATAACATGCTTTGAGGAGCCTCTTCTGGCCATTCCTCTGTTATCTGGGAGTCCTTGCCTAAAGTGGTCAGCCTCCGTGAGCCTGGGAGTGAGTTCCCAGCTGCTCTCCACAGACTTCTTTTTTTGTTTGTTTTTAAAGATTTTATTTATTTGAGAGAGAGAGTGAGTGAGAGAGAGAGAGAGCACAAGCAGGGGCAGTGGCAGAAGGAGAGGGAGAAGCAGACTCCTCCACTAAGCAGGGAGCCTGATGTGGGGCTAGATCCCAGGACCCCAGGATCATGACCTGAGCTGAAGACAGATACCTAACCCACTGACTGAGCCACCCAGGCACCCCTCTCCAAAGACATCTGACTGACCTGGTTGCTTGTGCCCTGGGACTCCTGCCATCGTTCTTCCCTTACTGGGTTCCCTGAGCATACACACACGTTTTCTCACTCATCTTTCTATAAATTATTTTATTATTTTGATTTTTAATTGTGGTAAGACATACACACAATTTACCCTCTTAATCATTTGTAAATACAAAGTTCAGTGACACAAAGGACATTCACGCTGTATGCAACTGTCACCACCATCCATCTTCAGAGCTCTTGTCTCCCTCATGAGACTGAAGGTCTGGATCCGTGAGAGGACAATGCTCCCTCTCTCCTCCCTCCAGCTCCCAGCAACCTACTCTGTCTCTATGGCTTCAGTTACTTTCGGTTCCTCATCTAGGTGGGATCATACAGCATTTGTGTTTGAGTGGCTGGCTCGTTTCACTTAGCACATGTCTTCAAGATGCATCCATGTTGCAGCATGGGTTAGAATGTCCTTCCTTTTTAAACCTATGCATATGTCACATTTTGTTCACCCAGTTAGCTGACAATAGACACCTGGGTGGATTCTACCTTTTGTCTATTGTGAACAATGCTGCTGTGAACATGGCTGCACAAATATCTCTTTGAGAGTCTGCTTTCAATTCTCTTGGGAATATACCAGAAGCGGAACTGTTGGATCATAGGCTAATTCTATTTTTCGTGTTTTGAGGAAACTCCATATTGTTTCCTAAAGTGCTGCACCATTTTGCATTCCTGCTGACAGTGTACAAGGGTTCCAATTTCCCCACATCCTTCCATTCTTGTTATTTTTTGCATTTCAGGATAGTAGCCATCGTAAGGGGTGGCTCACTTATCTTTGTATTCTCCACAACAGCACACAATTCAGTGCCCGGCCCAAGGGATGGCCATGAGGAGTGGCTTTTAAATGGAATGTCTTTGTGTTTCAGGCACATATTGAACCAACTCTCCCTCTGATCTGCCCGCTCAGTCTCATTAAAGCCATCTTTGTTGATGCACAGTGATAACCTGCATCAGGGATGAGAAACTCTTACCTGAAGACAGAGTCTCCAGACATACCCTGTTCATACACGGGAAAATTTGACACTGTAAAGATGTCAGTCTTTTGCAAAACAATCTGTACTTCATACTTGATACCACAATATAAAATTTATCTAAAAAAATACACTTGTAAGAATAAACACAAAAATCCTGGAAAGGAAGAATAGTGGGCATTGGGGGACTATATTTGCAGCTATTTGAACACATTAACACAATGTGCATCTGCTTTTGCTGGTAGCCAGAGGGTTGCTACCCGCTTGGTGTGATGTAGAGATTTCTGTTCGGCTCCCTTTCCTTGCTGTGGCCTGAGGTTTAATATCACAATTGCAAATCACAGCGCTGCTACCAGCATTGTCCTCAGGGGAACCTCCTTCCTTCAGCTTATTCACCACTCACTGCTCCCAACTCTGGCTCTGGCTCAGAGTTTGGCACTGTTTCTTGAGGAGAGAGGGTTCCTGAAAACACAGCAGCCCCAAAGGTCTAGGTGGTTCTGGAGCAAATGGGGGCAAGTTGCAAAATATATATTATATCATTATGCTGAAATATATATTATGTCATTATGCTGAAAATAAATTCACTTAAATAATTCAAAGAGGAGCAACTGAGTGGCTCAGCCTGTTAACAGACTTTTGATTTGGGTTCAGGTCATGACCTCAAGGTTGTGAGATCAAGCCCTCTGTCTGGCTCTGCCCTGGGGTGTGGAGCCTGCTTAAGATTCTCTCTCCCTGTTCTCCTTCCCTCCCCACACATATGTGCATGAGTGCTCTCTCTCTCTCTCTCTAAAAAAAAGGAGGGGGGAGGATAAAGATGCCTGGGTGACTCATTTGGTTAAGCCTCTTCATTCAGCTCAGGTCGTGATCTCAAGGTCCTGGGATCCAGCCCCTTGTGGGGCTCCCTGCTCAGTAGGGAGTCTGCTTCTCTCTTTCTCTTGCCCTTTCCCCCTCCCCTCTACTCGTGCCCTCTTTCATAAATAAATAAATAAATAAATAAATAAATAAATAAATAAATAAAATCTTAAAAAATAGAAATAATAATTTTAAAAAATAATTCAAAGAATATTTTGAGCATTATCATCATTTTGCCTTAGTGAAATGGAAGCAGACAGACCTAATGACTGGGCAGTGGCAGTGCTCTGACCAGATCTCAAGCCTCTAGGGCCCACTGAATCCTCCTTGTAGATGCTAAGATACCCCGTTGTCTCTGTTGAATGGTTTGTGACTTTGGAGATTGGTGTCCTGTGGTCTGGGAGGCCGACTAACTCTTGGAACCAACAGAGACATCAGGAATAACTTCATGCCACTGTCTCATCACTGTCCCGTTGCAACTTATTTATTGCTGGGCCAGTCAGCAATTCTGATTATATTTTTTTCGAGAAGGGCTCCTTCCAGGTTTCTAGACAAGCCAGGATTAGTGTGCTTTGCTAACAACCATTATTTTTTCATTCTTTATTGAGATATGATTGACACATGATATTGTGTGAGTTTAAGGTATGCAGCATGTTGTGAAATCCAATCTTTTTCTTTTTTTAATTGAGGTATAATTGACATATAACACATTAGTTTCAAGTGTACAACATAATGATTCAATATTTGTAGATATTGTGAAACGACTACCAAAATAAGTCTAGTTAACATCCATCACCTTACAGTTATAATTTTTTCTTGTGATGCAAACTTATAAAATTGGCTTTCTTAGCAACTTTCAAATATGCAAGAGTATTATTAACTGCAGTCACCATGCTGTACACTCAGCTCCATGACTTCTTCTATAAACAGAAATCTGTATCTTTTGTATCAAACATTTTTAATGTTCGTCAGTGTGGAGCAGGAACAATCAGAGAGACCTCTGCTGTCACCCACACCCTTATGTTCCTCCTGCTGACCGTGGCCATTCAAGCATGTAGGAACATCCCAAGACGTGTTCCTCCCCCACAACTATTTAGACCAGACCAACCTGGCCTGGGGATCAAGACCCTTGGACTGCTCTCCAGCTCATCCTGCAAACACCATTTTTTAACAGTTGAGGAAACCTACTGCCCTACCTGAGGAAAGCACCTTAGAGATGACCCCATCCTCCAGTAATTAAAAGGAGATGTTGTGAAGGTTAAAGAGTTACCTCGGAAATGTTATTCAAATGGAAGATAGTGGCCCCGCATGAAAACCTACTTAACACCTAAGATCCACCGAGCATGGTATTAGCACCACGGGAAGAGCTGTATCATATTAGCCCAGGTGGAGACTAGATTCATGGATGAACTCTAAATATGTAAGAAAGTCCATGAAAAGATGTGAATCTCGGGCTGCCTTTCTGCAGGTGTGGCACTCAAAAGAGGTCCCTCAAAATACTTTGAGGAAAGGTTTGTGTGTTTATTTTTTTGTTGGTTTTTTTTGTTTTAAGATTTTATTTATTTATTCATGAGAGACACATAGGGAGAGAGAGAGGCAGAGACACAGGCAGAGGAAAAAGCAGGCTCCACGCAGGGAGCCCAACGTGGGACTCGATCCCAGGTCTCCAGGATCACGCCCTGGACGGAAGGCAGGAGCTAAACCACTGAGCCACCTGGGCTACCCAGGTTTGTGTGTTTAAATCAATTAGAAAGATTCCTTCTCTTTTCTCTCTTTCCCTCTCTCATCTGCTCTTTTGGGTATTTACAGTGGATATTCATTGATTAAACAATTTGGTGAATCTTGCAGCAGGGAATCCATGAAAGCCATGATTTCCCACATTCCCTTAACTACAGACGTTGTTTTCAGTAACATGTACTGACATGAAGAGGAGCACATTTTGGCAGTGCTGATCTGGATCTTTACACCTGGGAAGGAGTGTCACAGGTGTGACATGCCTGTGAAGATAGCAGTATACAATAACTGCCCAGGGGCGATGTGAACAGGGTCCTCATGGGTTTTTCCTACTCTCAGTTAACATTGCCTAAGGTTGCTCAGGGCCCTCACTGTGCAAACGAGGCTCCCTTGGCTGCCTCTGAGCAGGAGACCATGAAGTTGGGTGTGCTTTGTATCCAGGCCTTGCTTAGATCAGTGGCTCTCAAACTTCAGCATGCATTAGAGTAGCCTGATAGAATGGGCAAAACAGATTGCTGGCCTCTACCCAATGTTTCTGATTCAGCAGGTCCCAGAAGGGACCTAAGAATTTGCATTTCCAACAAGTGCAAGGTGATGCTGATGTGCTGCTGGTTTGGGAACCACCCTCTGAGTAGACCTCCAGGAATACTTAAAAAAAAAAAAAGATTGATTTATTTATTTGAGAGAGAGAGAGAGAGAGAGAGCCGGTGCAAGGTGGGAGGGGCAGAGGGAGAGAGAATCCCCAGCAGACTCCCCGCTGAGAGTGGAGCCAGTGACATGAGGTTTGATCTCACAACTCTGAGATCATCACATGAGAGGAAATCAAGACTTGGACTCTTAACCGACTGAGACATCCATGTGTCTCCTTCAGGAATACTTTTAATTCTGACCCTTTGGCCCACCAACAATTTTTTGCCCTGGTAGACATGCAGAAGACACAGATGATAGGGATGTTTTAAATGGTACTGGAGGGAAAGATGGCTCCAGCCAGCTCTCTCATTCATCAGGGTCTCAGTTTCCCCATGGAAATAGTAAGTGGCTTGGTGCTTGGACTGAATTAAGGCTTGCAAACTCAAATCCTAGACGTGTCTAGGCAATGGAAAATAACAATGACAATGAGTGTGGCAAGCTATAGAGCCCAAGCTGAGACCCAGATCACATTAACTGGTGCCATGTTAAGGGTAGGGCCAATGCTGCCAAGTAGGTAGCAGAATCACTTTTCTTTGTGTAGGGAAACAGGCTCAGTGAAGGTAGATACTGGGTTCAAGGTAGCTTACTTAGCTAGTGAATACAAAGTTCAGATTTAAAGGGTTTAATTTCAAAATCTCCATTCTTCCTTGTATACAACATTGTCTCTGAGGGTATCCCACTCCCCCATTATGGCAGGACATTTGTAAAGGTTTGTGGGCTGGGCAGAAATGCAGAGCCATCCCAGAGATCCGGAAAATGTATATTTTCTTTTTTTCCTATTGCAATTGTAGAGCCACCGGCACAGGACAATTTGATGAAGGATGGCCAGGATATGCTAAAAGCTCTGTTATGCTCTACCAAGTCGAATCCTCCTGATTCTCTATTACCGGCTTTTCACCCAAGTTTCTTGCCTGGGAGCTAATCAAGCCTTAATTGGAAACAGAAATGCAGGCTCTTGCCGGAGTCACAGGATGACAACAAACTGAGATAAATTAGAATTAGGCTTGCAGGAGCTGGGGCTGCTTCTGCTAATGAAGCAAGCACAGCAGGGAGTCTGCAGCCAATCTTAAGTGACAGTCCCTGTCACAGTCTGTGGCACGTAGGTTAAGGTTGCTCACTTTTACATTTGTGGCAGCATTAATCTAAAAAGGAGATATAAAGTGATTTGGACTTCATTTCATTTCTCTTCTGTGCACTGTCCACAAATGGGCCAGCAGTGAGGGATAAGGAAGAGAAGGCAAGGACATAGTCGTAGAATTAATAGAATTATGAGAATTAATAAATGAATTTTAAAAAATTGTAAGTGAATTTAAAAAGTCCTTGAGCTACAAGGTCAGTATATAAATATAAAATTTAAGTTCTGTTTTTCAAATTAAGTGTAAAATTGCATAAAATGTATTAAGGATTTAGGAATAAGTGTACCTAAAGATGTGCAAGGTCTCCAAATGGAAAACTAAAAATGACAACAAGAGACTTTAAAGACTATCTATAAAAATAAGACAATATACAATGTTCATGAAATAGAGGACTCATTATTATGAAGATATCAGTTCTCCCCAAGCTGATCTGTATATTCAATGTAATCAGAGTCAAACCTCAGAAGAGTGTTTCTCAGGAGAAAATTGGCGAGTTGGCTTTAAGTGTTACAAGGAATGCAAAGGAACACAAATAGCCAAGTCAATATTGAAGAAAAAAATATTAGAGTATAGTGAGGCCTATTATATAATTGCCCTAATTAACATAAGTTTGAGCAAATAGATCAATGCAACAGACTGTAGAGTCCTAACACAGATCCATATGTGTGCATCATCTGGTTGTCACAAACTGCTACGCAGTGGTGGAGGAGGGTCTCTTCCAGAAATAGTGTCAGATTCTCAACTTTACCCTAATCACAAAACCCAATTCCAGACAGATTATTGATTTAAATGGAATGATTTAAATCTTCTCAGAGATAATACAAGAATATCTTCTGATTTTAGGTTAGGTAATATTTTCTTCAGTAGATCACAACAAGCATGAATACCTAAGAAAAAAAATGGATGAGTTGGAATTCATTAAAATCAAGAATTTTTAAAGAAAGGATGCCCTGCCTCAATCTTCCCTCCTCATTAAAAAAAAAAAAAAAAAAAAAAAAGAACTTTCAGCCATCAAAACTCCGTTAAAGAACAGAACAGCAGAAAAAAAAAAAAAAAAAAAAGAACAGAACACCAGGAAGTGTTTGCAACACATATATTAGCAATATAAAGAACATCCACAAATCACTATCAAGGTAGAGAACTCAACAGAAAAACGGGCAATTTACATAAAAGGATATACATTATTTGAAATATGCTCAGCATCAGAGAAATGCAAATCAGTCATCAGGGAAATGCGAATTAAAACTGCAAGAAGAGCCCAAACTCTGTGACCCAGTAATTCCACTACTAGCTGTATATCCCACAGAAATGCTCTCTTTTCCTTAGGATCTCCCCAACAGTTTCCAACTCTTAGGCCCCTTTTCCTGGCTCCTCTGGCCACAGAGACAGATTTCTCTGTGCCTTAAGGCTGCCTTCGGACCAAAGCAGTGGGAGAAGAGAGAGAGAGAGAGAGAGAGAGAGAAAGAGGGCTACTCCCACCCTCTTGTCCTCTTGCTATGAAGATGGACATTCTCTCAGGGCAGGTCTGGGGGAGAGACAAAACAAAAACAAAACCAACCCAGGGATCTCCCCACAGCAGTACTGAGGAAGTATAAACTATAGAATGCATAGAAAATGATTAGATAGTATAAAATTATAGCACAGACTAAGACAAAAATAAAATCTATAATTAAGCATTGCATTTCTTTGTTGCTTCTTGAAAGACATAAAAATGGGGGGGGGGCTCATGATTGCATTGGATTGAATCTTTAAACTTCTTGAGCTTTAGAAAAAGCTTTTGATAAATTTTTCCATTTTAAGAATTATCTTTTTACTTTCCAGGAATAGTTTCTGAGCTGGCAGCTGGTTTCCTGGAGAGACTGGGGCTGCCACAGTGTGGACAGTGTGCAAGAGAGCAGACCATTGGCCTCTGAGGTATTTCCTTTGGGTCAGCATCAGCCCCAGGCACAGAGGGAAGCTGAAAACACATTTACAGGTGTTTCCAAGTCTCCAAGAAGGAGGCGACACGGCAGTCATCTGTTCTTTATTCCATTCATTCACTCAACACATGCTTATTGAGTGACCCATATAGTGCCTGGAAGTAATGGATTAAAGTGCATACTTCACTTATTCCTCACTTCACCTCCTTAAATTCACATCCTCTGTGCTTCCAGCCCTAGGGTGAGGACTGACCTTATAGGCCACTGCCTGAATGTCCTAAAACCATAGGGCCAAGAACTTGACACTGGGACTTATGGGGAAGCAGGTGGCAAGGAAAATAGCCACATTTGGGAACATCCCCAGGGGAACTAGCCACTGAGCTGTGTAACCCTAGATGAGGCACTTCACCAATCTCAATCTCCTTTTTCTTCTCCAGAAAATGGTATAAACACAGAAACTTCCTCAGAGATGTTCAGTGATGTAAGTCTGTAAAGTATATGCCTGATTCAACCAGAGTGATGCTTCCCTTCCTGTCTCTGCCCCCTCACATAATCTCTTGTTGCTCTGGCAACCTCCCTCTGGGACTTGGAGCCACACTCCAAGACTCAGAGGGGGCACAGGAAGAAATGCCCTTCTTCCCGGGAGAGCTCTGCTCTGCCTCAGAGGCCTGAGGCCCCAGATGCATGGGAAAAGCAGGTAGCTGGTTCCCTGCCCCATTGCCATGTCAGGACTTTATGAGGTTTAAAAATGAGGAAGAAATGTTATAAATGTGTACGTAACTTGAAAAGCTCTAAAGCTGTACTCCTTTAAAAAAAAATAAAGCTGTACTCCTTAATTCTAATGTTAACTCAGGCCTCTGGGACCCTGTAACATGAAATGACTTAGTTGGTCTAGTGTGGGGCCCAGAGTTCTGCATTTTTACAGGGTTGTGCTGATGCTGCCAATCTAAGGATTGCATTCCCAAGTGGCTCCTTCCACCTTAGAGCACACAGATCCAGACTTCCCCATCCCTGGTAGCTGTCTGTATCCCTCAGAAGACAGTCCCTTCCCATTCCACCCAATCCTGCTCCTCTTCTGGGAGGAGAGCTCTGAAGATGGCCCCTTCTGTCTCCAAGACCAGCCAGTCACCCTTGGGACTGGTGACAATCACCTTGAAGAACATCCCTACAGCAGCCTCTGCAAGATGTCAGTTAAGGAGCCCAGATGCACAGAGTGACAACTTGGCCTCTGCCCCTGGGCCTCCAGTGAGTGGCACTTTGTCTTGCAATTTTGAGCAATCCCCTTAGTCTCTTGATCTTTTAGTTTCCCAGGCTCTAACTTCCTATGTGACTTCAGGTTATTACCTGAACTTTCTGAATCTAAGTAACATCATTTGTAAACATAAAAATAAAGCCACATAGTCATGTTCATAGCATCGCTATTTACTAATATCCAAAAGATGGAAACAACCTAAGTGTCTATAGATGGACGAATGGATAAACAAAATGTGTATATACACAGTGGAACATTATGTAGCCTTAAAAAAAGAAAGAAATACTGTCACATGCTACAACATGGCTGAACCTCAAGGACATTACACCAAGTGAGAAAAGCCAGTTACGAAAAGGCAATTCCACTTATATGAGGTTCCTAGAGTAGTCAAATTCATAGAGGCAGAAAGTAGAACAGTGGTTGGAAGGGGGCTAGGGCTGAGTGGGAGTGCAGGTGAGAGAATGGGGAGTTATTCAATGGGTACAGAGTTTTGGTTTTACAAGTCATGAGAGTTCTGGAGATTGGCCCCATGACAATATAAATATAGTATACTTAACACTATTCAGTTGCACTCTTAGAAATTAAGATGGCAAATTTTATATTAGGTGTTCTTTTTGTTGTTTTGTTTTTTTTTAGAAAACACAATTTTTAAAAACAGTATAAAACTATGGCCCTCACAGGGTTTTTGTGAGGTTTTTAGATTCTGGGCCAGGCTACCAAGGCAGTTGGGCTCAAGACAATTGAGCCTGGTTCTTCTTCAAATAGAAACTTTGGCCACATGCTTTGTCTGTAGAGTCCTGCTGTCCCTCATTCCTGTGGGCTGGATTATCCACTCCACGACTGCAATTGGACACCATTCTTGGCTGGGAAGTTTGAAAGACAAGGATGGATAGAGCATGCATAGATTCTCAACCAGTGTGGTGGAGCAAACAGGTACAGTTACCTACCCCATGTTGGGGGGAAGCCTGTGGTTTGGAAGGTCCCTTACAGCACCGAGTGGAATCCAAGAGAGGGTCTTTCAGGCAAAGGCCGGGCTCTCTACCCTGGGGAATTCATTCTTGGGTTTTCTGGGAAGTGGGACCCTATCTCTCATTCTTATTCTGAGTGTCAAATGTTCACTTAACTCCATCCTGAAGGAAACTTTGCTCGAGTGTTGCCCAGTGAGGAAGAAAACCAAGCAGTCAGCTTGCCAGGAATTACATACAGGAGGGTGGAGGGAAATTTTGAGGAATGCCATCACTTCTTTTTCCTACCTGGGAGTCCAGCTGGATGATGTGTGTGAGATGCTTTCCTCCAGAAAGCAAATCTCAAAACAGCTATCTTATAGAAATGAGCCCTTATTAGCATTATTTCATATGCTGGGCTATTTGGCTGTTAATTATAGTAATGATGAAGTAAATTAAATGAAATTGTTAGAAGTGTTCAGTGGATTCTATCATTCAACTTGTATGTTTAATTCTTTATTTTTATTTTTTGTTAAAGATTTATTTATTTATTTATTCGAGAGAGAGAGAGAGAGAGAGAGGCAGAGACACAGGAGGAGGGAGAAGCAGGCTCTATACCGGGAGCCCGATGTGGGACTCGATCCCGGGACTCCAGAATCGTATCCTGGGCCAAAGGCAGGCGTCAAACTGCTGAGCCACCCAGGGATCCCCTGTTTAATTCTTTACTACAGAGATTCATCCTGATTAAAATGAACTCTGTAAATATTGAAAAAAATATTGTCATCAAGGTAACACAGTACCGGAGCTCTTCAGTTTAATCCACACAGTGAGCTTCACAACAAAAATCCCCCTATCACACATGTGGTTGTTCTCCATCATGTTGTCACGCTACCCCTACAGAGATAAAGGCAAGCACCAAACATCGTCCAGGTCTGCCCTTTACTTCTGCATGCTCTCTCTCTCTTGCAATCTCTCTCTCCTGCCACTATGTCAACCTTGCTGCTGCTGTCTTTCCACCTTCTCTTCACTCTTACTGACAGCCTCATGTTCTGAACTTCTTTATAGATACAGAGAAAAAAGAGAAACAGTGAACTGGTAGGTGCCTGTATACCCCCTTTCAAGTTCTGAGTTGGACATGAAAGTCCCAGGGTGCACCAGTCCCTCTCCTAAATGGGAAGTGGAACCTGACTATTAGACCATGCACCAAAGGACTTTAGGAAACTTAAAGACTAACTCAGTCACCAAGGACTAAAATTGTTATCATTCTGCAGCCTGGGCCTTATATGGCCATTACCCTTGCCGAGATGCCTAGTGAGTTGACCCATAAGTAGTTTTGGGACTCAACTACAGCCAAATGACCAAGTGAAATACTTGGGAGAAGCTCCAAAACTATTAACCAACTCTGCATTATTTTTGATAATTTTATTCCTGGATGACTTTCACTGGAGTGACATGCTAACATATAACGGGTGTGTGCCTTGAAAGCCAACAGACCTAGGTTTAACTGAATTTTGCTTCTCACTAGCTGTGTGAAGATGGCTAAGTTAATTAGCTTCTCTGAACTGAGTTTCCTTAAATGCAAACTAGAGGTAATATTTGAATCTCTGTTTAGGTGCAAAGTGCTCAGCATATTTCCAAGATAGAGTAAGTGCTGAATAGACCTGACACGAGGTAGGTACTAAAGACCTGAGACCTACTGTTGGGGCCATGTAGGATGACAGTGGTAAGAAATCTTCCAAGGAAGAAAGTTCAGAAGAGGAAAGATGAATGTGGAAACAGCCAACCTGTCCCAAAATTTACTTCCTTGGACATTCCTTTATCTTTGAAGTCTGAGGCATAATATCCTTCAAGGCCTTACACATCTTCCTTGGAATGCCCTTTCAAGCACTGCTTAGCCACCACCATTACATTTTAAATAGCCATATTGATTTTTCCTTCCCTTTACCAGTGAAATCCCCCAGGCTCTGTTGACAGAGCAAAGCACATGCTCTGCTTCTTTCAAGCACTCTTCAAATGCAGTGCACTGCGTCAGCTCTCTGCGCCTTGGTTTGTGGAGAAAGCAACTGGAGGATGCTGTAGGGCTTTGCAGATTACCTGTCCATTCCTGGCCAGTGTGGGCAAACCAGGGAGGGTTGGAATTGACTTGGGGTTAGGACCTGGGGAGATGTGAAGGCTCTTTTTTCTCTTCATGGTAAAGAAAGGGAGTCGGAGGGAATTCAGAGCTTTGGTTCACTTGTCATTTCTCTTCATATGTGCATTGTGCCTCACACACTCACTCTGGTGCTGCTGCCAGCTCTTGCTGAGACAATTGCTGGATGCTGATTTCTCATCAACAGTGCGGTGACTCAGTCAGAGCTCAGGCATGTAGAAGGTGGCACATGACCCAGAGACATATTGTGAGGACTGGCCCTGGTGGTATGGCCTGATGCATCCCTCTGTATATTTGCTAAAAAACCCATTGGATAATGTCTGCTGGGAGTGTGGAGAGAGAGAGTCCGCCCTCTAATTTAATCTACATTAATTATAAATTTGGGGATATCTAATGGACAGTGTGCATTTGACTGAGAATAAAGAAACATGAATTACAAATATAGTTTTCTCAACTAGATCCTCAACAAGTAATTTCACTTTTCTTGGCCTTTGTTTTATCTTATGAAAAATAAAGAACTTTTGAGAATGCCTGACCAGCTAAGCTCAAGGAGAAGGGTCTGATGAGATAATGGATTTGAAAGCGTTTAGGGAAAAGAGTGAGAGCATTACATTCAGGATAAGAAGCACCATGATTAGAAAAGGTTTCTTACTGTTGGATCAAGAGCATTAGACCAGACACTCAGAAGGGAATTCAAAATTCGTTAATGCAAAGAGAAGCTTATGGACTCCAATTAGCAAGAAGCAGGAGGGAATGCTGTAGAGCCATTTTTAGCAGATCGAGCTCAGAGATTTCAGAAAATGATGGTTGAGGAGAAAGCATTTAAAATATTCTGTTTAAGGGACAGGAGTCTTTCTAGTAGAGTGGCAATTTTTCATAACAGCTAGGAACTTTAGACCAGAGCACTGGTTGGGGTTCACAATACACAGGAATGAATTTATCTGTGTACCCCTAATCCACACATCTCTATGACTGCTTGCAAGACAATCTGGAGTGCAAAGAAGGGGAGGAAAATCCAAGAAATAATCAATTGACTAAGTTGTATGTGATACCATTCTAGTCAACAGAATCTTCTTATTAGTTAAGCATCAATGGCAAGCTCCTGGTTCATGTGCCAGGAGCCACACCACCAGGGCCAGTCCTCACAATATGTCTCTGGTTCATGTACCAGGAGCTTGCCAATATATGGTTTTGGAGGGATTGTAGTAAGTATCAAGATCAAGGGTCTCTATACTGCTCTCTGTAGGGGTTCCACTGATTTCCTTCAGGGGCTGTCCCAAGAATAGAAAAAAGGCTGAGGAGAGGGGTTCTGTGGCCCCCAACATACTATACTCCCAAGTTTATGCCAGAATTCAACTTTGCATCTAATTTACACTTGGGATTCTCTGAAGATGCCTTCAAAAATGATGTGAATAGAGTCCAAGTTTTTGAAGGACAATGATAGCCATCTAAATTAGAATCTATTATACGTCCTCCAGAAAACATATAGACCATTAAAGAAAGCAAAGAAACCCATGTAAACCATGCAACAGCATAACCAAGAGACAAGGACTACTAAAATAATAAATTTACATGGAAGAAGAGAATATTTTTTTTGAGAATAAATATTTAAAACAGCAAAGCCAGAGGCAGCTCCAGAATTCATACTCAATTGGAGAATGGCCAGAGACTGCATGGAAAGCAGAGGATAACAGGAGCCTAGCGTGATGAAATACAAAATAAAATTCACCAGAAAGAGATGGTTCCACCCTAAACAGAGAAAAATGAGAACAGATCTGAAATCTGGCAGGCCAGAGCACTGGCTATGGGATGGGATTGGGGTGGCTGTGAGGAAATTGAGAGGAAGACATGTGGAAGGACACAGGATCAAAATGGAAGGCACTGATCTGGGAGATAGAGAGGTGACTAAAAGGGAAGGTTATCTCTTGGAATTTTCATGGTGAATGGAAAGAATGAGGCAGAACGTGGAAATTAAGGGTCATTGGGAAACCAAAGGATCATAAAATTAGAAAGCTAATTTCCTTCCTTCCTCACACCACTCATTAAAGGATCTGCATGTCAGAATACCAACTGAGAGGGTGGTCTTGAACTCAGAAAGCCAATGAGCTATCCAAACTCCTTAGCCTGGATCTCATCTGGCCCAGAAACATATAAACATTTTAAAAAGAAAAAGAAAATGGCATTATGCATTTGTACATAGCTACCTTAAGAAGAAAATTTTAAATGGGAATAAACATTTCACCTAATAATATTTTTTCCCTTGGGAAGCCTGAGTGGCTCAGCGTTTGAGCGCCTGCCTTCGGCCCAGAGGGTGATCCTGGAGTCCCGGGATCGAGTCCCACATCAGGCTCCCTGCGTGGAGCCTGCTTCTCTCTCTACCTATGTCTCTGCCTCTCTCTCTCGAGTCTCTCATGAATAAATAAATAAAATCTAAAAAAAAATAAATAAAATATTTTTCCCTTCAATCCAACTATAAAGCAAAGAAAAAAAATTATGACATTCCAACCTAAAGTAAACATTGTTAAACTAACATTTGTAATTATGAAAAATGATCTTGAGTAAGAAATTTTAAAATTTGTAATAAAAATGGATGGAACACACAGGAAATGTGAAATAGGAGTTGATAAAATTCAAGTAAAAATTGCAAAAAAAAAAAAAAAAAACCCAACAAGATAAAGTCTTCTTAGAAATGAACTAAATTATAAGGTACACACAGGGAATAGCTTTGACCAAAAATAAAAGAGCATTGAGGAGAAGAAAAAAAGCAGCCAAAAGAAGAAAAGCAAAATAAAGAAAGAAATGAAAAGAATCAAAGAGAAAGTAATAGAGATAGAATTAAGAAAGTATAAACAGGGATCCCTGGGTGGCTCAGCGGTTTAGCACCTGCCTTTGGCCCAGGGCATGATCCTGGAATCCCAGGATCGAGTCCCACATCGGGCTTCCTGCATGGGGCCTGCTTTTCCCTCTGCCCGTGTCCCTGCCTCTCTCTCTCTCTCTCTCTCTCTGTGTCTCTCATGAATAAATAAAATCTTTAAAAAAAAAAAAAGGAAAGTATAAACATGTATACAGTTGGAGTCTTTAAGGAATCTTTTCAGCTTGAAATGCTATTAACATATAGAATTATAACTTTAAAAATATTTTCAAAAATAAAAGGTCTAAATCTAAATATTGAAAATTGATCCAAAATGGTTGTATTCAAGATAAATCCTATTAAACTTTTAAAATAACTTGGGGTGCCTGCATGGCTCAGCCAGTTAAGTGTTTGACTCTTGGTTTCAGCTCAGATCATGATCTCATGGATCATGGGATTGAGCCCTGTGACCAGCTCCATGCTCAGTGGGGAATCTGCTTGAAGATCTCTCTCTCTCCTTTTGTTCCTCCCCTGGTCACACTTGCACACAAGAACTCTCTCTCATAAATAAATAAATAAAACTTTAAAAATAAAATAAGAGAAATATTTTCTAACAGAGTATCTTAAAAACAGAGGAAGAAGATAGAAAGGGGAAAATAAAATAATCTAATTGGTTGCCACATGAGTAGTAGTTAGGAATAAAAGTATATAATTTAGGACTAAACAAATCATTAGTGGAAGCCTAAGTAAGGAAAGGGACCCAAGGACTATAAATGCATTTGTATAAAAGGAATGACTTGGACAAAAATACAGACTTTTATAAATAGTGAATAGAATACAAAAAACAAATAGCAGAGAAAATGGACTGCAGAGAAAAATGACATAAAACAAAAGTAAATATAACATAAAATCATATGACACAGTTGAGAACAAGCCAAATCAATTCTATTTAAAAAAATGTAATTGCAACTCATCTGAATTAAAAGAACACAATTTTGAGATTAACTCACAAAACAACACTGAGCTCTACACTATATAAAACTCATTTCTAAAATGAGTCAAGAAGGGTACATGGGTGGCTCAGTTGGTTAAGCATCTGACTCCTGATCTTGGCTTAGGTCTTGATCTCAGGTCAAGAGTTTAGGCCCCACATTGGGCCCAGCATGGGGCCTACTTAAACAAACAAACAAACAAACAAACAAAAACACGAGTCAAGAAGGCTAAAAAATCAAGGCACATGCGAAGTTGTAAGAAGTAGTGCAGACTATACGGAAGCACCTGCCCAAAGGTGGCCCCACTGGGAACAGAAGCCAGATGTAGTGAGTGGAAGAGTCAACATGCCAGGAAAGGAAGACTACAAATAGGCTAGCTACTCTGTTGAAAAGTTTGGCTATGAGGCCAAGAAAGAGCAGCAACTGAGCCTCAACGGTCGTGTTGAAGGCTAGATAGAATGAGTGGTTTACATTCAATAGGAAAGGAGTCAGGAGACAAGAACTCTTATACTCTGAGAAAATGTGTATTTTTGTTGAGTTAAGGAAACTCAAGGATGAATTCTCCAAGTTCTCAAAGAGTTGACAACCAAATAGAAGAATTAAGACACAACATATTTTGGAAGATCCATTCCACAGGGAGGTCAAAAAATGCTCTGGGGCACAGAGGAGGGATAAAGAAATCCCAGCCAGGGAAAAGTGTCCCTGAAATCTCCAAGAAGGATAATAATTGAGCTGAGATCTGAGGAATTACAATGAAAAATGTATCTGATATAAGAAAAAAAGAGGTTTTAGATAAAAATTTGTCTGATATAAGAAAAAAAAAGGTTTTAGATTTAGGTGATCAAAAGACTCTGCCCAATATGATGCATTGTATAGCACACATGGGATTATTCTAGAATGAAAGGGTATTATTGTATTAGTGATAATTATATAATACTATTCACACTACTTTCTGACTTTGTTCATGTAACCATGTATTGCACACATGCTTATACTACATTGTTAATTTTTTCTTTTGCATTGGCATTTTAAGTGGTTGAATAGTATATCATTATACTTATTATTCTTTCTGGACTTTATCTAGTCTTGCATTATGTAATCAAGTCATTTTTATGTTTTCTGTATCATTGGCACTATAAAGGATATCATAGTTGCTATAATGTTGTGTATATCCACCATACTCTAGATAGCAAAGGCAAATTTGCTATCTAGAAAAAAAAGCTGAGAGCATTTTTACTACCAACAGGTGTGTATGGAAGATGACAAAAGAATCCCTTCCTGCTTGGAAATGGGTCCCCTGTTTGCACAGTAATATGGCACTGTCCTTAGTACCATCATTAAAAAGGGCAATATTGGGCAGCCCCGGTGGCTCGGCAGTTTGGTGCCACCTTCGGCCCAGGGTGTGGTCCTGGAGACCTGGGGTCGGGTCTGTGTCAGGCTCCCTGTGTGGGGCCTGCTTCTCTCTCTGCCTGTGTCTCTGCCTCTCTCTCTCTCTCTCTGTGTGTGTGTCTCTCATGAATGAATGAATAAAAAAATCTTTGAAAAAAGAAAAAAAAGGGCATTATTGTATCCTGCCCAACATCTATGCTTCATCGTAATCCTCAAGAGTGCTGAAAATTAAATAGAATGATCTATGTGGTACCCACTTAGTAGGTGCTTGGTAAATATTCCTTGCCCCTTTAGTTTTCTTGAACTCAATTATATTCTTGCTTTTCTGTCCCTTAGAAATGAGTGTTTCCACTTTTACTAAGCACTTTGTTGTAAAGGATTTTTTAATTATATCATTGCATACTTTTTCCAGGGCTAAGGCTGCTTTGATTTTCAAACTTCACAGACAAGCCCACATGTGACTGATTCATGTCTTTGCCATCTCTGTGAAACTTTACATGTTTTCTTAGGCTTTAGATCATTCCTTTTGGAAGCCCACTTGCCTTCATTGGCTGCTGTCTGAAGTCCATCTACCTTCTCTGGTCCTGATCATAGATCTGTTCCCTTGTTCTATATTGTCAACTCAAGAAACAGAGGTCTACCTGGCTCCCTTGTCATACACACCATCTCCAGTCAGGGCCCAACTGACTCACTCACTGTCCTGCTAAGTCAATGAATCATAAGCCACTGGTGACTCAGCCTTCTTCCTTTCATTAATACAATGAAGAAGTCTCTTCACAGAGTTATGGCATTTATTTTTAGAAAGAAAATTCACTGAGATTAGTTGATGAGCACATTTTTATTCGTTACAGAAAAAGGTCACACTAAGCTGAAAAATAGAAAATCAGAAATTATTTTCTAGGTGATCTCAGAGGGAGTAAAAAGACCAACGTGCCATCTTTGAGTGAAACAGAATTATTCTCTTTCCCCAAGTGAGATGTAATAACTTCCATAGTGGGTGAATTATTAAATTCAAAATGTGGTTGGATGGTGTGAATATAACAAAAAGCTATTAAATGTGATCTTGATCTCTGACACCCTAAGAGGAATGACACAAAAACGCATATCTAATAGCTTTGCATTTTTATAGAGTAGTCAATCTCTAAGACTTGAATTGCTTATGAACAAACTCTTCTTTTTCGAATTTCAAACACTGATAATCTATGATAAACCATTTCTGAAAGCTTAATAATAACAGCATAACATTGTATTAAGTATAGGAAGACAAAATTTGGTGTTAATTTTTCAAAAGCTCACAATTGATTGGGCCCAAAACTCATGTATACATTTATTCATTCATATTTCTTTCAGTATCTACCATGACATGGCAGGTATGCTGGGGGTAAATTATAAAGAAGAGAACATATCTTATGCCCTCTCGTCTCACAGTGAAATGGTCTCCCATTTCAATGTTACATTATAGAGGTATTGACATAATACACATCTCTCAGACATTCTTTTGCATTACCTCATTTATTTTTTACAGAACAGTGAGAGTGTTATTGTCATCTGGTTTTACAGGAGAGAAAACCAAGATTCAGAATTATCAAATCACTTGCTCAATGCAATATAACTAGCAAGTGTCAGGGCTGGGATTTGAATCCACATTGTGTCATAATAAATCCAAGCTCTTTCCAGTATGTCATGCTCTATATTGTCATAAGGAAATGACCTAAAATAGCATGCAATAGAGTTCAAGTGGAAGCTGCTTCTTCCCTCTGGCTACGAGATTTAAATCCTTGGAAATGAAATGAAAGTAGAATTGGTATTTTAGTAGCCAGACAGTTGAGTATGGATTGACAGTGCGTGAGAATGTCACAACCAGTAGTGCTACCATGAACTGAATTTGATGTGATGGCTAATTTTATGTGTTAACTTGACCAAGCCAGAGGGTGCCCAGATATTTGGTCAAGCATTATTCTGGGTATTTCTGTGAGGGTATTTGGTGATGAGATTCAAATTAAATCAGTAGACTGAGTAAAGCAGATTGCTCTCCATAATGTAGCTGGACCTCATGGAATTATTTGAAAACCTGAATGGAACAAAAAGGCTGACTCTTCCCCCAGAGTAAAAGAGAATTCCTCTTGCCTCACTGCCTTTGACCTAGGATGTGAGCTTGTTTTCTGTCTTCAGACTCTAACATAAACTTCTTCCTGGGCTTCAAGCCTACCAGCCTTTGGACAGCTCTCCTGGTTTTAAGGTCTTCAAACTCCTACCACTGGCTTTCCTGGGTCTCCAGCTTATAATTCAGATTATATATAATTATATATAATTCCCTGCAGATCTTAGGACTTGTCATTCTCTACAATCGCTTGAGCCAATTCCTTATAATAAATCTCTCTTTACATATATGTTTTGGCTCTGTTTCTCCGGTGAACCCCGACAACACAATTGAAGAGACTTAATATTAAAAGAAAATGAAGTTAGCCATCCAAACAGCTAAGTGAGAACAGTGCCATTCAGTGGAACTTTCTGTGGTTATAAACATTCTATATCTGCACTGTCCAATATTTTTTTAAAGATTTTATTTATTTATTAGAGAGAGAGAGAGAGGCAGAGGGAGAAACAGACTCCATGCAGGGAGCCTGATGTGGGACTCGATCCTGGGTCTCCAGGATCACGCCCTGGGCTGAAGGCAGCGCTAAACCACTAAGCCACTGGGGCTGCCCTGCACTGTCCAATATTATAGCTGCTAGCCACATATTAGTATTGAGCAACTGAAATAGCTAGTGAGACTAAGGAGCTGAATTTTTTACTTTAATTAATTTAAGTGTATATTCAAATTGTCAAATATGACTAGTGGCTAGCATACTGGACAATACAAAGCTAGATTTACTCTATTTTATATTAACTATCCCCTAGTGTGTGTGTGTGTGTGTGTGTGTGTGTGTGTGTGAAACATTTATCTATCTCTATCTATAGATGTATAGATAGAGAGAGAGAAAGGGGGTGCTGTTGTTTATTTTCCATCTTCCCCCACTAAAGTACAAGATCTTTTAGGGGAGAGAGTGAAATGGACTCTCTATCCCCATTAACTAGAATAGGAAGAAAACTGGCCATTAACAAATATTTGTTGAGTTTTATCCACAGGTATTTAATAGTAAGCTTGGAGCAAAATGCTTTGAATGCCCAGAGATTTCCAGTGGTCTAATTAATTGCTTTAAAATATCGATGCCTGTTCATTGCATCTATATTTGCCTTTATTAGCCTTGCATGGCTCTGAAACATCTTTCAAGTTTGTAAATTTAGACACTTTGGATCTTCAAAAGAGAGATGCTATTCTTAGCTGTGGAAGGTTTGAACTGAGAAATCATTTGGGGAAGAAGCTGAGAGGCATGAGCGCCTTGAAGTCTGTCAACTTTTATGCTTGGCTAGATTTATTTGTAGTTTAAGATTCTATCTCATTCATGAAGCTCTTCCCAATTCCACTCCCACCCTCCCCCACCTCACTAGGTACCCATCCATGTACTCCTATGACTCCTGGGCTCCTCAGCGTCTGGGACAGCACTTAAATCCCTAGAGAGAAATGGTTGTTTCTTGTCTTCTCCACCATTGGACTAAGAATTAAGGATTCTGTCTTGTTCACCATTGGATCCCAACTACCCAAGGCGGTGCCTACAACACTAGATATGCTGAAAAAACATGTTTATGAATGAAAGGACAGAGGGAAGGAGGAGGGGTAAAAGGGAGAAAGGAAAGAATAGAGGGAGGGAGATTCAGAGCTTCTGGTAGTTCTCACAGTATAAGGAGGAGGCTGTCTCCAAGGTTCTTCTAATCGCTCTGTCCCAGCAAGGAAAGGTCAGCAAAGGATCTCCCTACAATATGCCTTGATTTCCTATGTGGTTCATCCCCTGCCTCCCCTCTACTGTCTCCACACTGGTTGGCTCAGAGGCTGCTGACCATAGAGGTCAGCACTTTAAGCCTATGAGGGCACTTGAGGGTAAGGGTAGCCTCTTTCTCACCACACTCCCAGTAGACATTATCCAGTGGGCAAGGTTTCTAACAAACATACAGAGGGTGGCATCAGGCCACCAGGGTCGGTCCTCACAATATGTCTCTGGGTCATGTGCCACCTTCTACATGCCTGGGCTCTGACTGAGTCACAGCACTGTTGATGAGAAATCAGTATCCAGCAATTGTCTCAGCAAGAGCTGGCAGCAGCACCAGAGTGAGTGTGTGAGGCACAATGCACATATGAAGAGAAATGACAAGTGAACCAAAGCTCTGAATTCCCTCCGACTCCCTTTCTTTACCATGAAGAGAAAAAAGAGCCTTCACATCTCCCCAGGTCCTAACCCCAAGTCAATTCCAACCCTCCCTGGTTTGCCCACACTGGCCAGGAATGGACAGGTAATCTGCAAAGCCCTACAGCATCCTCCAGTTGCTTTCTCCACAAACCAAGGCGCAGAGAGCTGACGCAGTGCACTGCATTTGAAGAGTGCTTGAAAGAAGCAGAGCATGTGCTTTGCTCTGTCAACAGAGCCTGGGGGATTTCACTGGCAAAGGGAAGGAAAAATCAATATGGCTATTTAAAATGTAATGGTGGTGGCTAAGCAGTGCTTGAAAGGGCATTCCAAGGAGGACAGTTAAGGATTTAGGAAAGAGGAGGAAAAATTTCAGCAGTTTTTAAGCTTCATAGTTTGTCCTTATTCTACTTCCAAATTGCCTATTTCTGAAACTTCCCTACTGTCTAATCTCACCCAGAAGGTAATACCTGCTCTTTCAAGAGTGCCTAGAATATGCCTGGAACTTTGCACACAAAGTCATGGTAATATTAAGCCTAGTTAAAGATTTTTTCTATCAATCTAAAACTACTAGTTTGTTTCAAATTTTCCAGTGTGTTTTGGAAAATATTTCTGGAAATAAGATTGGTGGGTCAAATAATGATAGGATAGCCAAAATGAAGCTAAAGCAGGTTTAGGATAGTCACCGGAATACCACATGCAACTGGAAAAGACTGTAATGGATGGAAGTCCATGGAGGAAGGGATTGAGGTCATCCAGAAGAGCCCTTTTACTGAATTAGGCAGAAGTGCTTGATGCCTTGGCCTAACCTCAAAATGACTGCTTTCTTTCCCATAATTTCCAGGACTGTGTGTGTTTATGGAAAGAAGGTTTTGAGGAACATACATATAGACAAATGTTTTCCATATAAGACCTGTGGGCTACACTGGGAGGAATTTTTGCAAAGAGGCAGATGCTTGGACCCTAAACTGTGGCCAACATGTTCCTCCTCACTTACAGGGTCATGAGAGGTCTTATCCTGACCTACAAATATAGAGAAACATAGCATCTCTGGCTTTCTTATTTGTAGTGTTTACCCCAAAAGTAGGACTCTCCATTCTTCATGACAGCTGGAATTCTAGGAGGCTTCACCTTATTATATACCCCCCAAAAGCCAAAACAACATATCCTGACACCAGATATAGTGTGTGTGTGTATGTGTACATGTGTGTGTTGAGGGATGGTTATAGAAGGGGAGGAGGAGGCAGGAGACCAGACTAGGGGAGCAAATACTTAAATTATAGTCCTCTCCAAAAGGCTTAAAGTTACAGTTAATGAAAACAACACAGAATAGATATATCTTGAAAACTAAAACCTTGAAAATTGAGGCTCATGTCTTCAATAGCCTGGCTTCTCGCACAGGAAGGATTGCTCTGCCTTGTTCTACCCACCTGTATAACCCCAGCCCTAGTCCCCAGGGCTAAGCTCTTCTCACATCCTTCCAAAATCCCTCACCCTATGAGACTAACAGAAGGGACCCATCTAGGGAAGGAGATCATCTCTCTCTGGGAGTCAGTGTGAGGTGTTTTAAAAATACTTGTAATAAGACACCATTTCTAGGTGAAACTTACCATGGACATCAATCTATTCATGCTTCTATGCTCTGGTCCCATTTGGCTTAGGTTCTATCAAGAAGTAGGAGTGCTAAGCCAAGATCCAAGATGTCCTCTTCTATCCTTCCCAAAACTTTTCTTGATTTAAAGTATATATACAGAAGACTTCAACATGATTAACAAACCTGGTCTGACTCATGTATATTAGAATACCATATAAACAACAGCAGAATATTTGCTCTAGCTGAGTCACAGAGAACATTTGCAAAAATCATAGACCATAAAGCAATAGAAATTTGAAAGGATTGAAATCATAAAGAGTGCAATTAAACTAGACATCTGTAACAACAACCACCCTAAAAGAAATCATATGTGCTTGGATCAAAGAAGAAATCATAATGGAAAATTTAAATATATATAATTTTCAAATGAATAATAATGAGAATGCTAAAATCAATAATTGGAGTTTGCACCTAAGCTGAGCTTAAAAGAAAATTTATGGCTTTAAGTAAATATAATGGATATGTTATAAAGTAAGAAAGGCCAATAATCAAAGAAGTTAGAAGAGAAAATGAAACTCAAACAAAATAGAAAAAGGAAACCATAAGAGGAATAAATTAATGAAACAGAAGGAAATTCAAAATATGGAGACTCTACAGAGCCAAAAAAGTTTTTTTTTTTAAAGATGAATAAAACTGTCAAACCCTGGCAAGATTGAAAAAGAGAGAGAGAGAGAGAGGGACAGGAGGATAAGACAAATAACCCATAATAAGAATAAATTAGGATATTTATATATCATATATATTCATATATAATAAATGAGGATAATGATAAATGACGATATATCATTACAGATATTAAGATAATATTAAGAACAAATTCATGCACATAAGTTTGAAAATATACATGAAATTAATTAATTCTTAGGAAAAAACAAGTTACAAACTGATCCAAAGAGAACTAAAATAGACCCGTAGATGTTAATGAAATTAAATGTACATTTAAAAACCTTTTCAGAAAGAAATACGGGGGTGCCTTGGTGGCTCAGCTGGTTAAGCATTTGACTCTTGATCTCAGCTTGGGTCTTGATCTCAGGGTTGTGGAGTTCGAGCCCCACTTTGGGCTCCACACTGGGTGTGGAGCCTACATTAAAAAAAAAAAAAGAACTCCAGATCTAGATGGCTCCACTGATTTATTCTACTAAATTATTAAAACTTTTCTAGAATATTAACAAAGAGATAACACTTCCCAGCTTATTTTATAAAGTTAACACAACCTTGATACCAAAACCTGACAAATTCATTGAGGGAAAGAAAAATTACAAATTCAATAGATGGAGGAAATAATTTGTAAAATTCAACATCTTGTTTATGTTTTTAAAAAATGTTTAGAAAAATGGGTGTGGAAAGAAAACTTTTTATTATGGTAAAGGAGAGCTACAAAAATCTATAGCAGAAACTGTGCTTAATGTGTTACCACAATATAAGCATAATTCAAATGGAAATTGCTACACTTATTCTGAAATTTATATGAAAATTCAAAGGGCCATGTAAATCTTAAAGAAGAGAAGGTTGAAGGAATCACCATTTATCAAATTTTATTGTAACACTCCATTAATAAAATGGTATAGTTTTACTACAAAGATAGACAAATAGATCAGTGGAGCAGAATAAAAAGTTCAGAAACAGACCCAAATATATATAGAACATTGATTTTGACATAGTTGGCATAACAGAGCAGTGGGGAAAGACTATCTTTCCAAAAACCAGATGGCACTGACCGGATATCCATGTGGGAAAAAAAAAAAAAAAAGAATCTCAACTTCTACTTCACACTACACGGATCTATATATCATTCATACCATATGCAGATCTAAATGTAAAGGATAGGGTTACAAAGTTTCTAGAACATCACCAGGATAATATGTTCATGAGGTTGGAGTAGGAACAGATTTCTTATAAACAAAATACATGAAGCATAATCTTAAGGTAAAAGCTTGATAAATTGGGTAAATTAAGAAATTTCTGTTTATTGGAAACACCGTTAAAAGTAAAAGGTCAAGTCATAGCAAAGAATATATTTCCATGACATGTAAATGACAAATACTCATTTACAGAACATGTGGAATAAACTCCCAAAGAGAGACAGACAAACTAATATAAGAATAGGCAGGGATCCCTGGGTGGCGCAGCGGTTTGGCGCCTGCCTTTGGCCCAGGGTGCGATCCTGGAGACCCGGGATCGAATCCCATATCAGGCTCCCGGTGCATGGAGCCTGCTTCTCCCTCTGCCTGTGTCTCTGCCTCTCTCTCTCTCTGTGACTATCATAAATAAATAAATAAAAATTAAAAAAAACTCCTATTAAAAAAAAAAGAATAGGCAAAATACATGAACAGGAATTTCACAGAGGATAACCAAATGTCCTATTAACAAATGAGAAAATGCTCCATCTTATCAGGCCCAAGAGAAGTACTGATTAAGGTTAGAAGGTACCGCTACACACCCTGCAGAATGGCTAGAATTTAAAAAATTAAATTAGTGTAGCTATTCTATAGAAACCAAATAGAACCTCACACAAAATTTGGTTCACAAGTCAAGATTGAGGATGACATACACACGCGCGCGCGCACACACACACACACACACCCCAAAAGGGTCTGAATAGATTTAAAGCTGACATAATGCAGCTTCCTAGGGAGAGCAGAGTATCTCCCAAGCAGATCTGAAATGGCCTGAGGGAACAAGGAAAAGCAGAATGGTCTGGAGTTTTTATCATGGTTAATAAAAACTACTGTGTGGGGCAGTGGTGAGAATTCCCATTTATGGTTTGAACTTAGCATCAATGCCAAAGGATGGAACACCCAGGCTTTCTTATCAGCTGACACAGATGTGAGGCACTGGGGAGGAGGTAGTGAGGCATAAATCTTGTCAGCAATCAAAAAGTGAAGTCAAACTTTTTATTACACAGATGATACCAAGTTTTAGTAAATATGTGCAATACCTGGAACTCTCTTGCACTGCGAACAGAGGTATTTTGGAATACTCTTTGGAAGTATCTATAGTAGCTATTTAAGGCAAAAACATCCAATTTAACATCGTGCTACCGCGGCACCCAAGGTTTGTGTGACCTTTCCTCTCCCAAGCACTTTCACAGCATCTCTCACCATGTCTTCACCTCTAGCTCCAAGTTCCAACTTTAATGGATGACCTGACACTACCTAATGATGTTTCCCTTTCCCACTTCTAGAACTGCTGCTTCCCAGACCCTTCATCTGACCAGCAACTTACTTAGAAAATTTTCCGATCAGGCCTTGTTGTCTTTACTATTTGGATCTCAGAATACCTGTTAGTTACCCCGGTCAGAGTACATTTCCTGCTACAGTGCAAATGCTTACTTATTTGTTTGTCTTCTTGTTAGATTGTGGGTTCCAGAATTTATTGCTGTTTTCTAGTTCTTAGTACAGTACCCGGCACACAGTCAAAAATTGGTGAACATGCTGAATTGGATTGAATTGGTAAAATACTGTGGAATGTGGGTGTGAGTGATTTATTCTGTTTGCTTTGCTCTTTGTTTATTTTTTTCCCCTAGAAAACATGAGATGCAGGAAGCATTTGTTTGCTCTTTTATACCTAGTCTTGTATAAGCAGAAGATGCCTCAGTGTCACCTAGTTCAAAATCCCACTGCTTACTAATAAAGGAATTCTTTCCTGATAAGTCTAGTCTAGCAATCTAACATCTAGGGAGGTCAGTACTTGTCTCGCTTTGAAAATATGGATGCTTAATTTTCTTAGCAACTAAAAATTCAAATGAAATTACATTGAAATACCATTTTAAATGGATAAAATAAGCAAAAGTTCAGGGTAGGTGTAAATGTATTAAATCTACATTCCACATGAAAAAGAATGAGGCTGGACTCTTACCTCATATCACATAAAAAATTAACTCAAAATGAACCAAAGACCTAAAGAGTTAAAACTATAAAACTCTTGGAAGAAATACAAGACAAACAATAATAGAAAAAACAGATCAGCTGGACATCATTGAAATAAAAAACTTCTATATTTCAAAGTAAAAAGACAACACACAGAACAGGGGAAAATTTTGAAAGGATGTATCTAATAAGGGACCTGTGTCTAAAATATATAATGAACTTTTGAAACTTAATAATAAAAAGGACAGATAACCCATTTAGAAATGGACACAGATTTGAATACACACTTCTCCAAAAAAATATATGTGTAAATGCCAATAAACACATGGAAAAGTATTAGCTATCAGGTAAATCAGGCAAATGCAAATCAAAATCACAGTGAGATACCACTTCACACTCACAAGGATAGTTATAATAAAAAAGCCAAAATAATAACAAGTGTTGATAAGGACATGGAGAAATTAGAATGTTCATACATTCCTGGTATGGATGTAAAACTATACAGCCACTTTGGAAAATAGTCTGGCAGTTCCACAAGTGGTTAATCATAGAGTTAAAATATGATCTAGCAATTCTACTCCTAGATATCTACTCAAAAGAATTGAAAACATGCCCACACTAACACTTGTACATAAACATTCATAGCAGCATTTTCCATAGTAGCTCAAAAATGGGAAAACCCAAATGTCAATCACCTGATGAATAGATTACATGTGATATCCATATGATGGTATATTATTCCGCAGTAAAGAGAAATGAAGTACTGATACATGTGGATAAACCTTGAAAACATTCACTAAGTAAAGAAGCCAGTCATAAAAGATGGATGTATAATTCTGTGAATACACTAATAAACTTTGGATTATATACTTTAAATGAGTGAATTGTATGCTATGTGAATTATCTCTTAAAAAGCTATTAAAAATGTTTTAAATGTGTTGAAACTGTGACTGAATCAGCTTTTCCTATATATTTTTAATGGGTATAAAATTTGATAAAATTATCTTGGATAATTCTATCAAGAATGTTAAAATATAGGGGCATCTGCCTGGCTCAGAGGGAAGAGCACTTGCATGCTCTTGGTCTTTGGGGCTGTGAGTTTGAGCTCCATGTTGGGTATGGAGAATACTTAAATAAATAAATTTTTTTTAATTTAAAAAATGTTTTTTTAAAAAAGAATGTGAAAATTTATCTCTCTCAGCCCATTTATAAGGAAAGAGACATGATACATCACTATTGATTATAGTTAAAAATTTTTTAAACCCAAATTTTCAAGAATTAGAAAATATTATAATGACATTATAGTTCTACTTGCCAAACTTAAATATGCTACACAGAAAGGCAGTCAACATCATTAGTCATTAGAGAAATGAAATTAAGATCACAATGAGATACTATTATTTATCTATGAGAATGAGTAAAATGAAAAAAAAATTGACAATACCAAATGCTAGTGAAGAAACAGCACTGGAAGTCCACACTTTGCAGGTAGGAACACCAAATGGTACAGCCAACTTGGAAAACAGATTTGCAGTTTCTTATAAACATAAACTTGCCCAAGAGTCATGAACACTTAAGTTCACTCAACAACCTGAATACAAATATTTATAACAGCTTTATTCATAATCTCCCCAGACTGGAAAGAACTCAAATGGCCTTCAGTTGAGGAGTAAATAAGTTATGTATTGGAGTACCATCTGCCAATAAAAAGAAAAGAATATTAATATATGCAACAATGAGGACAAATCTGAAATTCTCTATTAGGCTAAGGGAAAGAAGTCAGACTCAAAGGCTACATGCTGTATGGTTCCATTTCCATGAAATTCTGGAACACACAAAGTTATAGAGACAAAACACAGATCATGGGTTTCCAGAGGCTGGGAATACAAGAAAGATTGAGTACAAAATGGCACAAAGGAAGGATTTAGTGATGGAATTGTTCTATATATTGACTTCAGTGATGGTCACATGCATTTGCTATGTAGTTGTCAAGCATAAATTGATCAAAATTCATAGAATTTTATATATTGAATAGGTTGGCTTTACCTGTATATACATCATATTCAATAAAAAACTTGAAAAAATAAGTTTTTAAAAAACCATTAAATAGGGATGTCTGAGTAGTTTAGCGGTTGAGCCTCGTCTTTAACTCAGGACCTGAGGGATCGAGTCCCACAACAGGCTCCCTACGAGGAGCCTGCTTCTCCCTCTGCCTATGTCTAGGCCTTTCTCTCTGTGTCTCTAATGAATAAATAAATAAAATATTTTTAAAAATCCATTAAATATACTAGATTAATATAAGATATCCATACTTTGTTTACCATTTTGTTTAAAATCTTTACCAAATATGTAAAAGTAGGGAAACATATTTATGATATAATAGCATGTGAAAAAATCCAGTGATTATATATTTATAGTACAAATAGAAATACTGTACTTTTAAAAGTCTCACATATTAGGGAAAAAAGATAGAAAAAAGAAAATCAAAATGTCGTTTATGACTGGACACAGGGGCCATGGAATGGTTTGTTGCTGCTGTATTCCATTTTCTATGTGTAAATCTATACTTAATAAGTATGTATTGTTTTTCCATAAAGAAAATGACATTTACATTTATGAAAAGGAATATATGGGAGCTTAAATAATCCTTCCCAAATATACACATTGGCTCAGAGTATAAGCATATTGGTCTAAATAAGAGGTTCACTTTGTAAACAAGCCATTATTCTTGATGATTTTAGTTTACTTTTCTGCCAAATGAGAGGAATCCATTTGATATTTTTGCTACTTTTACCTTGAAAGCAAAATAAACAAAGGGCAGTTAATTCAGAGTGGATGGCAAGAGGAGTTTGTAAAACCAGGTACATTTATTTACATGTCTTAACTTCAATTCTTACTCTTAATCAAGTATTTCCTATAGCTTCATTTTTCTCTTCCTGGTGAAAATAGTAAAGCTCTCTTATTACTAAGCAACATGTTTATCTGAGCCACACTCTCTTACTTGTCAAATCTATGACAATATTTGCAATAAAAGAAGATCCACCAGCTGAGTTCTGTTTCCATAGCACTGGCCAACTGAAAGCTATGTGGTGACCAGGCTTATAAAGTAGACCTTTGTTCTCACAGGGACCTCGCTAATACCTCCAAGTCCAGAAGGAAAACGTGTTCTAACTCTGCCTGTGTAACCTCCTGAGGGCTCATGGTACTGCTACAGTGTCTGTAGGATTAAAGGATTGTTTGAACTGAGCAAAAGACAAGGACTGCCTAAGTGTTTTTGAATTGTTTTGGAGCAACCTGCAATCCCTGTCAGGTGACCTCCCTCTTCGGGAGTTTTGTACTGTAGCTCAATAAACTTTGCTTTGCTGCCTCCCTCCACACACACAAAAGAAAGGTAATTGTCTTTGAGCCAATATACACAATATACACAATGAAGGGGAGACCTCATGGCCATTCTAACATAAACAAACTGTCAGGAGGAGACAGGGCTACAGAATCAGATAGACCTGGGGTTGACTTCAGCTTCTCCCTCAAGAAGAGGTGGTAACAAATACTTTTTAAATTTCTTCGAGTCCCAATATCCTCATATGTAGAGAGGGAGATTAGGGCTGTCATTGAAAACTATGAGGATTAAATGCGGTAAATGAAAAGTGTCTGGTATATAATAGGCACTGAATAAAATGTTATTACTTCTCCACAGAGATTCAGGGTGTTTTCTAGAAGAAGAAGAGGTTGATGAAACGGGTGTAGAGGTTAAGGACATTGGTCATGTCACAAGCAAATGTGTCAAGAGCAAAGGCAGTTCGAGCCCTGAAGAACAACAGTAATGATATTGTAAATGCTATTATGGAATTAACAATGTAACCGTATGAAAACGAGGACTTTTTTTGGTGTTTCAAAAGAATAACTGCAGCTTGGTTTGAAATTTGTACTGTTTCTATCATTAATAAAGTTATGGCTTCTTGTTGGATGAAAAAAAAAATATCATAAGGAAGCCTAGCCAACTGTTCTAGAGAGACCAATGGAACTGTGTCTTTGTGTGCATGCATGCGTGCGCGCACACGCGCATGTGTGTTTGTGGGAGAGAGAGTGATAGCATGTGCGTGTGTTAGGAGTAGTAGTCAGAAAGAATCACATGTGATGGTATGGATATATAATTAGAGGTAGAAACGAAACCTACAAGTTTTGGAAGAAAGACTTCCAGACTCCTAGTGTAAAAGTTACGAAGAAAGAGAAACAATTAGCCGACCCTTTTTAAAGAAATCAGCCAAATCTCATTACAAGGACATGGTATATTCTAGTTGAAAGATATTATCAAATTATGTCCAATTTTATCATTTTTCAAGGAGAAACAAAACAAAACAACACCCTCAAGGTTCAGAGAAGGGAAGGGAATTTCTCAAGGTTTCTCAACACTTGAGGAACAGAATGGGACTAGGATATTCCCAGGCCCCGGTTTCTAGGAAAGGAAAGCTCTACTTGCCCTTTGCAAGCTGCTGACCCCTTTTGGATATGTCTATATAGATAGGCTCTGTGCTAGGTGATGGACAAAGCAAGGCATGGAACCACCCTTGTCACACAGGAGTCACATGTAGATGCTTACATTACACAGGGTTTTAGCCTGTCACTCTTTGTCATGGAGGGTTCTATGGAGAAGGTGTCTAGTCTGCTCAGCAAGGAGAATCTGGATCTTAGGAGATCACCGCAGAGGGTCAAGTGATGATGCTAGATGGAATTTAAAAGAAAAGGATATGTAAAAAGTTGCAAGGAATCGAGAAGGTTTTATCTGGCCATGTGCCCTAGGAAAGTCGCTAGACAACCCTCTTTTCACTTTCATTTTTTATTATGTTCCTTGAACATCCCAGGTCCTCATCAGCACAGGATTGCAGCTGAGGTCATGGAAATATCAAGGGATATAGGAGTTAGAGCTGCTAGTTGCATATTCCAACTTCTCCCCTCTCCTTAGGAACTTCTAGGTTTTCTTAAAGATATCTGGGTGTCTCACCTAAAATTTGAAGTCTATGTCTGCTGCACCGGGCATCAGTTGCCCCATTCCTAAAAGAGTGAAACTAATAGAGAGGACTTTACATTACCCTGAGATCCTGGACTTTGAGCTGTGTGTGGGTAATTAGGGGATACCAGGTTGTCTTTCTTGCAGAAGAGGTTGAAGGTGGTCTCTATCTGGGAGGAAGAATACATTGGATAGCCTTGAAGCTGCCAGACTGTGGTGGAGACTCCTAGGTGTTCACCAAAACTTCTTTCCTTTTTTTCTTAGGATACACAATGAGACGACTTTCCAGATTCCTTTGCAACTAGGCACAGTCACATGACTAGTTCTGGCCAACAGATAGTGAACAGAAATTATGTTGTTATGGCTGAATGGGGATGCTGAAGATCTATTTACACGAGGGTAGAGCTACATGATGGAAAAGCCTGCTTCATGAGTTCTAAATCATAGTTACATGAACAAGAAATCATCTTCCACTGTATTACACTACTGAGATTTGGAGGCTTGTGTTATATCATCTAGCATACTCTGGTTACTATATTCCATCAACTTAAGATGCATACAATTCCATATTTTAATATTCCATCTAAGACTTGATGAAATACAGTAGTACAAGAATGCTAAGAGAGGCTTATCAACATGCTCACATTCACAGAACTAGCGTGTTTCTAATACTCCGCTCCAAGTCTCCTCAACATTGGATCAAACTTTGACATTCCGTGTGGGCCTAGTAAGGACAGAAAAACTACCTCATCAAAGAAGCGGTTACAAAAAAAAAAAATAAAAAAAAAAATAAAAAAAAACAAAGAAGCGGTTACTCTTGACTCACTCACCCACGGCTTATTGTCAGGGTTGAACATCAGCTAGATTTGAGGTGGTAGAGGGGAAGGTTGGTAAACCCAGTAATCCACTGAGAGCCCTATTGTGTCCAGGAAAGAGGAAGATTCTACTTTGCAGATCTGAGCTCAATTTCTTTTTTTTTATTTTTTATTTATTTATTATTATTATTTTTATTTATGATAGTCACACAGAGAGAGAGAGAGAGAGGCAGAGACACAGGCAGAGGGAGAAGCAGGCTCCATGCACCAGGAGCCCGACATGGGATTCGATCCCGGGTCTCCAGGATCATGCCCTGGGCCAAAGGCAGGTGCCAAACCGCTGTGCCACCCAGGGATCCCCTTGAGCTCAATTTCAAGGTCTGTCAAAGTACAGAAAAGAAGTGTCTCTGCCTGCAACATTAGTATGTGTGACCATCAAACAGCTTTTGGATGTTAGATCTACCATCTGCATCATGGTGTCTGGTTGCCAGTGTTGTAATATTCTCCTTGAAAAGAAAATCAAGTAATTTCCTAAAACCCACTGGTAAAGGTCAGAGTGGATAGAACATGCACCCATTCTGGTATATAAAGGGAAAAGTATCCTGACACCAAAAAAATAAAAAATAAAAATTAAAAAATAAAATAAAATAAAGGGAAAAGTATGCTGTAGGGAAAGCAAGTAGTTTATATTCCTCCTTTGAGGCCAAGTTGGTAGAAATGATCTGAGTAGAACTTCAGAGATCAGACCTATATAAGTGAATATCTTGATAATGCAACAGTAAATCCATAACTGGACATTGGAAATGGATACTGGGAAACTGAATACAAGATCCCATGTCTTTGAAGGCACATAATCCCACAGGAATCATTAGTAATGATGGAGAATTAGAAGACATGCATGTCCCAGATCCTATGTGTGACTTAAATAATGGTTTGATTTTCTGTCTTTTTGGAGCTCAGAAGACTTAGGGGTGATGGGGAACATTCTCTGGCCAGGATGACTTAGTGCTGCAATTCAAGCTTGAAGAGACAGAGCACTCCTGACAAGATGCTAGAGAGGTAACAGACTTTCAAAAACTCTCAGAGAAAGAGAAAGAGAGCTACCAATTATCCTATGCCTGTAGTTTTTCATTCTTATTGTAATTTTTACTAGTTTTGATGCTTTTAATAGCATTGCTACTACTTCCGCTTCTAATACTACCTAGTAGGGGTGCTTGGGTGGCTCAGCGGTTGAGCGTCTGCCTTTGGCTCAGGGTGTGATACAGGGGTCCCGGGATCGAGTCCCACATGGGCTTCCTGCATGGAGCCTGCTTGTCCGACTGTGTCTCTGCCTCTCTCTCTCTCTCTCTCTCTCTGTGTCTCTCATGAATAAGTAAATAAAATCTTTAAAAAAATAATACTATCTAGTATTTATGACCACTAGTTCTTAAATAATATTCAGTGAAAGTATTATAAATATAATATGTGCAAATGGAAAAAGGGTAACTGTGCAAAACCACGTAAAATGAAGTTTCCTTCCATGTACATTGGGTACCCAGGGGCCACTCCTCAGCAGGAATCAGTCTCAAACATTTCCTGTGTTACTTCAGAAATACTCTCTGCTTATATAAAGACATATAAATATATTTTAACAGATGTGGGATTTAATATACATACTGTTCCTCAACATGTTTTTATCACTTAACACTTTGTCTTGGACACATTTCCTTGTTAGCACCTATAGAGCTATATATATGTGAGATACGAATTTGGCAGCATGGAACAGTGGAAAGAGCATGGGCTATAATTAAGGAGATGTGAAAAGATTTGACTAAAAGATGATAATAGCTTCATTCTTTATAATAGTGAAATTTTGGCAACAACCTAAATGTCCATTAAAAAGAAATGCCATTATGGGTACTATAGAAAAATATATAGCAAAACAGCAGTTTTGTTTGATATTAACTTTTAATTATATTACACAAAATAGTTCTTACATCAGATTCAGGACAATTTTTATTTCTCATGCTCAATATGTGTAATTGATTCTTTTCCATAACAGCTTGTCAAGCTTCTTGTTTCAAAAAACTTTATCACTCTGAGGCTATGTATTAAACATATTTTAAATTCTTATTTTGCATGGTTTTGTAGTTTGGCCATCTTCCATATAGTTCATTCAGTCTGCTTTTCTTAAAGAGTGTTTATATTTCTTAAAGGCTGGGTTATTTTGTTTTACCAATTAACATGATTTAATGTGACCCAAGAAGCATATAATAAGCCTAACTCTTACCTTGAGCAACTCAAACATTTTTCTTACCTTAGTTAAGAAATGGAACAGGAGCATCTCAAGATGGAGAAGAAAGGAATAGGTGTTGCTATCTGGGTTTGACTTACTCTTGTTAGTATCTTCTCACCTCTTTCAGGTGACCATTATCCTTGAAGGACCTCTGCCCAGAGCTTTCATTCTCTCTTGTAAGAGGCTCAGCCACTGGATCAGAGATGAAGGAACTGTGAAGTAAGGGAATGCTTGGCATGCCAATGTGCTAGCCACCATTACTCTTGGCTCCCCCTTCTCTAGCCAGGTGTAACACTAGGTTGATCTTTGTCATGTGTAAATGAGATCATTAGCTTCCTGGCTTGAAATCCTAGCAAAGTTTATCATTATACTAGATTGAAAGCCAAAGTCTTTCTCATGGCCCACAAGACCCTGCATGATAGGACTCCTACTTATCTCTCCTGACTTATCTGACCTCCCTCCTTCCAATCTCCAGCAATTCCCATTGGCCAAATCCAAGTGGAAGCTGAAAGGACAAGAGAATCTATTAAGTAATCCACAGAAATCAGCATATGGGGGAAAATAGCAAAGTGGAAGGAGTGGAGAGCTGGCCTGGAGGGGAACAAAAGAGATCCCACATGATAATTCCTCAAGTTAAGAGACACAGACTAGGAGTTACTTTAGCTGAAATCCCAGACTTTTTTGAGGAGGAATGTCTTACCTTGCCTCAAAAGGTTATGTTTAGTGTGAGGAAGTCTGTTACGTGGGGTGGGGTGCAGAGATGCTGGAGATAGCCTTCAGCATCACCTCTCCCAGAAGATAGCCTTCTCTTTAGCCTTCAACCCAATGGGTATCAGAAAATGCCCAAATAAAGTGAGGGGCAGATTTTCATTCCCTCCAGTGCAGGCAACTTGGAAAACCTTAAGAATCAACTAGCCTTCTCTATTCAAGGCAAACATTTTAGTCTGTAAGTGGAGCCTGCTCATAACATCCCTGAAACCTTAGTCAAAGGGCATCTTGATTATCAAGATCCATGATTTTTAAAAAAATTCTTTACAAATTGAACATTTTCTAAGTAACCCATGTGGAATTCTATTATAAAAATAATACAGAGTTTTTCTACCCAAGATGAGCAAGTGTGCCTGAATGTGTATGTGTAAAAGGAGGCCAGCTGGATTTTTACTTTCTTCTCCTCCTTTTCCTCATCCCAGCAACATTTGAGATAGCAGTTTAGGAAACAGCAATAGAGTCTTTGACATAGTCCCACTTCACTGCATGGACAGGGAGTCAAACCCAAGACTTCAATTTCATGCAGGGACCAGAATTATGAATCTCTGAATATTTGGTCTAGGGCTCTGTCCTGCTCCCTTTCCTGCCTCCCATATGATCTCTGTTATGATCACAGATACACCATTAAGCAGACTCAAAGTGTATTTGATTTGCAAACATATCACGTTGAGTGGGGTTAGAATAGGCAGTAGGACGATTGGAGGAAAGAGATTGGTAGGTGTTCAAAGAAAAAAAGAAAAATATGGAGCAAATATTAAACACCAAATGTGTTTGCTGGTGACTTTTTCCCTCAAAAATGCCAGATGCTTATGGTTAGAAATGAGCAAGTCTTAGTGCCATCATTTTATCAGCTTATTAATCAAAAGGAAAAGCTTCTCATTCTTACAGATGTTAAGGATGAATTATTCTCAAAACATACAGGCCATAGATGACAGGTACTCCATCAGCCTGAAGTATTTTTGGAAGCAGTGGCAGTCATTGAAAACTGACCTGGTTACTAAAGTCTATTGGAATGCAAAGCTATTTTGATGGTTACCACAGGAAGCAGATGCTACTGAAGAAATTATTGACCTGTTAACAATAATCTAATTAGGAATTGGCCATTTGGGCTTATTTAAGTCTAAAGACCTTATTAAAGCAGTTTTGAGAACAAGGCCAATATGCCTGCCTTTGAAATTTAAAGCACATACCGAGTTGTCCACACAACTAACTTTTGGGACATTTCTCTTATTGTGTCTCCAAGTTTCTGTGTTTCTGATTTTGGACATCACACCCACCATTTCTGGTACAGGAATTTCTTCTACAGAAAAGCTCTAAATATTTACTGACATTGATTATCAAAAGTAAAAGTTCCAAAGGAAACAGTCATATGGCAGTGATGCTGCATTACAGGAGAAGACAAGAAACTAGAAGCTGGATTCAGGACACTTGATTGCTCCCAATTCTGCCCCAGTGATTGAAGAGCTTGGGGTTTAGTCATTGCAAAATAATCAGCAAGACTTGTTTCAAACCTAAACCATTTGTTTCTATCAACCAATATGCAACTGTCTTCATCTTTTGTTGCTACTCTTATACAAAGTTAAATCTAAGTTCTTGTGTCTATCATCTTCCAACTCAGAAACTGTTTATTTTCTGTATTTTCAGATACCTGGAACAGCCATGGGTATGTGGCTTCCTGACTCACTCAGAAGCACTTTGGAAACAGAGAACATGGTGGGATGATGGTGGTGGTGGGCAGGAATACGAGAAGGATGGAATGGACACATGTGAAGAGCAATAACTCCACTCACAGACCTTTTTTAGTTTGCTAAAGCTGCTGAGATCAGTAGGGGTAGTCAGCAGAGAAGGATTTGGGCCACGCTCCTCTCTTGGCTCCTGATACTTCCTTAGCTTGTGTCAACATAACTTCAATCTTCTTATGGCATTCTTCTTAGGTGTGTCTGTGTCCAAATTTCTCTGTTATATGAGGACATTGGTCATATTGAATTAGGGGCCCATCCTTTGCCAGTATGATCTCATCTTAACTAATGCATTTACATTCCCTATTTCCAAATAAGGTCACATTCTGAGATTGAGGATGAGGACCTCAACATATGAATTTGGGGGTAATAAAATTATTTTTTAAAGATTTTATTTATTTATTCATGAGAGACACAGAGTAGGAGAGGCACAGACACAGGCAGAGGGACAAGCAGGCTCCATACAGGAAGCCTGACATGGGACTCGATCATTGGTCTCCAGAATCACACCCCGGCCGAAGGTGGCGCTAAACCACTTAGCTACCCAGCTTCCTGGGGGGAATAAAATTCACTCATAAACACCTCAATAGTCTTTATTGAGGTGAAATCACATCACAGAAAAATCCATAATAAACTTGAGTCAAGAAGAGGTTACACACAAAAGATGGACTAGGTGGACCCTGAATTAAGATTTAGAATTGTAGGGATCCCTGGGTGGCTCAGCGGTTTGGAGCCTGCCTTTGGCCCAGGGCGTGATCCTGGAGTCGCGGGATCAAGTCCCACGTCGGGCTCCTTGCATGGAGCCTGCTTCTCCCTCTGCCTGTGTCTCTGCCTCTCTTTCTCTCTCTCTTTCTCTCTCTCTGTTTCTCTCATGAATAAATGAATAAAATATTTTTAAAAAGATTTAGAATTGTATTTTTTCTAGTTGTGTAACTTCAGGCTCATTGCTTAATGACTCTGAGCCTTTTTTTTTAATCTAAAGAAGGAGATAATGAAAACTTTTCTTGCCTTGAGATAGTTAGAATCAAAACAATGTGAAAGCCCCTTAGAGTTTCAAATTCTATTCATAGCATATAGGATATGTACATAGTCTACTTAGAGTTTGTATTATAATAATTTATGTAAAAATAAAACCTTGCAATATAAGTTCAGTTGTTCCCCATTATTCTTCATACTATGGTTGTCAAATGTATCACATTTTCATGCATTATAAATTCGACAAGGTAATGTATTAAATTTCACAATCATGTATTTTATTTTTATTTATTTTTAAGAAGACTTATTTGTTCACTTTAGAGAAAGAGAGAGTGAGCATGGGGAGGGGCAGAGGGAGAAGGAGAGAAACTTTAACGGACTCTTCACTGAGCACAGAGCCGAACATGGGACTGATCTCATGACCCTGAGATTATGACCTGAGCTGAAGCCAAGAGTTGAAAACTCTAACTGCACCACACAGAGGCCCCAACTATATGTATTTTAAACAATGTAAGGGAAAAATATCTATTATATTTACCCAAATATTTATCATTTCTAATGTTCTTTCTGCCTCCTTAAAATCTGAGTATTCCCTCCGTACCCTCATTCACAGGAGCACATCTATTGGACAAATTCTTAGTTTTCTCCTATTTGAAATGTCTTTATTTTGCCAAAAGTCTTGAAGGATAATTTTTGCTGGGTATAAAATTCCAGGTTAACTGGGTTTACTCCCCATCCCTTGCAGCACTTTAAAAGTGTTTTCCACTGTCATCTGGTGTCTATGGTTTCAGTTGAGAAGTATGCCATATTTCAGATCATTCTCTTACATGTAACTTGGCATTTTTCTCTGCTAGTTTCAAGATTTCTTATCTCTGATTTTTAGAAGTTTGACTATGACATGCTTAAGCATGGTTTTCTTTTTGTTTATCTTGTTTGGAGTTTTCTGAGATTACTGAGTCTTTAAATTTATGTCTTTCACCAAACTGAGGAAGTTTTCAGCCATTATGGGAAAGTTAAACTGTTGGGAGGCTACCCCACCATTCTAGAAGCAGAATTTCTAACCTATACTGCTTTAAAAGCTAAAGACTGAAAAAGCTATCTTGAGAAGTCATTCTACATGACATATGGAAGTCAGAATCCCTGGGAACTGAACACAGATGTACTAAGGATCTCTAATTAAGACTCTATGCAATATGTCTCAAGAGGTGATGACAGGTATCTTTTTTAGCAAATATGAAGAGTGTACTGCAAGGACTAGGACTTTGTGTTGGGTAAGCAGGTCCTAGCTGTATTTGAAGAAATTCAGAAATGGCTAGAAAGGCAAAAACTGGTGGGATATCTGCCTGAGTGCATCTGTTAGTTAAGTTTGCTTAATGGTGCCCTCTCCTCCACATGTTATGTTTGGTGGCTGTGTGAGCCTGCAGGGATCCTAGACATATGCTGGTAGGTGGCTCTGATTGTAGAAACATACAAAGGGCCATCTCTCCCCCCTTTCTTTTTAAAAATATTTTATTTATTTATTCATGAGAGATACACAGAGAGAGGCAGAGACACAGGCAGAGGGAGAAGCAGGCTCCATGCAGGACGCCCAATGTGGGACTCAATCCTGAAACTCCAGGATCATGCCCTGAGCCAAAGGCACATGCTCAACCACTGGGCCACCCAGGTGTCCCTCTCCCCCTCTTTTAAAAGATTTTATTTATTTATTTATTTGAGAGAGAGAGAGAGAAGTACGTGAGCAGGGGGAGGGTTCGAGGGAGCCTGACATGGGGCTCAATCCTGGGATCTGGAGATTATGACCTGAGATGAAGGCAAATGCTTAACTGACTGAGCTACCCAGTGCCCCTCTTTTTTTCCCCCACAAGACTTTACTAGCACAGATCCAGCCTGAAGATTCAAGGTCTCACCCATCTGAGCCATGAATTACTGAACAGAGGCTTGTATTCACTCTTAAATGCGTAGGGTATGCTTTTTTCTCTTCTCTCTTCTGAATTAGTAAACTGAACTAAATTAAATATGAGAAGGTAATATGGTGTGATTTGTGGACACAAAGTAGCTCTGAGCTAAGGATGATGGTCTTCTTAGAAGAAATAGTGCTCATAGATGGTAGACTAAATATTTCAAGACACTCATGTTTCTGAGATTTACTTTATGTTATTTCTTTTTAAAAAACAGTACTTGTTCAATTCTTTTTTTTAAAAAAATTTGTTTTATTTGAGAGAGAGAGAGGGAGAGAAAGACAGTACATGAGTTGGGGGAAGGGCACAGGGAGAGGGAGAGAATTTCAAGCAGACTCCCAGCCAAGTATGGAACCCAACATGGGTCTTGATTCCCCAATCCTGAGACCATACTTGAGCTGAAACCAAGAGCCTGATGCTTAACCAAATGAGCCACTCAGGTGCCATTCCCCTGAGTTTTTAGTGCTTATTGGAAACCCAACAAATCAAACAAGTTCCTGCTATTAAACTAGATCACCTATCAGAGAGTCACAGTTTTTCTTCTGCAAATTAGTTACATCAATAGAAAAATCACTGGTGTGTGATCTAGACTCTCAAGCTATAATTCATCAAGAATGAGCTTTAGTTAACAGATTAAATACCACACTGTCTTTGGAAAATTAGGATAGTCAATTCAGACGCTACTTAGAGTTGTGTGAGTTTTAATTCAGGAAACAGAACATTTTCTTCTGTCTTCAATGTGTCTAAGAACTCTAGATAAGAGTTTCTGTTCAAAAAAATTGTGGCTACCAAAGGCAGACCTGAGGGCATTTTTGTTCATACCAGAGCATTTGGGCCATCAGGCTAGAGAATCAGGATACTGGAAACTCTAATAAACTTTTGGGTTTTTATAAAACGAAGATACCACCCTGAGAATTTTCTGTTCTGTTAACAGTGCCTAAATAATTCAGAGCAATTTCTCACTAAGAACACTAAGAAAATAGAATTAAATATTTTTAAAGAATCTGTTTGAAAGAATCAATGAATTAATAAGTTAGTGAAGAATTATAGGTCCAGGATCTGGGAGGAGAACAGAGCACAGAGAAGTGAACTGAGCATCACTTTTCCATAGGGTTAGAACCATGGGAGGAGAGGCTATTAATTAATTTAAAACTAATCTGAGGGCAATGGGAAAAAGCTAGATCCAGCATCTTTCTCATGCAATCCCTTCTGATTTCTTTGGAGAGCTTTCTATCCAAGCCATGTACAAATAATGGAGATCTTAATCATGACTCCCAACAGGATAAGCATATGACCCATGTTGTGGACAAATAAAATACCACCCAGTAGAACAACATTAAGATAAATAGTAAGGTGAGAACTGAAATGTGAACTCCAATTCATAGAGGTATCTATGGGATGGGTACTAGGAAGAAAGTCGCATGATATGTGATCAGACAGAACAGGAGTGGGTAGTATCATGGAATGTAAGAGAAGAAAGCATTTCATGAAAACCAGAGAGGTTAACCATGCCAGATGCTCCTGAGAGGTCAAGATGGCGATAAAGATGTTATATATGATAGCATAGGATGATGTTGGTGATTTTTGACAGGAGAAATTTCAGGAAAATGATAGGGGAAAAGCCAGTTTGAAGTAGGAGGAGAGAAATTGGGTGATAAGGAAATGGAAATACTGTGTGGACAATTATTTTGTGGTTTAGTTTTGAAGGGATAAAAAATGTGGCCATCTCTGGAGGTAGATAAAAAGTCAAGGGAGTGTTTGTTCTGTTTTGCTTTGCTTAAGATGAAATATATTCAAGCATGTTTGTATGACTTTTCTGAAGTTGAATCCATTTTTATTATACATAAAACCAGCTTTCGTTCTAGTTTTAAGTTCTTATTCTTACATTGTTCTCTATGACCAACTTCTTGGCATCAGATGTTCACAGTAGATAAATTTGTAAGGCTTACATTTAGACATAAATACTTGGGAGCTATAGAATTGCACTGGGTGGATTCTATGTCACTAGTCCAATCACAATGGGCCATGCTAAGGTCTTACAATTGGCTAATGACAGGATCTTGTCCTTGACGACTAGTGGAGTCAGACATAGAACTTTAACTTCACTGCTGAATCTAATGTTATAGAGGGATCAAACTCACTCTCAAAACTGCCAAAAATATATGTAGAGAGAAGCAGCCACAAAGTCTCCTTCCACCAGTCTCCTAAGAGTATGATGTATGTGATACTGTTCTTTAGACCATGATCATGTTTGGGATATTGATAGCATTGAAACTCTGAACTGCAAATCTAGTGATTAGACCTTATAATTGGGCAAAATATCTCATGTACATTATTAGCCCTTAACTGGCCAGTTGGTTGGAATCCTTAACCAGCAGGTCTATTTAAGGGAAGGGAGAATTCAACATTCAATTATCTTATTCCTTAATTAAATAATCAGATAATAACCCAGTGAAGCTCTTTTTCAGTCTAAGCACCAACTCAGAATCTGGGCAAAGTTGTGGACTAAGCAGACAGTATGAGTCTTTTTAAAGGGAAGTGCCAAGAAGTAGCAAAGTATGTGACCAGAAAAGCAAAAAACAAAATCAAAGGGTAAATTAAGATGAAGTAATCAAGCATTTGAAGATTTCTAAAAACCTCTTTAAAAAGAGCAAATAGATGAATATCTCAAGCAACGGTCAGGCACAAGATTCAAACCTAGGTGACTGAATATATCATATGAAGACCTTACACAGCAAAAGCAAAGGTACAAGTTTATTATCTCCTTGAAATTAATTCCCAAGTCCTTGTCATGGCCTGCAAACTGCCACAGATATAAAAGTACTTGAAATAGATTGGTGTCCTCATCCCAAATGAGCCACCTAATGCAAGTAGAGCTGACATTACTAAAACAAGCAGTATTTTTGACAGGATATTAAACATCTGGCACAAGACTTACAAATCCATGAAACTAGCATATTGCTATTTCTAAAAGTGCCAGTCTCCTGACAACATTTGGCATGCAGGTTGGGGGTGGGGTGGGATGAAAAGTAGGGAATAAGTCTATGTTTGAGCGGGCATCTTTTTGAAAATTTTCAGTTTTTTAGGACTTCCTGTTTTCTTGTGAATTATCTGGGTTATTGCTTTTTTTTTCCCTTAAAAACTTTACCCTCAAATGAAAGATGCAAATAAGCATGTGTATGTAGACATACACACATGTACAGTGGATGAATTTATTTTTTCTAGAAGGATCAATAATAATTTTTTTCAGTTTTCCTTTTTTAACAATACAAATTGTGATGAATAAGTGAGCAACATTAAGTCAGTAACACTGGACCCATTTCATCACAGAAGTGGCAGTGATTTGGCCTCACTGGAATAGGTTATTATTTAGAGAATGGATTTGCCTTCTCTATTGGCACCAGCATCACCATACATGGAGTTATTGAATGCATTAGAACACATCAAGTATCCTACACAATATAGATTCATACTGAGCAACCCATTTCACAGCATGAAAATTATGACACTTAGCTCCCACTGCTGGAATTCCCAAGACTCACTATTTACCCTATCACTGAGAAGGAGCTAGCCACTTAAAATGGTTATGTTGCTAAATGGAAAATAAACCTCTGCATGGTCAGGGTGCTCAAAATGTGGTGTATATATATTCTCAACTTCCAGCTGATACATAGAGCTTGAGAAAAAATAGTAGTGATCCCTCTCATTATTACTCTTAATAACTGGGTACAGTTTTTGCTTCCCATTCCAGAACCTTAGGACCTCTTGATCTAAAGGTCTTCATTCCAAGATGTAAATGTGGGACAGGATTCCATCTAAAACCTAGAGGAAAATGCAGGTAGAGAATTTATTGACCTTGTCAACAACAGCTTCTTGCAAGACGTGTCTATAAAGGCAAGAGAAACAAAATCAATAATCAAAATCTTGACTTCATCAAGATAAAAAAGCTTCTGGAAACAGTCAACAAAACTAAAAGGTAGCCTACAGAATGAAAAAAGATATTTGCAAAAGACATATCAGATAAAAGGCTAGTATTCAATAGCTATAAAGAACTTATCAAACTCAACACCCAAAAAACAAGTAATCGAGTCAAGAAATGGGCAGAAGACATGGGCAGAGACATGAACAGACATTTCTCCAAAGAATACCTACACATGGCCAATAAACACATGAAAACATGCTCCACATCACTTGTCATCAGGGAAATGTGGAGGTTCCCCAAGAAGTTAAAAATAAAGCTACCCTATGACCCTGCAATTGCATTACTGGGTATTTACCTCAAAGATACAGATGTAGTGAAACCAGGGCTCCTTCACCCCAATGTTCATAGCAGCAATGTCCACAATAACCAAACTGTGGAAGGAGTTGAGATGTCCTTCGACAGATGAGTGGATAAAGAAGAGGTGGTGTATCTATATAAAATATATATATATAAAATGTATATAATATATAGTATATATAATATAATAAAATATGTAAAATATAAATATATTTTAATATAAAATATATATACTATATATATATATATATACACACAACAGAATATTACTCAGCCATCAGAAAGGACAAATATCTACCATTTGCATCGATGTGGATGGAACTGGAGGGTATTATGCTGAGTGAAATAAGTCAGTCAGAGAAAGACAATTATCATATGGTCTCACTCATATGCAAAATAGAAGAAATAGTGAAAGAGGAACCATAAGGAAAGGGAGGGAAACTGAGTAGGAAAAAATCAGAGAGGGAGACAAACCATCAGAGACTCCTAACTCTGGGAAACAAACAGGGGTTGCAGAAGGAGAGGTGGGTGGGGAATGAGGTAACTGCGTGATGGGCACTAAGGAGGGCACATGATGAGATGAGCATTGGTTGTTATATATTGGCAAATTAAATTTAAATAAAATAATTTTTTAAAAATAAAGATCTTCAATCCTATGGGAGGAATACTTCCACCAGGGGACAAAGGATGGCCCCCATCAAATTTGAAACATATGTTGTCCCTGGCCAGATTGACTTCCTCATGCCACTGAAACAAACAGTAGGCAAAACAGTGATTGAAACAGGTTATTTATTAACTGTCTGGGGTGATCAGTCCTGATAAGTAATGGGCAATTGGGTTTCTGCTATGAAACGGATTGGAAGTATTTTTTTGCTGAGGTTAATTTCTAGGTCACCTTACCATCTCCTCTTTGGATTTTTAGCATTTCCATCCCCTATGTAGCCAATTTCCTGCATTAAATTCCTTTGGTTTATAAATAAATAAATAAATAAACAAATAAATAAATAAATAAATTCCCTCTGTTTTAAATATTTAGAGTGGTTCCTTAGAACCTTGATTGATACAGACATTGGGCAGGAGTAGTCCCATGAAAAATTCCTCAGGATAAGAGTCTAAGATTGATTCACTCATCTGTTTGAGCACAATTTCAGTGTCTTCCTTAACAGATAGGAAATGGGCTACCAATACCCTTGGAAAGCTCATCTTCTTCCTCTTCGGTAGAGCCTCCATATATTATCTGAGCCCATGGCCACCCAGAATAACCATTAGTCCTGGCCAATCTGACTTGCACTACATATACTTATGTGACTAAGTCTGGCCAGCAGAATATAAACAGAAGTATTATGTGTAATGACCCTCCTTTAAAGGGAGGGGGGCTTGCACTTCCCTTCTTTTCTTCTTTCAGCTGACTGGAATGTAGACATAAAGACTAGAACTCCAACTGACATCCTGGAATATCCTTTATGACAGCGGAAAAGAAAGCTTGAAGTATCTTTGGTCTCTGATGAATTTAAAGAAAACCACTGACTTTGTCAGTGGCTGCGTGGAAGCAAGAGTCTCCTTCCCAGAGATAAGCAAGATCCAATATCTTAACTGGAGTCCATTAGGACCCAGAATGAAGGACAAAAAGAGGCCTCTCCTTTCCTCTTTTTTTTTTTTTTTTAAGGATTTCTTTATTCATGAGAGACACAGAAAGACAGAGGCAGAGACACAGGCAGAAGGAGAAGCAGGCTCCCCACAGGGAACCTGATGCAGGACTCAATCCTGGATCCTGGGATCACACCCTGAGCTGAAGGCAGACACTCAACCACTGAGCCACCCAGGCGTCCTGAGGCCTCTACTTTCCTATGGAAGGTAGATTCCTAAGCTTTCCTTTATACCTACTTGCCACATTGTGAAGGAGATAGAAGGGAGGAATTTCTGTGGTAAAGAGATGATCTTCAAATTCCCTGAATATGTACCTCAAAAAGACTCAGAAATGTAAAGGAAATGGTTGAAACCAGAAGGGACTGGGACACCATCCACTGGGACTTTCTAGGTTTGTTTTTCCTCACAACGCTGTGGGTGGGGATACAAAGCAGGCATTAGATCAGTTCTAGGAAATAAAGAAGCAACATCTTCCTTGAATATGTGGGTATGGTGGGTGTGAACATCTGATCAAACTGAATTTTATATGGCTGACTTGGTAGAATGCTGCAGTCATAGCTAGGGAGGAATTATACTTGCTAAAACCAGAAAGTCGGAGGATCCCTGGGTGGCTCAGGGGTTGAGTGTCTGCCTTCGGCCCAGGGCTTGATCCTGGAGTCCCGGGATCGAGTCCCACATTGGTCTCCCTGCAGGGAGACTGCTTCTCCCTCTGCCTGTGTCTCTGCCTCTCTCTCTTTCTCTCTCTCTCTCTGTGTGTGTCTCTCATGAATAAATAAATAAAATCTTTAAAAAAATAAAAATAATAAAAACAGAAAGTTCACAGATTATAGTATGGCTGAAGTTGTCAAACTAAGTATGCTTGTCATTTCTTGTATCAGGAAATTCTATGTTGTAAACAAACACCTGCAGTGATGAAACAACAGAGACTCTGATGAGCTTTACATATATAAGAATGATTCAAGGGCACCTGGGTGCTCAGTTGGTTAAGCATCTGCCTTTGCTTCAGGCCATGATCCAGGGTCCTGGGTTCGAGCCCTGCATTGAGCTTCCTGCTAGATGGAGAGCCTGCTTCTCCCTCTCCCTTTGCCTGCTGCTCTCCCTGTTGTGCTCTTTCTCTCTCTGTCAAATAAATAAAAATAAAATCTTAAAAAAAAAAAAAAAGAACAACTCATATGCCCTGCAGGGATCTCTGCCAATGCTAGTGGAAGAAGACATCTGTAAGCAAGTTGTAGAAACTTCAGGAAATGCCTCAGCCCAGGCCCTGATAAAACCAAGATCCTGAGCCTCGATGACAAATTTCTTTCTTCCTCCACTGGAGCCCAAGTTCATGAAGGCAGATTCATGATTCATGAACATCTTGTGGTTGTTCAATAAATACAAGATGAGTGTATGAATGAGTCCATAAATTTTTATTTTCAAAATTTTCTGCCATAAGGAGGTGGTATATTTACATTTAGAAGGAAAGAATTATTAAAATTTTCTTAGTAAATATGAACTGTAGTACTTTAAAAAATTCCTCTATTGTCATCTCTAAAAGAAAACACTAGAAGATAATGGAGCAAAAGCTACATACATTGGAGGAAGAAAGTTGTGACTTAAGCAGGGGAAATAGTGAGGGGCTCAAGGGCTTCTAGGATACAGGGGCCCAGGACTACAACAAAGGTGAGGTGGGAGAGCCAGAGGCAGGAATGAGCACCTTGATGTCATATTGGTTTTTATTTTCTCCCAAATATGGGAGACTTTGGAGTGGCCACTAGAGGCACTGTTCTGGGCATTTTAGTTCTGCATATTCTTTAATCCTCACAGCAATCCTATTAGATAGGAATGATTCTCATTAAACAAGATCAGAGGGGTTAAACAACTTCCCCCAAAGTCACACAGATAGAGGTGCCTGGAATGAGACTTGATCTAAGCTAGTTCAGTCACAACCTTGGGCTTACATTTCTAGCCTCACCTGGAATACCTGCTCAGGGAGCATCCCTCTGATCACTGGCTATCTCTGCTCCTCTCTTACTCCAGGATCTCACTGACTTATTCCACTTAACATTTTACTCTCTATATCTATCCATGTTGTTGCATAGCTGAGTAATACTCCTATATATTTCTATATCTATATCTCTATACTTATATCTATATCTATCTATCTATCTATCTATCATCTATCTATATCACATCTTCTTTATCCATTCATCAGTTGAAGGACAGTTGGGCTGCTTCCATAATTTGGCTATTACAAATAATGCTGCAGTAAAAAAAAAAAAAGCTACATCTATGGCTCACAAGCACATGAAAACATGTTCAACATTTACTATCAGGGAAATGCAAATCAGAAACCACCATGAGATACCACACACATACTTGAATGGCTATGATAAAAAAGGCAGATAATAAAAAGGGTGGTGAGGATGTGGGAAAATTGGAACCCCCATACACTGCTGGTGGGAATGTAAAATGGTGCAAACAACTTTAAAAAATAATTTGGCAGTTATCCTCAAATGGTTAAGCAAAGAGTTACCATATTAATTAGTGATTCCATTCCTATGTATATATCCCAGAGAAATGAAAACATATGTCCACGCAAAAACTTGCACAGGATGTTTATAGTGGTATTGTTTATTCATAATAACAGCAAAGTGGGAACAATCTAATGTCTATCAACTAACAAATGGAAAAATAAAATGTGGTATATCCGTACCGTGGAATATTATTCAATAATAAAAAGGAATTTAGTATTGATGCCTGCTACAACATGAACAAACCTTGAAAACATAACCGAAGAGGCCAAGCATGGTAGATCAAATATGGTAGGATTCCATTTATCCAAAATGTCTAGAAGAGACAAATCTATTGTGACAGAAAGTAGATTAGTATCTGTCAGGGAGTGGAGCTGGGGGGGGGGGGCACTAGGATTGGCAGCCAGATGGTACAGCACAATGAAAACTAGGGCAGTTCCCAGAACTCTATACTAATGAGGGGTTGGCAGGGGTCTCAGACAAGAGAGTTGTCATCACACAGTCACTTGTCAATTCTTCCAGATTTTCAACTTTATTACTAGAGTAATAATTTGTCATTAACAAACTCTGACTTATCATTTCATATGCTGTATATTTAGTTGGGCTTTCTTTATAATAGTAGGTAACACTTATTGACTACTTACTATGTTCTGGCAATATACTTTGGTATTTTGGAGCACCATGAACTGCGCTAAAACCCAGCCTCACCACTTGGTATGTGACCCTCAGGAGAGTTGTGTAAAATGGGACGAGTGATCCAAATCTGCCCCAGTTGTTTGTTTATGTGTAAAAGGGGAATATAGTAGCACTGATATCATTGGACTTTTGTATAGTGCTGAGAACAAGATTGGTGGGTAATAAGTATCAGCTATTTTTCTTTCTTTATTAACTGTGGCAAAATTTAGTCCTGTTTATTGTTACCCTCTCTGCCCCCAACAAACCAGTACATGGCCTAATTTATTAGTTTTATTTTATTGTTTCATTTAAAAAGATATATATTTTATTTTTAATTTCTTTTTATTGGAGTTCAATTTGCCAACATATAGCATAACACCCAGTGCTCATCTCATCAAGTGCCCCCCTCAGTGCCCGTCACCCAGTCACCCCCACCCCCCATCCACCTCCCTTTCCACCACCCCTTGTTCGTTTCCCAGAGTTAGGAGTCTCATGCTCTGTCTCCCTCTCTGATATTCCCCACTCATTTTCTCTCCTTTCCCCTTTATTCCCTTTCACTATTTTTTATATTCCCCAAATGAATGAGACCATATAATGTTTGTCCTTCTCCGACTGACTTATTTCACTCAGCATAATACCCTCCAGTTCCATCCACGTCGAAGCAAACGGTGGGTATTTGTCGTTTCTTTTCTTTTTTTAACAATAGTCACAGAGAGAGAGAGAGAGAGAGAGAGAGAGAGAGAGAGAGAGAGAGGCAGAGACACAGGCAGAGGGAGAAGCAGGCTCTATGCACCGGGAGCCCGACGTGGGATTCGATCCGGGTCTCCAGGATCGCGCCCTGGGCCAAAGGCAGGCGCCAAACCGCTGCGCCACCCAGGGATCCCGTATTTGTCGTTTCTAATGGCTGAGTAATATTCCATTGTATACATAGACCACATCTTCTTTTTTTTTTAATAAATTAATTTTTTAAACAGAATTTTAGTCTAAAGACTCAAGGGCACAGAACCCTTCTCTTCTCACTTCTTCCCTGCCCCTGTCCCCCAGTGAACAGTCAGCATATTCTCCAAGACATCAGGTTTAACAATTCCATTCCCAAAGTAACAACCATTCCTGTAAATTAATACTTAAATTGGTGTTCAATTTACCAACATACAGAATAACACCCAGTGCTCATCCCGTCAAGTGTCCCCCCCCAGTGCCCGTCACCCACTCACCCCCACCCCCCGCCCTCCTCCCCTTCCACCACCCCCAGTTCGTTTCCCAGAGTTAGGAGTCTTCATGTTCTGTCTCCCTTTCTGATATTTCCCACACATTTCTTCTCCCTTCCCTTATATTCCCTTTCACTATTATTTATATTCCCCAAATGAATGAGAACATACACTGTCCTTCCCCGATTGACTTACTTCACTCAGCATAATACCCTCCAGTTCCATCCACATCGAAGCAAATGGTGGGTATTTGTCGTTTCTAATGGCTGAGGAATATTCCATTGTATACATAGACCACATCTTCTTTATCCACTCATCTTTCGATGGACACCGAGGCTCCTTCCACAGTTTGGCTATTGTGGACATTGCTGCTAGAAACATCAGGGTGCAGGTGTCCCAGCGTTTCACAGCATCTGTGTCTTTGGGGTAAATCCCCAGTAGTGCAATTGCTGGGTCGTAGAGATGGAAAAATATTCCATGCTCATGGATTGGAAGAATTAATATTGTGAAAATGTCAATGTTACCCAGGGCAATTTACACATTTAATGCAATCCCTATCAAAATATACTTTATTTTTATAGCATATTTAGGCTCACAGAAAAATATAATGGAAAGCACAGAGTTTCCATATTGGCTGCCACAACATACACATAGTTTCCTCTATTATTAACATTTTGCATTAATGTGGTACATTTGGTACAATTGATAATCCAACATTGATATATTATTATTAATTAAAGTCCATAGTTTACATTGGAGTTCACTTTTTGTGTTGAACATAAATTGGGTTTTGACAAATGCACAATGATTCATATCCACTGTTACAATAGCATATAGAATAGTTTCATTGGAATCCCTGGGTGGTGCAGCAGTTTGGCGCCTGCCTTTGGCCCAGGGCGCGATCCTGGAGACCCGGATCGAATCCCACGTCGGGCTCCCGGTGCATGGAGCCTGCTTCTCCCTCTGCCTGTGTCTCTGCCTCTCTCTCTCTCTCTCTCTCTCTCTGTGACTATCATAAAAAAAAAAAAGAATAGTTTCATTGACCTAAAAATCCCTTGCTCTGTGCCTATTCATCTGTCCCCAGCCCCCCCCGCCCCAGAACCACTGGCAATCACCAATCTTTTTACCGACTCCAGAGTTTTGCCTTTTCTAGAATGTCATATAGTTGGAATCATAAAGTATGTAGCTTTTTCAGATAATCTTCTTTCACTCACTGAAGTGCATTTAAATTTCTTCCGTTATTTTTGTGGTTTGATGGCCCATTTCCTTTTATCAATGAATAATATTCCATTGTCTGGACCAGTTTGTCCATTAACCTGCTAAATTACATCTTGGTCACTTCCAAGTTTTAGCAATTATGAACAAATTTGCTATAAGCTTTCATGTGCAAGTGTCTGTGTGAACATATGTTTTCAGCTCATTGAGGTAAATACCAAGAAGCATTAATTGCTCATTGGGGTAAATACCAAGAAGCATTGATTATATGGTAAGAGTATGTCTAGTTTCCTCAGAAACTGCCAAACTGTCTTCTGAACTGGCTATCCATTATGAATTCCTATCAGTAATAAATGAGAGTTCTTGTTGCTCCATACCCTTACTGGCATTTGCTGTTGTCAGTGTTTTAGATTTTGACCAATCATATAATTGTTGTCTTATTTGCAATTCCCTGATGACATATGACATTGGATATCTTTTCATGGGCTTATTTGCCATCTGTTTATCTTTTGGTGAAGCATCTGTTCAGTTCTCTTGCTCATTTTTCAATTGGGTTGTTCATTTTCTTACTGCTGAGTTTTAAGTCTTCTTTGTATGTTTTGGACACCAGTCCATTATTAGATATGTGTTTTACAAAGATTTTCTCCCAGTCTCTGGCTTATCTTTCCATTCTCTTAATATGTTTGTTTTTCTAATTCATTAATATCTTCTTTAACCTTGATGTAATTCTTCTACTCTTTCTCAGATTTATTTTAACTTTGTGAGTCAAATGTTTATTAACTTAGTTTCTTTATTTGCTTTTGTTTGAACATGAAAATATGCATGCTTCTTTACTTTCTTCTTGGTGCACTGTTGGCTCAATTTCATATTTTTAAAATAACTAACGTTTTAAAAATGATGAAAAGTGATAGATACATAAAATTTAAAAATAGCAAATTAGGATAAACAATGAAAAGAAGAGATGTGATATATGATGAACAATTGTTAAAATTAAATGAGAGGATATGATGCAGTGAGTTGCAACAGACTGATGTTCTCCTAAGACTGACGAGGGAAGCTGAATAAAATACAAAATCCCATCTGTTTGGAGACTACAGAGAACTGGTGAGCTCAGGTGGCCATGACTCTAGTGAAAGGTGAGGAGAATGAAGATTGGTGAGTAGACATTCTAGAGTTTCTCTGCCTTCAGGGAATTTGCCAGTTCTTGGCACCAATCCAGGCTGATGGCTAAGAAAGGAAAAGAGCCATTGTGTATAGCCAGAGAAGCCAGCAGAAATTCTAGCAATCCCACAGATCTGGAGAGGAAAAATGGAGTTTGGGGTTGCCCAAAAAGCCATAAGACCCCAGTAGGAGAAGCTGGAGTACTTGGAAGTGATTCTGATGCTGTTGATTTTCCTGGAGGCATTTGTCAAATTCTTAAACAGTGCAGGGAAGAAATATAAGGCACAGAGAAGAAAGAGAACAAAGGAGAATTTTTGCACTTTCATGGTACCTAAAAAATAAAAATTTGAGTTCAGGACTGATCAGATGAGACAGGGCTAATTAACAACCTTGGAAAAAAAAAAAAAAAAACAACCTTGGAGCTCAATTAGGAACCCCAAAAGACCACAGCCTAGAAGCTGTGGAGTCAGAGATAGACTGACTTATACAAAACGTACAACTCAACCTTGAATTAGCCCAGTCCCTGACTGGATTAAGGTAATCCATCACCTCACTATCTGCTTGCCAGAAGAGAGGTTGAGCCTTTTTAGAGAAAGAAAACTCCACTCAGAGTTGCTGCAGTTTGACACACAATATACAACACTCAATAAGCAATTATAAAGCTAAAAAACTGGACCAAAAGAAAAACAAACAATAGAAGATTCACAGATGAGACAGTTATTGGAGCTATCAGTGACTTTGAAATGTTTATAAATAACATGTTGAAGAAAAGAGAATTTCACAGGAGAATAGAAAGGACTGAAATTACTCTAAAAAACCAAGACTTCTACTCCTAAATACATTGACAGAAATGTGTCCATGTATTCTCTAAAGATCTGTATAAGTATACATTTAGAAGCTTTACTTTATAATAGTCCCAAACTGGAAACTACTCAAATGTCTGTCAATGGGTGAATGAATAGACCAGCTTTGGTATATCCACACAATGAAATACTACTGAGCAATAAGAAGGGAAGAACTATTGACACACTAAACCCTTTTTTCCACATCCTCCCCTTCCCTCTGTCAAGCCTGCCCCTTCTTGATTTCCTCAGAACAAAACTGTTGCCAACCTTGACTACTCTGGTTGTTGCACACATGCTCTAACAGCAAATCAAGTTTGTTCTACTTTCAAAACATGCTTCACTCAAAATATAAAATTCTTTTAAATTTTTGAATCTCGCCATTTCTCATGATTCCCCAGCCCTCATACCATAATCATAAACCATGATCATCTCTCTCCTAGAGCCTTCAACTGGGCTTCCTGCTTCCATACTTGCCTGCCTAAACTCAGTGTAAGCCTTCCGAAGTGTACATCTAATCACTTATGTCACCTGCTCACACTCATCCAATGACGCCTAACTCACATGGAATCATGTCCTGACTTACAATGCCCCACATTGCCTCTCTTCTTTGGCCAAACTCCAGGTCCATGGGCCCCTGACTCCCCAAACTCCTTTTCAGCAATTTTCTGACTATGATCCTCTCCTCAGTGTTACCCCTGACTGACAGAGCCTCCTCACTTGCAGATGCCTGAAAGGTTAATTCCCACTCCCAGAGGACCAATAATTAACATAAGGCTACAAAATACTGCCCCCTTACCTCAAGGTGGGACAGTGCTGGGATAAAATAGTTGCTCCAGAGCTGGCTGAGGTTCAGGACATAGACTGGACTTCACCTGGGACTACATCCTTGCCCAATTACTTACCTTGCCTCTTTTTGCTTCCCTCCTACCCTCCTAACACTCCCCCAATAAATCACATGCATACAAATCCCTTTCTCAGACTGTACTTCTGGTTAATCTAATGTAGGACATAAAGCTACTGCAGAAGGAAGCAGTGATTTGGTGGAAGACAAAGGATTTCATAGCCAATTTCTTATATTATTTATATGGTAGGTTGCCCATTCCATACAAAGTGTCTATTCAGGGCTTACAGATTTAGGAATATCAAAACCTCAAATCTTCAACAAGCCTACTAGTTAAGTAACAAAATTTTAAAAGAAATTGATGAACATGGATAAGGGCTAAACTGTCAGACATCATTGCAAGCAGGACAAAAGCCTGGGCGTATGGTCAACTTGAAAACTTCAAAGTCTGGAAACCAAGCCAAACTAGGGAATACCAAGATAAGAGTCCCATAAATCTTATAGCAAAAGTTATCCCTGAACCCAAATAGTAAGGAGTGGTTTCTCCTTTGAGTAATTTTACATTTAGGGAGGCCTGACAGAAAAGTTTCAGGGAAAAGGACAAGTGTTCCCAAGAGGAAAGACAAAGAGCCTATATAGATCCCATCCCTGGGGACTGAAAGGTTCATTTCTAAGGCTCCTGTTTACTGAGGCAGCTTACACCAGCCACAGGCAATCTAGAAATTTTTCCCACATAGCTTCAGTGATTGTAGTAGTGGAGGATGAGTATGCCAGATAGTAAGGAGAATTCAGGAGGCCATAAACAGGCTTCGTCATACTCTGCCTTCACTAAAAGATGTTAAGAGAGTGGGATATAAACTCTGAGAGAGACAAAAGAAGCCAATTTCTTCCATGTCACTAAAAAAGGAAATCAAGGCCACTCAGGACCCTTGCCTTTTACTTCTCTGAGGGTAGCTATGAGTTTAAGTCTTTTTCCTTTATATATATTTTTTCAAGACTATTTCTTCTTTTTTATTGGAGTTCAATTTGCCAACATATAGCATAACACCCAGTGCTCATCCCATCAAGTGCCCCCTCAGTGCCCGTCACCCAGTCACCCCCACCCCCCACCCACATCCCTTTCCACCACCCCTTGTTCGTTTCCCAGAGTTAGGGGTCTCTCATGTTCTGTCTCCCTCTCTGATATTTCCCACTCATTTTCTCTCCTTTTCCCTTTATTCCCTTTCATTATTTTTTATATTCCCCAAATGAATAAGACCATATAATGTTTGTCCTTCTCCGACTGACTTACTTCACTCAGCATAATACCCTCCAGTTCCATCCACGTCGAAGCAAATGGTGGGTATTTGTCGTTTCTAATGGCTGAGGAATATTCCATTGTATACATAGACCACATCTTTTTTATCCATTCATCTTTCGATGGACACCGAGGCTCCTTCCACAGTGTGGCTATTGTGGACATTGCTGCTAGAAACATCGGGGTGCAGGTGTCCTGCCATTTCACTGCATCTGTATCTTTGGGGTAAATCCCCAGCAGTGCAATTGCTGGGTCGTAGGGCAGGTCTATTTTTAACTCTTTGAGGAACCTCCACACAGTTTTCCAGAGTTGCTGCACCAGTTCACATTCCCACCAACAGTGTAAGAGGGTTCCCTTTTCTCCGCATCCTCTCCAACATTTGTGGTTTCCTGCCTTGTTAATTTTCCCCATTTTCACTGGTGTGAGAGGATATCTCATTGTGGTTTTGATTTGTATTTCCCTGATGGCCAGTGATGCGGAGCATTTTCTCATGTGCTTGTTGGCCATGTCTGTGTCTTCCTTTGTGAGATTTCTGTTCATGTCTTTTGCCCATTTCATTATTGGATTGTTTGTTTCTTTGCTGTTGAGTTTAATAAGTTCTTTATAGATCTTGGATACTAGGCCTTTATCTGATAGGTCATTTGCAAATATCTTCTCCCATTCTGAGACTGAAGAAAGAGAAATTAAGGAGTCAATCCCATTTACAATTGCACCCAAAAGCATAAAATAAACCTAACCAAAGAGGTAAACAATCTATGCCCTAAAAACTACAGAACACTTCTGAAAGAAATTGAGGAAGACACAAAGAGATGGAAAAATATTCCATGCTCATGGATTGGCAGAATTAATATTGTGAAAATGTCAATGTTACCCAGAGCAATTTACATATTTAATGCAATCCCTATCAAAATACCATGGACTTTCTTCAGAGAGTTGGAACAAATCATCTCAAGATTTGTGTGGAATCAGAAAAGACCCCGATTAGCCAGGGGAATATTAAAAAAGAAAACCATAGCTAGGGGCATCACAATGCCAGGTTTCAGGTTGTACTACAAAGCTGTGGTCATCAAGACAGTGTGGTACTGGCACAAAAACAGACACACAGATCAATGGAACAGAATAGAGAATCCAGAAGTGGACCCTCAACTTTATGGTCAACTAATATTCGACAAAGGAGGAAAGACTATCCACTGTAAAAAAAAAACAGTCTCTTCAATAAATGGTGCTGGGAAAATTGGACATCCACATGCAGAAGAATGAAACTAGACCACTCTCTTACACCATACACAAAGAGAAACTCAAAATGGATGAAAGATCTAAATGTGAGACAAGATTCCATCAAAATCCTAGAGAAGAACACAGGCAACACCCTTTTTGAACTCGGCCACATCAACTTCTTGCAAGATACATCCAAGAAGGCAAGAGAAACAAAAGCAAAAATGAATTATTGGGACTTCATCAAGATAAGAAGCTTTTGCACAGCAAAAGAAACAGTCAACAAAACTAAAAGACAATCTTTTTCCTTTATAAATTTCCAATTCCTTTTTCTCGGGTTTCCCATGACCAGAAATGTTCCTCTTTATACCGAAATTTGGACTCTTTCTACCCAAAGAATTAACCCAGTATGAGTTCAGTTTCTCACACAAGCATTTTCAGAGGACTGTCCCCACTGAGGACATCTGGAGCCCCCAGACTAAGTTGATTGTCCTCCCATGCTCATCTCATGACCTTTGCAGCCATGGTAATGTGAATGTGCAGGTTTGCTATAAATCATGACTTGAGCTGAACTTCCTGGTGAGTCCCTCACTCTTTTTATTTCAGTTTAGTTTTGTTTGGGTCCAAGTATTACACTTAAATAAATTTAAAGGTCAACATCTCCAGAAAGGAATCTTCCAGTCTCCTTCCTGAGATGCCTATGTCTGACACCAGAATCCTGATATCAGATAGGCAACAAGGTATGTGTGGTGTCATCACCCAGAACACAGGCTCAACTCCTCACACAACATCTCATCCCATCCCTAGCTGTGGGGGGGGGGGGGATGTACAAGCTCTACAGAAAGTGAATCTTCATCCCCCAGTATGTGCCCTGGGCTTCATAGGATAGGGGACAGATCTGATGGGTGGCTTCTATCAGCTCCACCTTCAAACTATCAGCAAATCATCTTTAGCTTTACCCCACAAACACACTTCCCCCAACCCTCCCCTCCCCACCCCCGAAACTAGTGTCTCTAATTCCTGCATCTTCTTTGATTCTGTGATGAAAGTTGACTTGTTTCTTGATGCCTTCACCTCTGCAGTACCAGGTGTAAGATTCACCTGGTTAGCTAAGCCAGTTACCAGATAACCATTTCACTCTTAGCTTTTGGGAATTTATGGAAATTTATGTAATCTCTAGTTTTGTTTGACTGAACTCATGTTCTCCTTGTTCTTATGAATTGATGGACTTTTTATTCTTTACTTCTTACTTTAATGGGTTTGTAAGGAAATAGACATATATTCTTGGGGTTAGTCTGCTTTATTTCTGGCTCAGACATTTCAGAATTTTGTATAATAGTTGGCCTTCCTCCGTAGTCTCCTTGTTCACATCCATAATAATGCAGAGAGAATCTGAGGTATATTACAGAATCTGAGGTATATTACAGAAAAGATATGATTTTATTTTTTACCTTCAAATAAAGACCCAGGCAGAATGGAAGGGACAAAGTCTGATATGGGGCGGGGCCACCTAATTTCCACCATACTCTTGCCCTGTCCATGCCAGCATCTTTTTCTGGGAAGACTACTGGAGCTGACAATGCCCCAGCTCCCCATCCTAGAATCCAAACTTAAACTAGACTTTTCCAAGTAACTAGAGTGGGGGTTTCTTCCATTCTAAATTTTCCTATTTTTCCAAAGGGGAGCTACGAAAGATTGTTTCTATTAGTTTGTGTTGTGAACCATGATCTCACTCTTTAAATGTACAGAGAGCTTGTTCAGAAATAGAGATAACATGTCATTTCTTAGTGGCAATAAAAAAACATACAAGTCCTGCCAAAGCGTGCCCTTTGACTGTGCTTGGCTGGGTGCAGTGTCCAGAATATAATTTTTCCTTGAAAATATGGTCCTATTTCTAACTTGGTTAATTTCTAAATCTGAAGTGTGATCCCATAGATGGCCATTAGGGGGCGCAAGAATTTTAACTGTAACATCCTAAAGGATGCCCTTTAGATCTTTTTCCATTTAATGGGCGGTGGACTTTTTCTTGTGATTTTTAAGGAAAACCTTTCAAACCATTGTACGTTTTTATGCACATCACTAAATGCAAACAATGGAGGAAAGAAAAAGGAAAACACTAATAAATATCAGACTACTGGTCCATGTTTCAACATGAAACCATTCATTCATCCATTCAAAACATGTTTATGCAGCATCTACTGCCCACCAGGCACTGACCCAGATGTTGGGGAGTCAGCAACAAACATGCATTCATGCTTGCCTTACAAGTACTCAACTTGTTTTCTCTTCTTCATATTGCATGTCTATAAGAATCTTGAATTCATTGAGACTTCTAGCAGATGACATCAGGATATTTTAGGGAAATTTTGGCCAAAGGTCACAGGAGAATCCTTTCCCTTAGCTAGGTACCAAATAAACTAACTGGTTCCTTTAAGAAAGTCACAAGGAGAAGGTCTGGAACTTTGGAGACATCACTCAGCAAAGATTTTGGACAAAATTCAATACTTTCCCTCCTCAAGATAACATTAGGTAAAAATCTGAGGCTACCCTCTATTTTCTCTCTGTTCTCTGCTGGTGATGCAGCCATTGTTTAATCATTTCAGAGGGCAATTGTATCTGCCCTGAGATCATCTGAGGTCACCCTGTCCCCTAGTATTAGAAGAAGACAAAAAGTTCATCCACTATTCATCCACTGACATGAACCGGTCAGTGGCTCTCCCTCAGGATAACCTGCATGTTTCCTTTACATCCAGGGTGACTAATGGTGATGAAGCTTATTCCAGCGTCTTCTTTTTAATTCAAAGCTTTGTCTATTCTCTGAAGAGGTATTTCAAAGTAACAAGGGAGCAAAAATTTTATATGGTGGTGCAAGAAGATCATATTCATTCATGTATTCTTTTCTTTTTTCATAACGTAAAATTAATCTCAAGGAAATGGAGCGACCCAGGCATTGCTATATCTTGCCCTCCTGTTGACAATTTACCATCCCATGTTCTCAGATCATAAAAATTTTAGCACATGGCAATGGTCCTGAAGTCCTTTGGACTTGACAAGGAAAGGTTGTGCCAAGATCTTGGGCATATGCTCATCTTTTATGGGCTTTTGTGAGAAATAGGTCCATTGACAACTCCTGAGTAAGTTTCTTATTAATTATACCACTGGAAAGAAACTGATTAACTCCCGCAATTCCAATTCAAAAATGACTATAGACAAGTAAACAAACCAATAAATAAATAAATATTCAGATGCTACTCCTGGAACAAGCAAATGTGACCAGGAGGGTGGAGCTGTGGGCAGATCTTGGATGGGAACTTCAGGGCAGTAGGGGAAGAGCAGTTCCCAGAAGAATGGGCATGCTGTTGAAGACAAAGCCATATGTATCCACTGTGGCAAAGTTCACTGTTCCTTTTTAATATAAAATTAATTCTAGCTTTTGGATACAGAGCTGTTTCAGGAGTGATTGATATAAAAAAACTTTAACTTTTTTTTTCTGATTCAATACGAACATACAAAAATTTTCAACAATGGATCTTGGTTAAAATTATACTGAGAAATCCTTGGAGTCATCCTATATGGTACACTATAAAAAGGTAAAATACCATCAAATATCATTGATCCCAGCAAACCTCAAAAATGAATCTTTCATCTAGTACAAATGAAACTTAGCACAATCCCTGATAAAAGACATACTTTCCCTGACCCCATTAAATAGCTTATTTCCAAACCCCTTACATTCTCAACTTTGATATCTGCAGGCTAGTGGCAGCAGAAGAGAAGCTCAGTTTTAATTGCCCCGTCTATAGAAAGGAAAGAAGGGTGATCTCTAGAGAAACACAGTTTGAAAGTATCTGAATTTAGCACCTTTAAGTTATCAGTGGCAAACAGGCAATCCTGCATCTGGCAGGGGAAAAATTTTCAAGTATGAAATGGAATTTAGTTCCTACAGTCTACAAAAACCCTAAATATAAAACTTTTGGAAAGGCATAAGAGTATTTGTGGCTTCTTTGTTTGAAAGAATTGGTTTTTACTTTGTTTTTATGAAAAGATTCATCTTGCAATTAACAAATGTGAAGAGGAATTTTAAAACATTTTAATTTCACATTCAAAGTTAAATTAAAATGGTTTAATCTGTATTTCTAAAGATTAGAGTTAGGTTTTATTTCTCAAAGATTGTTGTATAATACCTACTTAGAAAAAAGATTTTTATTGAAGTTTGACATTCATTTCAATCATACAGCTGGATGAATTTCTGCATATGTATATATCTGTGTGGCCACTACTGAGATCAAGATTCAGAACATCTCCAACGTCACAGAAGGCTTCTCATGCCTCAGTATGATAAACTTCTACCCCAACCCTGGCCCCAGTGGTAACTTCTATTCAAACTTTTAGGACTATTTGAATTTCATAAAACTAGGAAAATTTGGTATATGCTCTCTTATGTATAGCTTCTTTCACTCAATGTAACTTCCCTGGGATTCACCCATGTTGTTTCATGTAGCACTGATTCATTTGTCCTCATTATTCTGTATTATTTCATTGTATGAATAAACTACAATTTCATTATCCATCTATTGTTTTTTGGTAGACTTATGCATTCATTTCCCTTAGACATGCCCCTAGTAGTGGAATTGCTGAGTCATGGGGTAGGCTGCCATTTAGCTTTACGAGATAATTACAACCAGTTGTCTAACATGATTGTGCCAATTACACTGCAGCAGGAAAGTTGTTTCATATTCTTAACAATTCTTGGTTATAATCAGTATCTCTAATTTTAGTCATTTGCGTAAGCACAGTGATATCTTACTGAGGTTTTCCTTTGCATTTCCCTAAATGCCACTAAGGTGCTTCTTTTCATATGCTTGATGTTATTTGAATTAATTAATTAATTAATTAATCATTTATTTATTTATTTTTAAAGATTTTGTTTATTTATTCATGACAGACACACACACACACACACACACAGAGGCAGAGACACAGGCAGAGGGAGAAGCAGGCTCCATGCAGGGAGCCGGATGCGGGACTCGATCCTTGGTCTCCAGGATTACACCCCAGGCTGAAGGTGGCGCTAAACCACTGGGCCACTGGGGCAGCCCTATTTGAATTTTCTACTTTGTGAAGTGGCAACTCAGTTATTTTGCCTGTGTTTTATTGGATAGTTTACCTTTTTCTTATTGATTTGTGGAAGTTCTTTGTATATTTTGGACATGGGAACTTTGTGGGTTGTATGCATTGCAACTATTTTCCCTCAATCTCTAGGTTGCCTTTTCACTCGCATGCTGATGCTTAATGAGAGCCAATTCATCAACTTTTTCTGGTTAATGGCTTTTTTTTTTAATCTTAGGAATCTTTTTAACTTTTAATTTTGAAATAATCATAGATCCATAGAAAATTGCAAAAATAGAACAGACAGGGCCCATGTACTCCATCAATTTCTCACAAAGGTAACATCTTACCAAACTGTAGTATAGTACAAAACCAGGAAGTTGACATTGATTTAATTCACAGATTTTAAGCTTATATATACTTACATATACTCATTGTGTGTGTGTAGTTCTATGCAATGATTTCAAGTGTGGAGATGATATAACTACACCACAGTCAAGATACGGAAATGTTCCACCATCACAAAGATCCCTGGGCTACCCCTTATAGCCAAATTCATCCTCTACTTCTACCCTCTGGGAACCATTAATCTGTTCTCTATCTTTATAATTTGTTATTTCCAGGATATTATACAATGGAATCACATAGTATGAAACCTTTAGAGATTGGCTTTTATCACTCAGCACAATGCCCTTGAGATGCATTCAAGCTATTACATGTATCAGTGGTTTTTCCTTTTGGCTACTGAGTAGTATTCCATGGTACAGCAGTACCATGGTGTGTTTAACCATTTGCCCATTTAAGGATATTTGAGTTTTTTCCAATTTTTAGCTTTTACAAATAAATCTGCTGTCCACATTCATATATAAGGTTGTGTATGGACATAAGCTTTCATTTCTTTAGAGTAAATGCTCATGAGTATGGTTGCTGGGTCATATGGTAAGTATGCATTTTGCTTTTTCAGAAACTGCCAAAATGTTTTCCAGAGTGACTGTCATTCTACATTCTCACCGGTAATGTATGAGGGATCCAGTTCCCCACATCCTTGCCAGCATTTGGGACTTTCCCCTCAACGTGCTGTGTGATGGTGTGGTGTGATGTGATCGTGAGGCTTTTCCCTCTGGGATCTGCTGAAGTTTTATTTCTTTGGGATTTGATCCCAACTAGTGATTTAAAAATCAAGTAAACACAGACGTAAGGGCTGGACACTAGACTTCCCTTCTATTCACTGTGGACAGCAGTAGGAAAGAGGGAGGGGGTAGAAAGGGTGCTTGAGCACAGCACAGAGCCACTCCCTTTTCCCCCACGCCCTGGCTAAAGCCCTTGTGGCTGGGGGTGTGGAGTGGGCCGAACTGCCCCCAGGTCCTCCTCCCTCCTCAGATAGTCTCCCCGAGTGTTCAACACATTTCTTTTTTTTTTTTATTTTTTTTATTTTTTAAAGATTTTATTTATTTATTCATGAGAGACACAGAGAGAGAGAGGCAGAGACACAGGCAGAGGGAGAAGCAGGCTCCATGCACCGGGAGCCCGACGTGGGATTTGATCCCGGGTCTCCAGGATCACGCCCTGGGCCAAAGGCAGGCGCTAAACCACTGCGCCACCCAGGGATCCCCCAACACATTTCTTCTTGCCAGAAACTGAGGCACACATTGAGGAGAAAGTGGAAGAAGAAGATGCTGTAGAAGTTGGACGGTGGCACAAATGAAGTCAGAGATGAGGCATGGCAAGGCCTTGGTTTGGAGGTCTCTGTCCACTTACTCCATGTCCATACCACGGAGGGTAAGGAAGCCATCCATCACACCATATTTTTTTTTAAAGAATTATTCACCACAATCTGGTGGGATTTATTCCTGGGTTGCAAGGGTGGTTCAATATTCACAAATCAATCAACATGATACACCACATTAATAAAAGAAAGGATAAGAACTATATGATCTGCCAATAGATGCAGAAAAAACTTTTGACAAAATACAGCATTTCTTCTTGAAAAAAACAACTCTCAGCAAGGTAGGGATAGAAAGGACATACCTCTGCATCATAAAGGCCATATACCAAAGATCCACAGCTACTATCATGCTCAGGGGAGAAAAACTGAGTCTTTCCCCTACACTCAGAAACGAGACAAGGATGTTCACTCTCACCATTCCTTTTTTTTTTTTTTTTTTTTACTTTTTAAAAATATTTTATTTATTTGAAAGAGTGTGTGTGCCAGCCCACACAAGTGGTGGAGGAGGAGGGGATTGGGGAGGAGCAGAGGAGGAGGGAGAGGGACAAGCTGACTCCATGCTGAACATAGAACCTTATGTGGGGGTCCATCTCATGACTCTGAGAGCATGACCTGAGCCAAAATCAAGAGTTGGGCACTCAATGGACTGAGCCACCCAGGGGTCCATAGGCGATCACACCATATTTTTTATTTTGATTATTTTAATAGACATGTATATAATATATTATCTCATCATGATTCTAATTCACATTTCCCTAAGGATTAATGACATTGGACATCTTTTCACATTTGCTATTTCTCCCGATAAAACATCAGTTGGAGGACTGGACTTGACCCATGGGCCATGGTTTGTCACCTTTTGTTCTAGATTACTTGTTTGCTCTTTTACTCTCCATTCTTTCTTTATCCCGTTCTGCTATTTTGAGTACCATATTTCTACTTGCTTCTTTTATGTGACTGCATGTTCTGCATCATATTACTAATTTATCCTTTTATCTAATGAAGATATTGCTTATGCATTGTCCATGTCAATAACTCTACTTTATACGATATACAATACTTAGTTTTTGTCTTTGGAACTGTGACATAGTAAAGTGTTTAAAAACTTTGGTGCTAGAACCTGTCTGCCTGAGTTCAAGTACTGAGCCTCCACCTGCTGGTCATTTAGCCCTCTAAGACTCTAGTGTAACTATGGAAGGGGATAAAGTTCCTCCAGAATGAATGATATTGGATCATCATGAGTATAGTGAGTGGGATCTTGGGGCCATATTAAATATGTTTCATAAAAATAAATAATGTATTATACTTGTATTATGCACTGTGGAGCCACTTTAAGACCACCATATTTACATCTAGTAATCATAATTATGATGTGCCATGCTGGAAAAGCTGAAGTGAATAGAATCTTAAATGTGAATCCAATAGCATTGTATATTAGTAAAAAGATGTAGTATAAACTTTCTTTTAAGAATATAAGAAGAGTTTTAAAAACATTCATATCCTTTGGCCCAGTAATTTCATATTAAAAAGATTTTTAAAATTTATTTATTTTAGAGAGAGAAATCAGGGGGGGAAGGGCAAGAGAGAGGGAGAGAATCTCAAGCAGACTCCCCACTGAGGGCAGAGCCTGATGTGATCTCAGACCCTGAGATCATGACCTGAGCCGAAATCAAGACTTGTACACAACTTACTGACCCACTCAGGTGTCCCTAAAAGCCTTTTTAAGCAAATAATGAACATGTAAATATGAAGACAAAAAAAAGCACATGCTAAGGGTGATAGAAACTGAGATCTTGGGCTACTGATGGAAAAATTGAGCAACTGTATACACCCCAGACCCCATATCCCCCCACTTATTGTTGGACAGCTCAAGACAATCCTAACTGATATAAATCCAAACTTCCAACTACCAAAAAATGATAAATAATATTATAGTCCATTTGTTAGACTAAGATTTTTATAAAATGCATGTAATAGCATATCAAATGGTTTGTGGGGGAAACTGAGAGGTATGACTTTATATACCACATGGTTAGAGTTACAGAAAAAATAATTTCCTACCAATGTTTGTTTTAAGCGAGTTCTTGTTCTTATTTTGAGTTTCCTTTTTTTAATGTTTCATAATTATGAATATACAAAATAAAAACAAATCACTTTTTTAAAATACATTTTCCAGTGAAGTATTGAATCTGGTAGAGAAGTACCAGAAAGATAACCTATGCCACAAGTGTATATTAAGTAATTAAATAATGGTGCTGGATCGAGAGGGAGTTCAAACTTCTTGAATTCCTTTAAGATCAGCTTTGCTCAAATATGAGGAAGGAAAAAAAAAACCTATTTGACATTCCTAGTTTCCTTATTCCTGGTTTCCTATCTTTATTCTTACTCTTATAATAGTTACACTATTCAAAAGCCAAAGACTCTAGGCACCCATTAAATGGAGGAAATGGATATTTCCCTTGAGATTCAATGTCTCTGCAATAAGGCTTTAAGTTGGCCATGTTCAGAGTGATTATATGCAGAGTAGAATCACAAGTATTGACTTCAGTTGGATTGGGGAAAATGTTAATAATAAAGTATTCTCATGAGTTTAAGAAAAAGGCAATTGGCAATAAATTGGAATAATCACAGAGGACTGAGCATGTTGAGATAGTTAACATTGCTTGGACTATGCAGTAATGTTATCATTTAATTTTTTTAAGATTTTATTTATTTATTCATGAGAGACACACAGAGAAAGAGAGAGAGAGAGGCAGAAACACAGGCAGAGGGAGAAGCAGGCTCCTTGCAGAGAACCTGACATAGGACTCAATCCCAGGTCTCCAAGATCATGCCCTGGGCTGAAGGCAGGGCTAAACTGCTGAGCCACCCGGGCTGCCCATCATTTAAAAATTTTTAAACCATATTTAATTTTGAAAGAGTATATAAAGAAAGTTCTAGTTTCAGTAATGTGCGATAAGAGATCCAAAACTCCTCCCACTAAAAACATTAAGAAATTATGGGAAACATCACATTTTGGGGGGTTTTTTGGAGGTGGAGAGGTGCAGAGGGAGAGAGAGAATATTAAGCAGGCTCCATATCCAGCATGGATCCCAATGTGAGGCTTGAGCTCACCACCCTGAGATCATGACCTGAGTTGAAATTAAGAGTTGAACACCAGCTGAGCCATGCAGGTCCCTTCCCCTACCTTTTTTTGGAGGGAGGAAATATAACATTCTTGAATTGTATTAACTAAACAATTTGGAAATTCTCAAGTGTCAGAAACTAAGAAAACTGGATATCACAGACATAAGTGCTTGAGTTTATTTTTGTGGCTTCCACAGATGTCTGGTGATGAGAAGAGAAGAGTAGTTGGTCTTGCTTAAGAACTGACATAAAGAATTGTCTTCTAATGGATAGGCAGGGAAAGAAGATGAAGTCTTAGGCCCATGAGAGGCAGAACCAAGACCCTAGAATAAATCTAGGATCTTTGATAGACTGCACCCAAACTGCAAGGGCAACCCAGGGGAAAAAAATCAGTTTCATCCCCCTGCTAGCATTGGGTGGGGGATAAAAAGAAAATGCCTCTGAAGGCCTGGGTGGCTCAGCAGTTGAGTGCCTTCAGCTCTGTTCAGGAGTGTTCCTGGGGTCTGGGGATTAAGTCTCACATCAGGCTCCTTGCAGGGAGCCTGCTTCTCCCTCTGCCTGTCTCTGCCTCTCTCTCTCTGTGTCTCTCATGAATAAATAAATAAAATCTTAAAAAAAGAAAAAGGAAAAAAGACAATCCCTCAACTGAGACTAAAACATGGGCCTGTCCCAGACCTGGGCTTTAGATTTAAAAAAATGTTTTAACTAAACAATACAAGCAATCAATGTGTAAATTTACAGAACTACTCATGGGCTGTTGGAAGAAAAGAAAACAAATTACCCTGAAGAATATACCCTCAGCCTGTACTGTATAGAATTTCCACAAGGAAAGTTCTGTTAATGATTAGCTCACAATCCCAAATTATAAGACACATATATTATATAATAATCTGATAGAAACTATACATTATAGATGTTTAACATAATTAAAGAAAACTTCTGATTCTGATCATGATGGAATGATGGGTGTTAGACTTATATTCCTGGTATAAACATCTTAGAAAATGTATGAAGAAATATTTAAGGCTTTGGACCACAAACAATGCAGATCTGTGATCCTTGAGAGAAAGGAAAAAATATATGAAGTGAATGCCACTTGCATCCTGGTGTCTGAAGCATCCAAAATGGTAGCATAGGGAAAAGAGCACAAGCAGAGATCAGTTATCTCCTTGAGCAAAGGAAACACATATTGAAAATTAGAGCTCTGGAGGCAAATGGAATTTTTTGAGCAGGGAAGCAGAGAAGAGGAAGTTGTAGAGAGAAGGAACCCAAGAACTCTTCAAAGAAGCCCCTTTAAGCCTGGTCAAATACTAAAATGTACATAAGCAGAGTAAGACAGCAAAAGGCTTGGCAGAGAACAGCTACTAGGCTTTAAGAGGAGCAGAGACTTTATTCACCTTTGAGGTGAACAGATTTTGGAGACTACGGACATTGGTGATGTTTGGAACTCCAAACAGCCAGAGTGGAATGATCTCATTGTATACCTGAGAATTCAGCTGAGATCCTATAAAGGCCACAGAATGAGAAGTTATACTCTATACCCATCCAAATAAAGGCCAAAATCAAGACTTGATAAAATCAAGCTAAGTCTCCAGTAAATGAATTGTTGGCCAAAACAGAGCTCAGCATGTTTTTATTTTCTTTAAAGTCAACATAATGCAAACTCTCAACTACATAACAGCCACAATGCATTTTTGAATGCACAAAAAGAATATAGACATTTTTGAGACATACAAAATGCAGGAAAATGTGAGCTATGACTAGTAGGGAAAGTCAAGAGAAACATATCCATGGAAAATGCACATTGTGGAATTAGCTGACAAAGATCTTAAAAGTTGATATGCCTGAGTGGCTCAGTGGACATGTGCTTTCAGCCCGGGGTGTGATCCCGGGGTCCTGGGATGGAGTCCTGCATTGGGCTCCCCACAGGGAACCTGCTTCTCCCTCTGCCTATGTCTCTGCCTCCCTCTATGTGCCTCTCATGAATAAATAAATAAAATCTTTTTTTAAGACCTTAAATTTTTATATAAATAAATTTAAAGATATAAAGAAAAAGTCTAAATGAGTGAACAGATGGGTAATCTCAGTGAAGAGATGGAAAACTATTCTCTAAAAGAACTAAAGAGAAATTCAGAAACTTTTCAGTATTTGAAATTACCTGGATGATGAACAGAGTGGACACTGGAAAAGAAATCATGAGTGAACTTGAAAATAGATCAATAGACACTATGCAAATTAAACACAAAGAAAAAGATATTGGAAAAATAAACATCTTTGGTGACTTAAGGAAAAAGATCAAGTGGTCTGATAAATGATTAATTGAGATCCTAAAAGAAGAAGAAAGAAATTGTGCAAAAAAAAAAAATGTTTGAAGAAATGGCTGAAAAGTTTCTAGTTTTGATTAAAAATAAATACATCCAGAAGTTTAAGAAGCTCAACAAATCCAAGCTGGTTACAATACAAGGAAAACCACAGTAGACATATGTTATACTCAAACAGATAAAAACCAAGATAAAGGATAAGTCTTGAAAGAAGCAGGGGGGAAAAACATATACGGAATAATGATAAGAATATCTACTTATGTCTTATCAAACACAATGCTACCAGAAGCCAATGTAACAGCATCTTTCATGTACTAAAACTTAGAACTATATATTCAACATAAGTATCTTTTAAAAATGAAGATGACGGCAACCCAGGTGGCTCAGCAGTTTAGCGCTGCCTTCAGCCCAGGACGTGATCTTGGAGGCCCGGAATCGAGTCCTGAGTGGGGCTCCCTGCATAGAGCCTGCTTCTCCCTCTGCCTGTGTCTCTGCCTCTCTCTCTCTCTCTCTCTCTCTGTGTGTGTGTGTCTCTCATGAATAAATAAATGAAATCTTTAACAAAAAATGAAGATGAAATACAGACTTTTCAGATCAACAAAAACTGAGGGAATTTACTGCCAGCAGACTTGCACTAAAGGAAGTCATTGGAATGAAGGGCAAAAATGAAATAATGCCAGAGAGAAACCTGGATTTACACAAGGGAACGTAGATTGCTAGATATAGTAAATGTATACATAAATCAAAAAGTTTTTTCTAGGGATGCCTGGGTGGCTCAGTGGTTGAATATCTGCCTCCGGCCCAGGGCATGATCCCGCGGTTCCGGGATCAAGTCCCACATCGGGCTCCCTGCATGGGGCCTGCTTCTCCCTCTGCCTGTGTCTCTGCCTCTCTCTCTCTCTCTCTCTCTCTCTGTCTCTCTGTGTGTCTGTCATGAATAAATAAATAAAATCTTTTTTAAAAAGTTTTTTTCTAAACATTCCTAATGTTTAAAAGATGAGGAATAATAATAATGTATCATAGGGTGAAAACTTATATAGAAATAAAATAGGTGACTGAAGAGGGATAAATGAAAATATTTTTTGTAAGATTATTAAAGAATTGTATTAAAGCAAGGCATACTGTGAATAGTTACAGACATGCAAACACTACTCATAAGAAAGGCAAAGTCTCTACATTAATATTAAAGCACAGTTCAAGACAAGAGGGATTTTTCAGTTCATAAAAAGGCATAGTGATCCTAAATCTTTACGCTTCTATGAATAGCAATTCAAAATACATGAAGCAAAATAGCAGAAGTAAAAAAAGGAATAGATGAATCTATAATTATAGTTGGAGATTTTATGAGTCTTATCTAGTTATTGTTAGAACAGTTAAATAAAAAAGTAATGTGTAGAGGATTGTAATACTATCACATAATTTAACCAGCTATATATTTAGAGAAAAGTACACCCAATAACTGGAGAATATACCATCCTTCAAAGGTATAGGGACCATATACCCACTATATACTGTAAGCTGGGCCCCAGAAAAGTCTCAATAAATTTAAGGGGGCAGACATCATAGAATGTGTTATCTGACCACAGTGGAACTAAAAGTTCAAAAATAAAATGATCCATGGGAAATATCCAAGTGTTTAGAAATTAAACAAAATACTTCTGTATGATCTATAGATCAAAGCAAAAATCTAAAATGAAATTGTGGAAGAGTTGAACTAATGAAAATTAAAACCTAGTATATCAGCCAAAGAAGTCTTTACATGGAGTCCCAGCTGTAGAGAAGAATGCTATAAAATCAATGAGGTAGAGTTTCATCTTCTTAAAAAGGTAGAAAATAAGAGCAATTAACTTTAAAAAAGCAAAAGGAAAGAAATTGTAAAGAGCAGAAATCAGTGAAACAGAAGACAGTCTCACACCAGAGAAAAGCAAAGAAACCAAGTGTGAGTCATTTGAAAAGATCCATAAATTCGAGGGACCTTATCTTAATAGGCCTCTTGTAGGACTGAAAGGAAGAGAAAATGCAAACTACCAATATCAGATAAGTCAATTGGAGAAGGACAATCATCGTATGGTTTCTCTCATATGGGGAAAATAAGAAATAGTGAAAAGGATGATAAAGGAAAGGAGGGGAACTGAGTGGGAAAAATTAGAGAGGGAGACAAATCATGAAAGACTCCTAACTTCGGGAAACAAACAAAGGGTTGCAGAAGGGGAGATGGGTGGGCGGATGGAGTAACTGGGTGACCAGCACTGAGGAGGGCACTTGATGGGATGAGCACTGGGTGTTATACTATATGTTGGCAAACTGAACTTAAATAAAAACAAATATAAAAGAAAAAAAAAAAGGAGGGGATGTTGCTATATAATATACATATACTAAGAAGTTACCAAGGAGTACTATGAATTACTTTATGCTAATAAATGTGACAACTTAGATGAAGAGCATAATTCCTTGGAAGACAGAATTATCAATAGTGACATTAAAAGAAGTTAAAAGTCTGAAGAGCTTTGTGTCTATTAAAGGAACTGAAATCAAAATTTAAAAAAGAGCTTCTCACAAGGAAAACACCAAACCCAGATGGCTTTACCAGTGACTTCTAGCCAACATTTGAGGAAGAAATAATACCAATATCACACAGCTCTTTAAGAAAATAAAAAAGGAAGGAACACTTCCCACCTCATTTTTGAGGCCAGCATCACCCTTAGAATATCAGATAAAGATGCTTTAAGAAAAGAAAAAGAAAAATCAAGAGGTTGGAGCTAATCGCTGAGTTAAGAGAGTGTGATGGCTTTTGTCGTGTCAACTTTTTGAGGTTATAAGCCCCAGTTATTCAAACAAATGCTAATCTAAGTGTTGCTATAGCGGATTCTGAAGGTGTAATTAAGGTCCCTCATCAGTCGTATTTAGGTAAGGAAGATTATCGTGGATAATCTGAGTCAGCCTGATTTATCCAGCTGAAAGTCCTTAAAAGCAGGGCTGAGGCTTCTGAGGGAGAGCTAGTGAGAAAAAACATTCCATCTGTGGCTGACAGCTTGGGCATAAGCCTGGATCCTGTTCATGAACTTCCCTTCTCTGGTTGAATCCTGACTGACACAGCAAGGGAAGCGCTAGAAGAAGTTAGAGTGCACAGAACCCAATGATTATAGGCCTTTCAGGCTGTGTTAACTGGAAGGAATTTTTTTAAAGATTTTATTTATTTATTCATGAGAGACTGAGAGAGAGAGAGAGAGAGAGAGAGAGAGGCAGAGACACAGGCAGAGGGAGAAGCAGGCTCCTCACAGGGAGCGTATTCCGGGACTCAATCCCTGGACCCCAGGATTACGAACCAAGCCAAAGGCAGATGCTCAACCACTGAGCCACTCAGGTGCCTCAACAAGAAGGAATTTTTCAGAGTATTTGGATATGAACAGTCATATTATCTGAAAGTTTTCTCAAGAACTTGTTTAATAAATATCAACTTCTGCCCATCAAAATAGGGAAATAAAATGACATCACATGTTGGTGAGTTCAAAGAGAAACTAGAACCACTATATCTCAGGGACATAAGTGAAATGAAAAAATATATCTGTGTATACGCATATGTACATGTGTAAATATTTTTCTACTGCTGTATAACAAACTACCACACATTTAGCAGCTTCAAATGTAACACCCATTTACTAAACACAGTCTGCAGGTCAGAAGTCTGGTAGGATTCAGTCCTTGTAAGAGCTGTAGAACTGAACCTTATCGACTGTCAACTTGGAGCCACTCTCATTCCCAGAGGCTGCCCACATCCCTTCCCATATGACCCAATTTTCAACAGACAACACCCCTCCTATTGAGTCCCTGTCATGCTCTGAGTCTTCCTGACTTTCTGACCTTCAACCTCTAGACCCAGATTGAAGGGCTCATGTGAACAGGTCAGGCCCACCTGGAAATTTTTCCTTTTTTCCATGCAGGGAGCCCAGCGCGGGACTCGATCCTGGGTCTCCAGGATCACGCCCTAGGCTGAAGGCGGCGCTAAACCGCTGAGCACCGGGCTGCCCAAAATTTTCCTTTCTTGAAGACAACTGTCCCGCATGACTTAACCTAATCATGGAGTGAAACCCACTACCTTCTCAGTCCTAGGGTACGCATAACAGGGAGAAGGGGAGCTTGGACCCATCTTGAAATTCTACCCACACCAATATCTGTATGGATATCTAGTCTAGATAGATGTGTAGATAGGTAGGCACACAGTGTTCATTCATGAGGTATGTGTATGTTCAAATATCTGTGTACTGGAAAAAACCAAATGCCCTACTCGAAGCCAGCCAGCCTATGGTAGGTTAGGTAATGGAATATTGTCATTGCCCTGAGACATGTCCTTATGTTTCCTTATGACATCCTCACCTACTTGCCACCTCTAATGCAATGGAATATGACACAGAATGACATATGTTCAATGATAATACAAGTCACAAAATAGCATATATGTTAGAATTAGTACAAGAATCAGAAAGAAGACGGGGAAGACAGGGTTTTTCATTATTATGTAGTTGTGGTAAGGCGGGGGATGGGCAGAGAAAGGGCAAAAGTCTACAGATAAATGGGCTTCTACTGGCTTTACCATTTGGGGGCTTCTGCCCACACTAGACAAAACTTTCAAAATAACTGGGCAGAAGAGAAATCAATTTGGCAAACACATGCTGCCAGTTGAAGCAAGACTTCCTGATCATGCCAATGCTACGCGAAGCTGGCTTGCAGAGGCAGGACTGCTTGGGAGACAGAGTCAGAGTCAGTGAGGAGGGCGGGGGCATGAGTGACTCACTTCTCAGGGCTCCCTTTGCTGAGAGGCTCTGTCTCCTCCTGACTGTTCCCTTCATCTCTGAGTCACTGATTGTGAGTGACAGATGGAGTAAATATAAAGTCCTTCTCTCCTCTCTCCAGCCAGCTGTCCAAACTCCTTTCTCCTCAGGCTGCCAGGCCCCATCCTGTTGCTGACTGATCTCCCTAGGCCTTCGACAACTTTCCTTCACACTCTAGGCATCAGACTTCATTTTCCTTGCTTTATCAAGCAGGCTGTCCTGTCGAGGGCCTGGAGGGAAGAAGGCGAATGGGGAGTGAGGCTGAAAGCTTGCTTTCACACTTCAGAGACCTTGGTAAATGAGTTTTTCTTCCCAACGGTAAAAGCAGTGGGACTAAGGAGCCGTGTTTGTTTGAAGCTTATAATTCAGACATCCATCTTCCTGGTGAATTTGTGTTTTAAATTTTCTCAGAAACAACAGAGTAAACTAAACTTAGGAAGGCCCACAATGCTTTCGAGCAGCTCAAGCTAGGTCAGAAGCTCCCTATGGTGAGTGGCTCACTCCTCCTTCCAGGTCCTGAGTTGTCCTTTAAAGCTTTCATGAGACTGTTTCTTTTCTCTTCCTACATGTCAGTGAGGGGTCTGAGGAGCAAAATAGATTTTTCTGTGGTTGACATCTAAAATACTTGGAACAAATGTGGGTGGGCCCAGGAGGAGATCACAGTGTAAATGAAAGGTATGGGGCTTTTATTTTTTTCCCCATTTCAGGGTGCCATCACTGCCATTCAACCAACACAATCCTGCCCCCATTCACAAATGCAGGTAGGAAATCTAGTCCATGAGAGATGAGGTGTTTTGTTTGAAAACTTCCATTAATATTCACAGCAAGTCTCTGAGGTGAATATAAGTTCTTTGAACCCCAGGTAAGTGACTTATCCCTATTTTTCATATGAGAAACAGGCCAGTAGTATGGCCAGAATGTAATGACTGAAAAAAAAATCCCATGAAATCCAAGACTTAACAACAAATGAAGACAAACATTTCCTAGAGAACATAAGAAAAAATGCAAAGAAGGCTCAATTGTTAAATGCAAAATTGCAAGGAATTCTTCACATTTGTCGGAAATGAAAAGAAAAAAAATCCCAGAATATGTCTCTATTACAAGCAATTTTGAAAACAGCTTAGCAGTTTCTTCAAATATTAAACATATATTACCAAATAACCCAGCCAAACCTGGGTATTTACCAAAAGAAACAAAAGCATATGTCCACACAAGGACTTGAACATGAGTGTTCACAGCTGCTTTATTTTTAAGAGTCACAAATGTAAGCAATCCAAATGTCCAGCAACAGGTACACGAAAAGCAAACTGTGATGCGTGCATATAATGGAAAGCTACCTGGCAATGAAAGAGATGAACAATTGATATGCATAACCACATGAATGTGTAAAAAATAATTATGCTAAATTAAAAAAACATACAAAAAGAAGTTACAAAATGCATGAGACCATTTATATAAAATACAAACTTGGGATGCCTGGGTGGCTCAGCGGTTGGGCGCCTGCCTTTGGCTCAGGTTGTGATCCCAGGATCCAGGATTGAGTCCTGCCTCAGGGTCCCTGCAAGGAGCCTGCTTCTCCCTCTGCCTCTGTCTCTGCCTCTCTCTTTCAGTCTGTGTCTCTCATGAATAAATAAATCTTTAAAAAAAGACAAACTCATCTATCGTGGCAGAAAGCAGATCGTTTGTTGCTGAGGGATGAGGTATGAGTTAGAAAAGGCATGAGAAAACTTTCTGGACAATTAATTGTGGTGATTGTTTTATGGATATCATTAAATTGTATATTTTAAGTAGATGTCACTTATTGTGTCAATTGTACCTCAATAAAGCTATTAAAAAACAGCAATGATTCTTTCCTGTGTGCCCAAGACCTTTGAGATAATTTAGAAGTTTGTAATGAACATAGACTTTCTCCATTTGAATGTTTAGTACTGGTTAGAAAGGCCCACAGATAGGAAAAATAATTTCTCCTGTTCCGGCTCTCCAAACATGTAATAATCCGATTGGATATTGGTATTGGGTTTGGGATAAATTTTATGGTTTCATTTGCACTGTTTTCTCATGAATGATGTGCTTATAGAATAAGAGATACCCTTCTTTTTCTACTACAGATATTCCTGATTGGTCTACAGGATAGATCTGTTGGTACTTCTACTAGTTGAGAAGAGCTGGGACAAGCCTTTGACCTTACACACTTTCCATGGCAGAAGAAGTGACTTACCTGATGGGTGAGATTAAAAGTTGTGGCTCTCTCTTTGGCTGATTAGCATGGAGACAGCTATTTTCTTCCCTGTATTCCACTTTTAAATGGTAAATACACCTTTTGTTGGACTTATTTTTTTTAAAATTTGTTTTTATTGAAGTTCGATTTGCCAACATATAACAAACACCCAGTGCTGAGGATCCCTGGGTGGCTCAGTGGTTTAGCGCCTGCCTTCGGCCCAGGGCATGATCCTCGAGACCCGGGATCGAGTTCCATGTCGGGCTCCCGGCATGGAGTCTGCTTCTCCCTCTGCCTGTGTCTCTGCCTCTCTCTCTCTGTGTCTCTCATGAATATATAAATAAAATCTTAAAAAAAAAACCCAGTGCTCATCCCATCAGGTACCCTCCTCAGTGCCCATCACCCAGTTACCCCAACCCCCCGCCCACCTCTCCTTCCACAACCCTTTGTTCATTTCCCAGGGTTAGGAGTCTGTCATGGTTTGTCTCCCTCTCTAATTTTTCTCTTTCAGCTTCCCTCCTTTCTCTTATAATCCCTTTCACTATTTCTTATTTTCCCCATATGAGTGGAAACCATGATGATTGTCCTTCTCCATTTGATTTACCTCACTCAGCATAATACCCTCCAGTTCCATCCACGTCAAAGCAAATGGTGGGTATTTGTCCTTTCTGATGGCTGCGTAATATTCCAGTGTGTGTGTGTGTGTGTGTGTGTGTGTGTGTGTGTGTGTGTGACATCTTCTTTATCCATTCTTCTATCGGAGGGCATCATGGCTTCTTCCACAGTTTGGCTGTTGTGGACACTGCTGCTATGAACATTAGGGTTCAGGTGTCCTGGTGTTTCACTGCATCTGTATCTTTGGGATAAACACCCAGCAGTGCAATTGCTGGGTCATAGGGTAGCTCTACTTTTAATTTTTTGAGACAAGCACATGAGAAAATGCTCCACATCACTTGCCATCAGGGAAATACAAATCAAAACCACAATGAGATACCACCTCACACCAGTGAGAATGGGGAAAATTAACAAGACAGGAAACAACAAATGTTGGAAAGGGTGTGGAGAAGGGGGAACCCTCTTGCACTGTTGGTGGGAATGTGAACTGGTGCAGCCACTCTTGTTGGGCTTCCTGTTGGGGCTTAAGGGACTCCACATCCTTCATCCACGTGACTGTGGGAGTCACCTCTGCAGACGAAATTCTCTCCTGTGCAGTAGCAAGGTCTACCTTTGAGTTGAGGTTGGAGGAGCTCACTGAAATGGAGTTTGGCCTCAGGTCTGAGTCATATTCTACAATTTAGCTAACTCTAGATTGGTAGGTGGCAGGTTTAATAAGGAAAGGAACTTACAAACGAGGTTTGTCTTGGGTGGCAGCATGACGAGTGGATCTTTGCACTTACACACCAAACCTTAAAAGTCTGTAAAGAGGCCTTAACTGGGTTCAATCACATATATTGCACAAGTGTTCTCAACACCACATCATCATCTCAAGACTGTGTCCTTGGAGCAGCCTCTGGGAGCAAGAAAGGCAAGTGGAACCCACATGCCGAAGACTGGGGTGGGGGCAAGGAGCCTCTGAGTGCCAGAGTCCAGCTTTTGGGTCAATGGGCAGTCACATCCTCTCAATAATTTCTCCCAACAAAAGTTGCTGAAGAGAAATCTTAAAAGTTCTTATCACAAGAAAAAAAAATTGTAACTATGCATCATGATGGATGTTAACTAGACTTATTGTGGTGGACATTTCACAAAATATAGAAATAGTGAATTATGTTGTATAACTAAACTAATACCATGTTATATGTCAACTTTATCTCAAAAAAAGAAAAGAAGAAAGGTAATTTTTTAGACAGAATTTGTAAGAAGTAAAGGAAAATAGAAGCTGAAATTTTTGTTATATTAGTAAATTAAACAATTTCTTCCCCTCAGTTAGCATTTTGGTATGACAAGTGTAAAAAGTATTTTTTTTTAAAGATTTTATTTATTCATTCATGAGAGACACAGGGATTGGCAGAGACACAGGCAGAGGAAGAAGCAGACTCCTCACAGGGAACCTGATGTGGGACCTGATCCCGGAACTCCAGGATCATGCCTGAGCCGAAGGCAGATGCTCAACTGCTGAGCCACCCAGGCATCCCAACAATTATAAAAAGTATTACACCTTTATTTTTTTTATTTTTTTAATTTTTATTTATTTATGATAGTCTCACAGAGAGAGAGGCAGAGACACAGGCAGAGGGAGAAGCAGGCTCCATGCACCGGGAGCCCGACGTGGGATTCGATCCCGGGTCTCCAGGATCGCGCCCTGGGCTAAAGGCAGGCGCCAAACCGCTGCGCCACCCAGGGATCCCTACACCTTTAAATCAACAGATTCAAGGAAGAGATTTTTTTAATGTTGGTTTTTTTAAAAAAAAGATTTTATATTTATTTATTAGCGAGAAAGAGAGAAACCGGTTCCATGCAGGGAGCCTGATGTGGGACTCGATCCCGGGTCTCCAGGATCACACTCTGGGTGGAAGGCGGTGCTAAACCACTAAGCCACCAGGGCTTCCCTTAAGGAAGAGACTAATCACCCTTTTAAGCTGGGAATGTCAATGCTACTTGATAGTATGCTACATAATTTTGATATGCAAATGTATTTTTTGTCATTAACTTCCTAAATTGAGAATGTTTTAGAAGAAGACATTGAAGGTATAGGGGCAGCATTGTCATATAATATTTAAATGGGTAAACTATATATCAGATTATTTTTCCTGAATTCTTCATGATTTTGGTTCTCTAAAACGAAAAACCTGAGGTCCTGTTGGGGCTTAAGGGACTCCAAAAATAAAAAGGAAATATTTAAAGCTATCCAGAAATCCCTTTTCCTTTGTTGCACCTCTGCATTATTTTCTGAACTTGTCATGGCTGAGAAAAGTTGGAGAATTTTTTGCACTGGTAGAGCAAGAGAACAGACTGGCTTCATGCACTGTATTCCTTTGGGTCTGAAGTCAAAGAGCATACCTTTGACACCTGCCACTCTTTCACAGGCCCTCTGAAATGTGATCTGAGAAACATCAGAGTCCACTGGATACTACTTGTGAGATTCTGCTTTTGCTGCTTATTGCCTAACCATCAAGTAGTAGTGATGGTAGTAGTTAGAGCAACAAGTACTTTTTCTGTAGTGCTTACCAGGTGCCAGGCATAGTCTGTGCTTTACATGCATTATTTCATTTAATTCTCACATCACATCAATGGAAATGCTAGAACAAATCTTAATTCATCAGAGATCTTCATGCTACATGACACAACTTAGAAAGTTTTGTGATTACTCCAAGTTTCCAGAGGATAGTTTGTATATTGATTCTTTTTCCTTTTAAACGTGGCTTTGAAGGCTAGTCCAAACTATGAGCTGTGTGTTCAGGGCCAATGAACATGAAAAAGACAGAGAATCAATCCTTAGTGGCAAATAAGAACTAACTGTCAAGATAAGGGATCAAAGTACAGAGAAGACAGATGTGATGGCCCCGTGGAATGATATACTCACAGCTCATAATTTTTTCATCTCATGATACTCTCAGCTGAAGGACTTAGAGTCTCGGGTATCCTATCCAAATGGGGCAGCTTTGTGAATGGTTTCTACCATGCTGGAGTGCACTTGTCTTCTCTCATCATCTGCCACTGAGCCCAGAATTGCCAAAAGAGACCTCATCTCTCCCCAGCACCATTGATTGTCCCTCCTTCTTTCTATTTCTCCTCCCTCCTTCCAACTCCTTGAGTCCCTTTGAACTATCTTTATTTTTAAACCAGTTCATCATTGAATGCCTTTTATTTTTGTAAAGGGATTTGAGAAGATCTCTTCAGGTGCAGTGGAGAAAGGCTCCAAATTCTTAGGTTGGACAGGAAGTGCCATCAAAATGGTTTAGAACCCAATCATTTATGCCTCATTTACCTTCAGCTCATGCTGCACTAGTCTTCTAGTAATATTGCCATCCTAGAGAAAAGAGCTCTGAGAGTTGATTGGACTATCTCAAAAACAATAGAGTTGGATTAACAGAACCTTCATGAGGAAAATGAGGATAGAGTAACATGTCAAAGATAGAGAAAGCTGGAGCCAGCCAAGATTTGAAGTTAGCTGTGTCTGAGTTCAGAACTACATACTCTAAACACTACTCTATAGGGCATTCCAGCTAAGAAAGAGTTTGCTGATTATCAGCCCCAAGTAAGTCGGGATACATAACTGCATTGTTTCTCATATAGCTTTACCTTTTTGTAAGAGAAGTTCATTACGATGTTTTTGGACCTTCTCTTTTTGGAGTGGTTCCCAAGGTCAAAGGCCTTCTACTCCTCTACATACTTGAATCATTTCAGGTGTATCTGATAATCCAAGAGTCGTACACTTTTAATTCTTAGTATAACCTATGTGTTACTGCTTATAATTCCACCTGCCACTGGTACCCAGCTTCTGGCCTCAACTAAGGCCAACCTCACAGCACTACTTGTTATTTATTTCCCCAATACCAAGTCCTCTCCACAAACACAGGTTTTATTAAAGATTTTGTAAGAGAGGCAGAGGAAATACTTTACATGGCATGGTAGCTTTTCACTCAAAAATTCCTAGATATCTTCTAATTCTTCTTGTACTTGCAGTCACAGGATTTCTTCTCTCTTCTCCATCCATCTGCCTGCAGGCTTCTCATCATCTCTTCTTAGTTCTTATACAGAGCAATTTAATTCTCTCTCTGCTCCCATATTCAAGTTTATATACCTTCACAAAACTACTGATGATATTATCAAAGGTATTGTTTCTGAATACAAAGATTTTTGTTTGAACTAAGTGAGTAAATGACTCTTCATCAATGAGTAACCAACCATTTTAAAGACACTGGACTATTGTAAATACTTAATGCTGAAGGAAGCAGGGTAATCCTGGCCAGTTAAAACCCATCTTGGTCAGAAGGATAGAAGAGATGGTCAAGCTTCTCAGAGAGTCACTCCTGAAATCCTTAGAAAGAGCATGTCTTCTGATCTCATGGAAGCATTTGTATCTAGAGAGGCTTCTTCATATACAAATTGAGAAAGTTGGGGAAGATCTTTGACAGACCATTCGTCTTCATGAGACCACAATAAGGAGCTATAATTCACATGTCCTATTAGAGACCTGATGGGAGGGTCAAGAACTTCCCAGGAGAGACCTCAAACTTGACCCAGACTTGACCAGTTTGGTGTAAAAGCCAGTATTGTATTTGCTCCCGAAATTGTTTTTAAGCAGTTAAGACTTTATGTCCAGCAAGAACCTATAATAGTGGGAAATATCAGGAAGGGAGACAGAACATGAGAGACTCCTAACTCTGGGAAATGAACTAGGGGTGGTGGAGGGGGAGGTGGGTGGGGGGTGGGGGTGACTGGGTGACGGGTACTGAGGGGGGCACTTAATGGGATGAGCACTGTGTGTTGTTCTGTATGTTGGCAAATTGAACACCAATAAAAAATAAATTTATAAAAAAAAGGACCTATAATACATGGTAAGACAATGATAATGTGGACCATAGTTAAAGAACTCCATCCATGTAAGCACTTATGCTAATATCTTTTTCTTTAATCAGCCTGTCCCCTGCCATGCTGATGTGGAGAAAGATGGGATACCTTTCATGAGGCTTTGCACAAAACCGAGGAGAGGACAGCAAGCTTCCTAGCACATCACCGTCCCTGCCATAATCTTTGCTAGCTTTCCAGTACCACAACCACCTTTCTCTTTAGCTGGAGTGAATTATAGAAGAGGCTGAGTCCTATGACTGTGAGGCTTAAAGACTTGGTATTTCTTATCAAGTAGCAACTACAATGTGGGAATGTATTGGCTTCTAGCCATTTTATGTCCAAACACGATCATTTCTTTCTGCCAACCACTGAGGATCCTGGTGTTGAGATATGAACAATAATTAGCTTTCTTCCCTCTGACCCAGGATAAGATCCTAAAAGTTTACATTTCTCAAAAACTCCTGCATCTAATTTTTTGCAAATAAAGTTTGATAATCACAATGATAGAAAAATTATAGATGAAACCTAACATAGGAGAATATATTGGGAAGGGTGAAGGAATAGTACTAGTATGTTAGCCAAGGATGGTTTGGCAGGCTGGGATGAGAATTAAGAAAGTTAATGAGGCAACTTTTGGTAGTTCCTCCCGCCCTTTCCTACCCCTCGTCCCCTCCCCTTCAACCTTAGTTCTTTTTTAAAATTTTAGTTATTGAACCTACAGTGCAATATTGGTTTCTGGAGAAGAACTTAGAGATTCATCACTTACATGCAACACGCAGTGCCCATCATATCAAGTGCCCTCTTTAATACCCATAATGCATCTAGCCCATCCCCCACTCACATTCCTCCATCAGCCCTTAGTTTGTTCTCTATAGGTAAGAGTCTTTTACGGCTTGTTTCTCTTTCTCCTTTTTTTCTTTCCACCTTCCCCATATGTTCATCTGTTTTGTTTCTTAAATTCCACATATGGGTGAAATCATATGGTATTTGTCTTTCTCTGACTTATTTCACTTAGCATAATACAATCTAGCTTCATGCACATCATTGCAAATGGCAAGATTTCATTCCTTTTGATGGCTGAATATATATATATATATATATATATAATCAGTTAATGGACATTTGAGCTTCTGTAGTTTGGCTATTGTTGATAATGCTGCTAAAACATTGGGGTGCCTGTAACCATTTGAATCTGTATTTTTTAATCCTTTGAGTAGATACCTAGTAGTGCAATTGCTGGATGGTAGGGTAGTTCTATTTTTAACTTTTTGAGGAACCACCACACTGTTCTCCAGAGTGGCTGTACCAGTTTGCATCCCCACAAACAGTGCAAGAGCATTCCCCTTTCTCCACATCCTTGCCAACACCAGTTGTTTCTTGCATTGTTAATTTTAGCCATTTTGACAGGTAAGAGGTAGTATCTCATTGTGATTTTGATTTGTATTTCCCTGATGATGAGTGATGTTGAGCATCTTTTCATCTGTCTGTTAGACATCTGAATGTCTTCTTTGTAGTCTATTCATGTCTTCTGCCCATTTCTTAACTGGATTATTTGGGTTTTGTGTGTTGAGTTTGTTAAGTTCTTTGTAGATTTTGGATACTCATCCTTTCATCAGATATGTCATTATGTCATTTGCAAATATCTTCTACCATTCCGGAGGTTGCCTTTTAGTTTTGCTGATTGTTCTTTGCTGTGCAGAAGCTTTTTATCTTGATGAAGTTTCAATAGCTCATTTTCACTTTTGTTTTCCTTGTCTCTGGCAATGTGTCTAATAAGTTGCTGCCATCAAGGTCAAAGAGGTTTCTGCCTGCATCCTCCTCTAGGATTTTGGTGGTTCCCTGTCTCACATTCAGGCCTTTCATCTATTTTGATTTTGTTTTGTGTATAGTGTAAGAAAGTGGTTCAGTTTCATTCCTCTATATGTTGCTGTCCAGTTTACCCAACATCATTTGTTGAAGAGATTGTCTTTTTTCTATTGGATATTCTATCCTGTTTTGTTGAAGATTAGTTGACCATATAGTTGTGGGCTCATTTTGGGGTTCTTTTTCTGTTCCATTGATCTATGTGTTCATTTTTATACTAGTACCATACTGTGTTGATGACTACAGCTTTGTAATATAACTTGAAATCTGGAATCATAATGCCTCCAGTTTTGTTTTTCTTTTTCTGAATTGTTTTAGCTTTTTGGGATCTTTTGTGGTTCCACACAAATTTTAGAATTGTTTGTTCTAGCTCTGTGAAAAACGCTGTTGGTATTTTGTTTTTGGGGGGTGTTGGTTTTGTTTTTAAGATTTTTAAAATTTACTAGAGAGAGAGTGAGTGAGCATGAGGGGGGAGAAGGGTCAGAGAGAGAGAAGGAAAAGCAAACTTCCTGCTCAGCAGGGAGCCTAACACGGGGTTCCATCCCAAGATCCCGAGACCATGACCTGAGCTGAAGGCAGACACTCAACCAGCTGAGCCATCCAGGTGCCCCAGTTGCTGGTATTTTGATAAGGATTGCACTCAATGTGTAAACTGCTTTGGGTAGTATAGTCATTTTAACAATGTTTGTTCTTCCAATCAATGAACATGGAACATTTTTCCATCTCTTTATGTCCTCTTCAATTTCTTTCATAAGTGTCCTACAGTTTTTAGAATACAGATCTTTTATCTCTTTGGTTGGGTCTATTCCTAGGTATCTTATTGTTTTTGTTGTAGTTACAAATGGGATCAATTCCTTGATTTATTTTTCTGCTGCTTTGTTATTGGTGTTAAGAAATGCAACAGAGTTCTGCATATTGATTTTATATCCTGTGATTTCACTGAAATTCAACCTTATTTCTTGATTGATATATATTTGGCTGGCTACAAATCAGTTCTGTATTGTCCCACCAGCTCCCTCTTTTCCCCAGACCTGAAGCTGCTGAGGTAAGAGGAGCAGTGATGACACTTTTGCATTAACATCTGTCCATTTGTCTCCAGACACAGTCTGAGTGGCCTCATTTAAGTAGATGCTGTACACTTGTGGCTTCCTAATTATCTCTTGCAAACTGTGTGTAGTCTTTGCAGTGTTTCCAGAGTCTCGGGGGCCTCCACCAGGCCCTTACAAGTTCTCTGCCCATCTGTCAGCTTTTCCATCCTCACTCTTGATACTGGGACTCAGCTGCAGCCAGCACATAGAGGTCAGGGCTCCAGCTGACCTTTTCCTGCTCTGTAGGCATAGCCAGAAATGGGGAACAATGTCTTGAGCATGTTTCTGCCTGGTTTAGCAAAGACTCACTGAAACTCCCCACCTAGGTATCCTGAGACTTTATCCCTGGAAGAAGAGATGGGACAGCAAAGATAGCTGAAGACCTAAAAACTTGAGCCTGAGACAGAACTTTAAGTGCTGACTATGGTGTGCCTCCCTGGATCAGAGCCAAGAAAGCTCAGAGCAGGGTTGGTAGCTATGTGGAAGGAGGACCTTAACATCTGTTCCAAGGCTTTCTCTTGTCTTGACTTTGTATCACCTTTCAAGCTGAAACAGGGGATAGTTTTTATCTTGAGATAGACTCTGCATGGGCAGTCTATTGGAGCACATTCTGCACTGACTGGCCTCCTCTATTGGGGTGTTTTCCCCACAAGGGAGAAGAGAAGCACGTGATAACCCTTTAGGAAACAGAGTCCTTGAGCATAATCATTACTAAGATCTTACACCCAAAAAGAAGTTTCTCTTATCCCTAATAATAGGAATCATGAAAGACTGACGGATGTAGGGAGAGGGGAAGGAGGATAGTAATCCAGCGACTCTAGCTTCTCAGTAACTAGAGGAGTGAGAAGTGTTAGAATGTCTTTCACTATCAGGAGAGCAGGCCATGTTATCAGACATGTGTTCATCTAAATCTTGAGTTGGGTTTCTTAGAACAGAGTCTACAAGGGACTGCAGGTTATGGAATTTATTGAGGGGGTGGTCCTTAGGAAAAACCTGAAAGTGAGCAAGGGAGTCAGGATAGGAAAGGAGAAATTGCTGAAGAATGATAAAGCCTCAGCCCGGCCCATGGGTGTATGGAAAGGAATACCCCCTTTGCTCCAGCCTTGACTTCACTCTGCCATCCAACAACATTCAGCAACACAAGCTTTGCTGAGTGCTGGAGATGGAGCAACATTTTTCTGTCTTGAAGAGCTCACAGTGGTCATCAATGAGTATAAGCAAGCAAGTACCCATGCTCTTGGTTTTTGCTATCACTGGATTTCTATGCCTTGTACTGAGAAGTGAGTTGTACTGATTCTAGTGAATGGGCACACCAGTTTACAAACACATTTCATTTTCCAAAGATAAACTCAAAATGGATGAAAGATCTTAATGTGAGACAAGATTCCATCAAAATCCTAGAGGACAACAGAGGCAACACCCTTTTTGAACTTGGCCACAGTAACTTCTTGCAAGATTCATCCATGAAGGCAAGAGAAACAAAAGCAAAAATGAACTATTGGGACTTCATCAAGATAAGAAGCTTTTGCACAGCAAAAGATACCGTCAAAAAAAACTCAGACAACCTACAGAATGGGAGAAGATATTTGCAAATGACATATCAGATAAAGGGCTAGTTTCCAAGATCTGTAAAGAACTTATTAAACTCAACAGCAAAGAAACAAACAATCCAATTATGAAATGGGCAAAAGACATGAACAGAAATCTAATGGTTCTAAAATAACCTTCCTTCCAAATTTTGTTCTAGGCTACAATAATGGGTTATTATTTCTATTTTAAAAAGCTGCAAAAATATACTTTCCTTTTAAAAATCCACTTATATTTGCAAGAGAGTTTCTTATAATTTGGTACTCTAAAAATGATTAACATATTGAGCTTTTTCATTTCTAACTAAAAATTAACTTCTCAATTAAAATGATATCAGTGAGTATATGCAATGATTTGTGACAAGTGGATAAAATTAATTTTATTCTAAAATTAAAGTCAAAATCTTTCAATAGTGTCATCTATTTGTTTATTGTGTATATTTTTGCACACATATAAAGGTATATTATAATTAATGAACAAAGGAAGCCTATGGATGATGAAAAAGAGAACTAATAACTTAAAACTATTGTTTGGAGTATTCAATTAACTCTTTTTTTTTTAATTTTTTTTTTAAATTTATTTATGATAGTCACAGAGAGAGAGAGAGAGGCAGAGACACAGGCAGAGGGAGAAACAGGCTCCATGCACCGGGAGCCCAATGTGGGATTCGATCCCGGGTCTCCAGGATCGCGCCCTGGGCCAAAGGCAGGCGCTAAACCGCTGCGCCACCCAAGGATCCCTCAATTAACTCTTAATAAAGAGTTGTTCTCTGTATTTTGTGTAATCGGTCCAAAACCAGATGTTCCTTTTCTCTCCCCAAAATCCTCATTTGAGGGCTGGATAACTTTGTGTCTTTGTGCTGACATTTGCCATGCTCTTAAATTACTTTATAAATAAATATTGAAAATTCCTTGCCTTTAAGATGTTAAAGCTTCTAAGTTACCTTCTGCTGTATCTATTTGAAACTGTTTTGTTACTGCTCCTGTTAATAAGGAACCCAAGCAACCAGCTTTTCTTATTCTTAGACTCCTATTGTGTTCCTATCCTAATGAAGAGGTCAGTCTCCTGTAACAATTTTTTTTTCTGAAGACAATGCAACTTTAATACCTTTAGAAACATCTTTTGTACATGTGTCTTCTCAGAGTGCAACAACTTTATTTTTTTTTAAATGTTGTGTCCACTTAACAGGATAAATTGGAAGCCCTGGAGATTTGTAAGGCTCTCTGCAGCCACAGTATGTTCTTACCTTCAGGGTGATAATCTGGCCTGATTGAGCTGCTTAAAAAAAAACACACACACACACACACATACACACACCCCTACCCAAAAGAGGATGGTGGACTCTTTTAAAAGATAAAATATATTTATGTAACTATAGTATTACACATCATATCATATCAACAACAATAAATTAATTAAATCATTAATAATAAAAATCTTCATGCACTGAAGGATTGTACCATCTTCCATTTTTAAATGTGTCACTGCAAAAAGTTAAACAGAACTATTGTGTTGTATCATCAATAGCTGGTCTCTCTGTTCTCTTCTCACTTTGCCTGAGGGCCCGCTATAAGCTATAGACTAGAAACTTGTTCTTCTGAAATAACAACAAAGAAGGACAGCCTCAGAACATTGTAGGAAAGACTGCACCAGGCAGTCTAATATTGATACTGTAAGGAATATGTTCAGGCTCAAGCCATCTAGAAGGAATGAACCCCCCCTCCCCATAAATAACCCATACGGTTGCACCAAGCACATTGGTTGAAAATCAGTTGCACATTTCACATTTATCATCCATCTCCCCTTCCCCCACAATTTAGATTCAAACATCACGGTATGAGACACTGTATCTAACTGTGACAAGGTCCTTGGCTCTTTAGTCTTCAGCCTTTTTTTTTTTTTTTAAGATTTTACTTATTTATTCATGAGACACACACACACAGAGAGAGAGAGAGAGACAGAAACAGAGAGAGACAGAGACAGGCAGAGGGAGAAGCAGGCTCCATGCAGGGAGCCCGATGCGGGACTCGATCTCGGGACTCCAAGACCACGCCCTGCACCATGCAGCTGCCCCGACGTTTTTTAAATATGGAGCATGAACTCACGACCCCGGGATTAAGACCTGAGCTGAGATCATGAGTCCCATGCTCAAGTAACAGAGCTACACAGGCGCCGCTGGTCTTCAGTCTCTTTGATTTCCTAAAGCACTCATTCACTTAAAGGAAGTAAATTGAATCACCTATAAAGTCTGACCTTTTTAGGATGTAGGCTTCTTAATGTTTTGCTGACCTTTGAGTAGAAATTTTTTATCACTGGATAGTAACTGTTTAGGTTCAGCACAAATATACCCAGGCTTTATGCCAATAAACCAATGCTGATTTGCATGCCTACCCAGTTTGATCTTTATATTATTTTAGTAACTGTAATGTCTCATAAAAATAATTTACTGATAACTTCTACTTTTAACATTCAAAGAGCTTTTATAGGTACGAGTGTCTACAAGTGTCTTTTCACTGATATAAAACTTCTTTTATTCAAGATTAAATATAAAACTTTAATTAAAATACTCAAAGCAATAAAGTCAAATTCTAATCCCTTTATGTAGTCGATGAAATGGAATTGAAAGAGAGAGGAATAGTGGATTTTTAAAAAATGATATCCAATATAGTTTTTAATTTCATTATCTGCCAAAAATAAGTTATCTGAGATAAGTTTCTTCTTTACATGAGGCAGAGTTTTCCAATGAAGTTGTTATTCACTCAGTCAACAGTAAAATAATCAGCTCTAGGGAATTTTGCATCTATGAAATAAATGTCTGGCCTGCTTAGACTCATACCATCTCTTTATAGGCCACTTCCATGTAATTTTATTTTATGTAGGTGTATCTCATCTCAGCATTCATTATGGAAACAGAGACAATTCTCTAATTTTAGTGAATGCAAATACGCCAGCAGCAAGCAGCCGTGCCATGTAGAACTTTCATCATTTGTTCTATGGTATATTAATGCTCACCATCCACACCCCCAGTTTCCTTCTCCACCTCCATATAAAGTTGCTTGACCGAAGCTGCCATGAAAAATGTTGAAGTTTCTTTGATCCTACATACACACACACACGTAAGGGAGAAGTTCTCTCCACCACCACAATTATGCTATTATACATCTTGTGCACTGTGAATAATAAATCCAACTATTCTCAATGTCTCTTCTTGTACAAAGTTGCCAGCTCTCTCCTTTTCAAGATGCATAAGACTTTAAAAAATTTGTGTGTAGCTATTAAAATGACTAGTAATAGGAGAACCATCTCTTGAAGATTGGAAGAATAGTCTTTGAAAAAAATGACTTGGTATGGATGATAAAACTTAAAAAAAACTGTCATGCTTTATGAAACAGAGGAGGAAAGCTAGCACGAAGTGAAAGTCACTGTGCCTTCTTCTTGAACACATATTAGAATATTTTTTAAAAGATTATATTTATTTATTTATTTATTTATTATTTATTTATTTATGAGCGACACACACACAGAGAGAGAGAGAGAGAGAGAGAAAGAGAGAGAGAGAGAGAGAGGCAGAGACATAGGTAGAGGGAGAAGCAGGCTCCCTGTAGGGAGCCCGATGCAGGACTTAATCCCAGGATCCCGGGATCACAAACTGAGCTGAAGGCAGATGCTCAACCACTGAACCACCCAGGCACCTCCACATATTATTTTGCCACATTGTACTCACTAAATAACTATTTGTTGGGCAGCCCTGGTGGCTCAGCAGTTTAGCACCGCCTTCAGTCCAAGGCCTGATCCTGGAGTCCCGGGATCGAGTCCCTCATCGGGCTCCCTGGATGGAGCCTGCTTCTCCCTCTGCCTGTGTCTCTGCCTCTGTCTCTCTCTCTGTGTCTCTCATGAATAAATAAATAAAATCTTTAAAAAATAAATAACTATTTGTCATTTTAATAGTTGAAGAAAAAGATTTCTGAACTGAAAATAACACCAGCATATGCACATCAACACCAAACACATCCTGGGTAAATTTTATATTTAAAGAATGAAAGGTAGGTAGGTAGATAGGTAGATAGACAAATAGATGAGAGAGGAAGAAGGCAGAGCTTTCTATCAGCATTGAATAAAGTGGAAAAAAATTGGAATGGAAATCAAACTGGGCTCTAGTTTCCCTGGAAATACTAAACCCCAAAGGACAATCAGGAAGCCTCTATAGACCTTAAGAAAAAGCTGTAGCATAACACCTCATACCTTGTGCAAAAATTTTCCTGCCAGGCTTTTGTTTTTTGAGCTTTATTTATTGAGGCACCTGGGTGGCTCTGTGGTTGAGCATCTGCCTTCAGCTCAGGTCATGATTCCGGAGTCCTGGGATCAAGTCCTGCATCGGGCTCCTCGCAGGGAGCCTGCTTCTCCCTCTGCTTATGTCTCTGCCTCTCTTTGGGTCTCCCATGAATAAATAACTAAATAAATAAAATCTTTTTTTAAAAAAAGATTTATTTGAGAGAGAGAGAGCATGCACATGCTCAAGTAGGGGGAGGGGCAGAGGAAGAGGGAGAGAGAGAGGATCCTCAAGCAGACTCCCTGTTGAGCACAGAGCCCAAGGTAGAGCTCAATCTCACCATCCTGAGATCATGACCTGAGCCAAAATCCAGAGTCAGTGCTTAAACAACTGAGCCACTCAGGTGCCCCACCTGTCAAACTTTTATGTTTAAGAGCAACAGAAAAATTTCAAGCATTTTATTCTTACAATTCTTTTTGAAATATTACATAAATATATAAACAGTCTTCAATATAAGATACATTTACCTTAGGAGTATACAAGATTTTCCAGGGAGATAAATGGGCACAGATGGTGTCATGAAAATCAATTTCTGCATCCTGAATATATGCACTATTGCTTAGAACTAGTTTGCTTGGGTTCTTTCCAAACTGCCATTTAATGACCACCCTTATTCTGCTTGACAAAATAAAGGTCCATCTCTTACCCACCCAGAAAATTACTATTGTCCATGATTCCCCTTGGTGTAGATCTCTCTGGTACAATTCAGAATAATAGTATTAAGATTGAAGAAGTGACTCTAAAGACAGTAAAAACACAGATCAGTGAGGTAGCATATGTTGTCTTTAGCAGAGTCTGCTTCAGATTCTCTCTCTCTCTCCCTCTGCCCTGCCTACTCATTTTTTCTCTCAAATAGATAAATAAATCTTTTCCAAAAATTGGTAAATCTCTAGCTAGATTTACTAAGAAAAAAAATAAAGTTACAAATTAACAACAGAAGGGATAAAAGAGGGGTCACTGCTACAGATCCTACAAGACACTACAAAGATACTTAATTCATCTGTGATAAAGATATTAAGGTAATGGAACTAAACAGATAACAGAATATTACAAAAGATAAAAAGGGAACAAGGGAATATTCTAAAAACACTATGTGCATCACTTTGATGACCTAAATGAAATGGATCAATTCTTTGAAGGACACAAACTATCAAAATTCATTCAAGAAAAAAATGCAGATAACTGAATATTGTTGAATTTATTGCAGAAATTGGATTCATGCTTGATATTATTGTTTTTAAAACAATTAAAAAGACTCCAGGCCCAGGAGATTTCAAAATTCTGTAAAACATTTAAGGCAGAAATAATTCTAATTCTACACAATCATTTAAGAAAATGGAAGAAAAAGAAACTTCTCAAAAACATAAGAAAGAAATCTGCAGACCAATATCCCTCATGAATATTGATACAACCCCCCTCCAAATGTTAGCAAATCAAATTCAGCTATATAAGGGTAATAATACATCACAGCTCAGTGAAGTTTATCATGGAAATGCAAGATCGGTTCAATATTCTAAGAATCAACACAATTTATAATCATAATACACATATGCACATAACACACAATACACATAATACACAATAAAATCATAACAGACTCAAGAAGAAAAGTCATATGATAATCTCCATAGATGCAGAAAACAAATTTGATGCTTCCATCCCAACATATCTAGCTGTGGCCTCAGGTCCATGTACATCTCAGAGCAGAAATATCCTGTCAGCAGGTCAATACTCACATGGCCAGAGATGAGCTGTGCTTATGTGTTCTAAGAAATAAGGACTACACGGGTATAAAGATATCCCCTGGACAGTAATCTTTCCAAATCAAGCTCCTTGAGCCCTCTGTCGTAGGTGAAGAAGTGGGAAGGGGGGGAAGGTAAGAAGGTGGTGCCCCTTTCAACAAAACATTTTTGTCTGTCATCAGCATTTTACAAAGATCTGAATTTTAGGAGAAATGAACAAGAGAGGAGATTGAAATAGCTCAGGAGCATTTAAACCTCTTTTGATAATGTTTTAATGGGATTTGTGAGTCTCACTTTGCAGCTGAAATAAAAGTCCTTCTGCCGAGAACTTGAACAGCACTTTCGCAGACTTCCTCTTTTCTTATGAGACACTAGAAGGCAATGATTTTTCTTGGTGAAATTCCCTCTCTTCTCTATGGAATGTTTCCCCTTGTAGCCTCAGGACTATGTGATATCAATTTGGCTTTGGAGACAATAGCAGTAGAACGTCTTCTAGTAATATGTGGAGCAGAGTTTGTTGGTGGATCAGTTCCCATAATAATAAGGGCTTGAAACTAATTGTAGCCCTACTTTACATTCATTTGCTCATTGTTTACCATAAAATTCAATATTCTCATCCTGTCTCACAAGGCTCTACAACTTGAGTCCCTTCCCCTGTGACTTTGTTCTCTAAGTTTCTTTTTTTTTTTAAAGATTTATTTATTTATGATAGAGAGAGAGAGAGAGAGAGGCAGAGACACAGGAGGAGGGAGAAGCAGGCTCCATGCAGGGAGCCCGACGTGGGACTCTATCCGGGACTCCAGGATCACACCCTGGGCCGAAGGCAGGCGCCAAACCGTTGAGCCACCCAGGGATCCCCTGTTCTCTAAGTTTCAATCACTATTTCTTAAAGCCTTCCTAAAATTTGCCTTCAGGCATGCTGTTCCCTCTGTGAGAGATTCTTTTCCCTTCATTCTCCACCTGTTTAACACTTACTCATATTTCAAGGTCAACCAAAAGGTCTTCCTCAGGGATACCTGCCTTAAAGACACCTTTCCCCTAGGAACTGTTCTCTCCTACACTTTCTCTTAGCGCTCTCACTATTTCTTCATTGCACTTAGCATGATTTGCAGTTCTATCTCCATTTGTGATCTTGTGTTTGGCACTTCTCCCACCAAGTTGTAAATTCCATGCAGGCAAGAGCAATGTTCACTTTATTTTTTTTCCAGGAAAATTTAACAGGTTTATTTATAATTGTTATAAAGTTGAGCTTGTTCACTGAAATATTTTGACTTGCATTAATGCTTTATGTCCCCACATTTATGGTTTTTTAAAGAGTTTTATTTATTCATTCATGAGAGACACAGAGACAGAGAGAGAGAGGCAGAGACACAGGCAGAGGGAGAAGCAGGCTCCATGCAGGGAGCCTGATGTGGGACTCGATCCCCGGTCTCCAGGACCACGCCCTGGGCAGAAGGCAGGCGCTAAACCGCTGAGCCACCCAGGGATCCCTTCCCACATTTATATTAAAAAATCACACACAGGACACCTGGATGGCTCAGTGGTTGAGCATCTGCCTTTGGCCTGGGTCGTGATCCTAGGGTCCTGGGATCGGTCCCGCATCGGGCTCCCTGCGTGGAGCCTGCTTCTCCTTCTGCCTGTGTCTCTGCCTCTCTGTCTCTCATGAGTAAATAAAATCTTAAAAAAAAAAAATCACACACAAAATTGGGAAAACCGCCAATACCCGATTTCTGTCCCCTATTTTTCCACTTGCAATCATATCCTTAGGTACCTTTGACCCGATTTTTGGAGGGGGGGGTATCTAATATTCAGAACTACCAATAACAGGAAGAAGAGATTTTTTTTTTTTTAAGAATGAAATGTTTTCCATTATAGTGGATTTTTAAGCACATTCTCCACTTATGCAGCATGCTAGCCCAAAGTCTTTTGGCATAATTGTGACAAATTTGGCCGGGACAGCACACAGGTTGGTGTCTGCATAAAGGTCCACTAGATAGGGCTCCCTTGTCTCCTGCAAAGCACCTATAGCTGCACTCTGAAGTACAGATCTATTTTGTTGAAGTCCTGAGCAAGTTTTTTGCACCCGACATTGGAAAGGAAGTCTGTGAATCAGCAGTTCAGCTGGTTTCTGATAAGGTCTAATTTCACGGAGTGCCACAGTACCACGTCTCTAACCACGAAGTTTCTTCACCCTTCCAGTGGAGGCCGCACTTTTGCTAGCGGCATTTGTAGTCGTTTGCCTCCTCCCGGCTTTAACAGCGGTGTACAGGTGGGCGGGCGGCCTTGTAAGAGCCATGGTGTAGAGACCTCCTTTCTTACCCTCTCTTCTCCTCTCTCTGGAGTGTGGTGAGCTAGAGGCAGTGCTGGTGTTAGTGAGTGAGGGCAGCATGGGAGTGGCTGTGAACACCACAATACACCATTGTGTCTCCAGTGCATAAACAATTCCTACCACATAGTAAGTGCTCAATAAATTCTTATTGAATAACTGTTGAATGGACTTCCACTAACCTGAACTTTAATATTTGAACCAAGGTGAATACTCCAGATTTAAGCCCCAGCAAAATATGTCATTGTAATTAACCTTTAACAGCATAGCATACCTATTAAATTCACATGCGCTATTAGGATGCTAACAAAATTATTGTAGCCTAAAAGAAGAAGGCACAATTTTGAATATGTAGTTAGATTAGAGTGTCCGAGGCTCAAGCAGCCTCGCCACCTGTTCCATCTGGCATTACCACCATGGGTTGCTACCACATGTAGTTTAGAAAAAAATAGTTTTGCAACAATTTCCAGTATTCTTTTCACTTTTCTATGTTTCCCAATCATTCCTTAGTAAATACATAAGCAAAGGGAAGCAGTTAATAATATTTTTTCTAGTGGTCTCCCACTCTGTGCCTGACTCAGTGATAACAATCAGCATAGGGAATCCAAGAAGCCTGTGTGACACAGACCATCTCAGCTGCTAAAAATAGGATGATATGTTTGTTTCATTTGTTATCTTCTAGTTTTTCACCATTTGAAATCGCACCCCAAAGTTGGGACAATGAGGTTGAAATACCCTGTTTATCTTTGCCCTGGCAGCTCAGCCACACATCTGTACCTTTCACTTGTCAGTTGCTAGACGACTACGGTGTCTAGCTGCAGTGTGACCACGATAAGGAAACTAATAATGTTGACCATTTTGCTCCTAGCCTAATGGTTTGTTTAATTAATTGGTTGCCAGGCACAGCAAATACTATTTCAATGTCCTAAGTCATCCATAATGAGGACAGCAACTCTAATAGACTCAGGATCCAAGAGCTAAATGAGACTTTATTTGAAATCTGCCCAACTACAATGATAGCAGTATAACTTCAACGAGAAGACATATGGTTTGATAAATACTTTCAGGACAATGACTCATAATGTGAAATTGGAATGGCTCCAGGAAATCTCAGATTCAGATTATTTTAGCTAAAATGTGTAGAAGAATGTTTGCCTTCTTTTAAGAAACCGGGTCTGATGAGTATTTCCAGTGCCCGAGGCATACTCCTGACCAATAAAATGTAAAGGGGCAGGGATGTGGATTAAGTTCCTTTGCATCCTTCGTGAGGCAACAGGAGGGGGCTGTTGGCATGGCACCTCAAATGAAAGAAAAATCATAGAAAGCCGGCATGATATCAGGACCCATAGAATTGGAAAGATTAGCAACTATGGCTAAGACTAGACAGACATAGAAAATGACAGTGACAAAAGCCATCTGGTTACAGAGAGGACCAAAGTGAGTGACATGTTAGAATTCTGTGCCCATGGGAAGCTGAGGATCTGAATAGGGGGTCCCATGTAGGTGAACAAAGTGTATTTTGAAGCTTTTGTCCCCCAGAAATTCCCAGTGGCTATTTTCAAATCACACACTTAATGTTTTATATGTGCTGAATATATTTATATATGATATATACTATTATATGTATATATAATATACAGAAGTTATATATAAATAAATGCAGTACTTTCTGTTATTTAGATAGTGCTTACCCAATGTTTTTTAAAATTAATTTTAGAGGTAGAATTAAGTGGTCATCTGTTACATATAATACCCAGTGCTCATTACTTCAAGTGCCCTCCTTATGCCCATCACCCAAACACCCCATCCCCTCCCCACCTCCCCTCTAGTAAGCCCATTTGTTTTTGAGTTCAGCATCTAAACACAGCATCTCTTATGGTTTTTCTCCCTCTCAATTTTCATCATATTTTATTTTTCCTTCCCTTCCCCTTTGTTCATCTGTTGCTTCTTAAATTCTACATATAAGTGAAATCATATAGCATTTGTCTTTCTCTGACTTATTTTGCTTAGCATAATATACTGCAGTTCTGTCCATGTCATTGCAAATGACAAGATTTCATTCTTTTTGATGACTGAATAATAATCCATTATATATATACATATATATAAAGAAGGAATTACCACCTTCTTCCATTATATATTCCATTATATATTATATATTACAGATGCATTATATATATGCATTATATATATTCTATTATATATATTCCACATAATGGAATATATATAAAGAAGACGTGGTGTCATATATATATATATATATATATATATATATATATGACACCATATATGACACCATATATGACACCACGTGTCATATATATATATATATATATATATGACACCATATATGACACCACGTCTTCTTTATATATATTCATCTGTCAATGGACATCTGGGCTCTTTCTATATTTTGGCTATTGTGGACATTGCTGCTATAAACATTGGGGTGCATGCACCCCTTTGAATCACTGCTTGAACCCTTTGTATAAATATCTAGTAGTGCAATTACTGGGTCATGGGGTAGCTCTATTTTTAGCTTTTTGAGGAATCTCCATGTTTTCCAGAGTGGCAGCACCAGCTTGCATTCCCACCAACAGTGTAAGAGAATTCCCCTTTCTCTGCATACTCACAACACCTGTTGTTTCCGGGGTTGTTCATTTTAGCCATTCTGACTGGTATGAGGTGGTATCTCATTATGGCTTTGATTTTTATTTCTCTGATTCCAAGGGATATTAGCATTTTTTCATGTTAGCCATTGGTATGTCTTCTTTATTGCTTACCTAATGTTTTAAATAATCTTCCAAGTGTTGGGAATGGGGACTGTGGTACCTGCCAAAATTCTATGGAAATCATTAACCATTTTCCTTTCGTTCCCTCCTTTTCTAATGTAACACCAAATTTATTCCCTTTTTAATATAGCATGAATCTGCCAATCCCAAGTCCCTGACTCTTCCCTCATTCCGTGAGAAGGTTCCAGTTCCCTAAGTGGAATTCCAGAAATAATAATTGTTACAATTATGTGTATATATGTGTGTGTATATGCAGTTGAATTATAACACTTCCAACAAGTGAAATTTGGAATATTCAGAGTTCTTGGAATATTTAGAGTTCTTGAGCTATGCATTAGGCTGGTATAGTTGATGTTGGCATTGCCTGTCCCAGATCCTCTTTAGGGAGCCAGTGGACCCATGCCCTCATTGGCTCTCTGCTATCCTCTTCTCTGGAGAAGAATTGTGTTCAGCCAAGGAGACCTCACTCTGGAAATGCCTGTGTGGTTGTGTCCTCCCCACCCCTGTGATTGATTCATATGTGGTTAAACTACTGAGTTGTTGAAACTAGAGAAATCTGAGCAGGAGGCTGCAAGAAATATATATAAAAAACATTTTTCTTCCCCAAGGGGCCATCCTTCACCACTTAATTGAATGACCTACCTGGGGCCTGGGGTCATTCTCATGCCCAAAGGGGTGAAGTGTAACATCAGCACTGACCCTCACCTCCATAATCAGAAGAAGGCAGGCAATTGGCTGAGCAAAAGGCATAGAATCTAAAAGCTAAAATGGCCAGAAAAGCCATTTCTGGGGGAAATAAATAACTGGCAGCAAGAACTTTGGAGACAGCACGGAAGGACACTCTTCATTAGGAAGAGCAAGGATGGAGGTTCAGTACTTAAAAATCCATCTGGAATAATCTTAGAAGTGGACCTAAAATTAGTTACAATAGGTAATAAGAACCATTACATAAAAATAGCAGTAATAAAAAGTAACAATAGCTATTGTTGATTGTGCACCTGCAGAGTGTGAGGCTCTGGGAGTCTCTGCCAGGTTCCATTCATTTATTCATCATAAACCCTGCAACAAATCTGTTAGGCTGGAATAAAGCCGACACCTGCCTCTGGTCACAGTGCCATGCTGCCATGTTTTCATTCCATTACAAACTAGCATAGGAAAAAATGGTGTGGAACATGCAAGGAAAGAGAAATGGAACCCCAGTGCTACCTCCTCTTTAGCACACAGCACAGTGCCTGGCACTGGTAGTCACTCAATAAATATTTATGGAATGAATGGATGATCAGAAATTTACATACCAAAATTTTAATAATGCTGAACTTTGGATGGTGGTGCCAGGAGCTGCACTTTCATTTATGTACCCTCAAGCTTTCTGCATGAAATTTGTTCTTTTGTAAATTGGAAAATTATCAATGTGTATAACTATATGCCAACTCTTAAATATCTTAGAAATTATGATCAATTTAATTCCTAAACAAAGAGCATTTTTTGTTATGCATAAGACCTTATTTAGTTTTTCCATGTGTCACTTTAGGTTTTAATTTATTAATACACATAAATCCAAGGTTGCATAAAGGCCTCTTAGAAATGAACTGTTAGCAGCAACTATAACATCTGCAGAATGCCATTGTGAAGATGGCTCTGAGTCATAAGTTGAGGGCTGGAAGAGGTGGCCATGGTTTAGGACACCTCTTCTGCTCTCTGAAAAGGGAACTTCTTATCAATGTACATAAATATCCCCAAAAGGGAGAGTCCTAGACTTGCTCTTTACATCACAGGTCTGTGCTTCGTAATAGCTTCATAACAGCTAGAAACAGCTATTTCTAAATACAAGAAATCTCAGCAAATGTGATGGCAATCAGGTCCAAGAATTAGGGCTGTTTAGATTAAAATATGTCTGGGTGCCACTACTCAGTTTTCTGGAAGTACCCATAGGTGAGATAAATGAAAATACTCTGGCATGTCATTCCTTTCCTCCCAGGGAACCACTTTTGGACCAGCTAGCCCTCAGTCCTTTGCCAGGTGCTTTGGTCCCAGAAACTGAATCGTGTTCCCATTTTAGATGAAGAAACTGAGGCTCAGAGTACTTGAACATCTACACAATCTGCCAAGGAGCATAGCTGGCTGAAAGCAAGTCTGACATGAGAGCAAGTTTCCTGATTGCCATATGCAATTTCTGTGGTACCCACCGAAGAGTGCAGTTTTTCCTGGCTCTTCTGGACACTTCCATGACCAGAGGTCACTCTGCCCCCCCTCCTTCCATATCGGTCCTCTGCATCCACCCCATCACCACTTGCATCTGGAAGAACTTAGCCTCTGGCCCACCTTTCCCTGCATCCCCTTCCCCAGCCTCAGCTGACATTTTTCCTGCCTTCTGCCTATAGGGAGCGGCGGTGCTCCTTCCTGAGAGTGGTTATTCCATAAGATCCAGGGACAGGCCCAGGCCTCTCAATGCCACTTTCTCACACTCCTCTCCACAAGCAGCCTCTTTGATGCTGGGTTTTGCAGGACGGGTGCTCCCTTTCAGCTGTGGTTTAATGAAGCTCCCACTAGATTCTGGCCAACCAGCCTAGGTCAGGAGCTCAGAGAAAAGCAGTTACTGACACTTGCTGCTTGTCCCATTGTCAGCCCAGCTCTCTGACAAGACAGCATTTTTTTTAATTTCTTTTGCCCCATTTTAGTTGGGGGTCCTGTCCCCCTGACCCTATTAATGAGACCCTGCCTCTATGGTCTGCTAGCTTCTCCATTTTGAGCTTGGAGCCCTCACCTGTTGGGCCTCCTGAAGAAGGGAGCTTCTTAACTCCACCCTGCTGGGTGCTCTTTACATGTTAGCTTCAACCATATTACCCATATTTTTTTTACCCACATAAAGGTCAATTTTGTTTGGTTTAGCTTAATACAGGAACAGGAACACCAAGGCACCAGACATTATTGAATGGTAACTGGGTAAAATTTCAAAGAAGTGTTATCTTCCACATACTGTCCTTTCATTTTTGGAAAGCCTAACCTTTCTAGTCACTTACATACTATATGGTCATACATCTTCATGTATACAAGTGCCTGTGCATGTGTGCGTGTGTAAACTCATACGTCTTTTTTAAAAAAGATTTAATTTGTTTGTTTGTTTATTTATTTATTTATTTATTTATTTATTTATTTATTTATTTATTTGAGAGAGGGAGAGTGAGCAGGAGGAAGAGGGAGAGAGAATCTGACTCAGACCCCATGCTGAGCACAGAGCCCTGCCTGGGGCTGGATCTCACAATAGTGAGATCATGACCTGAGCCAAACAAGAGTTGATGCTCAGCTGACTGAGCCAACCAGAGGCCCCTAGACTCATATGTCTTCATACATGTTTATGTTATTTTCGCTGACTACCTTTTAACATGGGAACATAATTGTTTGTAATTAAAAACGAAGCCAAGGGGACACCTGGGTGGCTTAGTGGTTGAGTGTCTGCCTTTAGCTCAGGTCGTGATCTCAGAGTCCCGGGATCAAGTCCCACATCAGGCTCCCTGCATGGAGCCTGCTTCTCGCTCTGCCTGTGTCTCTGCCTCTCTCTCTGTGTCTCACATAAATAGTAAAAATAAAATATTTTTTAAAAAAACAAAAACGAAGCCAAGGTTCTGAGTCCTGCACTCTCAGCAGACACAGAAGGGCTCCTGTTCACAGCTGTGCCATTGGTGGGTGGATTCCAGCAGGGACCACAATCTTCAGAGGTCTTGAAGTGGGCACACCAATGTCATTCCAGCGTAGGCTTGGTTCCCTGCCAAGAAAGCAGCTAAGCTCCACAACAGTGGAGCCAGCACATCTGTCTGCTTAGGAGGAAGTTTTAGCTCAGACACGCAGAAGGTCTCAAAATGGGGCTGGAGCAATTTGCAATTAGGGATCCTTATTTGCATTTTTCTTACTAACGGCTATGTAGAGAAGAGCTTACACAGGCTGGCTGATGGTTCTGGGAGCTGGGTCTGCCTCTATCCACAGACCTGCAGGCAGAAGAGATTTTAGCAGCGCTCTCATCTAAATACCTAAGGAAAAACACTTACGAAGCAGATATTCCAACTCACTTTTGTGTTAGTAATATTTTATCTGTTCTTAGGACTGTTTACGATAGCCGATACTGGATTCCTCCACATACTCTCTGGGTGAGCTTAGACAAAGCATTCAACTTTTCTAGGTCTCAGTTTCCTCATCTGTAAAATGGGATAAGAATGGGTTCCTCATAGGATTGTTGTGAGATAGTGTGTACATCTTAGTGGGGCAGGCAGCCAGCAAACCATGATTATACTAGAGTTTGGTTGTCATGACAAATGACGAAAAGGAAACATTCAGGGTACCGCAGGAGAGTGACTAATGGGGATCTGGGTTGGTCAGGGGGCCCAGGGGAGGCTTTACATCTTAGAGAAGGTATACTGAAGAATGATGTCTTTATGGTACCCAGTTAGGAAAAGATAAAGGAAACATCCTGAGAGGATTACAAACATTTAGGTCTGGAATGCATAGCTTTGGGTAAAGGAAGGAGATAAGACCCCATAGCTATCAATAGATGCTCTTATATTCTGTTAGTATTTCTAGATGTGCTTGATTAACAAAATAAAGGGAAGTGAATAAATCAGAAGTAGGCTTTTACTTCTGGTGCAGGGTTCTCAACAATGACACTGCTGATCTTTTGGGTGGGATAATTCTTTGTTGCGGGGGCCTGTCTTGTGCATAATAGAATATTTATCAGGTCTATTAATCTCCTAGTCATGACATCAAAAATTGATGACATTGCTGAATGTACCCTGGTGAGCAAAACTACCCCCACTGGAGAATCACTGTTCTAGTGAATTTGTCTTAGAGTCACATAGTATTTGGAGTAGATAAATCAATAATAAATAGGCCCTCATTTCTGAGGACAGGAGAGAATATATAAAAACAAAACAGCATAAACAAAAAGGCAGCCCGAGATTTGGTCAGAGTGCGGGGTGAGTCTTTTGGCATGATGACTTGGCTGTGCTGGGTCATTGTGTTGTCAACTTTGTAAGCTAGAACTAGGTTGTCCAGAAGCCCTATCCTTGATGGGCTTCAGACAGGGCTGGTCAACAGAGGAACTTGCCTGAAATTTGGCAACCAGAAGTGAGGGACCAGCCATCACTCTGAGAAGAACTTTGGGGTCTGATAGAATAATGGACAAATGCAAAGCTGACTCCAGCTTGTCCTCATTGTCCTCCACTCCTTGTTGGGTTTTTCCTGACAGCTGGTCCTGCCGACCAACATCAACCCCACTTCATCACCAAAAACATAACTGTGGAAGTGCAGAGGCAGTAGCTCAGAGACAACAGCTTTGTGTTCTTTCATAGTTTTGTTTTTAAAGATTTTACTTCTTTATTTGACAGAGAGAAAGAGCACACAAGCAGAGGGAGTGGCAGGCAGTGGGAGAGGGAGAAGCAGATTCCTTGCTAAGTAAGGGACCTGATGTAGGGCTCGATCCCAGGACCCTGAAATTATGATCTGAGCTAGAGGTAGGTGCTTAACTGACTGAGCCACGTAGGGCCCCAAGACAACACAGCTTTCTTTCCATGACAGTCCTGCTTGGGAAACTGGACATGCTTGACTTCTCAGAAATCCCTGCAAGCTCTGACTTGTCTACTTGTGCTTCAGGAGGTACAGATAGGGCTTATTCTCTGATCTTCTGTTCCCTTTTTCAGAACTTCACTCCCCCAGCTTCTCCCACAATTAGGCAACGTCCAATCTTTATAAATATACCACCCCCTTGTCCCATAGCACTGACAGTAGTTGAATGATTGATCTTTGATACTATCCCTCTATCCCTTAGCCTTCCTCAGAACTGGACTTTCAGAAGCCACTGCTAGCTGAGCCATTGTTAGTCACATCCCTCCCAAGGGAGGACACTTAGGACATGAGTCATCACCCAGAACAGAGGCAGAGAGAAGCAGGACAAGCAGTCAACTTCCTTCCTAATTCAATGGGCACTAATAAATTTATCTCTACCATGCCTGTTCCAAGAGCTCAATTTGTTTTGTCTGCCCTGGAAGATTGTAGATCAGAGGAAAATTAACTCTTTGTAGTCTGAAAGGGCAAGGCTTTCCCCTGAGCAGCTTCAGGTATAAAATTTAAGCTGTGAGGATAAATTCAGTAGAGTGGTCCCCATTCCCACATCCTTACTGCAAGTGGTGACCACAATGCCACTTTGGGATTCTTCTGTGTCTTAGTTCAGGTTCCCCAGAAGCAGACCCAGAGACAAGGATTTGAGGCAAGTTGTTCCCTTGAGAAATGATGCCAGGAAACGCTGAGAGCGGCATTGGGAAATGGGGCAGGGCAGGCATCCAATAAAGGGTTTCTTATTAAGCTAGTGGCTGTGTGGGTAACTGGAGCTCGATTCCACTGGAGAGCTCTGGAAACCAGTGTAGAATACGCTGGGTTATCCCACTGGGCTGATGCCTCTTAGGAAGGAAGATGTTACATTAAATCGTGGTGTTCACTTCTGACCTGCTCTGTGTGCCAGCAGAAGACCCCGGCTGCCGGAGTCACAGATGCTGGCAGCTGGAGATTGGCCAGTGCGCACTAAAATGGCAAGGCCCCAGGGAATACGCAGAGGCACTGATAAAATCTGTTGCTCTCTGCAGCTCCTGGTTCTGTGCATAAGACTCAATACTCAGATAGAAACCAGATCTTAGAAAATAAACACATCACAAAACGTAAAAGGGTGCAGCCCGGGTGGCTCAGCGGTTTAGCACCACCTTCAGTCCAGAGAGTGATCCTGGAGACCCGGGATCGAGTCCCACGTCAGGCTCCCTGCATGGAGCCTGCTTCCCTCTGCCTGCGTCTCTGCCTCTCTCTTTGTGTCTCTCATGAATAAATAAATAAAATCTTTAAAAAAAAAAAAAAAAGAAAATGTAAAAGGGTGTGAGTCCTATGTCTTGCCTCTAGTCTCAGGAAGCACTTGGTACCACTGTCTGTGAATCTTGAGTCCTGAAAACTAATGTCTTCCCCACTCACATTCCCCGTTCAATTTAGAGCAATGTGGAGCACAATACATGTATTTGCTCAGTTTCTTTATTTCCTATTCTTTCTGGATTTACATGATCTTTGCACTTGATGGTCATTCTTCTGTCTCCTCTTCTGTTGGTACAGTGGGCCACACAGAGGAAAGAGGTTAGAAGTTGTTACTGGAAACCTCACAATATGAAATTCGATCAGTTTGATCAGCACTATCAAATTTTAGATAGCTTTAGATAGATTTTAGCTTATTAGAAAAACTGATTCCACATCCCTCTGATCTACAGGAGGACCTGGCTTAACCTATATCATGGACATAAGGGACCGCCATAGAGAAATGTCCCCCTAAATCTCTTCTGGATGTTATGAATTGGCTGTTTGGTAGAACAGATGAAAAGATTATAGGAATATAATTGCAAGTTCCTCTCCTGCAAGAGGTGCCTTTTGCGTGTAAGGGTCTTTCATACTGCAGGGATGAGATGCACCAGGCAGGGCTCCAGGGAGTTGATAGTTTGAGTTGGGCTCTTGAGGGCTGGCTCATGTGAAGTCTTTAATGGAGGAGGGCCAGTCTTGGAGGTTTCTATGTGGCCCAGGGTTACTCTAGAGCATAAGGGTATATATATATGTATATGTATATCCAGGTAAAAGACCAAACTGAGAATGAAATGTATCTATGACTAGTGCCACTTGTGTTGGAATTCAAGGAAGGGAGATAGTGAAGGAAGTATGGGGGAAGGAAGAAAAGGGAGGAAGAGAGAGAGGAAGAAAGAATTGTGAGCTGGATCGTAGTGCTTCCTGCTGCCAGCCCATGAGACGGTGTCATCTTAATTTTGTGGGTGATGTCCCTGAAGCTCAGAGAAGTTAAGTAATTTCTCTAAGGTGATTTAGTCAGTCAGTGGCAAAGCCCACATTCAAACAAGGTCTTACTCCAAAACCAATACTTGTACTTTGTAAGCCAACACAAGCTTTATACTTAGCAGACAGCTGGAGGGGCTGGTACACCTCCCTGTAGAGGTCAGAAGAACCCAGTAGATGCAGCTACTCAAGCGTCACCGACCATATATCCATCTATAGTATTAATGATAACTGAAAAATAAATAGCATTTAGGAAATTACCGTATGCTATACATTGTGTATGACAATCATCAGAACAACTGTGATAACCACTTTAGAATTACTTGGGAGCTTTTAGACATAGAAATGCTTGGTGGCCCCATGTGGACCAGTTAAATTGTTCTTGTTTGGGGTTAGAACAAGGCATTAGCACATTTTAAAAATTCACCAGGTGCTTGTAAAGAACAATCAGAGTGAAGACCCCTTGCTTAAAATTGGTTTCCAGACCAGTGTGCATCAGAATGCCCCAGAGGGCTGATAAAAAAGATTTCTGAGCTTCACTCTTAGAGTTTATGATTTAGTAGACCGAGGATAGGGACCAAAGTTTTACATTTCTTTTTTTGTTTTTAGATTTTATTTATTTGACAGAGAGAGGGGGGAGCATAAGCAGGGGGAGCAAGAAAACCAGGCTCCACAGGGAGTCTGAACAGGGAGCCCAACACAGGGCTTGATCCCAAGACTCTAGGAACATGATCTGAGCTGAAGACAGATGCTTAACCAACTGAGCCACCCAGATGCCCACAAGTTTGCATTTCTAACAAGATCTCAAGTGACCACTGATGTTGCTGGTCTGAGGACCTCACTTTGAGAACCATCAATCTAGAACAACTTTGAGGATGGTGCTAATATTAATAAACTGTTCTTCATGTTAATAAACTGAAACTTGATGATGATCAAGCCAGAACTTGCACTCAGGGATCCATGTTCTTAAAATCTGTGCTCTATTTGCCAAATGTTGTAGACAAGTAGATCAGGCCTGACTTTGCCAATTACTTCACTGAAAAGCAGCTGCAGCCAATTTCCAGCATTGTATAAAAGTCTGCCTGGTGGGCTGCGTGAAGTCAGTTGCAAATTCTTGCCTAGCAAGAAGGAAGAAGCATTAGAAATTAGAAAGCTAATTCAGCTTCATTAATCAAGATAACATTAATTGCTCCAATCTTCTTAATGAAGGACTGCTAAGGCATACAAAAACACTTCATCCAAGAAAACTTCCTAGTGCCTCCTTCAGGGCTTGTACTCAGAACGAAAGCTCTTCTGGATAAATGCTCTCTCCTGAAGGGACTCAGTTCTCTGTACTGCCTACCTAGGTAGCCAGGATATTCCTTAGAAAGTACAACTCCTGTTCCAGATGATCCCCAGGGCAAGCTTCAGCTGCCCCAGTGAAGGAGGGCTTTGAGGAATTCAGGGACAGTCCCAGGTAGATTTAAATCCTTTGTGAAAGTCAGAAGTTAAAGCCAACGACATCACAAATTTATTATGAGTTCAATTTCTTCCAGTGTTATTGTGTGTTTGTTTTGTTTTTGTTTTTGTTTTTTTGCCATGGAAGTGAATTTTGAAACTCCGAGCATCCAAGCGATTGTACTCCTAAGTTTAATCAATTTTCAACTTAACTTCTAAGATAGGTTAAAGGTCTCCAAGATTCTTGGAGGAGGCCAGCCTTCTGTTTATGTGCTCTCCCTCCCAGATCATCTCTCCATGCAGGCTTGCTCCTTACAACAGTGATTCTTTCATTTAGAAGAGCGGTATGGAGCTGACAGGTGCCATAATAAGATTATTCTCTGACCCTCCTCTTTCCCTTCCCCTGCTAATATTTATTCCTTTTTTCCTCCCTTCCATTTTCCTCCTATCTTCCTTTCTCCTTTCCATCTTCCTTCCTTCCCTCTTTTCTTCCTTCCTTCCTCTTTCTTTTTCTTCCTTTCTTTCTTCCTTCCTTCCCTCCTTCTCTCCTTCCCTCCTTCCCTCCTTTCATGAAAGCCATATAACCAACAGGCTGAGAATAAACATAGAAAACTGTCTTGTGTGGATTCCCTAAAAGCAGAACCTGAAATGAGATGTTTGCAAATAATAGAGGGAATGATCTCAATTCCCATGAGAATGAGGAAAGGAGGCAGGAGAAGGAAAGAAACCAGGCAACGATGTGAGTAAGCTGAAGTTTAGCCTCAGCCTGACTCCATGTGGAGGGTGAGTACATCACAGTGTTCCTTCCCTGAGGCCAGGGGTCAGCCTTTTGTACCCTGTGTCAGTGATTGGTATGCCACTGATGGGAAGGATAAATATCCAGGCATTTCCAGAAATGGTTCCTAACAGACCAAGGGCAAATGTTGGCATAAAGAGGCAGCTACATAACACTCATAGAAGCTGGTGATGGGAGCATCTGCCAGATAAAATGTATCTGGGCACCAACAGCATTTACTACGAGAATGAGCATTTACTACAAGCATTTACTACGAGCATTTACTACATCACAGAATGAAGGAGCCTCTTTTTCATGTGTATGGATAGTAAGTACCACTGGGAGGAAATGTACATTTTCCTGCAGTAGCCTTTGTTTAGGACTGCCCAGGTCTCTTAGTTGGCTTTCCCTGGTCTACCTCTGAGGTAGCCCTTGGGTTTATCAATGTGTTTATTCTGTCTGTCTCAACATTGAAACCAAGAGATCCTTAAGGGTTGGGACCCTATCTCACACATCTTTGTGTGAGACAGTACCTGGAGCCTCCTGGTTTGTTAATGGTATGACCCAAAGCTTTCCTATCCTTCCTCTTCATTTACACCTCTCAGCCCAGTCTCATCTGGGCCACTTTCAATTCAAAAGACAACAATCAGGATCTTTAAAATGCCCAGCTCTGGAGCTTAGGGAGCATTTTAATGTAATTGCAATTGTGTAGAAATGAAATAAAGACCAATTGTTCTCTCTGAATAGATGGCAATGCCAGAGGTTTAGTATTCTTGAACTTTTCTGTCAGAAAAAGAAATATCTGGCAAAGAAAGATCTTAAAGGGAAGAGGCAACAACCTGCACAGATATTAACAAGAGAGACATGGACCATTCTTCAAGGTACTAACTGGCATATTCAGAGACAGGATTTTGCATAGCAAAGATTATTATAAGGAATAAAGGCAAAATAACTTGAGAATAGAAGTTCATTTCTCAAGACTGGTAAGCTGTTAGTAGACATCACTCTGGCATTATTATAAAATGTAGAAATTGGATTTTTCAAGAGTATCCTCAAACATCTTCTACTTAAACTAAAACTCTTCCCTTTCCACTCATAACCATGAGAAGTGATTATTGCAATACAATTACAAGCAAAAAATAACTTGCACAAGATTGATGCAAAGATTGTATCATGATGGCAGATTAAATACATGCTTTTGTCTAAAATCTCTAAAAATTACAAAATCAAAGTCTTGATTTTGACTGATAAAAGCTTCATCTAGACACAGTGTTTCTGAAAACATTATGAGTGTTGGAAAGGAGTTCTCTTGGACCACTGCCCAGACACCTAGTTGTTGTGACATTCTCATCTAAGACACGTGATTAGTGGAAGCTGGGTGATGTGTCTGATCCTAGTGCCATTTTCATAGTGTAGCAGGTCTTCATCCAAAGGTGCTTTCCCAGGAACAAAGGCAATTCCTCTTGTCCTGCCATAGTCAGGTACCACGGCATCCTCAACAGTTAGAGCACTGTACTAAAAAGAAAACTGTCCATAGCACTCACGAGTATTAGTATTTGGTCTGCTCCTGCCTATACCTCCTGGACTCCATTCCCTTTGTGGTGGTTGGTAGTGAGTAGGGGGAGGGAGCTTCCATTTGGGGGGATTTATAAAAATAATTCCTAGGGATATCATGGTGATAGGGAACTCTGAACATCTCAACAAACCATGATGATTCCTGATTTTCCAATTGTTAGAATTTCTGGAGCTCTAAATCAAAGATTAGCCCTAGGAGGAAAGAATGTAGTTTGTGTCACTTCCCTCAACATGGCCTGTGCTTTCCACCTAGGACCTGATATGGGCAATACGGGCATCAGTTACTATTCTAGATTCTCACCAGAGCATTAAAGTTAGTGAACATCTCCGCAATCCTGGCAATCTGTTGACTTTGGGACATTGACAGGAGTATGGTATGTTACTGGGAGTATGTGAAAGGCTGCCTCAGAGACTGCATACTATATGTCATTTTTACACCAGAAACTATGTTTTAGTGGATGTAGCCTCCTCCAGCTTTTTATGACTGAACCACATGGATTTTTTTGCTACCTGCTGTCTAAGACAAATCTTCCTTCCATATACTTACGATGCATGAATTTTGATGTGTTTTTGAATGGCTTTCCATTAGTCAGCCAGAAAAATACTAATACCATGTGATTTCATTCATATGTAGAATTTAAAAACAAAACAAATGAGCAAAGGGGAAAACAGAGAGAGAGAGAGAGAGAGAGAGAGAGAGAGAGAAGCCAAGAAATAGACTCTTTTTTTAAATAATAAATTTATTTTTTATTGGTGTTCAATTTGCCAACATACCGAATAACACCCAGTGCTCATCTCATCAAGTGTCCCCCTCAGTGCCCGTCACCCATTCACCCCCACCCCCCGCCCTCCTCCCCTTCCACCACCCCTAGTTTGTTTCCCAGAGTTAGGAGTCTTTATGTTCTGTCTCCCTTTCTGATATTTCCCACACATTTCTTCTCCCTTCCCTTCTATTCCCTTTCACTATTATTTATATTCCCCAAATGAATGAGAACATATAATGTTTGTCCTTCTCCGATTGACTCATTTCACTCAGCATAATACCCTCCAGTTCCATCCACGTCGAAGCAAATGGTGGGTATTTGTCATTTCTAATGGCTGAGTAATATTCCATTGTATACATAGACCACATCTTCTTGATCCATTCATCTTTCGATGGACACCGAGGCTCCTTCCACAGTTTGGCTATTGTGGACATTGCTGCTAGAAGCATCGGGGTGCAGGTGTCCCGGCGTTTCACTGCATCTGTATCTTTGGGGTAAATCCCCAGCAGTGCAATTGCTGGGTCGTAGGGCAGGTCTATTTTTAACTCTTTGAGGAACCTCCACCCAGTTTTCCAGAGTGGCTGCACCAGTTCACATTCCCACCAACAGTGCAAGAGGGTTCCCTTTTCTCCGCATCCTCTCCAACATTTTTGGTTTCCTGCCTTGTTAATAAGAAATAGACTCTTAACTACGGAGAATAAATTGGTGGTTATCAGAGGGGAGGTGCATTGGGGAATGGGTGAAATAAGTGATGGGGATTAAGGAGTGCACTTGTGATAAATACCAGGTGTTGTACAGAATTATTGAATTGCTATATTGTACACCTAAAACTAATATAACACTGTATGTTAACTACACTGGAATTTATATAAAAACCTAATAAAAAATGGTTTTCCATAAGTATTAGTTAACCCTACAAGAAAAATCTAAGTGATCTAATGAACATTTCTGGTACTTTATCGTTAATTTTTGATTTTTTCCCAATGTATAGTTTTTTTTTTAAATTAAGCTTATAATAAAATCACAAATATTAAGGCGATTGGTTTGATTTAAAAAGTTTTTCTAATTCACATATAATTACAATGCTATATTAGTTTCAGGTGCATAATATAATGATTCAACAAACAGTTTGATCAGTTTGACATGTGTGTACATCCCCATCCACCTAGGAAGCTTCTTCAAAGTTACTATCCAATCTCTGCTCTCCTTTTGAAAGCCAAGTTTTTGCAAGTTTCTCTACCATTTACTATTTGTCTTTTCTCCTTCTAAGGCCTCTTAATCTACCACAGTCTTGCCCTCCATGTCTCTAATTTTTGTCCCTTCAGCTATAAGACTTTTCCAAAATGTACTTGCTTCTCTACTTGTTAATAGTAGCTCTCTGCCGAAGCTGCTCAGATTCCCAGGTCTTGTCCCTGACCCTAGAAATGGCAAATGCCCCAAGGCAGAAGCAACTGTAGAGGTCTGGTCCATGTCTCCAGGATTTCCTTTTTTCTAGAATATACTGCCCCCGATGTCCTGGTAGCCCCAGAATCCGTATTATGCCTTTCAATATATTTTAAAAATAATCAATGTGGCTAGTCTCAGTCTGCTACAAGCTATCCTACCATGATTGGAAGAAGTCAATTATGATCTTTATATTGTAGAGTTTGATGCATATTTTTTGGTGACCTTATATTACTTGACTTATCTGACAGATAACTACCACTTCCTTTTAATGCTCTCTCCCCTTTTGATTTATGTGATAGGTTGGGATTTCCATTTTTCTTTATCCTTCCTCTCCTACCCCATATTTTATCTGGTCTGGATGGAGGTATGTCTCTGATAAGACAGAGCAAGGAGATAGAATATGCTTGTCATAATAATGCTTAAAGGTATGCCATTGGAGATGGTTAATATAAGCAAGAGAAAGATACGTTCACTTTGAAGATATCTTTTTCAAGAATCTGAAGGGCCTAGAGCTATAGTCTTCCTGCTGCCTTTATTTCCCACTCCCCTACCCTTAGGATTAGATTTTCAAGACCAGCTATCATAATTCCAGAACCTGTGTCTCCTTCCCAGCCGAGCTCTCTGGAGATAGAAGTATAGAATAGGGAAATGGATCCTGGGGAAGGGGAGAAGAAGCAGGAAATCAGAGAGAAAGAGCTCACATGTGGGTTTTTAAAAAATATTTTATTCATTTTTTTCATGAGAGACACACACACACACAGAGGCAGAGACACAGGCAGAGGGAGAAGCAGGCTCCGTGCAGGGATCCCGACATGAGACTGGCTCCCGGGGTTCCAGGATCACGCCCTGGGCTGAAGGTGGTGCTAAACCGCTGAGCCCCCCCGGGCTGCCCATGTGGGACTCCTTTTATTCATTTATTCATAAATGTGTCTTTCTTCAGAGACATCTTTAGATCCTTCTCATTCTATACTTTTTCTTGCGGAAATTCCTACGTAGATTTTTACTCATTCCATTGGCTGTAGTGACCACCTATATGCTAGTTACTTACAAATTTATAACCCCACAACTGATTACTAAATAAGACCAGCTACAGAATTTGTGGGGCCCAGTGCACCATAAAATTGTGTGATGCCTTATTTAAAAATTATCATGAATTTCAAGAAGGTGACAGCAGAACATTAAACCCAGCAGAGGGCTCTTCTGAACTTGGGGCCCTGTGTGATTGCCACAGGCTGCACACCAATGGGGCCTTCTCTGCTATGAGATACAGTCCAAAATATCAACTGTCTCCTGGGCACTTCCACTTAGTTGTCCCACAGGCACATCTCCAACTTAACGTATCCAAAACTCATCTCTATGCCTCTGTCATTTCAAAACCCCACTTGCCTCTTTGTTTCTGGAAGCAGCAGATGGCATTGCATTTCCTTAGTAGCCAAGTCAGAAATCAGAGTGTCATTCTTAACTCCTTGGTTTTCTCATTGTCTGTAGTCCCAGCTCTCCAGGATGGCTCTGTATCCTTCCATCTCCATCTTCACTACGTCTACCTTGACTCTCATGTAGATTACCCTCACGTCTTCTTAGGTAGTCCCCTTGCTTGCAAGCTTTCTCCTTTTTTTTTTTCCTTAAAGATTTTATCTATTTATTCATGAGAGACACAGAGAGAAAGAGAGGCAGAGACACAGGCAGAGGGAGAAGTAGGCATGGGACTTGATCCTGGGTTTCCAGATCACGCCCTGGGCTGAATGAAGGTGGTGTTAAACTGCTGAGCCACCCGGGCTGCCCGCTTTCTCCTTTGTTTATCTGTTTTTTCCTACCATTATGAGAAAGATCATTTTGTCACCTAAATTTAATCCTGCTACCTTCTACCTTATAAACCTCTAGTGGTTTCCTGTTGCTTTCAACATAAAATCTAAATTATGTAGCTTGACAGGTAAGTGTCCTCCTGATCCAGCTCTGGCCCCCACCCATGGCCAAGCATGCTGGACCACAGGAAATTCCCTAACCTTTTCAGTGAGGAGCTATGTTGCCAAATAAAATTGTTTTAACCAGGATACCATGTTTAGTATCCCTTAGAGTAAGCTCACTCTCTCAATCCCTTTTCCTAATTCTTTATGTTCTAAAGGCACACCAAGGCCAGAGAATCTCTTTGGACGTGGTAGCTAGATGTCTGTGACTGGCTTCTTTATCTGGCTAATATTTCTGTTTAGCAGGGAGGTGCGGGCCATTGGTCAATTCAGTCCATATCTGTAGTTAAATTTGATTATGAGAAGAGATTAAGGTAACATCTGGCTTTCAATGTCAATAATTGTTAAATCACTGTCATCAAAACTCATCTTTTATGTGGAATAAAAAGTAATCTCTAAGCATCTATGACTAAATATTTGCTCAAGAAAAGTAGAAACACATGTTCAAAAGGACAAAAATTTTCATATAACAGAATATCACTCAGCAATAAAATGGATGCAGAAATAAACATAAATCTCAATGACATTATGTTAAATTTAAAAAAAACAGATGCAAAAGAACATCTATGTTTATGAAGTTTAAGAACAGACCGAACAAGTCTATCATGACAGAAATCGGAATAGCAGTTGCCTCTGGGGAAGGGAATATAAAGATTGAGCTATAAAAGTGAGGGTCCTAAGAACAAATTTGTAGGACTCAGATTTAACACATTTCAAAACTTATTATAAAGCCACAGTAACCAAGACAGTGTGGTACTGGTGAAAGGATAGATGCACAGATCATTAGAATAAAATTAGACTCCAGAAATAGACACATGAATATGATCAATTGATTTTTCACAAAGGTTCAAAGATAATTCAATGGAGACAGGGCAGTCATTTCAATAAACAATTCCAGAACAACTGACCATCTGCGTGCAAATAAATAAATCTGACCTATGTCTTGCATTTTAAAGAAAACATCCCATTCATGGGACGCCTGGGTAGCTCAGCAGTTGAGCATCTGCCTTCAGCTCAGGACATGATCCCGGGTCCAGGGATCCAGTCCCGCATTGGCTCCCTGCATGGAGACTGCTTCTCCCTCTGCCTGTGTCTCTGCCTCTCTTTCTTTCTCTCTCTCTCTCTTTCTCTCTCTCTGTGTTTCTCATGAATAAATAAATAAAATCTTTTAAAAAAAGAAAAAGAAAAAAGACCATCTCATTCACAATAGTTCAAAAACAAAAAAAATGTTTATGAATAAATTTAACCTAGAACATGAAAGATCAATACACTGCTAACTATAAGATATTGATGACAGAAAATGAAAAAGACACAACTGGAATTATATCACATGTTCCAGAATCAGAAAAATTAATACTGTTAAAACGTCCATATTCTACAAAGTGGTCTGTAGATTCAATGCAATTCCTATCAAAATTCCAGTGGTATTTTCCATTGGAATAGGAAAGACAATACTGGGATTAAGATTCAGGTACCTCCCGTGGTAGCTTGCTTGGTGACACATCCTTGGTTGGCTGTCTTCCCTTTCCTGTCTCACTTCCCTACTCACCCACCAGTGTTTTCTTCACCTCCCAAGTAAGCCACCTGCTCTCCATGGTCTGTGTCAGAGTCTACTTTGGAGGAAACCCAAACTAAGACTCTCCCATTTACAAATCCAAAACAGGTTGTTTCTGCTTCTTTCAGAGCACCCCATTTGTTTCCTCGGAGCACTTATCACAATACAAGATGTTGTATTTATTTGTGTATTATCTCTATCCCTAACAAGGTTATACTCCATGAGTTTGGTCTGTGTCCATGTTCCTCAAGGCTTTCTCCTTAGAACCCTCACACAGCTTTGTATACAGCAGGAGCTCAATAAATGGTTGTTCAGTGACTTGATGAAAGAGTAAATTTTAAGAAAACTGATTCAAAGTCAAAATATCTAAACCAACTTACCAAATTATGTTTCAGGGAATACACACACAGTGTGTGTGTATATACCAAGCTTGTCTGATAAATGATAGGCAGGAATATCCTCCAGTCCAAACTGGAACCTGGACCTGGCAGATCTCAGAGTCTGTGATCTAACCACTGCATTGACTTGGTCATCATTTAAAAACAAAGTGATTACCTATATTATTCCTATCACAGAGGTGTCTTGGGATTGGTATACTACTGTGTATATGACAAAGCGTCAGACTTTCCCACCTCTGGCAGATACTGTTCACATTGATGCATGTGAAGGGGGAAGAACATGACCCTTGTTTTTGACAAAGGTCAAGAGCATCCTCAAAGATGTAACATCTACATCATAACCAGCTTTCTAGCAGAGATCTGTTTCTGTAAACACCAGGGTACCCGTAAGGAAAAAAGCCAGTAGGATGCTTTCAGGATGCTGGCAAGGTGGTGTGAAAAGTCATGCTGTTTAATGACAAAGAGGCTGGGTGCAGTAAAAGTAATTTAGGAATGAGTTGAGGTGTGAAGTCACAGGCCCAGATGGATGAAGCTTGCATAAGTGTCAAGGGCAGTAGTCCAGCTCACTTCACTGGCCGACTGGCTCCCACCATGGTTCACTAGGTTACTCTCTCTTTTCCTTTCAGGATCCAAACAACAAATCCCACACCTTGCCTCATTTAAAGCAACTTTTAATTTTTTCTTTCTTTCTAAATACCTTTCAACACCCATGCCCACAGAACCTCCTCCATTTATATGGCTCTGTAGAGTTGAGATCCCCAGAGGCAGAATATGAGACAGGGATTCACATGCACAGGACTTATTCAGGAGGCATTCTCAGGGGAAACTTGAAAGGGAAAAAGATGTAGATAAGGTGAACAGAGGGCCTGAGAAGGAACATGATCTCAGCTAGGGTGCAGCTTCAGCTCAGGAGTATGAACTGCACTACAGAGCTGGTCCCACTTTGAGATAAAGAGCCAGCATTTGAATCCTTCTGTCAGCCAGTCATTGCTTTGGGGCTGTCTTGGGCAGAGGGCTGCAACCTCGTAGCAAGGCAGCTCCCCTCTGGCTGAGGGCATCATTTTGGAGAAGGGACAGCTGTGAGCCATTAGAAGCCTATGCTCACAATGCTGAGGTGATGGGGGCACCAACTGAATAATGTGGTCTGAGTGGGTATCAAGAGCAGTTAAAATGGGGGTATTGAGTTACTTTGCAAGACCAAAGAGGACTTAGGTCTTGGAACTTCCAATGTGCTCATTTGTAATTATGCATCCCCCCCCCTTTTTTTTGGCATGTCTTTTGATGAATGGATTAAGAGCAATGGTTATTTTGCTTTTTCTCCCTAGGAAGAATCCTATGCCACCCTTCTCCTATACTGACTTCTATAATTATGCATTCATTACTCATATCAAAAACAAAAACTGTCTGAAACTTAGGTCTAGCCACGTCCTGTCATAGCTAATATTAGTTAAGTGCTTACTATGTGCTTGCCACTGATGTAAGATCTTTATATGTGGAATAGCATCTAGCTCTTACACAAACAGAGGAGGTACTACTAACCCAAAGTAAACTGCTCTGGAACATAGAAAAAGAGGTAAGACTTCCAAACTCTTTTCCTAAAAGCCAACATAACTCCTATCCAAATCGGACACACAGCACATGCAAGAGGGAAGGAAAGATGGAAGGAAGGAAGGAAGGAAGGAAGGAAGGAAGGAAGGAAGGAAGGAAGAAAGAAAAAAGAAAGGAAGGAAGGAGTAGATCAATTTCACTTATAAATAGTGATAAAATCCTATAGGCAGGAAAAAGTTGAAAATCCTATTATCACTGTAGCTATATAACAAATATATGGGGATCCCTGGGTGGCGCAGCGGTTTGGCGCCTGCCTTTGGCCCAGGGCGCGATCCTGGAGACCCGGGATCGAATCCCACGTCGGGCTCCCGGTGCATGGAGCCTGCTTCTCCCTCTGCCTGTGTCTCTGCGCCTCTCTCTCTCTCTGTGACTATCACAAATAAATAAAAATTAAAAAAAAAGAAAAAAAACAAATATATGTAATATAACTAATACCCAATACAATTAGATAAGAGAAAGAACAAGAGGTACAAATCATAATGTATTAGAAAGGCAAGGCAAAATATTATTATATGTATATCATATAATTTTATATCTGAGAATTTTAGAGAATCCATTGTATTGTACAATTCAATGATCATATTTTTTTTTCTTGAGGGCATTTTTTTTCCGATCTAGATTTCCTTTTATTTCCCTTAATTTGAACTTTACACTTCTGGTGGCTTTGTCGCTGTATTAGAATCTTTTGAACCAAGCAGCAAAGAAAGCAGTGGGTTCTCACTTAAAATGCTGCATGGCAGAAAAATCATTCACTGTGCTGAAAGATGGGTATCCAAAGCCTGAAGTTAACTGATCCTCTCTCCCCTCTTCAAACTTACTTCTGTGATTGATGGATATTTTAGATTAATTTACATGTTAGTGAAATGTAGTATTGCTACATGTGTCCCTTTCTGTAAATAAGGCCAAAGCAGATTTTTTTTCTGACTGTAGAAGGAAAAAAAAGGAGAAATTGTATGCTAGCTTCAGTTGCTATGATTTTGTTGGTAATGTCAACCCCCTAATACATTAAACTGGAAAGATTTTGAAGGCAATATACATCTCAGCTGGGAAGCTTAAAGTAGGACTAAGCAGAAGGAGTGTGGGATGGTAAGGAAGCAAGTAATCTTGCAGGGTATATTCAATTCTCAAAAAAAATTTTTTTGAAAGTAAGCTTTGACACAACAGGAAATATTAGAGCTATTCCAAATGCCCATTAAACATATCATCAACCTGTCTGAGCAAAGCTGGGATTGCTCCCTGGGAAGCAGTAATATTTCCAGAAAATAAAAATGTAAATATTCTTTTTTGCCCGATAACCTGAATACTGAAAGTTACAAATTAATTACAAACACAATAGAAGAGATAATTTAAAAGATGGAAAGTGTGAGTCTATTTTCCTAGTTCTTCCACTTGTTGGCTTTGTGAGCCTAAAAGAGTTACTTAACTTCTCTGCACCCATGGTTTGCATTTTAAAATGAAAAGAGTAAATATAGTAGGCTATTTTTTATGTAAGAGAAATAATGATATAATACACTATGTATGAACCTATGTATGTTTATTTTTGCAAAAGGAAACACAGGAAGGATTGTTCGGAGATAGTACTTGAGAGGCTGTGACCCTTAGTTGACCCATAAGTGGGACCGGGGCAGTTGGGAGGTTCCCCTCCCCAGTTTTCCTACAGTGGGAGCTGTTTTCAAGGATGCAGCCTTCAGATAGTGCTGTGGTGTTGAGACCATCTGCACAGTATATGTGACTCAATGCTGTTAAGCCTTTAAACTCTTTTTTTTTTAAGATTTTATTTATTATTTCATGAGAGACAGAGAGAAAGAGAGAGAGAGAGAGGCAGAGACACAAGCAGAAGGAGAAACAGGCTCCATGCAGTGAGCCTGACGTGGGACTCAATCCTGGGTCTCAAGGATCAGGCCCTGGGCTGAAGGCAGCACTAAACCGCTGAACCACCCGGGCTGCCTGCCTTTAAACTTTTAAGATGCTGGTAGGGAGGCACGGGGACCTACTCGTCTTGCAGCCACTCAAGACAAGTCTTATAACTATGTAAGTTCCCTTTGCTTATTAAACCTGCCACCTACCAATCTGGAATGGTCTGCTTCTTTCTTCGCTTTCTCCTTGCCTTCCCTGTATGGAGCCAGCTTGTGAACCAACAAGAATAAACCCAAAACTAACAGGATTGTTTACCTAAAGGAAGTGGATGGGAATGGGATGGAAGGAGGGCAATAACTCACTCCTCTGAGTATTTGATATTGGATGGTTTTGACTTTTGGAATCATGGTCGTGTTTTATACAAACAAAAAGTAAAATAAGAAAATTACCAAGTACAAGAAGGGAAATCCTAAAATCAAATACAAACAGAACTAGATGTATTTAATGATACTTTGAATGTATAATATCACCAAGCTAAGGGGGAAATAAAAAGAAAGAACCCATGTAACTTTTCAATACAGTATTTTGACTATATACCTCAAACTAAAATAAAAAAGAACCTTAAGTAAATATTGAATTCTAGTTAGTAAGGTGTTTTTTTCCTCCACCATTGTGTGTTAGCAATTTTAAAACTACTTTTTATATATTCTAAGATTGAGCAAATAAATAAATGTATGAAGGATGGGGAAGCTAAAATCAAAGCTGTGGCTTTGGACTAGAGTTGAAAGTATCGGCATAAACTCATGATTTTTGACATAGAGATAGACAGATTGATAGATAATAGAGGGAGAGAGATGTGTATATTTACATGTACATACATATATTTCCTACTTCTGGTCCACTCTGAGTCTGGAAGCTATGATACAGCAGTAGTAGTGAGTCCATCTAATGCCCAGATTGGAGTTAGTTTCTTTCTTTCTTTCTTTCTTTCTTTCTTTCTTTCTTTCTTTCTTTCTTTCTTTCTTTCTTCTTTTTTCTTTCTTTCTTTCTTTCCTTTCTTACCTTTCTTTTCTTCTTTCTTCTTTCTTTTTTAAAGATTTTATTTATTTACTTGAGAGAGAGAGAGCGAGCATGAGCAGGAAGGAAAGGATAGAGGGAGAGGGAGAAGCAGACTCCCCACTCAGCAAGGAGCTAGATTCAGGACTCAATCCCAGGACCCTGAGATCATGACCTGAATTTAAGGCAGATGCTTATCTGACTGAGCCACCCAGGCACTCTGTAGTTTCCGTATATCATCTTCTAATTAAAGAAACCATAAGTCCTTAGAGAAATGACTGATTCCAGGTCTGGGGCTAGGAGAGTACATGATAAAACTTGAAATTTTGTTGTGCCTTGTGAGAAGGTCATAAAGCTAAGTTAAAGGAGCACACCTGGCCAAATAGGGGACAATGTGAATACCAAACAGAATAATGGCAGTAATAGATTAGAACACATGAATTAGGAAAGAATCCATCATGAGTCCATGATGATATGCCAAAATAGAGATAAACAAGGAAAGATCTTTTCTTTAGAGAAGAAAGCTGGCTAATAGATGTAAAAGAAACAAAAGAAATTAGTGAGGAAAATTACCATCTTGCAAAGTCAATGTAATAATTGATTCAGGCAAGAATTATCAACGGAGGGGATCCCTGGGTGGCTCAGCGGTTTGGGCCTGCCTTTGGCCTGGGGCACGATTCTGGGGTCCCCGGATCGAGTCCTGCGTCAGGCTCCCAGCATGGAGCCTGCTTCTTCCTCCTCCTATGTCTCTGCCTCTCTCTCTCTCTGTGTATAAAAAAATAAATAAACAAACAAACAAATAAATAAATCTTAAAAGAATTATTAACGGATACTAGCATCATTAGTTTATAATTTATTGGTAAACAGAATATTCAAATGGTTTCAAATGATCTTTTCATAAATCTCTCATTTGCAAAGGGAAAAATTTACCTTTACAATGGGAGATACAAGGATACTACTTTTGTTTAAGAGAGATACAGCAACCAAGAACAAATAACATACATAAAAGGGCAAGGAATAAGAGAGACCAGCTCTCTCATCTAATGTACAAGATTATAATATAGAACGTTGTCATTGCAACAATACAAGAAATAGGAATATGAGATGCAATATTTTTTTTGAAAAGATTAAACTCTATGTGTAGATGATATGGCTATGTGCCTAGAAATTCAGGAATAATCAAATGAAAAGCTATTTTAATCAATATGACAATTCAATAAGGGAGCCAGAAACATAACCAACAACTTAAAAATTAATTTTATACACATCACAAAATGTTAATAGAGAAAGATTGATTCACAAAGGAAGCATAAATTAACAAATGACACTCTGAATATGTGCAAGACTTGTTTGAAGGAAACTTCAATTATCCAGAAGGACACCATCATGATCCCAATGGGACAAGCCAATAATGTAAAGTTAACCATTCTTTCCAAATTATCCCATAATTTAATTCAATGCAACGTTAATCAAAGTTCAAGTTCTCAATGTCCTTATTTTAATTTTCCAAGTTTATTTTATCAGAAGACAAATTTAACAAAAATTGCCTATATATATTTGAACAGCATTAGGAATATGAAATTTATAAACATAAAGTTAACTTGTTGAAGTGTACATCTCAGTAGTTTTTAGTATTTACAGAGTTGCAATCATCATCAAAAATCTAAGTTTAAGACTTAGGATCTCAAGCAGAAACCTTGTATCCATTTTCAGCTTCATTTTTTAAATGATAGATTTATTGAGATATAATTCACATACCATAAATTTCATCTTTGTAATGTATTAATCCAGTGATTTTTAGTGTATGATAAAGCTGTGCATAGATTACCACTAATTCTAAAACATTTTCATCACCACAGAAAGAAACCTCAATTCCATTAGCAGTCACTCCCTATTTCTTCCTCCCTCCATCCCTGGCAACCACTAATCTATCCTCTGTCTCTATGGATTTGCCTATTCTGGACATCTCCCTATAAATGGAATAACAGTATGTGCCTTTTTGTGTCTGGCTTCTTTTGAAAAAGAAGAAATGGAAGAGTTTTGCCTGATATCAAAACATACTGTAAAATAACAGTACTAAAACAATGTAGAATTTTGATAGAAATAGCAAAACATATCCCTGGTGATTAGTGATGTTGAGCATCTTGTCATGTGTCTGTTGGCTATGTCTTCTTTGGAGAAATGTCTGTTCAGGTCTTCTGGTTGCCAGAGGGAAAGTATGTGGGATGATGGATGAAATAGATAAAGGGGATTTAGAGTACACTTATCCTGATGAGCACTGAGTAATATATAGAATTGTTGAATCATTATATTGTACACCTGAAACTAATATAGCACTATATGCTAAATATACTTGAAGAAAGAAAGTCTATAATGAATCTCCATTCTCTCTCTCTCTTTCACACACACACACACACACACACACACACACACACAGACCGCCACTTAATGCTTGATAATGGTGGCATTGCAAGCCAATAGGAGAGAATGTTAATAATTGATGTTAGGACAAATAAAGGCAAACATGGAAGAAACAAATTTAGAGCCTTCTCTCATATCACACACAAATTTGAATTGCTATTAGATTAAATACTTAAATGTAAAAAAAACTTCAGGGAAATACTATTATTATTAAAGTGACAAAACTTTCCTTCACAAGATGTAAAACACAGAAGACATATATAAAAGGTTGATAAAATTGAAAATACCAAAATTCAAATGTCTATAATAAACTACAGTCCAACAAATAAAATAAATGTTCATACAGTCATACTGACAAGAATGAACAATAGAAGAATAAAGAAATACATGGAGGAAAAGAGATAAACCTTCTTTACAGAAGAATTTCAAATAATAAATATAGTTTATTTTCTTAGTTTCAGGAGGTGGAACTTAATTTCCTTTCCCTTAAGTATAAGCTGGATTAGTGATTTGCTTTTAAAAAATAGAGAATGGAAAGGGAAAAATAATGACTTTACAGTGGAGAAATCTGGCTGACATCATCTTAAGTGAGTAATGAAGACTAACATCACTATTAGTAAGTCATGTGGATATCATGTATCCCCAACATGATGTTGTAAGAAGGGAAATTCACTTCCAAGGTATTCTTCAAATCCATAACTCCAGTCAAATCATGAGAAAATAATAGACAAACCCAAATTAAGAATATTCTACAAAATACAGGTAAGTACTCACCCAAAGTGTCAACGTCATGAAAAATAAAGACTGAGAAATTGTCACAGATTGGAGGTGACAAAGGAAACATGATGACCAAGTGCATCAGAGTGTCCTGGATGAGATCTGGGACCAGGAAATGACATTATTAGAAAATCTGGTGAAATCTGAATAAAATCTGTAACTTAGTACTATCATACCAATGTTAATTTCTTATTTTGACAAATGCACAATGATTATATAAGATATTAACATCAGGAGAAGCTGGGTGAAGAGTATACAGGAACTCTTTGTTCTATCTTTGCAACTTTTCTGTAAATCTAAAATTATCTCAATATTTAAAAATGTTTAAAATCTTGATAATAAATGGAAAATCCCGACCACAAATAAAGACAATAATACAATGACAGAATGGAAAGAATATTTTATATATATAAACTGAAATACATAAAGAGCTCCTACAAATCAATAACAGAAAGGCAAACAATCTGGTTTGCCTGGACAAAGAATATGAAATGGAATACAAACAGAAGGAGAAATTCCTACGACCAATATTTTTATGAGAAGACTCTAAATAATCAGAAAAATGCAAATCAAAACAAAGAGACATGGCATATGCCAACATAGACATCAAAAAATTAAAAGGAATGCTAATAATGGGGACTGAGGGGCGTGGGAATTTACTTTATAGAGCTTATGGGAATTAAAATTGGTGCATTTTTTAAATTATTTTTTTATTTTATTAAAAAATTTTTTATTGGAGTTCAATTTGCCAACATATAACATAACACCCAGTGCTCATCCCAAGTGCCCCCCTCAGTGCCCATCCTCCCACCCACCTCCCTTTCCACCACCCCTTGTTCGTTTCCCAGAATTAGGTGTCTCTCATGTTTTGTCTTCATTTGGGGAATATAAAAATTAGTGAAAGGGAATAAAGGGAAAGGAGAGAAAATGAGTGAAAATATCAGTGAGGGTGACTAAACATGGTGCAACATTTTTTGAGGACAATTTGGCAACATCTATCAAGTTTAAGCTTGGGATATTCTTTATTGAACAAATCAACCATTGGGAAAACATTCTAGAGAAATACTCTCACTCATGCACAAGTATATGTGTACAAGGATGCTAGTTGAAAGTTTGGGTCAGAAAATTATAAACACTCTAAATGTCCACAAAGGAAAATATTCAGAAAAATTAATAATAATATAAAGGCCTAAAAAGGAGAATTGAAAATAAATAAGTGCATGGATATATGAAATACCATGTGTCTCTAAAAGGGAGGAAAGAGATAGATGGTAAATGATAGATAATAAATAGATAAATATACATAAATGATAGATCCATAATAGGTGTGTGTTTATTGCCTTCTCTTCCTTTAACATGATTATTGTCCCTGTGATTTCAGAAATATAAGCAACACAAAGAGGGATGGGTGGTAGAAATAACATACTTATCTTATATAAAGCTTATTTCTTTACTAAGATATGAAATTTGTTAACTCCAAAAAGACCGGTGTCTCCTTGTCTTTAATGATCTTGAAATAGAAAGAATATATCATCATTATTTTCACTTTAAATAAAATCAAAGATACTTTGCATCCTGAGTGATGCTGGAAGAAAGCTAGTGCTTTTGTGTATCTGTTTGGCATTTGTGTGGATATATACTCATTGTTTTGCATGGGTGTGTCTCCGTGTACATATCTGGTACTTTGTGTCTGTAAAATGTGTGTGTGTGTGTGTCAAAGTTTATTTGTGTGTCTGTGTTTTAAAGAGGCGCTGCTTTTTACCTGTCCAAGAATTGTACAAATCCTCTGCTATCCTTCTTTCCTCGGTCCCCTATCTCCACCATGACAGCTGCATTGGCATATGAATGTGTATGCTCTGGCCAGATTATTCTGTCCAAGTGGCAATGTTAATTTTTTTGAGCAGGTATGTTCCAAACTCTACCAAGGGGAAAAGGGAAAGAATGTTTTCATGCCCTATTTACAGCCATTATCCAGGCCAGGCTCAATTTAAAATATTTTATTCTCCCTAAAAATCAGGAAAACAATCTTTGTCAGATAATGTACCTCACTTAGAGCTTCAAAAGATATAGCCATTAAGTCCATACCAGGGGATATTATTCAGCAATAGAATGGCCCCAACATCTGATATTGACTGCCACATGAATAAACCTCAAAAACATCATATTCAGTGGAAGAAGTCGAATGCCAAAGACCACATACTCTGATTCCACTTACACTAAATGTCCAGAAATGACAAATTTATAGAAACAGAAAGTAGATTAGTGTTGCTTGTGGCTCAGGGGCGAGAGCAGCGATTATTTGCAAGTGAGCATGATAGATCTTTTGGAGTGATAAAAATATTCTAAGACTGGATGTGGTGATATTTGCACAGCTTTTAAATTTACTAGAAATCACTGTGCACTGAAAATGGGTAAATGTGATGCTATGTAAACTATACCTCAATAAAGCAGTTAAAGATATTGATAAAATCTTAGAAGAGTCAGACTACGCTGAATTTACATTGCTAGGGTCTATATGGTACTCAGTGCCTCAATGAGGCCTACAACTAGACTATATCCTCTATTCACCCAATGAGAGTTGCTGTGATTTCACATTTAATCGGTTATTCACTCATCCACTGGAAAGTGCTCAAGGCAGCAGTGGCAGCTGGTTGCCTTCAGCCATGGGCACATGGAAGCTCTTGCTTCAGTCCCTTACATGTACCAATCAATATACAACCAAACAACTGAAAACAAATAACAACCATCAGTTATCAATACACAAAGAGGCTTGGACAAGGTAGGCAAAAGCATGGTTCAGAATAATCATTCATATTATTATTGGGCAAAGAGCAAGCCCAGTTAGAATTGTCCAATTTATAAATCAAATAACAAGCAGGAGCATCAATAAAACTAAAGACTAAACATCTTGCAAAAGAAAGATAGGGAAAAATATATGGATTATTGTAATAGATCCCATATCCTGGCCACAGAGGCAGAACCATGTTGAGCCAATCTCTTCTTCACCTTTTGGCCATGCTCACTGATGCAGGGATAGGAACATAACCAGGCTACCTCTACCTGAGAGTAGAAGCAGAAGATAGAAAGACTGCTGATGGCATTGTGCCTCTGAAGTCAGCTTCAACCCTGACTCTCCTACAATTAGGTTATGTGAACCAATACATTTCCTATTTGTACTTAAACTGGTTTGAGTGGGATTTCCATCAGTTGTAACCAGAACATTTTCTGATATAAACTCACATTGGAAAAAGAATCATAGAGGAGAACAGGGATTCAATGAAATAGAAGTTGAAGAAGAGACATAGTACTTCAAAGAAGCAATAAAGCCACAGAATGGGATGTAAGGGAAGCTAGCAGACTAAAAAGACGGCAGAGAAACCTAAACCTGCCTCAAAACTAAAAATTCAAACTAGAAACAGCAAAAAGTAGAACTGGCCATGTAGGAAATTGTATCAGGAATATGGAGTTCAGGCTTGAGGGTGAAAAATCATGGAGAAAAATCACACAAGGATTAATAAAACCACTTTTTTTTTTTTGAGACAAAAAAGATGGCCTGCCCTGCAGAGTGAAGGGATCCATAGATTCCAAAAGAAGAAGCGATGGAGCCATCACCGACATTTACACAACAGCATGCAAAAGAAACAACAACTTACAAAGGAAAACAAACTAGACCAACCTCAGAATAGTATAGAACTACATATATGATCACAGAAGATACAAGAATATGCACCAAAAATTCTATACCAAGCATCATCTACAGACAAAAAGGTATAATGGAATTTAAAATGACATGGGAAGCATTGATCATATACTCTTTGAATTTCTTTGTCTTGTATTTATAACTGGCTAACTGAAACTGTGCTATATTTGAATGTGGATACACACCTAGTAGTTGTAGCCTAACACCAATCAGCTGTGTGAAGTCAATACTGGAATGTCCTCTGGTGTGTGAATGTCTTCAGGGATCTATGCCATAAGGAAACAGGTGAGAGGCAAATGTATATGAATGTAGACCAAAAACGATCTAAAAGTCTGAGCTAGACAAATTTAAGGAACAAAGAAATTTCAAAGGCATTAGGCCACAGAACTTACCTACTCATCTACCATCTCTGCTCATGGGCTATTTAAGAGCTTGACCTAACTGACCATTTTTGACACCAGGAGGGGAAGAGCTAAACACTTTAAGCCCCTGTTCCAGCTCAGTCATGTGAGGCCTTGGCAGCCTGTGGTTGTCTAATAGTTCCAGAGCAAATAACTAGAGATCCGGATTTGTCCCTCAACCCCTTCCCAGTTGAATAATTATGGAATCCAGAAATGGCTATGTGTCAAGACTAGATTTGAAGAAATGGGTGGGAAATATCAGAAAGGGAGACAGAACATGGAAGACTCCTAACTCTGGGAAACGAACTAGGGGTGGTGGAAGGGGAGGAGGGCGGGGGGTGGGGATGACTGGGTGGTGGGCACTGAGGGGGGCACTTGATGGGATGAGCACTGGGTGTTATTCTGTATGTTGGCAAATTGAACACCAATAAAAAATAAATTTATTATTAAAAGAATAAAAAAAGTAAAAGAAAAGAAAAGAAAAAAAAAAGAAAAACAAGAATTCCCCAAGATTGTGGAACTCCAACCAAAGGAGTACCCTGCCTTAAAAAATAGGACAAGTAGAATGAAATAGTAGTTGGGGCCTTATTATGATTTCAACAATTTGTATCCCAATAAATATACCTGTGCTCCAAAAGCCTGGCTGTACAAAGAGCTCCATTTTGTCCACTTTAGGCAGATTTGGAAGAGAACTGGAAATCTGTGGTCCCACCCTGACCAGGGCTACAATTATAGAAGTCCTAATGGAGATATGATCAAATATGTCAGGAAATCTAAAATAAATGCTCCCCAACTAAAGAATTTACTTCAAAGTGTAACCTAGCCCAAAAGAAAGAGAAGGAGAAAAGAGCAAAAAGAAAAGAACTCACAAATGGAGAAGCTATGGCATTAAAAGGGTACAGAAACTCTTGACTCCATTTAAATATACTATTATATGTAAACAGATGTCTGTGTACAATATATAGATATGTATGGTATATTACTACACAAATATATAAATATATATTTATAACATATATAAATATATATTTTATAATATATAAATATCTATTTATAACATATATAAATATATATTTTATAATATAAAATATATATTTATATTTATTAATATGCACGATTAATATATAATTACATAGATTCATCATAGTCTAAATAATTATAGTATCTTGATTACAAACATGATGTATCTGTATAGTTCTTAAATGAAAAGATAAATAATGTAAAAAAATTTTTTTTAATTTATTTATGACAGTCACACAGAGAGAGAGAGAGAGAGAGAGAGAGAGGCAGAGACACAGGCAGAGGGAGAAGCAGGCTCCATGAACCGGGAGCCCGACGTGGGATTCGATCCCGGGTCTCCAGGATCGCACCCTGGGCCAAAGGCAGGCGCCAAACCGCTGCGCCACCCAGGGATCCCCAAAAAATTTATCTTTAAGACAGAAATATAACTCAGAGGACATTTGAAAATAATGAGAAATGGGGCTAGAGGTGGAAGAAATAAGTTGCTAATTTTCATGCTTTAATTGTGAGAAAATAGAAACTTCTTGGTTTCTTTTTTTTTAAAGATTTTTATATATTTATTTGAGAGAGAGAGAGTGCATGCATGAGCAGGGTTGGGGGAGGAGCACAGGGAGAGGCAGACACCCTGCTGAGCAGGGACCCCAAAGTGTGCTCAATCTCAGGACCCTGAGATCATGACCTGAGCTCAAGGCAGATGCTTAACCAACTAAGCCCCCAGGTGCCTCGGAAACTTCTTGGTTTCTGAAGTTGTTACAGTGGTGTTGGTGTTGGGATCATTGATTTTAATAACCAAACTCCTATTTAGTAATACCACAGATTTTTTATGAACTAAATGGTTGTCACTCTCCTGGAAAGTAAAATGATATAATGTATCAAAGGTCTGAAATACTTTTATAAACTTTGATTCTGAAATTCTATTTTTGGAATTTTCCTAAGAGAAAATAACATGTGTACACAGTTATACACAATCAGATGTACAATAATTTGTATCCAATGCTATTTACAGCACCAGTATGTGTATGTGCAAGAGGTCATTCAAATCCTGTACAATCAGGAGGGTGCCAGTGTAAGTTATGATTCCAGCCAGGATACTTCTGAGTGTGAAAGGCAGTGCTGTTAATAACTACACCAGGAGGACAGGTGCCAACAGGGATGGTGCCAGACACCAGCATGTACTACAAAGTACCATAGACATATATGTTACCTTTATAGTCTATAGTCGGGGAAAAATGAGTTACTTCAAAATCTATTTAAATTTTAAGAAAAAACATAAGGGCAATGAACAAAAAGAATGCAAGATTTGGGGGGTCCTCCAGCTTATATAGGCTGAGATGCTGCCATTCTAGCATTGCAGGACTAGAGCAACTTGGAAGGCAATTTGCCTGGTTGCCTTTCATGACTCACCTGCTCACAATCTGCTGCAAGACCCCATGACTCCTTCATGATTCTCTGCTATCCATCTAAGGCTCTTTTCATCCAGAGTTTTCTTAACTTTTAGGGCATCAGACAATGTAATGGTATCTTAACCACACAAGGAATTAAACATCCAATAAAAGAAAAGCTACCCACTAATAGGAGGCCATTCCTTCACATACATATCAGGTAATGCACCAAAAATGACTACATACAGAGAAAAGCTCTTACAGAGTTTTGTCCCAAGTGTTTAGAGGCTCAGAAGATTGTCTCAATTAGCCAAGCTTGCCTGAAAGATAAAGGATCAGGGAGGCTCTTAGAGAAGGGATATTGAGGTAGAGTCTTGAAGGAAGTCTTCAGATGCTTGGATTTCAAGAAATCTTAGTGTATTTGATGCATGAAATGTAAGTTGAGAGCAAAAGAGAAGATTCTATCTAGAAAGGGCAGATTAGGAGGTGCATGCATCTTTCCACTCTACCATCTCACACGATAATTCTCAGGTTCCAAGCACGGCACCTAACAAAATCACCTCTGCTTATGTCAGAGGTACTAAGTGTTTGCTGGGCAAAGAACCACTTGTGTTTCATTAGATCTCCATGTGCACAGACTCCTTCAGCATAGATGACAATACCAGACACACAACTACTCCAAACCACATTTGTCCTAACTCTGATGTGCCCAGGTGAAAAAAATGTATTTCAGATGCAGCTGCTAGGAGATCAAGGGGTGAGGACTGCTCTTCCACCTCCCTCGTCTGCCCAATGAGAAGGGAAATTAGCAAAAGTTTTATTCAAGTGGGAACATTCTGAACTCTTTCCAGTATTAGCAGACACAGTGAGGCTGGCCTACGGGAGTGGTGTTAATAGCAGTGGGTTGTGGAAGATCTCTGAGAGGATCGGCATTTAGAAAATAATCTCCTTTTTTTAAATAATAAATTTATTTTTTATTGGTGTTCAATTTGCCAACATACAGAATAACACCCAGTGCTCATCCCATTAAAAAAAAAAAAAAAGTATTTGCAAAATAGTACCTTCACCCCAATGTTCAACAGAGACTTGACAGTCCTCAGCCAGCATAAAGTGTATAGATGGGCTGCCTTTTGAATGAGAGGTCGAACAGAATGGCAAATAAAGTCCAATATTTAGGATGCACATCTATGGAAATAACATAAATGACTAGGTTCATTCCCATCAGAAAATAACCAAGCCAAAGTTTCAACCAATATGATTATTTTTTTAAACCAGCATATCAGTGCTTTTGTATTGAAAAAGACTATGCTCCTTCTCAAGCATTTATACACTTACTTTAAGGAAACATTATTAGTCAAAATACTTGTGCAATTCCTTTTTTGGAATTATCTTCATTACTAACGTAGGAGCCACATTAGAAACCTTTTTTATAACAGTGCAATCCAAAAAAAAAAAAAAAAAAAGTTCTCAACCTCGAAATATTGCCTCTCCTCATTTCTCATGTTGTTTACCACACTTGTCTCTTATTAGAAGTGTTAGTTACTGGCATGGATAAACTCATCCCTAAAACAGACTTCTTGGCCTCTGTGAAACCATTAAATAGTTAATAGTAGGTTTATACAAAAACTACCATGGGCTCTGAATGAATCATTTCGTATATAAATTTTGGTGTTTTTGTTAAAAAAAAATCAGTTTCATAACTTTCTAGTATTTTATTATGGATATGTGAAAAATTGATGTTAAGTATCATACAGCAAAACCAAAACAATACACTTGGTAGTACTTGACAATGAAAAAAAAAAAAAGAAAATAATCTCCTTACAGTTGGTTTCGACAAAGGAACTCAACAGTAACATTATTGTAACTGCTGAAGTTGTAGCTAATATACAGATCTAAGGCTGATTTTTCTTCTCTGCCTTGAATCCACTTGTTACCAAAACATGAAATGGGCAGAATTCAGGGGCTTAATAACCATAAATCAATTTTACTTTGTTTCCCACTGCCTCTTCAGAGTTTGCTCAGTGGGAGAACTGACCCTAGATGAAAACTCACTCAGTGAATTGCTTTCTGATCTCTCATAGATCATATAAGATCCTAAAAACATTTAAAAATTCTGTATTTAGAATCTCCACTCAGAAATTAAAATTCTGGTCCCTTAAAATAATCTAGATGTTGTGCCCAAGATTGCGAATCTGAGAAACCCCCGAGGAGCCAACACCGATGCAACCGCACGAGGGTTTATTTGCAAGCTCGAGCTTGGGTCCAAGTATACCCGACACAGCGGAGCAGGGACTTGGACCCTGAGGTGGGTTACAGCTGGGTTTTTATGGGCTGGTCTAGGGTATTTCCAGAAGGGGTGAAGGAATTTTTTTTTTTTTCTCATTCCGATATGAGGGAAAGGGTGGGGGAGTTTCTTAAGCTCTGTTTTCATTCCGATATGGGACTTTCTGTCAAGGACGTTCTGCGGTCTTTCTTGGAACTGACTTGGGCTATAGGCCGCAGCTATTTACTTTTACTTATCTAGGGGCTTAAAATGGCTGCCAGAGGTCTTATCTCTTTCGGCCTCCACACTAGATTCCAAACCTGATTCAGTCTTCCCGGCTTCCCTATTTAGGGCCTTCTGCAATCTTTCCCTTCTACCTCTCCTTCTGTCTACTAGCCTGGTTGCTGACCTACATTTGCTTTGCCCTGGCAGATTGTGTGAACTGCCTCATTACTAAGCAGCTGCCTTAACCTGTCAGGTAGCAGCCTGTGTCCTGCCCTTTGCCTTCTTGGTCCACTTTGTCTCTATCTATAGGTGATAGGTACTGTGCTGTCAAGAGTTTCACTGACATCCTCTCTCTTGATCTGAGATTAAGGGGATGTACCTTCCACCCTACACCCTTGCTCACAGCCCATTAACAGCTCTCTGAAAATCAGTCCAATCTAAAATAAACTCCCTTTGATGCCCAGCAACTGAATCTTTTTATACTCTCAATGTCGGTGAAGAGTTTAAGAATCATGTAACTGGTTTTTACTTATTTCCTTCAAAAATTTTCATTTTGGTTTAACACCTCATTACTTGAATATAGTTCAAGGACCCTGCAGCATTGCCTGGGAGCTTATTAGAAACAGAGAATCTCAGGCCCCTGTCCCAGACCTACAAAATCAAAATCTGCATTTTAGCAAGATTTCCAGGCAATTTGTGTGCACATTAAATTTTGAAAAGTGCTGCTTTAGGAACTCTTCAACTGTTTTTTGGTGTCTCAGTCAAAACTTCCTACTTAATATTCTGTTAACACATTTATGGTTCAATATCCTAATGTAGCTTTGTGTGTTCTATTTTCAGAAAGGAAGAATGCTTTGCAAGTCTATATCTCAAACCATCTAAAGAACTAAAGTAAATGTCTTTCTATTGAATGCAAATTGTCCTCTGTTACTTCCAATTCAACAAAACCAAAACCAAAGTCATCATTTTCCCCCAAATTTGACACTCTTCCTGACTCTTCTTACCTATAAATCTACCCATTCCTTAAGACCTGATAAAGGTCAATATCCTCCAAGACTTTTTTTTTTTTTAGATTTTATGTATTCATTCATGAGAGACACACAGAGAGAGGCAGAGACACAGGCAGAGGGAAGAGCAAGCTCCCTGCAGGGAGCCCAATCCAGGACTCGATCCCAGGACCCAGGGATCATGACCTGAGCCAAAGGCTCAACCACTGAGCCACCCAGGTGCCCCTCCTCCAAGACTTTTCTTGATCATTTCAGCCCACACTGATGACTCCCCAGTCTCAACTTACACACACCATATCATCCTTTAGCACTTATTATATCCTGCTATTTTTCACTTAAGTTACACTGTCCTGAATTGGTATTTAATTTTTTATCCATTCAATAATATTTATCGAGCACTTATTATGTGCCAGTCCATGTTCTAGAAGCTGGAGATATAGTGAAAAACAAAACAGATTGATGTTCTGCCCTCGTGAAATGCATATTCTTGGGGAAGAAAGAGACACAAAAAAAAAAAAAACAGATAAAGAGATAAATATATAATCTTATAATGATGACTATCAAATTGAAATCATGAGTCCCAACCTCTCCCTTTCAATGCAGTCAAATAGTCAACTCTGCTCAGTATCTTCACTTGACATGCATCTCTAATTTAACATATCTCAAACTTTTGATTTTCATCCTAAGACTCTCTTTCCCTGTGTCCTCTGTCTCAATAAATGGCATCTACATTCCATAGTCCTCTTTCTGTCCACTCGACTTCTACTCTATCACCAAATCCTGGTAACTCTGCTTCTAAACATATCCAAAACACCACCATATCTCCCCAACCTCCTCTACTGCATCTCTGACCAATAGTTCCCTTGTGCTGTGATTGTAACCACCTGTCAGATCTCCTGCTTTCAGCTCCATCCCTCTACTATAGTAGTACTCAATGCAATAGCTCAAGCAATCCTTTTACAGGGTAAGTCTGAGCATCCCTTAGCTGAGACCCTCTGATGGCTTCCCACTGCATTAAGAATTAGATCCAGAGACCCTGCAGATTCTAAACTCCTTGTGACCACTGACATTCATCCTGTCTCTCTCCCCATGCCTTTCCTATTCTAGTCACTTTGACCTGCTTGATGTTCTCTGAACTACACAACAGGCTCCCTTCCCAGGGCTTTTACAATTGCTTGTACCACTCATCCCCCAAACACAGAGGAGACTGGCATTCTCACTTCCTTCAGATCTCTACTCAAATATCACCTCTTCCAAGTGGTCTTTCCTGATTACTTTCCCCAACAAGGCACTCCCTAACCTTTTCTCTTCTCCATGACATTTACCCATAGCATCCTCACCCTTCAACACAGAAACACACATTGATTCATTTATCTATTTGTTTACTGTCTATCTTCTCACTAAGATGTAATTACCCTAAAATGTAATTTCTATGGATGGCAAGAAATTTGTTGTTGTTGTTTTAAACTATTTCTTGCTGAGCCCCTAGATCAGTGCATAGAGAGTAGATATTCAGTAAATATATGCAGAGTAAGTGAAAGATATCTAAAGTACCTAAATTTGCAAATTATTGATTTTGCTTAATGACAACCCAAATTGTCCCTATAATTAGGTCATTGTTACTAACTTGCATTTTAAAATGCTTCCTTAGGTAGTATTTTATAGCTGGGAATTGGCCCTTGCCTATTCCAACAGGATGGCATCATGCACATGATACTGTCCATCATATGTGTGGCAATAAAAGAAAAATTTTAGAATAGTTGCTCTAAAACACAATTTCCAGTCTCGTTGTGCAGATTTTTTTTTTCTGGAGGCATTAGGTGACAAAGCAGGGAGCACGGCATTAAGAGGCTGTCCACTGACCTTCTCTGAGGAGCTGGGAAGATGTTGCCACACAGGGAGGGAAGAATGCACCCTGCTAGTACCTTTCCTGCAGCAGAGCAAAGATATGGGCATCTGTTTGATGGTGATATCCTCTTTACTCGACTCCAACTGTGAACTCTGACTACTCTTTAGACCCAGACAGGAGCTTTTAAGAAATGGCAGTATATAGCCACACCCCTAGAGATTCTGATTTAATTGCTTTGGGTAAACCTAGTCATTGACACTTCTTAAAAGCTTCCCTGGTGATTTTAATGTGCAGCCAAGGGGGCAGCCTCTGTTCTATAATTCTTGAGTGCTGATGCCATGGTAACATTGAAAGGAGGCACATTTCAGGAAGAGCCAAGTATGAGGCTCTTGGGGTGAGACCCAGGAACCACAGCTGGTCTCAGCCTCCTTGAAGAACTCCCAGCCCTGTGAAGGCTTCACAGCTGCATGCTCACATCCTAGTTAGAACACTGGCAACACTTTAGGGTTTGACAGCTCTAGAGATGTGGAGAACTTAGGAAGAGTCAAGAAAGAGTAGATGGAAAGATTTAAGGATTTGAAATATAAAATATATGAGCCAAAAGTAAAAAATTAGATTTATTTAGTCTGGAGAAGTAGAATTGGTAGAAGAAGAATTAGTAGAAACAGTTAATTGTTCAATAATCTTTAAGTGTATACATATATATCATATAAAGAAAATCTAGTATTAGTATTCAAAAATGTGTGAAATAGACACAAGAAAGGTTAATAATTTTTACCTGTACACACAGATACAGATACACACAGATTAATTACAGGCAGATACATAGCTGGATGCCATTCTAAGCTCTATATACACCTATGTGATATTCATTCATTTAACCCTTTTAACAACCTGATGAAATAGATACAACTATTATTCTTATTTTAGGAGGAGGACTCTGAGGCATTCAAAGGTTAAGTAACTTGCCTTTATTACCATATGGATCTGGAATTTATTTTTATTTAAATTTAATTAGCCAACTATAGTGTATTATTAGTTTCAGATGCAGAGTTCAGCAATTCATCAGTTGCATATAACACCTAGTGCTCATCACATCATGTGCCCTCCTTATGCCCATCACCCAATTATCCCATCCCCTCACCCACCAACCTTACAGCAACCCTTTGTTTGTTTCCCATAGTTAACTGTCTCTCATAGTTTGTCTCCCTCTTTTATTACTTCCCATTCAGTTTTCCCTCCCTTCCCCTATGACTATCTATGCTGTTTCTTATACCACATGATAATTGTCTTTCTTTGATTGACTTATTTCACTCAGCATAATTCCCTCCAGTTCCACCCACATCGATGTAAATGGTAAGAATTCATCCTTTCTAATGGCTGAGTAATTGAGTAATATTCCATTATATATATATATCACATCTGGAATTTAAACCTAAGTAGACTGGCTGCAGTATCAATGCTCTAAACCATTACTTTGAATTGTATATATATACATTCATATGTGTATATCTATATATATGTTATATACACTCTGTTTGAGTATATGAATGTATATATACATCTATCTAGATACATATGTATGCTATGTGTGAGTATACCCCCCGCAGATATATATATATATATATATATATATATATATATATAATGTCTTAAAGAACACATATGCACATTTTGCTTTACAAAAAAGATGCAGTTTCCTTTAAAGAATAAGCATACCTATTTAAACAATAATTTATAATATTGGGATTCAAAAATAAGTAAACAAGAATTTTGAAAAGAAAAACACTTCTGTTATCATGTGATAACCCATTATAAAGCCTTTGCAGTGAAAGTTTTGAGGCATATTAACTGGAAGGCCCAAGTAGTTCAATGGAAAGTCTTGTACATTTGTTCTGAGTTATTTTAGCATGTGATGGATAAATATGGTGAAAAATGTGTCTTTTGGGGATTTTCCTGAGGGACAGAAAACAAACATAAAAGACAGGCTTTTAAATATTAAGGCTCTGCAAGTCAGTGGCTCAATGGCTCATTGTTCTCTAATTGGCTAATTGGCAGGAGGGCAGAGGGGTTGTTGGTATTGGGGAGGGTGGCATGTTCTTGAGACTGCATGCACAACAGGACCATTAAAAAGTTTGAGTTCACATTTGTTTTGCTTTGCCTATTGCTATTTTAATAAATTAGGCAAGGTGCTTATTAAAGGATTGCCCAGGGAAGTAGGTGGAATATCATCTTTATAAATATCATCTAACATTTTCTTAGAAATAGGTCTAGGTTTAATGAAATGATCTTTTAAATCTTTTAAATCTTTTTATATGGTTATAAAAACTTTAATATTTTTTTATTTCCTATTGATTTACTTAAGAGAAAATTGAGAAACCTTTCCATGTTGGATTGAAATTCTTTAATTTCCTAAATATTTGTAATTTGGTAATTATTATTTTTAATTTTTAAATTTTTATTATTTTTTTTATTGGAGTTTGATTTGCCAACATATAGTATAACACCCAGTGCTCATCCTGTCAAGTGCCCCCCTCAGTGGAATGTAAACTTAACTGAAAGCTTAATTCAAAGTGAACTCACAACATAAACATTTGGTCAATTTAATTAGACAGTACTGAAATTTAATGAATGCATAACAATAATGAGCAAACATAAACTGAGGAAGAGAAGTGAAAGTCTCAGAAGGCTGAGAATGATGAATAAGTAGGAGGATGATACCACCCACACTGGCCCTTGTTTCATTGTCCTCAAGTTGTAGAGAATTAATGAAATATTTGAGTAGCAAAGATAAGAGACAAAGATACCAGTGAAATACTGCTGATGAAAGTCTTCTTGTGAAAGAGAAGCCACTCAACTTGGTTGATGCCTATTAAAGACCAAATTAGTCTATTTTTAAAACACAGAAGCTCCACAGAGCCATTCTTTCCCTAGGCTCATATTTTCCTTTGTCTAGTGGGATGTATGTTCTGAATGTAAATGAACTTTATAGATGCAGCTATGAAGTGACTCGTGAGCATCAGCAAGCATTTCTGTCCTGTCAGCTGGATTTCCTTCTGGGGCTGTGTCTGCCACCTCCCCTGACCTGCCCTATCCAGTCTCTTCTGCAGTTGGAGGTCTTTGGGGAAAAGAGAATTTTCCCCTCTGCAGTTTGCATCCTACCCATTCTTAAAGTTTCTGCTTTAAACCCTTCCCTGTTTACTTACCTGGTGGTGAATGGAGCTACAACTCTAGAACCCCCTCTTTACACTTGAAAAAAAACAAAAGTAGGTGCAACTCCTCTGCCCACCCACGCTGCTCCCCCTGGCACTGCCCAGGTCCTGTCATCAGAGGTAACCCTTCCATGCAGGAGGTACCATTAGATCATATCAGCTCCAGGAGAGAAAAATTGGCCAGGACTAGGAGGAATGGATGGAAAAATTCTCAAAGGCAGAGAACCTGTCTTCTTCATCTTCACATTTCCAGAGCTACCATCAGTGCCTGGCAGTCACAGATGTTCAATAATTTTGGTTTCACTGAACTTGAACTCCTTTTCTCCTTCCTCCCAATCTCACCCTCAGGATCAATGGCCCCATTGTGTATTTCTTATGAAATTACCATAAAAATATTTTATTTATAATGCCTAGCATGTGATTTGTTCCAGATTAACAAAATTTCCACAACTCAGATGCCTTAACTTAAAAAAAAGTTTTTAAGAGATAAGGTATGGTATTTAATTTGGAGTATAAGATATGATAATAAAGAAATGAGTTTTAAAACTGTATTAGTCAAAAATTGGTGATTACCAAAATGGCCTTCAATAATTGAATGGATAGAGGTGCCTGGGTGGTTCAGTTAGTAAAGCGTCTGACTCTTGGTTTCAGCTCAGGTTACGATCCCAGGGTCATGAGATTGAGTTCCACACTCACTGTGAAGTCCACTTGAGGTTCTCTCCCTCTGCCTTTCCTTTCCCCACCCTCTCAAATAAAAATAAATAAATAAATAAATAAAATCTTTAAAAATAGTTGAATGGATAAATAAATTGGGATATATTCACACATTGGAGTACTATTCAACAAAATAAACAGTCTACAACTCCACAGAAAAATATAAATATTGCAAATATAATTCAGAGAGTGAAGGCAGATACAAAAGAATAAAGTGTATGAGTTCATTTATATAAAGTACAAAGTCAACTGAACTAATCTATGTTATTAGAAGTCATGATAGTGGTTAACTTAGAGGCAGAGGTTCTCCATCAGGCATGATTTTGTCCTCAGGGCATATTTGGCAATGTCTGGAGATATATTTTTGGTTATCCCACAGGAAATGAGAGTTGTTACTGGCAGGTAGTGGGTAGAGACCAAGGATGGTGCTCAACGTCTTAAAATACGTTGGATAAAATACGTCTTAAAATACGTTGGATAAAATACGTCTTAAAATACGTTGGATAAAATACGTTGGATAGCCTCCAGCAGCAAAGAATTGTTCAGCCCAAAACATCAATAGTGCTGGGGTTGAGAAGCCCTATCTTAGTGGAATAATGGCTGAAAGCATGCACAAGAAAGCTTTTGGGGTCTGGTAATATCCTGTTTCTTATCTGCTTGCTGATTGCACAAGTGTGCTCAATGGGAAAATTCATCAAGCTATACACATACAGTATGTGTACTTTTCTATATGTACATTATCTTACAACAAAATGTTTTAAAATGTTAAAAAGCTACCTATGCTTTGGAAAACTTCGTTTAATAAAAATGTATTCTAGGACTCAAGGAGAGAATATATTAAGTAGCTATCAGCTTACATTAACCAAAGTCATCTAGATTTCATAGAAAACAGAAAAAAAAGAAAGTAACATGTTATAGAAAACCCTAAATGTTTAATGATAAGACAATTTAAAGCATTCACTCATCAAAATCTTACACAGAACATCAGGATTTAGGACACACTTTAAAATGGCAATGACAACTTCATAAAAATGAATCATGCACTAATAAAAAATGCATGAATGTTTTATTTACCAGAAAATCCTGCTTGATCTGTAGGTAGGAATCTGGCCAAGCCACTTAGAATCAGAATTTGTTGTGTCAGCATCTGCAGAAACCAAAGAAGAAAATCACTACTTTAAAATGCTTCAGTGCTTTGCATAGCCTTTTGTTGGGACCTCTCTTCAGTCTGCACAATTGGCAGCATCCCCTGCTCTGGAATTGTTAGTTCACAAACCCCCTTTATATGAACACCAGGCAGAGACTTAAGAAAGAGGTAGGCCACTTCAGATAGGCAGGTGACAGGTTTAAGAAGCAAGGGAACTTATTTACGAGGCTTGTCCTGGGTGGTCATGAGACTAGTAGCCCCCCCCACTTATTGCTGGAATCTTGAAAGTTTATATAGAGGCATGTATGGAGTTCAGTCATGTATAACAACTATCCAGAGGGTTTCAACACCACCTCATTATCTCAAGTCTGTGTCCTGTCCCTGAAAATGGCTCCAGTTGTAGGAATGGTGGGCAGAACTTACATTCCAAGGACAGGAAAGGGGGTGAGGAGCCTTCAATTGCCCACTTATATCTTGTGGGTCAGCCGGCGATCACATCCTCTTGATGACCTTCCCCAATAGTGATGAGATCCTTTGGCCAAAAAATGTACAATATTTTCACTGTATGAATTGTTTTTAACAGAATATTCTCAATGGAAAAGTCTACTGTGCTTGTCCTGCCCATGCCTCCCATTTGTACGTTGGGTGAGTTGAGAGCATGTAACTTGTTTTTTTTTGTTTTGTTTTGTTTTTTTTTTTAGTTCACATGTCTCCTGTCAAGCCTCATGTGGAAGGATGTAGGTCCCCAAATCATGGACTCTAATACAGATGGAAAGAGGTCTTGGGAAGAAGTAAGTGTATTTTACATGTTGAAGAAACATGAGTAATTGTCGCCAGAAGATGAACTGTAGCAGATTACTGACAAAAATGGCCAGAGTTACTTTCTTCCCTCTATCTAGACTTCGATGGCACTATGACTTTGTGGTTTTTCCTTATGAATATGGAGTCCAATTCACCACTGCTTTGAATCTGGACTGGACTTGAGGCTTGTTTTGATTAACAGAGTGTAGGGAAAGTGAAGCCATCCCAGTTTGGAGCTTAATGCTCAAGAGGTTTTGCACACTGTGCTCAATTTATTGGAGTCATGCCCCTGCCATGTGAGTAAGCCTGGGCTCGTCACCTGGATAAATAGAAACTACATAGACTAGAGATAGGCCATCCGAGGTGAGGCCATCCTAGATCAGCTGGATCCAGCCAATTTAGGGAATGCTCACAGATATATTCCAATGCACAGGACACACTGTATCTCATTGCCTCAAATGTGAGAATTCAGCTGCTATGATGTTCCCAACTGGTCGTTATTCATTGTTCTGTAGATTCTGTCATAACCACAGACACCAGAGCAATTCATTCATTAGTTATTCTAGTTGCATCATTTGAAACATGGAAGATCACTAGGAAAAAGGGTCAATTCAAAACAAGTTTCATACTTTGGATGCTTTAGTGTTGGGATTTCTGGATAACTTATTTTTTTACCATGTTTTATCCTTGAAGCATACCAGAGCTCTTTTCTCCTGAAAGTGAAGGAAGGAGGTTTTGGCCAATTTTACACTGTCACATGTTATGGAATGACACACATTATAACAAATACTCTCATTTTAATGGAAAATAAAATAAGAAGAAAAAAATGAAGAAAGATATTAATGCTTGAATAATAAGTATAGAGAATTGAGAGATAATGGACAAAAGAATACTATTTCCTTTAATCTTACTTAATAAGCTTTGTCTTCTAGCCCTTTGATTTTCTCTGGCTGACTGTGGATGTGCTTGACTTGAATGTATTTACCCTAAAAAATAATGAAGACTAAGAGGTGAACATGGTGCATGAGCGGGAAATCCAGTGGAAAGAATTGATAGGGCTTAATAACCCTCCAGGAGGTGAAGAGTGTATAGGTTCCTTCTGTTAAAACACTGGTTTTGTGATGGGTAATTCACCAAATCATCCTGGTGAGTAAATCACTCAAGAATCAAGAAATGAATTATAATAGATCCATAGGATGGAATAATCTGCAACTGTTGAATAGTGACAGGGTGAGTGTATATAACATTTTGCCAAGTGAAAAATATTTCTAGTGGTGTATTATATGATCATTTTCATAATATATATGTATGTTGTATATATAACAAAATACTACTAGTGGGATCTCCAAAGACAGATAATTTGAGTGCATTTTTCCCTTTATTTTTTTTTTTAATTTTTATTTATTTATGATAGTCACAGAGAGAGAGAGAGGCAGAGACACAGGCAGAGGGAGAAGCAGGCTCCATGCACCGGGAGCCTGATGTGGGACTCGATCCTGGGTCTCCAGGATCGTGCCCTGGGCCAAAGGCAGGCGCCAAACCACTGCGCCACCCAGGGATCCCGCATTTTTCCCTTTAATGTTTCTTTATGTTTTACAGGCTTCCAGTGTTAGAATGTATTACTTTTGTAATTATAAAATATAAAAATAAAAATGTAAAATGTATCAATTAACCTATTGATAATCATGCTGACATAATATTTGCAACCAGAAAAAATGATTTTCTAGCTTCTTATGATGTGTCTCTCTTGAATGAATTTTGAAATCAGTATCGTAGTTTGATGGAGGATATTCTTTGGAGGGCTGCCAGGTCAAAGCTAAACTAAATAATCCTGACATCTACAGAGTAAACACTCTATGTCAGATCCTGTTCTAAGTATTTTAATAGCCTTCACTCATGGGCTACTCACAATATCCTATGAGGTAATTACTACTGCTACTGTTTTACACATCAAACAATTGAAGCATGGAGATTTTAAGTTAAGACATGGTGGAGTCAGATTCCAGGGTTCTTGCTCTTGACAACTATTACAGTTCTCTTCTGTCTTGTAAGGCAGGCCATTCCAGGTATCACTCATCTGAAAAGGAAAGACTTCTTAGAGAAGAAAGTAGAACTGTGAATGCAGAGCTGAAGTAGCTGCAAGAAGGTCTTGATGGTCTTCTCTTTATTCATGGAGGAATTCACCTGAGTTTTCAGGACAGCATCTGCCATAGAGAAGCTGAATGGAGATGTGGGAAAGAAGAGACCCCAGGACAATCTTTGTCTTACAAGGATCACCTTTGTAAGGGTTAGGATACAATTCAGGTAACCAAATTGATATCTTAGGGCATGCTGCCCACATGATATTGGTTGTATGCTAACACAAAAATTCTGTACTTTGATAAGATTGTACTTTGATAAGTCATTGCATTAGGAAAAGTTAAGAGGTCTGTTGCAGGACTTCACAGAGCCTTTATTATGCTCATGTACATTTTAGTATCTATGGGGGTAGATATAGTGTGCGCCATTGCACAACTTTGTTCAACCATAAATATCGTTTCATTGAGCATCTTCTATTGGCCTCCCAAATTAGTGTTCTGTGGAATAAAATTTGAGAAACACTAGCCTCAAATAATGGTACTCTCAATGTTATTTACAATTTCCCCTAGTCTTCAGTGATTTTTTAAAAAATGTCCAAATCTTATCTCAAGTGTCCCCAGAAATATGAGAAAGGGATTTAAATTCCTGTTTGGATATGTTTATTAGAAAAAGAGTAGCTATCTTCTGAAGACAACATGGTGGAAGTAGTCATGAGCTCCAAGGGGAAATAAACCTTGGTTATGGAATAGAAAGTGTCTAAAACTTCACCAAGTCCACCAAGGGCTCTCTCTACATGTACAGTAAAATTTAGGTGTATTGTTAATGAAGCAGTGTTTCCTTCTAGTAATGCTAATTGAGCTTTATCTGTTGAATTACAGAACTTCCTATGTAATACATATGGTTACTACATAAGCATATGGAAGAGCATATCATCAATGACTTGACTCAAATGACATGATGACCATGGCATGGGAATTATGCTATATTCTCATTTTTCATGTGGCAAAAAAGAGAGATACCTTTACATAACTCAAAAGTCAGTGCAGAAAGCCCCTTCCAGAGTTTGCCTCCTGCACATGCTCATTTTCAAAAATACTGTAGAGTATGTATTAGGTAGAGTTATAAGGTCATAAATGGAAAGAAGTTGAACATTTCTGCTAGAAAGAGACACCAGACAAATGATGATGAGCATTACTGTGCTTGCTAATATAACTGATAAATATTCCAAAGCATTTTATGAATGCCTTGGAATTGCAACTCTGTCTTATTTTCAAAATGGTGGACAAGGAACAAGAATAGTGAAGGAAACCCATAGAAAATCACTGAGATAAACTGTTAGATGACCTTTGATTTACAATCCATTTCATTAAGTAAGGATATTCTAAATTATCCAGCCCCCAGCTAACCTGCTTCCTGAATGAGCCCAGCAAGATCAGCTGAGCTAACCTAGTCCCAAAGAACCATGTAGCCAACCCATAGAATGATGAGCTAGCAAGTGCTTATTGTTTTAAGTTGCTAAGTTTTGAGGTGGTTTGTTACATAGCAAAACCTAACCGATACAGTGTTCTTGGCAGTGAGGATCTGGAGTCTTTCCCTTGATGATCTGACTTCACTTTGGCTCTTAATGTCCTGACAGAACCTCTGAATTTCAGCCGAATCCCACATCAGGTCCCTGGCCTTGGCAAACTACCTTATATCCCTTGTGTGGGAATGATACAGAGGTACTGCCTACCTTCTCCCAACAGTGACCTCTGCAGGCTTGCTGGCTGTCAACAATCAGTACCTTCCACATTCTTTCACAGGGAGTATGGAGGCATTTGGGGATTTCTTCTATGCTGTGTGATAGCCAAGGGACTGTGGGGTTCCATCTCCTATTCTTTCTTACCTTAAATCTGACATGGTCCCACTCCTATTTGGCAGCAGCTACTCTGTGTTGCCAGATGGGAGCCACGTGGGGCTGTCTCCTTTCAGAGTTCCTGATGAGCTGTGGAAATAAATGAAGACCATACAAATAAGAAAGTCATCATTGCTTATGTTTGGTAGAGTCAAAAGCAGGTAGGGGAGTAGGAAAGCTTTATAACAAAATGAAAAGGAAGGTGTTAGGTATGATCTGATTGGAGGTTGTTGGCATAGGACTCTGAATCAGTCTAACCAGAAGTGGGGCATCTTCTGTGATTGGTTTGGAAAGTATATTTGGCTTTCTCTGTTTGATCCTTACTTGGAAGTCAGGGCAAAAAATTATAGAGTTGGCAATTATTAACAAAGTGCTAATGGTTCTGGGCCAATTGCTAGAGAGGTTGTGTATTCACTCCTGGACTGATTGCTGCAGAAATTGTGAGTCAGCATTCTATTGTCATATATGGACTGGCCATTTTCCTTTGCATATTCAGTCTCCCAGTCTCCTTTTTGGTCATTCTATCATTCTTGCACGTGGTAGATTGCCCAATTCAGGGAAGGCTACAAATCTGGATCTTTATTGTGGGGATGGTTCAGTTGTCTCCATGGTCAACCATATTGCAAGATCATCTTGAACTTTTTGTTGCTGTGTTGTCATGTTGATTATCTGTCAAGAGAGCATCTATGTAGTAGGATTTACAATTCTGGATAGAATGTCAGAGACCAACATCATGATCACTGACAAAACCAAGAATAACTAATAGTCCCTATAAGACACCTACAAGAACCAGGAACCCCAATTTCCCAAGCCAGGTCAAGTAAACAAATTCTATAGGCCATGAAGATCAAACTTAAATAACTAAGTAGTTTTTCCCTTAAGGCAATGTATTGCCTGTTCTATTTTACCTGTTTCACTAATCTAAATACAGCAAGAAGTATTAACAATGGCACAGAAACCACCATGACTAGCCAGCAAAAAATCTAGAGCAATACAATTATTCATCGTCACTTGTGCTACTGAGTTGAGATTGGTCTGTACATCGTCTAGAGTGGAGGAGGTGGTATTATTAATAACTTCTGCCAAAGTTAATGATAATTTCTTATAGTACTTTCTGCTTATAAGATTTCCCCATTGGGAACACCTGCTCTGATAGTTCACATGAACAACTGGTTAGTGATTTCTCAGTTGGAGTGCCTGGATAATCAAGGGTGGGATCATCAGGGAATTTTCCAAGTTTGTGATTTCTAGAAATAGGGTCTCTGTATACAGATGAGTCTTGGCATAGTATTGGTAAAGTGCGTGAAGTAGGAGTCTGAGGCAAACAAGACCAGGCATCCTGGCTGCAAAAGAAGCAGCATCCAGTAGAGGGCACATGGAGACACAGGAGAAAGGAGTCGCTCTTGGTGGAAGATGAGAAGGTCTTAGATTAGCCCAGTTACAGTTTGATCTCTACTAACTTCTTCCAGGTGGCAAGTGATTGGCCCATCACCCCATGAAAGTTGTTGAATTCAAATATCTTGTAATAATTGGTTCTTTTTCTGTGAGAGAAGAGCGTTACCAAATTCACGTGTTGATTTATTTAAGGTTATTTGTCTATTTAGATGCAAATGACGTCAGCTGCCATTCCTTATTAAGACTGAAATTCTCTCGAGGTTTCTATCATGATGATCTGGTGATGGGTGGCATATAGAGCAATCAGTAAGACTCAGGGCAGTGGCTACTGTTTGAGATAACCTTTTTTTTAAAACAGACAAACAAACTTATTTATTCACAGAGACACAGAGAGAGAGAGAGAGAGAGGCAGAGACACAGGCAGAAGGAGACGCAGGCACCATGCAGAGAGCCTGAGGTGGGACTCATCCAAGGTCTCCCGGATCACGCCTGGGCTGCAGGCAGCGCTAAATCCCTGCGCCACGGGGGTTGCCCTGTTTGAGATAATCTAAGAATAGAATTAGGAGTATGTTCTGACCTAAAAATTATAATAAAGAGGAATGAAAAGAGGAAAAGGACCATTATGGGTCTGTAGGGTCTGTAGAAAATGGGTCTGTAGAAAATGAGAAGAATGGTTATGAGCAAACAGATGAATAATAAAACAGGAATTCTTGTCTCATGTCTTAGGCATGGTTATCCATATCCTAGGTCAACTGCATATTCCACAGACCTTGAGCCAGCTACTTACTTACAAAAGTTGCTTATTAGTCGATCTCTGAATACTTGAAATATGAGGTCCTTTACTGGACTAGTCCGCCAACTATGTGGAATTCTGAATTGTGAAACATGAACCCAAGGATTGACTTCCAGGAGTTTCACTGCTATATTTGTTGCTAATAGTACACGATAAGGTCCATTCCAATGAAGTTCAAAAGTAGTTTTTTCTCTGATGTTTCTTCTAATAGATGAAATTTTCTGGTTTAGGAATGTCAGGAGGCTGGGCACCGGGGTGGCTCAGTGGTTGAGCCTTTGGCTCAAGTCGTGATCCCAGAGTCTTAGGATCGAGTCCCACATCAGGCTCCCCACAGGGAGATTGCTTCTCCCTCTGCCTAGGTCTCTGCCTTCCTCTGTGTCTCTCATGAATAAATAAGTAAAATCTTAAAAAAAAAAAAAAAAGAATGTCAGGAGGCTGAGGCTATTTAAGATTTTGTGGGAAGGCAGACTTGACCTTTTGATGATGGGTTTGAATACATGAATCCCTGGCAATATTTTGCCAATTCTGCAAGAAGCAGTGCAGACTATCAGAGGTGAAATCCTTAAATGTGTGGATCTTGCAGTTACCAGATCATAGGGGGATAACTGTTGTGTTCCTCAGGGAGTGAACAATATGGCCACAATCTTCTATGGCCACAATCTTCTAAGTTTCATCTTTTCTTTATGTTCATGGTTGAATTATGGTCTAAATAAGTTTTGTTGGAAATGTTTTGGGTATGGCTTTTAGTAGACTTTGCCCTAACTTTGGGGTCTTTTTTGACACTTGGGCTTATTATAAAAGAGGGACTCTGGAGATCCCTTCCCGTGTTGTTCAATCAGTTTTTGCCATCCAGGATTTAGCATCTGAAGTTTTGACCAACATGTGTGTAAGTTGATATAGTTCTGGCAACCCTGGAACATGTGCAATGAAAAGCAGGCTAAATTCTATGACTAGCAGCTGGCTGCCTCTTTAGGGAAATTCTGAATTATAACTGTGAATTCAGCTCAGATCCAAGGTATACCTGACTCATGAGAGGGATAGAGTTTTAGAAGCAACCAGCATTTGGGGGTCCTAGGAAATCAGTAGGAAAAGATAAGGGGATCTGGACAAAGGAAAGAAGAGAGAGAAGTTACCAGAAATGGAAGGAAAGAGATCAGAAGGATAAGAGGGATGAGGGAGCGCTAGATATAAAGAGGCAACTGGAGGACAAAGAGGGAGAATTTACTCAGGAAATGAGTCTAGTTTGTCATTGCTTAAGACTGTCAGGTTGCTCATTAACTTTGTCCAAAGAATCTTTTAGTGAAGGAATTTTTCCATCAGAATTTCATTTAGAGGGATCCCTGGATGGCTCAGTGGTTTAGTGTCTGCTTTCGGCCCAGGGCGTGGTCCTGGAGACCTGGGATCGAGTCCCGCATCAGGCTCCCTGCGTGGAGCCTGCTTATCTCTCTGCCTGTGTCTCTGCTTCTCTCTCTCTCTCTGTCTCTCATGAATAAATAAATAAAATCTTTTTAAAAAAGAATTTCATTTAGAGGCCTCTGCATATCAACACAAATGTTGCCTATTAAATCTTAGAAATTTTAGGTCCTTTCTTTTCTAAGGCACCTCTCAGATGAATAATTTTATTCAAGCCAAATGTTCCCAGAGTGGCTACTGAAGCTCCAAATCATCATTGGTGAAGATGTGCCATTTAGAGCAACATATACAAGAATTAGGATTATAAGAAGAGTTCAGGTAGAAAGGAGGAGTTTCTCCTGGAGGAGAAGGAGAAGAAGAGGATGTGGACTTGAGATGATCCCTTGGGAGCATGCAACTGTGAGTGGAAAGTGATGCTTATACACTTTGTATCTTGGCCCCCAACCTTATGGTTTGCTGCCTCTGAACACAGACTTGACCATCAGCACCTCCAGGCAGGTGGAACCAAAGAGGACATTCATGGGTCAGTCCTATTGTCATCTATGGTCTGACTATTGTCCATTTGTACATTCAGTCTCTCAGGGGCTAAACTCTGTTAGCCCCAAATGCTATGTCATCTCCATATTCTCACCACCTTCCCACATTCCCCATTCTGGGTCCCCTGAGGACCAAGAAAGATTCAGTCCTGGATCCTTGGGAGAACCAAACAGTATTTTTCACTTACATCATTCATTCCAAATCTCTTGCTCTTCTGGCAGAGAGAGTCCTCCCCTTCCTCCTCCTCTCCTCCTCCTCCTCCTCCTCCTCCTCCTCCTCCTCCTCCTCCTCCTCCTTCTTCTTCTTCTTCTTCTTCTTCTTCTTCTTCTTCTTCTTCTTCTTCTTCTTCTTCTTCTTCTCTTCCCCTTCATTGTCTTCATCTTCCTCTTCTTCATCTTTCTTCTTCATTGTTGTCATCTTCTTCATCATCATCTTCTTTTCTTCTTCCTTCTCTTCCATCTTCTTCTCCTTTTCGCCCCTCCTCCTTTTTTTACTCTTTTCTTTTTAAAAAATATTTTATTTAAGTTCAATTTGCCAACATATAGTATAACACTTATTGCTCATCTCATCAAGTACACTCCCTAGTGCCTGTCACCATTACCGCATCTCCCCCATCCTCCTCCCCTTCTGCAAACCTTTGTTTCCCAGAGTTAGGAGTCTCTCATGGTTTGTCTTCCTCTCTAATTTTTTCCCACTCAGTTTTCCTCCTTTCCCTTAGAGTCCTTTTCACTACTTATATTCCACATATGTTTGTTACTCCTTTTCCTCCTTCTCCTTTTCTTCTTCCTTCTCTTCCTCTTCATCCTTTCTATAGAGTAGAAACTTCTCTCACATTGTATCCCCTTTCTTTCTTACCCTTAGATTTCTATCTTCCAGGCATGGTCCTCTGGTACCATAAGCCTCTTGGCTCTGCCTTAAAGGTAGTGATGATCCTAGTGGAGGGGGGAATTACTAACAGCAGAAATATCCTCAGTGAACTGGTAGTATCATTGCAGCTGGCATTGAGATTCTTCACCTTTGGAAGGAATTTTAAAATACATAACAATTGAGGTCACTTGATTTAAAAAATATCAATGTGAATATTCAGCATGCACAAAAACTTCTGAACATCTTTGAATTGTGAATGTTGGTGGATGAGAATCTTCATTCATATAATAAATATTTATCCAACACTTTCTTTGTGTTAGTCTCTGTCCAAGGTGCTTGGAGATATCAGGGAGCAAAATAAATCTCTGCCCTCATGCAGCTTGTATCCTGGTGAGGAAGACAAACAGTAAGTATTAGACAGAATAAGAAAGTTATGATTATGTTAAAGGGTGACAAATGCTGTGGAATAAAGAAAATGCAGAGCAAGGTAGGAAGGATCAGGCACTGAGGGAAAGGGGACAGATTCATCTGTATGCTTCTCTATGCGGAGGCCTGACTGCCATTTCAATGGCAACCTTATTGCTATCCCTTAGTGAATAAATCATATCTCAGGCTTTGAGGATTGTTATGAAGGGGATGCACACTTACACACAGGCACTGGCTAAGTTTCCGGGCATTACTGTTAATTTTATTAACTCTCAGCACACTGCAGGCTGAGTCAGCTGCTTTAGATGTCAGTTGGTTCAAGATTCAGAGAAGCATAGTATCTGATTTGGCTACAGAGGTTATTAGCCAAGTCTGGGTTTTATTGTAGGGACTTAATTTATAGTAAGAAAAATTGTAAGAGGATACAGTCACAAAGACTGTAAGTCAGTAATCATCTACTCATATAAAATAATAATGTTATCAGTATCTCTTAGCAGTGCCAGGATCTGTAATTGGATGCTGTAATCAGTGAATGACAAGATTCTATAATTACTTCTACACTGTCCTGTCCTTCTAAAATAGAATCAACTTTGCTAAAGAAAGCAATACAACTTTTTAGAAGCCATTATTTAGTAGGGAGCAGATAGTTGTATAGTAAAATATTAATTGTTCTAAAAAATACCTTGGAGAAAAACACTATACTTACCATAAATAATGAATTATTTTCTGTGCATTTCTATTTCTAGTTCTGTTTAGTGCAATATGCTGTATTTCATCAATGTGAGATACATATAAGGTCACATGTCTTTTTTTTTTTTTTCCAATTAATTGCTGCTTAAGAGCAGAAAGTCCGGGATTTCCATTTTGAAGCCTCCACTTCTCCTTGACTTATCCAAAACCATGAGTGTTCACTTAGTTCAGTGAGCTCCATCCTGTTTCTTTGTATGGCAAGTAGACTGGTTGTGTGTCATGGTATTCTGCTCTCTTGTGCTGGGTGGAGTTGTTGAGGACTGGTCCTGTGTGGCTTGGTTTGTAAAAGATTTTGTGAGAATGCAAGTTTTCATTTCTCCAGGACAAACGCCCAAGGTGAAATTGCTGGGTGGTGTGGTAGGTTCAATTTTAGCTTTAAAAGAAATAGCCACCCTGTTTTCAGAGTGGTTGCACCATTTACATTACCACCAGCAACGCGTAAGTGTCACAGTTTCTCTGTCTCCTCACCAGGATTTGGTGTTGTCACAATTTTTAAAAAATCTTAACCCATTCTGATAGTATGTAGTGATATCTCATTATAGTTTTAATATACATTTCCCTTGGCTAATGATGTTGAGCATCTTTTCATGTGCTTATTTGCCAGCTGTATATACTTTTTGGTTAAATATCTCTTCATATCATTTGCCCATTTTCTAATTGGACCATTTGGGAGTTTTTACTATTGAATATCAAGAGCTCTTTATATATTCCAATATAAGTCCTTTGTCACATATGTTATTTGAAGATATTTTTTCCCAGTGTACCATAGTATTTTCATCCTCTTAACGGGGTCTTTACAGAACAAATGAATTTTAAAAAATCTTTCTTGATGAGGTCCAATTTAACAATTTTTTCCCTACCCTCTTACTCTTCATTCAACATATAATCATTGGATGTCTACAATTTATCAAGATCACATTTGAGGTGCCCATTAGGAATAAAAGATGTGACATGATTCCAACTTCAAGGCATTTCCAGTCTAATTGGGGAGATTAGAGATACACCCAAATAACTGTATTACATAACAAATGCTAAATTGAAATGGAAGAGATAGAGATACAGTTTTTTGAAAAATCAGGTATCATATTTTGGCTGATAGGGAAGTAGTGGGTGAAGGTTTCATCACTTCTATTCCAGCACATGCCACAAAATGTCTTAGAAACTTCCTTAATAAACTCATTTTTTTCCAAATTAAAATGATCATGTTTAGATTGCTAACATATTAAGTCTTATTGTGTATCAAGCAATTTCACGTACATTGTATCAAATAATAACAATCTTGCAGGGCAGTGGGGAGGATTACACCATATTTTATATTTAGGGAATCTAGGATTCAGCAAATTCAAGTAACTTGTCCAAGGTCACAAAGACAGGAAGCAGTAAGGTCATATTGGCACCCCAGTCTTGTGATTAATGCTCTTTTAATTCTACCCAGAATCCTCCTGAGACATGTCCTTTTCTGCCAGGATAAACTCATCAATCTTCTGGCTAAGAAATGGACTGTCTGATTCATGCTTTAAAAGAAGATGAGATACATATCCTTGGTTCACAAAAGTCAATGAGCTCTTCTTGATAAAGGAAGAATCCATTAAAACTTTTGCAGTGGTCGGGATCATGCAGATAAGGGAAAAACAAATACTGCCTGTGAGTCATGAGAAGCAAAAGAAGGGATGGATATTCAGTGAAATTTTGCTGAATGACAGCTCAGGATGGAATAATCAAGGGGGTAGCAGTTTAGGTCATCTTAGGAGCTCATTGTTACCCAACTCAACTTCAAATGCCAAACCTTTCATGGGGAATGTTAAAAAAAAAAAAAAAAGTCAGTAATAGCTCAGGTGAAGAATGGAAGTTGTGCCTGTTTCTGACGTACAAGATGACGAATAGGGAACTGGGGCTCTTGTTCATAATATCTCTGGATTTCCATCTGTATGTTCTCCCTGTCTTGTTTGTAAGCTTACTCAAATCACTGAACTCTTCTGTATGTAATTTGTTTTTCTTTTGAAGTGTTTATGAGTCATGCAAGATGTTAGTATCTTGACTCTGAAAGACTCTGGAAAGAGGTGGATTTATATATTAGGCCAGTTTTGCAAACACCAGTATGATATCAAATAATCTTTGAACCCAATCCCCATTCTTGTCCTGAGGCAGCCACTACTGGGTCCCATGTGGAGAGTAATCTCTTCACATTCTATATTCAACCCTTTATTCTGCTGGCCTGCGCCTGAAGTTAGACCTATTATTTTGTATAACAAAAGGTAAAAATAAGAACATTTGGTTGATCAGATTTTCTCTAGGGTAAGCAGGAACATGACAGTAATGTTTCCTCCAGGGAGAGGAATTGAGAGGCCCGGAGCAAGGATGGGAGGGGTCTTCTCAGCTGTGTACCCATCTGCACTTTTTGAATTTCATAGCATGCCAATGCTAACCAAGCACAGGTAAATAAAATTCACATTAAATGTAAACAAAATAGGAACAAAACACAAACTTTCTTCCAGTTTAGCCAGTTTGTGGATGATAAAATCCTTTTAAGAGAGGACACTAGATCTTTAGAGACTTCAACTCTTTTACCTTCCAAGTTCCCTTCTTAAAGGTTCTTATTTATGGTTTTTTTTTTTTTTTCTTCCTGCTGCGGACAGATCAGCAAAGGAGCCATCCATTTCTACTGAGCAAATTTATACGGAGAGAACGTTCTTAATTCACGTCCTGCGAGAGGACTCGTGGGGTTTTAGGAATCACCAGTGTAGCTCCACAAACGCGTTATTTTGATGGAGTGACTTCCACGCTGCAGCTGAAACCGACAACGTGCTTTCGCAGCGCAGTTGCGGGGCTGAGGCAGCCCGTCTCGGGGAGATTCCGGGCCCTGCGCCTAGTGGATGCGAACGCGCGGTGAAGCCGTGGCCTGGAGAGGAGCCTTCCGACTCCCAGGCGTCCGTCCAGCCCCTGGAGCTCCCGGCAGGCGCCCCAGTGCGTCCCTCGCTTGCGGCGATCTGGCGGGTCCTCCGGGCAGCGCGGGCTCCCCGACCCGCCGGCGCGGCCGCGATGGGGCTTCGGGGCTTCGGGGCTGGGCGCGGCTGCCGGGGACGGACCCCGAGCCCCGCGCGAGCCACGCACGTTCTGCTGCAGACTCGCAGCGTGGAAGGAACCCAGCTCGGGGCATGGGCCGCCACGCTGACTAGAAGTGCCCGGGGACGGCGAAGCGGGCAGGAGCTGCCTTTGGAGAAGCCGCCTTGGGGAGCTCGGGAGCCAGGGCGCCCACCCTCGGGCGGGGGAGCGGCCGCGCCGGGAGGGCCAGGCCGACCCGGACTCCGAGACCAGTCCCTCCGCGGCCAGAAGGGTCCGGCCGCCGGGGCTCAGGGGCAGGCGACAGGAAACACCGGAGCGACCCGAGGTCTGCCCGGGGGCGCCCGCGCCGCGGCCCCAGCGCGACACTGCGCGGCGGGGAAGAGCCGGGAAGGGGCGCGCGCAGCCCCGGCCTGGCCCGGCCCGGCCCCCGCCCCCGCCCCGCCCCGGCGCCGCCTCCCCCGGAGGCGCCCCGCCCCTCCCGGCGCCTGCCGCCCGCGCGCCCCGGGAGCCTGCGGACCTCCGGCCGGCCCGCACCCCCGCCCCGCCGCCGGCGCCCCCGCCCCCGCCCCCGCCCCGGGCGTCCTGATTGGCCAGCGGCGGGGCCAGCAGGTGGCGGCGGCGGCGGCGGCGGCGGCGGCGGGGCTGGCCCAGGCTGCCCCAGGCTGCCCCAGGCTCCTGCGGCGCGGGCGCCTCCCTCGCCGCCTCTGCCAGCGCCTCCCGCCTCCCGCCCGCCTCCCGCCTCCCGCCCGCTCCCCGCCCGCCTCCCGCCCGCTCCCCGGCGCCCGCTGCGGCTGCGGTTCTGGCAGCCGAGGCCCCGCGGCGCTGCAGCTCAGAGCCGGCGCTGACCGACCCGCGCCCCTGCCTCGCTGCCCGCAGCTCCCTCGTCCACGCGCGGCGCGGCGCTGCGGCAGGTGCCCCCGGCGCCCCGAGACGCCGTGGCCTGAGCGCGGCCGCCATCGGTGACCCCGGCCACGGATCGGCTCCAGCCCGGCCACTCCGCGTGAGTCCCCCCGCCCCCCCGGCCGCTTTGCGCCACTCTCCCGCTGGCCTTGCCGCACCCGGGGGGGGTGGAGGTGCCGCCCCGTCGCCCGCACCCGCGCGAGTCCTGGGCCGGGGCCCCCGCTCGGCCAACGGCTCCGCGGAGGGGCTGGGCGGGGGGCGCTGAACTTGCCGGAGAACCGCCGCAGAGTCGGACCCGCCCGTTTCTCCTCGGCGGGGCGGGAGCTGGTCCCCCCGCGGCCCTCCGTTTGCAGCCCCCACTCCACTGGCCGCGCAGCTGCTGGGCTGCGGGCCGCCGCGCACCTGCTACGCTGCGGGCCGCCCAGCGCCGCGGACTGGACTCTTCCCGACTCTTGCTTTCTGTGAAATGGGGCTATTCAGGGACTCGCTCAAGGTCGTGGCCGGCGCGCGGAGTAAGAGCCCTAGTAGATCGCGCCCGGCGGGGGCCGCGGACCGCTGGGGGGGGGGGGGGGCTACTGCGGGTGGATGTCACTTCAGTTCCATCCCGGTCTCCTTTTCATAGTTCCTTCCCCTCTGCCGGATTTGGAGAGGTCGGGAGCCCATCCCAAGGGACCCTACAGAGGCATGGGGGCATCCGGGGGGACCTCTGGAGTGAGCGTGGAGCCAAGCGCTTCCGTGGCGGGAACCCCTGGACCCGCAGCATTTGTAGCATCGCCTCCCCCACCCCACCCCCATTCCCAGGCACTTAATTTGCTAATGTCTTAGCAAGGTAAGGGAACTTGCTAGGTGCTTGCTCTTAGATCCATCCTGCTCCGTTTCCTTCTCCCCAATAAGCCCTGTCCCCGAGGATAAGTATGGGAGAGACTAACTGTGCACCCCAGTCTGGGCCCAAGGACTTTGTAAGAGAAGCAGGTACGCTCTGCTGGCTTAGCCAACATTGGCTCTCATCGACCCTAAGAAAATGCCTGGAGTCTGGCTTCGTTCCTGCCGCCCTACTCCAGGACGTGTGATCTGGGTCTGTTGCACTTTCGATGGGGAGGGTGGAGCCCAGTCCCAGAATGTGCAACTGTTGACGGATGTGAGTAGTTTACTCCAGCTCCTTTGAGGCAGCTTCTGTGGTGCTGTGGGTGGTTCTCCAGCTTTGGGCTGTGGAGAGAGTCACCCCTCCTCTTTGACATTGTTACCCTGTTCCTCCCAACTCAGGCTACCTCGCCCTAACTCAGGCTGATCAGATGGCTACTCAGATAGCTTTATGATGTCTGACAGATATCTTTGAACCTCAACTTTTTTTTTTTTTTTTTTAAGTAATGTCTATGCCCAAGGTGGGACTTGAACTCAAGAGGCCAAGATCAAGGGTCACATGCTCTACCGAACTGAGCCATCCAGGTGCCCCTGAGCCTCAATTTTTTAATCAGTAAAGCAGAATAATCCCTGTCTTTTAGTCTTCCCAAGGCAGTTAGGGTTCATGGGACATGGTAGAGGTGAAAATAGAAGGAAGATGGTTCCAGATGGTCTGAGCTGGGGCTAGAAGTGGAGGTGATTTAAAGAATTTTTTTACAGCAGTCTCTGGGACCCTATTACAGATCTAAAAATCTTTCCAGAGAAATTTAGTTTGGTAAGACTTTGAAAATACAACTTTTCATATTCCAGTTGATGTTCCTTACCTGTCCATGGGTAGCTGCATCTCTTCCAATGATCCCCTACCCCATCTGTGGTGTCTGGGCCAGAAGCTAGCTGTCTCTGTGGGGGGTGAGGGGCTGTCTGTGGCGGTGGTGAGCCACCAGGTGTGTGTGTGTGTGTGGGGGGCACTGTCTTTGTGGAGCTGAAGTGTGTCTCTGTAGAGATGTGTGTATCTCTCTGTGGCCAAGGTTTCCTGTGGAGGGGGGGCAGGTAATTGCCTGTTCATTTTCGGAAAAGTGAAGTAATAGCCAGGCTCAGTAATGTAAACTAACAGTGATATAGATTGTGTCCTTTCTCCTTCCTCCCTGCCCAGAGGGGCAGAAGGAGAGCTCATCTGTGGTCTTGGCCTTCTGAGAAACCAATTGATGCAGACTGAAATACCTCAGAAAGGAATGAGCATCCTCCGTTCTTGGTTCGTACTGTGTCTGCATAGCCTTTTGTCCCAAAGGCAAGTTAAAGAGGGACGACTGGTTAGAACTTGGTGAATTTATTTTAATATCATATTAAGCTATGGCATAATCACAGAAGAGGGGACAGATCTGAAATGTACACTCTGGACTTTCGCAAACTGAACACACCTGTGTAACCAGTGCCCAGATTAAGATCTAGAATGTTACCAGGTTCCCTATGTCCTCTGTGGGAACTGTCCCCCAAGGGTAACCATCATCCTGCTTAGTTTTGTCAGGCAAGTTTTGTCTTTATTCCTATTATTATTTATTTCACCAGTTTTGTTTCAAAGCTAAGATGAAACTGCTTGATGATTTTCTACCTCTTTTTTTAATGTATGCAAACCAAAGGTAGTTATATGTAAGCCAGTCCAGAAATCTAGAAGGGAGAATTTGGTCTTAAGACCTGGGTGGAATCTAAACTGGTTGTCTCCTCCCCCATCCCCCCAGGATGTTCTTGGGCAGTGAATCAAGCCAGACCCCAGACACAATAGGGCTGATACTGATAAATTGAAGGCAATTTATTCATAAAGTGTATTTGAAAAATGCAAGTCTGACATAGTGTCGTGATAAAATGTAAATCAAAAAATATGAATGAATTATCATTTGAAACATAAAAATGGGAATATTTTGAATCTCTCAAAATTAAAAATTGGTAGAGGATGCCAGAATGTCAAGGCTGAATGAGTTATAAACTCTTTGTGCTGTTGCCACAAGGTGGCGCCACCGTGGCTAGACACCGGCAATACCTGGCCTTCTTTCCCAAGCCCCCAGGAAGGACTCCCAGGAATAAAATCCAACAGCTCGGTATCTCCAGAGATGATTTTCAAACACTGTGGTTTTTCCAGCGTTTGGCAGGCAGGCCTTCCCTCTCGTGCCTGCTGCACTAAGTCCATGGATGGAACCCTGCCCCAGCTTTTCAGGAGGGTGGTTTGTGGGTTAGAGGCTCTTGTATGTTGGAGAAGGTGGAGGCCGAGAGAGACACTCTCTTCGGTTTATGGAACTGTGGTATGTCCTTGGGATTTTAAAGAGGGTCGACTGAGAAGCTAGGTCAGGTGTGTTGTGGTTATCTTTGTCTCATTTCACCCCAGAATTTCCCCAAAGGTGTGAGAGAAGGAGTTCTCTTTCCTGAGGCAGGCAGAGCACTGTGGTGGTGAACTCGGAAAAATAAACAGGCAGACTGCTGCCCTACGAAATGCCCCTGTGTTCCACAGGGTGGGGGCCAAGTCTCAAGGGGAGACCGCAGGGTGTGGGCTCTTACATCCAGCTGTGGAGAGGATAGGCAAAAGCATCTAGTGCCTTTTCTTTTTACCATCAATGTGACCGAGATGCTGCCTAGAAGATTATATTCATGCAAATTGCTGCTATGCCTGCGGTTGCTAAGAGTGTTTGAGTATTTGCCGTGTGCTGGACACTGCATATATATATATATATAGTCAATCTCCACAATAGGAGGAAGGTGGCTATCTCATTTTCTAGATGAAGGAACTGGGCCTCAAAGCACTCTTCCTGAATTTGCATGTTATGTGAGCCAGAGCAAAGACAGAACCAAGTCTCTCAGATGACTGCCCTTGCTGAGTTGTGCCCTTCTGCAGGGTCAGAGTAGCCTTGCACAGTTCTTTTGTCTTCTCTGGCACCGGGTATAGCACCTTACATGGAGTAGCTACCTAAGGTTAGGTATGGGATTGCCATTAGGTAGAAACTTCTCTGATGAGCAAGAGGGAAATCCAGACAGCGAAGGATGAGAATTTGGGGTTGAGTCCGTGCAACCTGCAACATTGGGTCGGTGTGTGCCCATCCAAATGTGTAGTCCTACTTCATGTTTAAAAGTTTATGTAAATGGAGATCTGTTATTTGTTTTTGTGATTTGCTTTTTTCACACAAAACTGTTGTTTTTTTTAAACGTATGTTGATAACATTTGTTGGTGGTTGTAAGTTTAGCTGATACATTTTAACATAGTATTTCCTTGTTTGGTATGCCGGAGTTTAAATATTGCTCATTGATGGACAAAAAGATGTTTTTCCCTTTTGCTATTATGAAAAATATTGCATATCCTTGATAATATTGCTTATCCTTGATTAGGTTCTGTACAAATATATGTGTGTCTTGGATTTATATTCCCAAAAGTTGAATGACTGAGTAGGATAATATGCCCGCATCAACATCTATGTGTTACTAGGTTTTGCTAATTGCTCTCTGTAGAGGTTGGGTCACTTTATACTCCCACCAGCATTGTTTTGGAGTTCCTTGTATCCGGCTATCTGCGACTGTGCCATCAGATATTTTAACTTTGGTTCATCTAAAAAAAAAAAAAAAAACAACAAAAAAAACACCTTTGGTTCATCTAATCGGCATGAAATGTGTTTCAGTGCTCTTTTACTTTGCATTTCCTGCAGAGGTTTTTTTGTTTGTTTGCTTCTTAAAGATTTTATTTTTAAGCAGTCTCTATACTCAGCATGGGGCTTGAGCTCACAACCCTGAGGTCAAGAGTCTATCGACTAAGCCAGCCAGGCACCTCTCCCATAGAGACTGTTAAAAAATATATTTTGGTTTTCCAAGTTTCTTTTCTGTACCTTGCTATTATTCTTTACTAGATAAAACTTTTTAAAAAGATTTTATTTATTTATTCATGAAAGACACAGAGAGAGGCAGAGACGTAGGCACAGGGATAGGCTGGCTCCCTGCAGGGAGCCTGATGCAAGACTCCATCCCAGGACCGCCAGGATAACATCCTGAGCCAAAGGCAGATGCTCAACTGCTGAGCCACCCTGGTGCCTCTAGATAAAACTTTCAAATCTTTAAACACATCTGAAATTTATATTTCTGTGTTGTGTGAGGCCAGGATCTAATTGTTTTCCATACTGAAAACCACTTCTCCCACTGTCATTTAATAAATAGTTACCTATTTTCTCACTTATTTTGTTGCCATCTCTGTCATACCAGCTTCTGTTATATTTTTGGAATCTATTTCTGAACTCTGTTCTGTTCATCTCTTTGTGATTTCTGAGCTAATACCATTTCATTGAATTATTAAACCTTTATAATAAATGTTTTCTTCTTAGCCTTCTTCTTCAAAATTGTCTTGTTGACCCCTTAGACTTCAACATGAATTTTAGGATCTTTCCTAAATACCCCTTTTCATGAAAAATACTGTTATCAAAATTTGGTAAGATATCAAATAAAACTTATTTCATTGTTTCTTTTTCTTCAAATGTAATGCTAATCAAAACTTTTAACTTCCCATTATTTACTGTGAAAGTTTGCTTTCCATTTTAAGTGGATTTACTTTAAGTGACTCATCTCTGGTCCCAGATACCTTGAATAATAAGGAGCATTTGCATATGATTTTTAAAACACATAAGATCATTTTTAAACTCAACAACATACGAGTAATGTTAAAGTCAGTGATTATTCTTCTGGGGCATTGTTTTTATCCTCCTAATAACTCATTTCATTTAGATACCATAGTTTATTCAACAAAATTATTCTTTAAAACATTGAGCACTTTACACTTTTTATTATAACTTCATCCTTCTACACATTTTTGTTTCCTTAGGATGAAGTACTCTGTTGAAAGTTGTTTACTTTTCCTTAAATTTTTGATACATGTTGCCAAATAACCCTCCAGGAAAGTTTATAAATTTATTTTGCTATTAGTCATGTATGAGTGCACCAGATCCTCATGCCTTGCCAGTGATAAATACAATTATTCATCATCATTTCCAGTTTAACGGACACAGGGAAAAACCAGGCTCTTGTTTTTTTATTTTGCTTTTTTCTAGCAAGACAGAACATATCTTCATGTTTATTGGTTCTTTATAGCAGACTCCACTATAGAATTTTCCATGAAGATTATTTCTCTTTTACTTACTTTCTCTTTTTTATTCTTTTTAAAGATTTTATTTATTTATTTGGAGGGGGGAGAGAGAGAGCATGCGAGTGAGTGAGCTCACTTATTAAATAAGGAGTAAATGCTCCTTATTATTCAAGGTATCTGGGACCAGAGATGAGTCACTTAAAGTAGGGCAGAGGGAGAGGAGCAGTAGACTCCCAGCTGAACACGGAGTCCGATGCTGGGCTCAATCCCAGGATGCTGGGATCATGACCTGACCTGATGGCAGACGCCTAACTGACTGAGCCACCCAGGTGCCTCTCTTTTACTTTCTGTAAAAGAAACTTGTATTATCACTTGGTGTTTATGAGAGAGCAGATTGTTTTGCACAAATCATGTTCATATTCTAATGTTAAATATCATTTCATCATATGAAAATACCATATTGAAAAAAATCTGTTCCTCCATGATGAATTTTAGATTATTTTTGTATTTTTTGATTATTACACGTATGCATGCAGTAAACGTCTTTGAAATGTATTTACACACATGCAAAAGAAAATCTTGAGGATATATGCCCAGAAGTGGGATTGCATGATCATATTTTATGCACACTTACAGCTTGACCACCTGGTGCCAAATTATTCCCCAAAGTGGCCATGGTCGTTTAAACTTCTGTGGCAGTGCATACCAATAGTATCTGTCACAGTAAGGAAACAATAATATTAGAGAATGAAGAACAAAAGTGCTAAAGGAAAAAGTGAATCTGTATGTATGTTTGCATGTATATAAATATCCCAAAGTTTGTTTAGAAAATTCAGAGGTTTTTAACCATTTCATTTTGAAACTGACATCATTAGAAACAATTATATGTAAGTATAAATCATGAACATCATATAAATACTTCCTTAGCTTAGAAGAGTTGGTAAGAGTTTAAGTAAAAGGTAATCTGTTTAGTAGTGCTTTTTCAGGGTAGCCCGCAAAAGGAAATGGGCCCAGTGCTGGGCCTCTCCACCTCAGAGTGTGGGTTCCACCATTGGACAGTTAGTTGTCCCTTTTCATCACCTTGTCTTGTAAAATTTAGAAGACCGGGAGAATAACTCTAGAATAATATTGTGCCATTAATACCCTATGCCAAAGAGTTTATGCGATCAGTTGCTAGTGAGAGTGAGACTAGAACAACATGAAACCACTACCAGGTTAGTGAGGGAAAAGGCTGAATGATGAACTTGGTTGGGGACAGGCTGGAAACTTTACTGAGAGAAATGTGTCCCACTTCAAGTGTTCTCGGAGAATCAAGTCTGCATTTGTGTAAGCATAAAAAGAGCTTTATGAAATTGCTGAAATGCTAAGACTGTTTTTGGTTTGGTATTCAGCCATGTGTTATATTCCCCCATTACCTTCTGTAAGTAATTATGAGTTAAATTTTTTGTATATATTTATATATCATCAGCTGGGGAAAGAAAAACACTTGAAGAAAGTTCTTTTGTGGCTGTGATTTACAGCATAATGCTACAGATATGACAGACACGCAGTCTGCAGCTGGGATGTACAAATCTGTTCTGTGGGCTGACAATTTAATCTCATTGGGCAGACACTTGAGAAAAGACTGCAAGACATGCAAGGAAGGGCGGATACCTGGCAGACAGAGGTGCCCGTGGCCCCAGGGTCTGATGTGGCTGTTTGCCAAGGTCCCCAAATAATCTTTTGATACCGACTTGTGGCTCAGTTAACCATGTCATCCTATATGATTCTTTCTTTTTTGGTATGAAATGTAACTATGTCAAGGCATGCAGGGTCATTTTCTAGGCTTGGAAGCCTAGATATCTACAGTGTAGGAAGTGATAGCTACATTGCAGGAAAGGAAAAGAACCTTTCTCTTTACACTATTTTCTCTGAAGATTCCTGAATCTGGAGAAACAGTCCTGCTAGCCCCAAACCCCTTCCTAACCTCCACTTGAGGACCATTGTCTCAAGCATAATTTATTTTATCTATGTAGCTCCAGACCCAGAAGGTGGCAGGTGCTGTTTTATGTTTGTGTTATATAAATGTGGTTTGGCTGTTTTGCTTTTTTTTTTTTGCAAAGCAATTTATTGATCATTAGGGACTTTGATTTACTAGAATGACATGTAACCAGAGTATTCAAGATTACTGTCTTTCCTTTATGGCTAATTAGAAGAAAAATAATAAAAATACTGCTTTAATTGAATCCCTGTTTAGTCTTTTAGAAATCTGCCAGTTGGTTTTTCAGCTTCGCGGTCCAGTAAATGTCAGGTGCCTCTCCTAGGACTGCAGATCTTGCAGCCTGGTGCCTGCATGCTCTGGAGACCCTGTAGGTGTCCCCTTGTGCTTCTAGTTCTGAATCTGTTTTCCCACAGCTTCCAGGTACCTTGTGGCTTCCCTTCCCACTGGCTCAGTGCTACACCCACTTTCTGCCTCAGTTTCCTTCCCATCAGACTGCTACTGATAGGGGATGGCAACACAATGCTGTTATTTTCTCCCTTCTCTTTTCTTTAAATGATCTAAAAACAATGAAGAAAATGAAAAATGAAACAAACCACTGCCATTTTTGGCAAATTGGGGAGATGGTTAAAATTGTTTTCCCCAAAAGGAAGGGCTACCTGAAGTGGGATGGAGTGGGAACGCAGTGGAGGCACGGAGATGTGCTGTGGGTGTTCAGTCAAGATCACATCTCAGGAGGGCAAGAACTCTTGGTTGGGCACAAAACCTAAGTTCCTTTTAGTTCACAGTGGGGTAAGAAAGCCTATAGAGGCGGCCACCACTTCCTACCGCCCCAGATGAGTGCCATCTCTCTTTTTCTCCTGATCTGTCTCACCAGAGGTACAGATTCTTTTCAGACTTTCTAGAGAACCAATATTTGGCTTTCATTTCTTTCTTGTAACATTATTTTTTATTTTATTAAACTTTGTTCTCATCCTTATTATTTCCTTTCTTCTACTTTCTTTGACTTCATTCTTTTTCTAATCTCTTAAATTTCCAAGATTAATTCATTAGCTTCCAGCCTTTCTTCTTACTCAGATATGCATTTGGCCCAAGAGATTTGCCTCAAGTATTACTCTAGCAATATTTGTATCCCACAGTTTTGATTTGTAGTGTTTTTATTGTTCACATGTAAGTTTTAACATTTTCATTGATTTCTTCTTTGACTTATACGTTCTTTATATGCTTTTGTTTTATTTTTTAAATTTCCAGAACTTTTTAGGCATTATTTTTTTCTATTTTAATACATAGTGAGTAAAGAGTGTGGTCTACATGATTCCATTTCTTTGAAATTTGTCGGGATTTGTTTTATGGCCTGGTACATAGTCAGTTTTTACAAATTTCCATGACTTCTTGAAAAGAGAAAAAAAACCAAAGTAAATGGTTGCAGTGATCAATATATGTTCATTAGCTTAAGCTAATTAATTGTGATATACAGATCTTCCATCTTTACTTCTTTACTTTTTTTTTTTTTTTTTTTTTTTTTTTGCAGCTTAGGTAATCAGTTATTGAGGGAGCACTTCAATTATACAGGTGGAAGATTCTTCTAACATCTGGGTCTCTCAGTTCCTTGACATGCTTTGTTCCAATTTTCTGTCTTTCACCCCACCCTGCCACTGACTTCCATAGTCATAGATGGACGTTCTCAGTCCTTATAATGGCCAATGCTTCATCATCTGTTGCATGCATCATGTGTTTAGAGAACCAACTTCCATCTCCAGCTCTTTCCATCTCTTGCTCCAATTCTAACAGTCCCTTAGTCTCCTGACTTTTGCTCCATGACCCCAAACCCTTGAGGTTTTCTCCTTCTGCCTTTTCCAGCCTATATTTCATGTGGTACAGTATAATCAATCCTTGGAGTACACCCTAAGTTCACGTACCCATCCCAGATAGCATCCTTCTCACTCAGCAGAAGCACAGAGTGGTTCAGTCCCCATCTTTGTGTCCTCCTGCCTACATCTGTGCTGCTGAATGTGGCCAAAGGAAAACTCACAAGCAGTTGACTGGTCTCACATGGTCATGAACATTGGGTGGATCTGTGGTGCTGCCTGATAACTTCCCTGGGACTGGCCCTCTCCCGTTCTCTTCATTGATTATCTCACATTCCCCCCATCGTGACCTTCTGTCTATCCTCATTCTTAACAGTGTCCCTGCTGGAGAAATAGGGCTATCCAGGCGGGGAGCTCCCACCTGGATAGCAAATGGACTTGCTCTGCCATTTGCCCATATGCCTTCATCTGTAGCCACATAATCTGCCTTGTTTTCTGGCACTAACCATGAAATATCTGTGCTCAGATTTAAAGTCAGAGCCTCTCTCCCCTGGCCCTGCAGCCCACCTACCTTAAATAATCAAGGATATCACTCCAGTGATTCTCCCTCTGTATTACCAGTTTTCTCATCCCTATCAGGTAATTTTTATTGGCTTACAAACATGTTATTCTCCTTTCTTAGAAAACAGTCCCTCTGTAACTTACTTCCACCTCTAGCTGTGGTTCCAGTTCTTAGCTTTTCTATATATAAAACCTGCTAATGAGAGTTGTCTGGACTCACTCTGCAAATTCTCTCCTCCCATTCTCTGTTAACCACACCCCTGCGGATTGCCAGCTCAGTTCATCATCAACTTCACCAGCAACTGCCCAATGACTAATGATCCCACTTTACCAAACACAAGGGCTGTTCTCATCCTCATCCTTCTTGCTCCATTAGAACCATTTGACTCAGCCAATCAGCCCCTCTTCCTTGATATACTTTCTTTCCTACGTCTGGAGGATATACTCGTAGATTCCTTCTATACTCTTGATAGTTCTTTATCCTCTTTCAAGTGCTTCTTTGTCTTTTGCTTGACCTCTGAATGTTGGAGTGCTCCAAGGCTGAGTCTTTGATCCCCTTTGCCTTTTTATTTATATTCCCTCCCTACAGATTTCACTATGGTCTTGTTTCATGGTTTTAAATACCATCTGTGTCAGTGATCTCAAACCTTTACCTCGAGACTGGACCTCTCTCTCAAATTCCTTGAATATCCTACTTGACATCTCTTACTGGATGTGCAGTAATCATACTCAAATAGTCTCTCCAAACCCATTCTACCTTAATTTTTCTCATTTAGTTGCTTAGGTCCCAAGCAATATAATCAATCTAAAGTTATTAATGCCTTGTGTGTGTTTTTTTTGTTTAAAGATTTTATTTGTTTATTCATGAGAGACACAGAAAGAGAGAGAGAGAGAGTGAGAGAGAGGCAGAGACACAGGCAGAGGGAGAAGCAGGCTCCATGCAGGGAGCCCGACATAGGACTCGATCCCAGGTCTCCAGGATCACGTCCTGGGCTGAAGGTGGCACTAAACAGCTGAGCTACCTGGGCTGCCCAATGCCTTTTTTTACCCTTTTTTTTTTCCATACTACTCTTTGAAATCTGGTGTGTATTTTTCAATCATGGCAAATCTTAGTTTAGATGCTTAATTTTCACCAGAATTACTTGATTCATATTTAGATTTAATGAAACATACAGTTAAAGTCTATCCACAAACCAAAGTTGTTCTAAATTTTGAAAAATGTTTTCCTGTAGCTGAATTGAATATCATTTAACAGGAAAAGTTAGACTTATTTTGCATAGCATCTAGCCCTCTTTTGGTTAGAAGGAAGTCAAGAATTTTGTCTGGAGCAGCTGTATTCTTCTTTTATTATCTATCCAATAGGATATGATCTAGGGTCAAATCTCTTTATAATGCTATTGTTTATATATTTTTGAATATAACCACAGTTTGCAAGGCCTAGCCAAGCATAATATTTTATTGTCAATAGTTTCAGTGTCTCCTTCCTGAATAGGGGTGAGCCCTGGGTTATAACCCAGGACATAGATATCTGTAGCTCCCTGGCATTAATTTTCTTCAAGAGACTTCTCTAGGTTCATGGAAAAACTCCACAAATAATTACTTTTCCAGTGGAAAAGGATGTCTTGTGGTGTTTCCTTTTCTTCCGTTAGAAAACATATAAGAAATTCACTTAATTGCCAGATAGAGATACAGAGGTTAAGATCTTGTGTTTTTGCCCTTTTGGACTCATTATTCTGAAATGGTCTTAGAAATAAGCTTTCAGGACTTGGTAGGATAGGCGTTCAGTACTCAGTGTTTACATCAGATAAATCTGATAAAATAAAAAAAAATTTGGAGGAAACGCCATCCCTCTCCTCTGCAGCATGGCCAGTTTGGGGCATAAAGCACTCATTTCTCAGGAAGGAACTTCCTGAAAATCTAGTCAGCAGCAAAAATGTTTTTTTTTTTTTTTAATGGATCTTTAAAAAAATACTTAATAAAGTTGTTTGGGGTTCAGTGTAGAAGCAAAGGCCTGATTTTAGTGTAGAGCGGTGCCCCCAATGAGCCTGCACAAATAAGATGGATCCACTCTAGGCTTACTGTCATCTCTGTCAATTTTTGCTCATTGAGATGGCACTGTTTAGATGCTGCCCTTCAGACAGATGCCCCAAAATGTACCTCAGGAGCCTTAGTTTTATAACCTTGGACTTAGCCATTTCATTTCTGGGAATCTAGCCTAAGGTGAAAAGTCCTTAATGTGGAAAACCCTTTATGCCCAAAGATGTTTATCATAGTTCTCTGTGAAATGGTCCAAAATTAGAATTAATCCAGATGTACAACACTGGGAACAGGTTGATAAGTATATGCATAGGACAAAATGTCATGTAACCATTAGGAGTAATGCTTAAAAGTAATCCTACTAACATGGAAATATGCTGGAGATAAGGTGTTTAGTAGAAAAAGACACACTTCTGTGTATAATTGGACAAAAACAACAACAGTACCTTCAAAGAATGGCACTTCAGTGAAGCAATGTGTTAGTATCAGTTCTATTTGTTTGGTAGTGTCATGGGATTAATTTTCTTTTATTACATTATCATGTCTTTCAAGTTTTCTTACGTGGGAATTTTGGGGTGTACTGGAAGCCACACAAAAGTTCTGAAGGAAAAATTCAGAAGAATGAGAAGGGGCAGAGAGAGCTGTTAGAGACTCCTGATGAGCATCTAGGACATTGTTTCTTTTTGAGAACTACTTTGCAGTATTGAGAACCCCCCAAAAAGAGATGATACAAGAGAGGTGCCCCAACTGGGCCAGATGGAAATACACATTGTTAGGAGGTGATCTCTCATGCCTGTCTAGAAATGCAGAGCAGGACTGAGGGCTTTATGTCTCAGTTCTGCTTTGTCAGGCATATATCTGGGTATAGGTAGGCACTCAAGCAGCAATTGTTGACTGGAGAATCAGTGGGCAGAGACTGTAGCAGATTCCATTGGCCACATTATGGAATGCTTAGGTTATGCTTTTAGGATATTATCTTTAGACTTTGAGGAAAAAAATGAAGAAAAAATTTCATTTATATCCAATTTGAATTAAATGTCCATGGGCATTACTACTCAAGACTAAACTGCCTTCCCTGCCTTCTCTCAAATTGCTGAACCACTTTATTTAAAATAAAGCTGTAGCTATTTTAGTTAGTGTATGCTTTAGAGTTCTGTAATCTTGTCTATAGAATTCTGTAACACACCTTTAATTATCCTTGAAGTAACTAACTTTAATTAAAGCATGTATCTCTGAACCCCCTGCTGATGGAAGATGTATTACTTCATAGCTGGGTTTGTGAAACCCGCCACAGATCAGGCTAATGTTAAAGATCGTTAAATAATTTCCCTCCTGCCATGGTACTGAATTGGAGATTTTTTTTTTTTTTTTACTGCCTAGAACAAATTTTCTTTCCTCTTTGTTATCTATCCAAAAGGATAAGATCTAGGGTCAAATCTCTTTACAATACTATTATGGCTTGTATATCTTTGATTATAACCACAGTTGAAAGGCCTAGCCCAGTGTAATATTTTATTATAAGCTTTTCTATTCAAAACTATTTTCCCTTTGAAAATGTACATTCTAGTTCAAACATTTATTTTAACTTTCACTATATTGAGGCTTCAGAAAGAAGGAAGGAGGGAAGGAAGGAAAGAAAAAGAAAGAAAAAAAAAGGAAAAAAGAAAAGAAAAGAAAAGGAAGGAAGAAACCTATTTATTGCACTTGGGCTTGAGTCATTGAAGAAACCACACAATTTAAAAGGATCAGATCGGGGGTGGGGTGGTTGAAAATTGTCTAGTACAGAGATAGAAAGCTGGTAGGCCCAGTATCATTAGTAGGTCATTACCTCATTTTACCGGGTGATGGATTATGTGGGTGAGACCAGTGAATTTTAGGGACATGAGTCCATAGCAAACTTCTTTTGCTGTAGAATGAGTTTCTTGGTCAGTCACAATGTACAGGGGGAGGAGGTAAGGGAAGGATGCCAGTGGATTAAGTATTCTGTAAGTGATTGGTAAAGATGCATGCAGGAGCGTTACCCACTCTGGCAAATCTGTGCATGTCTATTCCAGGGAGGAACCACTGCTCTCTGTGTAACAGAAGGGGTCTAGTGTAATCACTTCCCACTAGCTGGTTGACTGGTTTCCTTCCCACCATATCCAGGAGGAAGGGCTCAGCACTTGTCTCTGCTACAGGGAAGACAGGCACTCCTCAGTGGTGACAGTCAGATGAGGCTGCCATGAGGGAGTCTGTAGGGTTGGTCCCATGTGTAGCCGTGTTGGTGGACCCTGGTGCCATGTCCATTCTGTACAAAGGCACTGGGGAAGAGGCTGCCTGACCTCCCCAGCTGTCATCTTGTCCACCTGATTACTGAGAGCTTCCACAAAGACTTTGAGACATCGTCACACTGTGCTCCTCCAGGAGGCCCATCATCCACACACCTCTTCCTCAGACTTCCTTGTCACTGACTTCCTGATCCTCTTCTTTCCCATCTTGCCATACTGTTAGCTACTGCCCATGAATTAGTGTACATCCTTCCAGACATCTCTTGGTCCAAACAACATGGAAAATCAATATACTGCTTGACATCCTGCCCACCAGAAGGATTACCCTTCACTGCTCTTCTCCAGGGCCACCCCGTCAGCCCGGCTTAATGCTACAGCTCTCCACTTTGGGTTGGTGCTAATGACATCTCAGAGAATTGTCCACAAATCAGGCTTGGGGTTTTTCCTCATGTTGGTTGATCATCAGGAACTTCCTATGAGGACATAGGTGTGGACTGAAGGAGAGAAGACAACAAAGCAACAGATGTAGGAGACCTAGCAGTTTGAGATAACTACTCATGCAGCTTACACCATCTGTTACTGCTCGAGCCTGATTTCTTACAATGAATGCCTACTGCACATGCCTAGACTAATGAGAGGCTATAAGCTAGGTTCTCCTGGTCACAGGGGTCACTCAATGTCCCATTGTCAGGTCTTCAGTACCAGGGCTTGGTAACAAGCATAAGCTGTTTCTCACAAGGAGAATGGTTATTTTTTAAAAAGATTTTATTTATTTATGAGAGAGAGAGAGAGAGAGAGATAGAGAGAGAGACAGAGAGAGAGAGAGAGAGAGGCAGAGACATAGGCAGAGAGAGAAGCAGGCTCCATGCAGGGAGCCTGATGTGGGCCTCGATCCTAGGACTCCAGGATCACGCCCTGGGCTGATGGCAGTCACTAAACTGCTGAGCCACCGAGGGATCCCAGGAGAATGATTATTTGTAGAAGAGGGCATGGCATGGCTGTGTTCTAACACACTTAGAGACCTTGTGGAGCCTCTCCTAGAACTTTCCAGAGGTTCTTCACAGCATCTCTAATTGTTATAGACACTTGGTATGTCACTGGGTCTGTTGGGTCCTGCATAAACCGAGGGCCAGAGTGACTTGCATTGCTACCTGGACTAGCTACAGAGTCTTCTTTTACTCTGGGCCCCATTCAGTACTGCTGCCTTATGGTTTACTTTAGTAAACAGCTGAGAGCAGCATACTTGCATGATTCTGTGTGCCATCTCTGAAATCCAAAAATAGCCCACAAAGATTCAAGCCTCTATTTTTTTTTTTTTTTACTGAGAGGCTAAATGATGATTATAATAAGATGATAATAATAACAATAATAAACCAACAACCCTAGAGTATTTAGGCCAATCCATCATAGAACAATGACCAAACTCAGGTGGTTGGGATGGAGGCTACAGCTGGTGAAGTAGTGTGCTGACTCTGTCTCATTCTAGAGCCTGGGGAGGCACTGGTAGGCAGATGGGGGCAAGAACTATTGGGGGCACAAATGCTTGTTTTTGAAGTACTGCAGGAGCTGGTTTAGAATTAGACTTTTTATCACACTTCTGAAGAGTAATTCCCTTATCAGGGAATCTACCATTTCTATTTCATTTCCCCTTTTTCAAATGTAATATCCATATTCCTGCGTCTTTCTTTAGCTTATCGAAGGCTATGATTGGGGTCATTTTTCTTTCCTATTTTTGTATAGACTATATCTCTGAGTTTCAAAGTCACATATTGAGTTTTAAGGCACTTGGTAGGAATTTTGAATGATCTTATTTGGCTCAGAAGAGTTGGCACTATCTTAGTAACAGCAGTTGTGGCTGGATTTCCTGAAATTTAGCAAGTTCTTTTTAATGACCTGCTCTCAAATCAATCAACAAATGAATGCCACCAACCCCTGAGTAACTGAGAGGAGGCAGAGGCTAGAAGGCCCTCCAGGTGCAGAAGAAATTGTCATCCACATCTTCTAAGCTCTGATGCTTTCTTTACTCAAGCCAGTCAGCCCTGCTGAACAGATGCCCCACCCCCACACCCCACCAATCCCATTCTTCTAGGAGTCACTTGGATCTGAATGTACAGATTAAAAAGTTTAGATCAGGGGCAGCCCAGGTGGCTCAGCAGTTTAGCGCCACCCTCGGCCCAGGGCCTGATCCTGGAGACCCTGGATTGAATCCCATGTTGGGCTCCCTGCATGGGGCCTGCTTCTCCCTCTGCCTGTGTCTCTGCCTCTCTCTCTCTCTCTCTCTCTCTCTCTCTCCCCCTCCCTCTATGTCTCTCATGAATAAATAAATAAAATAAAATCTTAAAAAAAAACAAAAGCTTAGGTCATATTTAAATAATTAAAGTTCAGGGCAAAATGAGATGACTTTCCTGCAGTCACAGAACAATTCTGGAACATACAGATCAGATATAAGTGTGTGCCTTCTGAAGGGTATACTAGAGAATTAAAGTGTGTGAATAGTTTGGAAAATCTTGTTTTGAAACATCTAAACTGGACTTCAACTTCAACAACAGCTGAAAGAATTCCTTCCTGCGGTGTTCAGCACTTTTTGAAGGCAAGTCTATGAAGTATGTTGCTCTAATTAGTGCTGTCTCTTCCCCAAAAGTAGCGCAGAGTTTTTACATTGAGGAAGAGGAAGGCCTCGTGAGTTATAATGATTTAGAGCTCTGTGTAGGAAGGAGTTGGCAAGAGAAAGGGAAGATCCAGGTCGAATATGCTGGAGGTAACTCAGACTTCTCTATTAAACATGCACGGGAGTAATTTGCAAAGAAGGGAATGAATCACTTTAGAGTGTTCATTCTTCCAGTTCTGAGAAGCTACAGAAGAGTATTTTATTCTGGGAAACCCATTTCTAAGATGTAACTTAGAAATGAAATCTGCATCTGTAGATAAACCACAGTGTTGAAATGGGAGCAGAAGGAAAAGACAAATGATCTGAGATGATTTGCTGCCACTAGCAAGTGACACTGCACACCCTTATCCTGAAGTAGGCTCCCATGTCCCGTTACCAGAAGATGGGGAGAGATTTTCCCAGGATGCTTTGGGTAGTCAGAAAGAAGTTGGATTAAAATAGATAAAGCCATCTCTCTGATCCTTATTTATTTCTGAGATTATATACTGAAACCATCGAAACAACTATATTTTTACAAAGCTTTTTAAATTGATGATACATTTGAAAAATGATGGCAGGATAAATACTAGGGAGGGGTTTTCTTGAGTGCACAGAATGTGGCAGTGGGCTATGGGTGACAGAGGTCCAACCAGCCCTTTGTGGTATGGAAATAGTGGCTATGGGCATGTCATGGTGATCACTTATAACCTGATAACCTCTGATAACTTACAACTAATGCTCTAAGTGTGAACTTTCCAGTTGTCTCTCAGTCATTCAAGTTTGGTAGAGGAGAGAAATTTTTAGTATTGTAAAACTGAAGAGTTCCTGTCCTTGGCTGTCCCTGGTCTTCAGTTTTCCTGCAGCCACATTTCATCTCACTCACACTGGAGTTTCTTCTACAGTGCAGAGAGGCTGACTATCCCATTGTTAAGACTGAGCTGTGAGGCCCAAAGGATGAAACATGGGTGGGGGGTGGGCAGGTAGAGAGAAGAAAGCCTGACATTTTGGGCCAAGAAGTATGGATGGGGAAGAGAGGAGAGATAAAGAGAACAATGGGGTCAGGATCATGTACCCTGACTCTCCTTCTTGGAGTGGGATGTAAGTGGTATGCGTGTATGCCTTATGTTGGGTAGAGTAGAACCTTCAGAAGCAGGTATGGGGACCTTAGAATATGGTGGGAAAGACTAGTTGGGGGGAGGGAGTGCATTGTAACTGTCTCCAGAAAGCCCTGTGTAAGCTCATGCACTATGGCCCAGGAATGACTGTGGAACACTGATTGGAGGAGCTCTCTCTCATAGCCCTATAGCTTATGCAGGGCATGCAGAGAGCCAGGCATTCCCATGAGCCCTGGTGAGCAAACGTTGAATGGCTGCATGGACAGCTGGAGCTGCTGAAGCCTGGGATCTGGAAGGGGAAGTTCCAGAACTTCCGAGAACAAGGACCCTGATCATGAGCTGCCTCAGTGGTGTCACGGTCAATAGCTGGGTGTGCCATTCATGACAAAGGACAAAGAAGGCTGGTTACCTCTTAATAGATATGGTCCAGACACCAGACTGGCCCCTGTGGCAGAGCCCAGGCTATGAGAGCCTCATATGCACTAGTCATCCCATCCCTCATAGCCATGCAAAGAGTGTCTCCATTGGGGAGTTGAACTTTAAACTTCCTGAACATTTTCCAGGAGGAAGGAGTTTTAACTGGGGAGAGAATAGGCAGATTTGAGTCATCTTCTCTGGTTTCATTTTAGAGCTCTTGAGTAGATCACCATGGTGGCTCCCACTTGCCTGCCTGTGTTCTTGTCTACTCTCTGCCTTTCTCACTGCTACCGGAGTGACTGCAGGAAAGCAAAAATGCTGTGCCTCCAGGTGTTCCCCTACTTAGGATCCTGCAGTGGCTCCCAGGACCCTCAGATGAAGTCCAAGTTCTTCAACATGGCTTCACAGACTCCCTCCACAACACTGGGAGAGACATATTGAATGATAGGCACATCTCTAAGGGATGCCTCTGTCTGTGCTCTTCTCTCAGCCTAGAGACCTGGCCAAGGTTGCTCCTCCTTAGAGGAGTCTCCTTTGGGCCCCGACCCTGATCACAACACCCAGAAGCCTTCCCATCTCTGGTTCCTTCTCCACCATCGGGTAGTGACTCACTGACCATTCCTCAGGTAGCCCTTTCCACACTGTACCTGGATCATCCTTTGCTGCCCACTATCCTGGCCTCCACTCAGTGAAAGTTTGAATAAACAGGACTCACCTTGGTCCTGGGCTTAAGTCCCAGCATTTGTGACTAGGAAAACCCTCAGATCTGAGATTTGCATACTAAAAAGCCAGGCTCTGCAGCTGTTATTTGCTTACACTGTAATTGTGGTGTTTACATATAAATTGATACTCCTAAGTAAGTACCTGATAATAATTTGCTCCCTTTGGAAGGTAAATATTCTCGTTTTTTCATCTACTATTAGTTGTCTTAATCCCTTTACTTTGAGAACAAACAGAACAGCAAATTTTAGCCTACCATGTTTGATCACAAATTCAGAATTGATGAGTCTGAATTAGTGAGGTTTTAGTGTATATTTCTTTATAGTTTATGTTTTCCACTATAATTATGTGATCTAATTCCAAATACAGCCAGCTGCCAACTCTTATCTTGATGCATTTTTATTACAGACAGAAGAAATGTACCAGACTTTTATATAGTAGAGAGAGCAAAGAGCATCATTATCCAGTTGAAACTGAAGAGGAAATTCTCAGTGGGGTGAAGAGCTGTGTATTTTTATCGAGTGTTCATTAGCTATCCTCTGTGCAGGGAATCTACATGAAAACACCCAAAGGATGGAAAGCAGACAGAGAAAAAACCCAAATGACAGGAAAGACATCATAGGGCTTCCACTGTGTCCAGAGGCTCAGAAAACACAAGTAGAGGATTGCAGACATTGCTTTAATGTTAAGATGGGAGAGAAAAGCACTGGGCTTCAAAATAAACATTGGGCTTTTTGTTTCCTGTAAGTACAGTTATTGCAGATAAAGCCAGAAAAATACAATCAAAGTTTGTTAATGAGACCATTTGTCAATCATGTGTAATGTGTATAGGTGTCTGTATTAGAGTTCTTCAGGAAGACAGAATCAATAGGATGTGTATGTGTATAAGTATATGTATGTATACAAATGTGTAAAAATAAAGAGATTTATCATAAGTAATGGGCTTGCATGATTAAATGTAGGCTGACATATCCCATATTCTGTGGCTGAAAACCTAAGAGAGTCAACAGTATAGCTCTAGTTTGAATCTGAAGGTTTGAGAATAGGAGAACCAATGATATAGTTCCCGTCCAAAGGCCAGCAGCCTTGAGAACGAGGAAGAGCTGATGTTCCAGTTTCAGTCCTGAGGCAGGAAATAGCCAATGTGTCAATTTGAACACATCCGATAGAAAATTCTTTCTTAGTTGAGGAAGAGGTCTCCTCTTTTGCTCTGTTTAAGTCTTCAACTGATTCGATGAGGCCCACCCACATTATAGAGAACAACCTGCTCTACTGATTCAAGTGTGAATTTCATTTAGAGATCCTCACAGACATACAGACATACTCAGAATAATGTTTAAGTATCTGCGCACACTGTGGCCCAGTCAAGTTGACACATAAAATGAACCATTGGGCTCTGAGTGATTTCTGAGCCCAGAATCTGCAATGATCTTACATAGTAACAGTGTAAGTAACAGAATCCTTGTGAATTCTGCTGGGTATGCTTGGGGGCATTTCTGTTTGGACCAGGATTTCTCAACCATTGATAAATTAGCTCTATTGACATTTTGGACCAGATCATGCTCTGTTGTGGGATACTGTCTTGTGCATCATAGGGTTTTTAGCATTAATCTCTGGCTTCTACCCACTAGATGCCAGTAGTATACCCCTAGTTGTGACAACTAAAGACTTCCCCAAACATGCTGAATGTCCCCTGGGAGCCAATATAGTCCTCAGTTGAGAACAATTGGTTTAGACTTCTACTTTCTTTCCCTTCCCTCTACTTTGTGCTTGGGGCTTGTGTGAGTGCCTATGTAATGTCATTGGAAACCATCTCCCAAGACCTGCTGCCACCAGAAGAGGCCACAGAAGTATCTCCCCGACCTTTACCGTCCTTACTTCAGAAGATATTTTCCACCATGATCCGATAGGTAGGAGATACAGTTTAACCTCTAATGGATGGAGATAACAAGATCTCCCAACCAATTTTCAACTTCCAGGCCTATTCTTACTTGCTAGAAATAAAATCCTAGTGCCTCTTCTGCTTAATGAGGGGAAGTTTTGTCTAAAATGTATGAGCTTACAGTCCCCATAGAGTATCGGGAGAGGTAGGGCATCAGATGGAGGTCACTAGGATTATAGAAACAGGTGCCTGGAAGTCTTGGAGTAATGGCATCCAGGCCAGAGGAGCCATGGGTTCCCCCATGTATCTGGTCCTGGAACTTGATCTGGCTCCTTATACCATGCAAGGGTTCCTAGTGGATTCTGGTTTGCAGAGTGTGCTTGGGGACAGCCATTCGTGGGCCAGAGTGCCCCTAGAGTCAGAAGGGAATTCTTTATTCATTCTTTCATTCCTTTGGTAATCAGGTAGTTTGTCCACACCCACTCTGAGTCAGGCATTGCACAAAGTCCTGATGATTGAACATTTAAGGAGATGAACTTGTGAAATACTGAAACAAAAGTGTTTCAGGTACTCTTGTTATTATCTTACTATCTTGTTATCACCTGCTTTTTTTTTTTTTTTTGATATAGCCATCCTATTAGATGTGAAGTGGCGTCTCATGTGATTTTGATTTTCATTTCTTTGATGGCTATGGTTTTCAAACATCTTTTCATATACTTATTGGCCATTGTGTATCTTCTTTGAATGTCTATTCAAATCCTTTGCATTTAAAAAAAATGGATTATTTGCATTTTTCTTATTGAGTTGTAAGAGTTCTTTATATATTCTGGATGCAAGTCCTTTATTGGATATATTGTGTTATCCTGTAGGTTGTCTTTTCACATCTTTGGTAGTGCCTTTGAAGTACAAAAGTTTTTTCATTTTTGTGAGTTCCAATTTATCTATTTCTTTTGTCACTTGTGCTTTTGTTGTCATAGCTAAGAAACTTCCCAAGTTTCTTAACCCAAGATCATGAAAATTTATAATTTTTGCATGTAAGAGTTTTATAATTTACCACTTACATTTAGAGAATTGATCTTTTTGGGGTTAGTTTTTGTATGTGGTGTGAGGTAGGAGTCTAACTTTTGCATGTGCATATCCAGTTGTCTCAGCTATTTGTTGAATAGACCATTATTTTCTCCATTGAATTGTCTTGACACCCTTGTCCAAAATCAATTGACTGCAAATATGAGGGTTTATTTATGAACTCTCAATTCTATTCCATTGATTTATATTTCCATCCTTAATGTTTATACTACACTGTCTTGATAATTGTAGCTTTGTAATAAGTTTTGAAATTGAGAAGTGTGAGTCCTACAACTTTTTTTTTTTTCAAGGTTGTTTGGTTATTCTTGGTCCTTACTCTTAGATGGATTTTTAGAACAGCTTGTCAGTTCTTGCAAAAAAAGCAGCTGGGATTTTGATAAAAATTGAATTGAATCTATAGATCAGTGTTGAGAGTTTTGCTTAGCAGCATTAAGGTTTTTCCAGTCTATAAACATGGGATGTCATTCCTGTGTTAGGTGTACAGGTCTTGAACTTCTTATGTTAAATTTATTTGTAAGTATTTTATTCTTTTGATGCTGTTGTGAATGGAATTGTTTTTTAAAAAATATTTTATTTATTTATTCATGAGAGACACAGGGAAAGAGAGAAAGAGAAAGGCGGAGACATAGGCAGAGGGAGAAGCAGGCTCCATGCAGGGAGCCTGATGTGGGAATCGATCCCGGGACTCCAGGATCACGCCCTGGGCCGAAGGCAGGCGCCAAACCACTAAGCCACCCAAGGATCCCCTGGAATTGTTTTCTTAATTTTATTTTTTGAATGTTCATTTTGAATGTTAAGAAATATGACTGATTTTTGTCTTCTATCCTGCAGCCTTGTTGATCTCAGTTTTTTGGTTCTGATTGTGTATGTGCTTATTCCTTAGAATTTTCAATATAAGTATCATGTTTTCTCTAAATAGAGATAGTTTTACATTTTCCTTTCCAATCTAGATGCTTTTTAGTTCTTGTTACTATCAAATTGCCCTGGCTAGAACCTTCAGTACAATACTGAACAATAATGGTAAGAGTGACAATCTTGTTATGTCAGTGGTATCTGAGGGGAAAGCCTCCATCCTTTCACCATTAAGTATGATGTTCACTGTGAGGTGTTTTTTTTTTATAGATAGCCTTAATCAAGTTGGGAAAGTTCCCTTTTGTGCCTAGTTTGTTGAGTATATATATCATGAAAGGGTGTTGGATTTTATCAAATGCTTTTTCTTTTATTAAGATGATCATGTAATCTTTGTCTTTTAGCCTATTAATATGCTATTACAGTGATTAGTTTTTCCACATATTCAACCAACCTTGCATTTCTGACACGTCACACTTTGTTATGGTATACATAATCTTTTTTTATATGTTGCTGGATTTTGTTTGCTAAAATTTCATTGAGGATTTTTCATCTATATTTATAAAAATATTGGTGTATAGTTTTATTTTGTTGTGGTATCTTTTTTTTCTGCTTTTGGTATGATACCAGTGAATGATATCTAAACACATGATATCTAAACGTGTGTTTTTTTATGTGGGAAGTTTTTTTTTTTTTTTTTTTTATGTGGGAAGTTTTTGATTACTAATTTAAAATCTTTACTTGTTATAGATTTGTTTTCTTTTTCTTCTTCAGCCAATTTTTGTATGTTCTGTCTAGGAATTTTTCCATTTCATCTAGGTTATCCAATTTTTGGTATACCATTGTTCTCAGTATTCCTTTATGATGCTTTTTCTGTATTGACCTCTCTCTTTCATTTTAGTAATTTGAATCTTGTGTTCTTTCCTTGGTCAGTGTCACTAAGTTTGTCAGTTTTGTTGATATTTTCAGAGAATCAGCTTTGGGTTTTATTGAGTTTTCTTTGTTGTTTTTCTATTTTACTTATTTCCTCTCTGGACTTTATTATTTCCTTCCTTTTGCTTACTTGGGTTTATTTGTTTTTCTTTTTTCTAATTTCTTAAGAAGTTAGAATCAATTTCTTATTGATTTATGATACTTTTTTTTTTAAATTTTTTATTTATGATAGTCACAGAGAGAGAGAGAGAGAGAGAGGTAGAGACACAGGCAGAGGGAGAAGCAGGCTCCATGCACCGGGAGCCTGACGTGGGATTCGATCCCGGGTCTCCAGGATCGCGCCCTGGGCCAAAGGCAGGCACTAAACCGCTGCGCCACCCAGGGATCCCTGATTTATGATACTTAATCATTTTTCAGTATAGGTGTTTATAAATTTACCCCTAAGCATGCTTTCACTGCATCTTCTAAGTTTTGGTATGTGTGTCACTTTATTTCATCTCTAAGTATTTTATTTTTTTTCTTTTTAAAGTTTTTATTGATTTATTCACGAGAGACACATAGGGGCAGAGACATAGGCAGAGGGAGAAGTAGGCTCCATGCAGGGAGCCTGATGTGGGATTCAGTCCCAGGACCCTGAGATCACAACCTTAGCCTCAGGCAGATGCTTAACCACTGAGCCACTCAGGCATCCCTCTAAGGATTTTCTTACATCTTTTGACTCTGGTTACTTAGGAATGTGTTGTTTAATTTCCATATGCATGTGAACTCCCTGAATTTCCTCCTGTTACTGATTTCTAATTTTATTCTACCATGGTTAGAAAACATACTCTGTGTTCTTTCAATTCTTATACATTTATTGAGATTTATTTTACAGCCTAAATATGGTCTATATAGAGAATGTTTCATGTGCATTTGAGAAGAATGTATACTGGTCTATTCTGTAGAGTGTTCTGTAGATGTCAAGTCTAATTAGCTTATGATGTTCAAGTCTTCTGTTTTCTTGTTGGTTTTGCTAGTTATTCTAGCAAAATATAATTGACAGGTGGTATTGAAGTCTCCAAATATTATTGCTGAATTATCCATTTCTTCCTTTACTTCTGTCAATTTTGACTATAAGGTCTTCCTTTAGTATTTCTTTTTTTCTTTTTTTTTTTTTTTTTAATGATTTTATTTATTTGTTCATGAGAGAGAGGCAGAGACACGGGCAGGGGGAGAAGCAGGCTCCCTGCAGGGAGCCTGACATGGGACTCGATCCCGGGTCTCCAGGATCATGCCCTTGGCTGAAGGCGGCGCCAAACCGCTGAGCCACCCGGGCTGCCCTTCCTTTAGTATTTCTTATAAGGTGTGTCTACTAGTGATGAAGTCTTTCTGTTTTTGTATATCTATAATGCCTTATTGTCCTAATTTATTATTTATTACTGTAATTTTTCTGGGCATATAATTTTTGGGTTGATAGTCCTTTTCTTTTAGTTTTTTGGCCTCCATTATTTTTTTTTTAATTTTATTTATTTATTCATGAGAGACACAGAGAGAGAGAGAGGCAGAGACACAGGCAGAGGGAGAAGCAGGCTCCATGCAGGGAGCCTGACGTGGGACTCGATCCCAGGTCTCCAGGACCAGGCCCTGGGCTGAAGGCAATGCTAAACTGCTGAGCCACCTGGGCTGCCCAGCCTCCATGATTTCTGTTAAGAAGTTTACCAGTTGATCTGATTGAGGATCCACTGTATGTGATGAGTCACTTTTTCTCTGCTTTCAAGATTCTTTCTTCTTTTTTTTTTTTTTTTGGTGGGGGGTGCTTTTGATAATTTGACTATGATGTATCTAAGTGTGCCTTTTTTACTTTATCCTACCTACCTAGAATTTTTGTTGAGCTTCTTGGATGAGCGGATTAATGCTTTTCATCACATTTGGGAAGTTATCCAGCATTATTTATTCAGATATTTTTTTATGCCTTTTACTCACTCCTGTTTCTCTTGTGTGCTTGATGGTACTCTACAGGTTTCTGAGACTCTCTTCATTTTTATTTTACCCCAGACTAGATTATCTCAATCTCAAGCAGTCTCAAAATTTATCTTCAAGTTACCTGAGTATTTCTTCTGCAAATTCATATTTGTGGTTGAATTCTTTTAGTGCTTTTTCATTTCAGTTATTGTATTTTTCAAGTCCACAATTTCTACTTGATTCTTTTTCATAATTTCTCTCCCTTTGTTGATATTTTCTGGTGAAATATCACTCTCATACCTTCCCTGAATGATTTAGGCATGGTTTCCTTTAGTTTTGGATTATATTTATTTTTTAAAGAAAGATTTATCTATTTATCTGAGAGAGAGAGAGAGAAAGAGAGAGAGAAAGCGCATATGAGTAGGGGGAGGGGCAGAGGACAAGAATAATCAAGCTGACTCCCTGCTGAGCCTGGAGCTCATATGGGGCATGATCCAAAGACCCTGACATTATGACCTGAGTCGAAATCAAGAGTTGAATGCTTAACTAACTAAGCCACCTAACTATGCCTCTGATCATATTTATAATAGCTAATTTAAAGTTATTGTCCTGTAAGTCTGATATATGGTATTTCTCAGGGAGAGTTTGTATTGATTGCTATTTTTCCCCATGTGAGTCATTTTCCTATTTCTTTACATGTCTCATAACTTTTTAAATTGGACATTTCAAAAAATATAACATGGCAACTCTGAAAATCAGATTTCCCCTTCCCCTGGATTTATTATTGTTTCTGTTTATTTAGTGACTTCTCTAGACTAATTCTGTAAATTCTGTATTCTTTGTAATGTATGATTCCTGAAGTTTTTCTTGGTTAGTTTAGTGGTCATGTGATTGGACAGAGATTTTCTAGATGCTTTGAGTCAATAAGTCTCCCAGCCTTTGCTAAAGGGCTCTGTGTTTTGAGTATGTTTTCAGTGGCAGGCAATTTATACTTCTGTCTTAGTTTTCACTTCTTCCTTGCTTGGTGCCTGAAGGTTCATCAAGAGATGAGAGATTAGAGTCTTTGTACCTCTTCTCTTGAGTATCCACTCAGCTCTGTGAATGCACACAGCTTTGTAGATTCCCAGGCATATATTGAAGCTTTTCAAAACTTCCCATGGACATCTCATTTCTCAGTTTTTCCTTTTAAATATTTTGATAAACCTCTTACTGTTCTTAACTAGTAATTTTACTCAATGCCTTTTATGGGCCCCCTTTATGGTCCTTCTACTCCTACCTTGTAGAGCTTTGTACATTTCCTAGACTGAGCATTGCTCACTCGCTATGTGAGATAGTCTGTTGACTTGAATGCTTCCCCTACTAAATTATGATGCTCATGGAGAAGTAATCAGTATTTTTTCTTTTTCATCTGAAAATGTATTCCCAGATGTTTCTGGAACAAATGACTATTTATGGACTCTATAACACAAGGAAAATTCCTCCTGCGTAGGATATGTGGTGTTTACTATCTTGCATTTAAAGTTCTTATTTAGCACTTAGAATAGGATTTCTTTTTGGATGAACCTTTCTTTGCAGCCTCTCACCTGTCAGGCATGTACTTGAAATGTGGGAATTATTTATGTTTTTGAAGTATACTGAACATCATTCAGTTCCTGATGCTGGTTTGTCAAGGCTGCTGGCTCTGGGCTGGACAGAGCTGACTTTTTCAAATCAAGCCATATCTGTTACTTAAAGCTTGATATCATTTGCTAGGAAGTATAGATTTGCTCATTGGAACATGGGACAGAAGATAACCTGCTTCACATTCCTTAGTATAGCCTAAGTAGATGTGATATAAAATTGACATTTGTTTTTGGAAATAAATAAATATATATATATTTTATACATATATATGTGTGTGTGTATATATATAGATCTTAATCGTAACTGCAGTAAAATATACATAACATAAAATTTACATTGTAACCATTTATAAGTATATAGTACAGTAGTGTTGAGTATATTCACATTGTTGTACAGCCAATTTCTAAAGTATTATACAAGTATATGCTGCTTTTGAAAGTTCATATTATGCCACTTTGCTTTTACAAAAGATCTCCTTTAGTACTGGTTTTTACTAATTGAGAAAAATCCAAAGAGGACTTTCATATCTTAAAAAAAAATATGACCAAACCGAAAATAGCAGTCAGTGTTTTGTTTTGCAGCAAGCTGAGCCATTATAGAGGCAGCATTTATCCTGAGCAGCCAGACTGGCACTACCCAGCTCTTTTCCTGAGAATCACACTCAGCATCTCAGCATCAAACCCTCATAGCTTTGAACTGTGTCTGTGAGCATCCAAGTTTAATTTTGATTTATTTTGTGCATCCATGAGCAAGATATGTCCTAAGGTATCAGAAAAGCCTAAGAGGTTATTTTTAAGGTCTGGGAATGCTAAAAAAAAATTTCCATATGAATTAATGGTAATTATATCTTTGCTTTACACCATTTCAGCTTAAGAAAGTTTTCATAGGAACACTCTACTTTCAGGCAGCAGGGAAACCTGTATTTTAAATATTGAATCCTGTAATCTGAAACTCTCTTGGTAACTCAAGGGTAATGAACTGGTTTGTGAGATCCTTTGAGTCTGTGTCTGTGTTCCTGATAAAGCAATCTTCATATTTCATAATAAGCATACTTACTATCAATCATGGGGAAATCCAGGGCCAGAGAAAGATAGGATCCATTTCTGCTAATCATAGGCTGCTTAAATTACTACATTGGTGGACAAGGAGCTTAAGGTATGGGTTAGATGGGGGCACCTAGGGTGGCTTAGTTGAGCTTTGGACTCTTAATTTTGGCTCCAGTCATGTGATCCTAGGGTGCTGGGATGGAGCCCCGCATTGGGCTCTGTGCTCAGTAGGAAGTCTGCTTGGGATTCTCTCTCTCCCTCTGTCCCTCTACCCACTCATGCTCTCTCTCTCAAAATAAATAAATAAAATCTCTTAAAAAAAGATACAGGTAGATGATGTTTGAGCCTTTTGGGTGGATTTCAATGAATCATACTATATAGAGGCAATGTGTCACAGTAGGCAGAGCATTGATTTTGGAGAGAGACCAATGTCTATTTGAATGACTAGATTTGTAACCTGGGGTAAATTACTGAATCTCTCTGAGGCTGTTTCCCCATAGGAAGAATGAGACTATAGATGTCTGTTGCCTAGTTAGGTAAGGATTTATAAAACTGCTATTATTGGCTGTTTTTTACTTGTGAAAACCAGAAATCAACTTTGTCTACTTTTTACTTGTGATTTCCCTTTACTTTGGAATTTTTATCCCCCCCTGCAAAAAACCTCTTTACCATAAAAATAACGTGGTTATTTCTAAAGAGCTTTTTTTTTTTAAAGATTTTTATTTATTTATTCATGAGAGACACAGAGAGGGAGAGAGAGAGAGAGGCAGAGACACAGGCAGAGGGAGAAGCAGGCTCCATGCAGGCAGCCCAATGTGGGACTCGATCCCGGGTCGACAGGATCATGTCCTGGGCTGAAGGTGGCGCTAAACCACTGAGCCACGTGGGCTCCCCTCTAAAGAGCTTTATGAATGCTTAGTAATAAGTTGATGCTTTCCCGTTTTAGTTTAAAATGCTTAGAAGATAATTTCAGCTCCTTTTCAGGTATGGAAGCAAGCCCTATTATTCATACATGTGCATATGCTAGTTAGAATCATTTGATTGCAAAGGACAAGAATAGCCTTTGACTTACTGAAGGAGAATAAGGAAATGTTTGGAAAGAGACTTGGAGGCTTCAGATAATGGAACGAGGATGGCTCTCTAAGGATCTTGTTCTTGGTAGTGTAAACAGCTGGAGAACCTCTTCATGGAGGGGTCTTCAGAAATACTCAGCTCCAATTACAGTATTTGGACTACTTGGTATAAGAGTCACATTTTAGGGGAGAAAGTCTCATTGGCCTGGCCTGAGTTCTGTGCCTGTACTTGGCCTGAAGTGATGAAAACTTCAAAACGAATGGTTCCACCAATACCACATGAAATGTGGGAATGGAAGTTCCCAAGAATGAAATTGGGTGGCATTACCAAATTGTTGGTGGACGGTGGAATTGCCTGAATTGATCAAAGCTGGTGGGCAGAAAGCACTTTGATGTGAACAGACTTCTATGCTTTAAATTCAGAGGCTTATAAGAACCCTTTCTCCATCTTTTGTTTCCAATGGAAATTCAAGTGGTAAAGATTTATAAAGTAGTAGATAAGATGGTGAAAAGTCATGTTATCGGAAAGATGGCTTCAGGTTCCAGTAGAGTTCTGATACTGATTTCTCAAGAGAGATATAAAGGATTCATTCCCTCAGAGTAGAGAGGTAGAGAGCCTAGAGCTCAAACTATGTGGGTCTGACTCCACCTCTTTGATTTCCTTTACACAGCACAGGCACCTGTTTAATCAAGCTAAGCATCAGTTTTATCATCTGTAACATGGGACTGATAATTTCACCTTAAGTGACCTTATATACAGCAGCTAATGCATGCTCTGATAAACCCATAGTACTGATGTTTCTTCCCGCAAACTTCTCACAGCCCTCAAAACATTTATTCAAGGCATTGAGAAAATTGAGACTGACAATGTGTGGTCCCTACCCTCAAAGAGCTCTACCATAAGCAGATGGTTGTAGGCTTGCAGCATGAGGGGTGCCAAGACAGGGGGGGTGGGCAGTAGAAAATGAGGGCACCTAGCCTGATCAGGGAAGGTTTTCTCTAAAGTTGAGATGGATCCTAAACTGGGTGGGAGGCACTGCCTAAGTGAAATGATAAGGAGGGAAATCTGACTGCTGCGGTTTGGCATGACCAGAGTATAGTCCTGCTCAGGGCAGGGACAGAGCTGGAGAGCTGGCCAGGGTTTACTTGGATGGGAAGGACTAGGATCTCAAGCCAGGAAGTTCTGTCTTTTTGTGGTCCTGGAAAATCTCTTTTGCAAAATGTAGTCCTTCTGGATTTTCTTTACTTTGTCCTGAAAGAAGGAAGGAGGGAATATCAGGTGTGGACTGAATAATATTCAGGAATTTGATGCCAGGAAAAGCTGGATCAGATTGCAGCAGGCGCCATTATTTCTTTACAAAGTAACAGCTGACATGGCACAGAATTCTCAAATGCTGCAGGTAGAATATGTTTTCAGTTAGCCAGAGCTAAGGCTGATTTTCATGTTTCCTACTGGCTATAGGACTGCCTTAAGGTTAGTAATGATTTTGATCTTTTGTTTCAGTTTTTAATTTTCTTTTTTTTTTAGTTTTTAATTTTCTATCCATTTTAGGAAATTTTTATTTTAAAGGGTATTTTCAATTAGTATTCCTGTCTTTCCCCTAAATCCTATAAATGAAGGAAGCCAAAATATAAACTTGAATGGAAATTCTGTGTAGTTAAAAAAAAATCACTACTTTTCATTTGCCTTACTAGTATTTAATTTGCATTTTTATTTATGAGCTTAATTTCAGCAGATGCTTCATCAGCTCTTTGAGCAACAAGGGAATGTGATAACAGGAATTTCTCTGGGTCTTAGCGAAAGATTATACTATAGTTGGTGATATACTGACTGATAAGTCTTTTAGTGCAAAACGAACAATCGCGTATCTTCAGATTTTCTGATCTCGATTTCTGCCAAAACATAATAATGTTTATATTCCATTTGAGGATTTTATTCTCTGCAATGTCCTTTTTTGTGTGGGTAAACTGTCAGAACTGTGGGAAATTTACTGGGATTTAATGACACATGCTCTTGGGACCTTCCAGTTCTTCATAGCTACATCTGCCACCAGAAGCCAGTGATGGCTAATCTAATCTAAGAAGTTAATACCTTTGGGGGAGGCTGATTATATTCTGACAACCTCCAAGTAGAAAGATTCTAGGACATATGCTTAAATATATGCCAATTAAGTTAGATATTTTGGTTTAGTCAAGAGTTTCAAGTGTATAAGACTGTTTGCAAGTTGAAAAGTCAGTCACTTAAAATTTGAATAAATGTAGGTTTGCATTCCAAGTTCAAATTTGAAAACAGCATAGACTTTGGGATTATTTTTTAACAATTGTTTTCATACACATAGTGGGAAAGATTTGGTCAGTGTGATTGCTTCTTACAATGACCCTTTAAAGGGGTAGGATAAAGCAGGTTAGGGACATAGATTCTGGAGTCAAGTCTCCTCACCTAGTAGGTTGGCACAGCCACTTACCAATTGGTGACATTGAGCTACGGATTTAACGCTCAGGGCCTCCATTTCCCTCAATGAAAGAGTAGGAACTATAATAACTCTGATTTTTGAGAGACTTTACAGCAAAGCCTGCCACCACCAACACATTTTATAAAAAATATTAGCCACTGTTGCTATTATTAATTAATTATAATCATCATTAATATCACTTAGATCCAAATGTTTGGCCAATAGAGTTTGCAGAGAATGAACACTAATGTAGAAATTATGTTGAATCATTTTTTAACTTTATAAAAACAATTTCTAATATTATTAGCATAAGAGAGAATGATCATAAGGAAGACTTCCAAAGTGCCAAGGATATATATGTGTATTTTGTAATATTACACAAAATATATAGCAAAAACTGAACCTGGTGCAAGCTGCTGTATATCCTGTAATTGTCTGTAGCTGTCACATATCATGGATGACCCAAAACTGTTATTAAAAAATATATATGTATATATATATATATAATTTCTTTTTATAAAGTTAATAAATACTTAGGGAAATGTAAAGAATATACTCTCTTAATAATT